>NC_066616.1:23450000-24075000 GCF_025231255.1 Drosophila biarmipes | reverse complement strand
AGAGTGGGGCCCCAAAACTGCACTTCTAGATTCCATAACTTGGGTAATTGGATCCCGATTTAAACGTGGGATGCCTTTTTGAAATCGTGGATGAATTTCCTATTATTCTGCCTTTTTGAAATCGTGGATGAATTTCCTATTATTCTGCATTCAAATATTCTTTTTTAAGGGGGGTCACATTTTTAACCCATTTTCATGTTGGGTTTTTCCGTAATTCCCATGTTTTTCAGAGTGGGGCCCCAAAACTGCACTTCTAGATTCCATGTCTTGGGTAATTGGATCCCGATTTAAACGTGGGATGCCTTTTTGAAATCGTGGATGAATTTCCTATTATTCTGCATCCAAATATTTCTATTCAAGGAGGGTCACATTTTTAACCCATTTTCATGTTGGATTTTTCCGTAGTTCCCTTTCAGAGTGGGGCCCCAAAACTGCACTTCTAGATTCCATAACTTGGGTAATTGGATCCCGATTTAAACGTGGGATGCCTTTTTGAAATCGTGGATGAATTTCCTATTATTCTGCCTTTTTGAAATCGTGGATGAATTTCCTATTATTCTGCATCCAAATATTTCTATTCAAGGGGGATCACATTTTTAACCCATTTTCATGTTGGATTTTTCCGTAGTTCCCTTTCAGAGTGGGGCCCCAAAACTGCACTTCTAGATTCCATAACTTGGGTAATTGGATCCCGACTTAAACGTGGGATGCCTTTTTGAAATTGTGGTTGAATTTCCTATCATTCTGCATTCAAATATTCCTTTTCAAAGGTGGTCACATTTTTGACCAGTTTTCATGTTGGATTTTTCCGTAATTCCCATGTCTTTCAGAGTGGGGCCCTAAAATTGCAGTTCTACATCCCATAACTTGGGTAATTGGATCCCGATTTAAACGTGGGATGCCTTTTTGAAATCGTGGATGAATTTCCTATTATTCTGCATTCAAATATTCTTTTTTAAGGGGGGTCACATTTTTAACCCATTTTCATGTTGGGTTTTTCCGTAATTCCCATGTCTTTCAGAATAGGACCCCAAAACTGCACTTCTAGATTCCATGTCTTGGGTAATTGGATCCCGATTTAAACGTGGGATGCCTTTTTGAAATCGTGGATGAATTTCCTATTATTCTGCATCCAAATATTTCTATTCAAGGAGGGTCACATTTTTAACCCATTTTCATGTTGGATTTTTCCGTAGTTCCCTTTCAGAGTGGGGCCCCAAAACTGCACTTCTAGATTCCATAACTTGGGTAATTGGATCCCGATTTAAACGTGGGATGCCTTTTTGAAATTGTGGTTGAATTTCCTGTCATTCTGCATTCAAATATTCCTTTTCAAAGGTGGTCACATTTTTAACCCATTCTCATGTTGGATTTTTCCGTAATTCCCATGTCTTTCAGAATGGGGCCCTAAAATTGCAGTTCTACATCCCATAACTTGGGTAATTGGATCCCGATTTAAACGTGGGATGCCTTTTTGAAATCGTGGATGAATTTCCTATTTTTCTGCATTCAAATATTCTTTTTTAAGGGGGATCACATTTTTAACCCATTCTCATGTTGGATTTTTCCGTAATTCCCATGTCTTTCAGAATGGGGCCCCAAAACTGCACTTCTAGATTCCATAACTTAGGTAATTGGATCCCGATTTAAACGTGGGATGCCTTTTTGAAATCGTGGATGAATTTCCTATTATTCTGCATTTAAATATTCTTTTTTAAGAGGGGTCACATTTTTAAACCATTTTCATGTTGGGTTTTTCCGTAATTCCCTATTATTCTGCATTTAAATATTCCTTTTTAAGAGGGGTCACATTTTTAAACCATTTTCATGTTGGGTTTTTCCGTAATTCCCATGTATTTCAGAATGGGGCCGCAAAGCTGCTCTTCTAGATTCCATAACTTGGGTAATTAGAATCGGATTTAAACGCGGGAATTTATTTTATTCTCTAACAATCTACATCTGTTAACTGGTTACCTAATTGGATAAGACCTCAAATGTGCCATGTAATATATGTTTTTTATATATTGTTTGGCTTTTAAATGGCTGATTAAGCAGGCCTTGCTGCATGTTATATAAGATGGCAACTGTCTCGTGTTCAACTTACCGCTCTCGAGGTGCAATGACACCACTGCGAAGGCCAGGAGCAGGATGTGGGGCAGGCTCCTCATCCGCCGATCGTGGATGTGTCCTGGCTGGCTAATTGTCCTCGCTTCAGCGGCCATTTTGCCGGAGTTGCTGTTCTTGTGGCAGCTGACGTTGCTGAAGGACTGGAATTTGTAAGCAATTCTGCTGCTGCTGCTTATGCTGCTCGGCGACTTAGTCAGGGGCATTGAATTAATTATTTCATTGCTGCACACGAATTTGCAGGCCGCAGATTGTGTTGCAAGCAATGGGAGACCCCTGCTTGCCGCTGTCCTGCGATTTCTTCCACTCGCACAACCACTTCGCTTCGCCTCGCCTCTGGCGACGTCTTCGACTGCAGCACTTACGGAATTTTAATTATTCAAAATAGGTTTTTAGCACAGCAGGCGGCAGGATAGCAGGATATTGCTACAGGTTCGCTTCGTGGTTGCGGGGCTGCACTGCTTTAATTGCTTGTTTTGCTGCAATGCATTTTCCTGGGGCGTTTGTAAATTTATAGCTGCAAAATACAAGGAAAACGATATGCGTTAGTTTTCTGCATGACCACAGAGAGTCCTTCGTGTTAGAGTGTGTGTCCTGGCGTTTGTCGGTGTGAGTTTTTGTCCGGATCTATGTGCTGGTGTCCTGTGTAATGCAGCTAAGCCGCCGTGCCCAAATATATAATTCCTATGCAAATAAGCGTGGCCCAACACTGAAATTTATGTGTGCACAGCGTTTTGCATATCTGCACACAGAATAGAGGCGACCGAGAGTGAGATACCCGAGTACACTCGAAGAAAGGAGGTTCTAAATTAATTTTACTTCAAATATAGTCTTAATTATAAAACTAAAATTTTTATTTTTATCAGTAATTTATAGATTATTTGTGTCTTTAAATTATTTTTAGGGAAAAATGTATCTTTCCCTACAAAAAAGCAAATCAAAAACCAAATAGTTATAAATGTTAAAAAAGGGGATTGTTGATTAACTAAACATTCTTAAAGGACTTAACACAATTTCAAACTTCGTATAACCATTTCCCATTTCCAAAAGGCTTTTAAATAAATTTAATTCATCTTTCACTCGAATAACCAATTTAGCAATAATTTTTCGCGTGTAAATATATCGTTTTTCACGTTCTAAATGACTAGTTTTGGGCAAATAAAGCCTGTCATCTTTTTTGTTAGTGCACATACGAACATTCGCATATACATTTGAGTCTTCTGTGACTTTTTTCCACAGGCGAATAAAACTCAAGCAGAGCGGAAAAAAATATAAACGACGGCAGGCAGGCAAAAAACAAAATGCCAACGCAGGACAAGCTGCCAAATTAACAGAAATTTGGATCGTAGCCCGAACTTTTGGTCTCCGCAGGATAGTGCCACAGGACACTCGCCTCCTTCCAATTTTGCAGTGACAGCAAGCCAACTGAAATAATCCCGCAAAATATTGTGTGCGCATTCTGGATTTGTTGTCTTTGATTTGGCGCGGTTTTTCCCCTATATATGGGGTTTCGCTCGCCGTTTTTTATATATGTACTGCCCGTGCAATCTCCCTACTTAACATGTTTTGGCAGTTGCGCAGGCTGGAGCCCGGCTCTGCCAATATGGGGCTCATAAACAATTCTATTAAAATAAATGTAGCATATTTATAAGGAGTCGCCGGCCGGAGTCGCACAAAGTGAAAGGAAAAGCAACTTAAATGCTTTATAAATCGACTTGAATTTGTTTTCCTTTTAGGCCCAATGTTATAGGTAGCAGGAAAAAAAAACAGCAAAGCAACAAATTTTGATGAAAGGCAGCGCAAAAAATATTGATAAAGAAGGGCCTCCGACGAAAGATGATTGATTTTATGGGTTCGGGACGAAACAAAAAAAAAGGAGGAGTAGCCTGAGCAAAATGATGATGGCCAGCAGCCGAGCAATGAGTGACCACTTGGCCAAGAGGCTGGGACAGGAAATACGCAAAAGTACACAAGGATATTACGTACCCAAAGCAGTACGAAATGCGGGACTTTTACGAGGATAAGAGTACGAGTATGTACGAGAGTAAGGCAAAAAAAATATAAGAAAAGACGAAAAACCCACCAAATGAAAATCGAAAACCAGGCCGCAAAAAGCAACCAAAACCACACACACAGAGGCAAAGGAGTAAGGGTGCGTATGAGAAAATTTGTGTATTTGCCATAAAATAATTTATCAATTGGAAAATTTCTAGACAGACTGCAGAGGGAGTGCGAGGACGAGCGGAGGTCCTGAAAGGAGTGAACCCAAGGACCGAGCTTGAGAAAGTGAGGGAAAAATGGCCAAGTATTTTCCTATCGCCATCCCCCATCTCGTCCTGCGTGCGAGTCCCTCTCTCTCTATGTGTGTGTGTTTGAGGGTAAAATTATGACAGGAGGAAATAAAAAAGCATAAATTTATTACCGAACCGAGGACGATGACTACTAAAACTTGGCCGCAGGCCCGTGGGGAGCACTCGGTGGAAAGTAAAGATCATAAATAATCGAAAGGGCGACAATATTGGCGCAGGACAATGACAATGAGGGGGTACCATGACGTTTTGTGGAGCATATAAATATCCTTCGATTCGATTCGTTTCGAATTAAAGAGGTTCAAAAGTGGCAGCGATGGGTGCGTGGGGAAGCGGGAATAATTGTACAACAATTTGGCGTAACAAGGATATCAAATTTGCACAAGCTGAAACCGAAGAGGAGACCGCGACAACGACAACGAAACAAAATAAAAAGGATAACGAGCACAATAAAAGAAATGAAATCGTAGCCCCCGAAACAGTTGCTAATTGGACAAAGCAACCGAAAAATGAAAGCCAAGCAACAAGAGGATATACGCGCCAAGGATTCCCGACCGCCGTGTGTGACCCAAAAGCCAAATCCCAAAGCTCTGTTCGTTCTTTTCTTGTATTTTTGCCTTCTATTCAAATGCAACCGGGACAGCGGGGGAAAAAAAACGAATATAACCGAAATGAAATAAAAGAGATTGGCTTAGTTAGGTCTAATTTCTCGGGCAGACAAAGTGCTTAAAAAATAATTACACGCCGGCAATCAGCAAGTTGCGCTGGCACAGGAAACAGGAAACGCCGGACACGCGACGTCATCCGTCCGTCCGTCCGTTCGTCTGTCTTTAACCTTCCGGTGGTGCTGGCTCCCATTTGGTGGTTCGGGCTGGTGGTGCTACTCGTTAGCAATTGACCGCTTGCTGGCACGTCAAATTCAATTTAGTTGCCGGGCCCCCGAAAACGCCATGCCGCAAATTCGCCAACTTACAAGTAATTAGGCAGCTCAACTGCAGCTGACCACGCCCTGCCGCCCACAAGGCGGCCAAAGGCCATCGGCACACACATACCTACTGCCACCAGAGCACACCCACACACAGATACAGCAAGGACACTCAGGACACGCGTCGTCAGCTGCTTTGCGTGGACGGCAGCATCGCTTGCTTGATTGTCATCGCCGCAGTGGCGTGTGGATGCAGCTGTAGATATGTAGGTACAGAGAGAGAAATGAGGTAGTTGGGGGAAAAAAAATAGTTAAAATGTGCAACATTTAGAACTGCAATTCAATATGGTTTTATACATGTTTCACAAAAAGTGCTTAGATTTTGTTTTAAGAACCAAAGAAGTGGATTAAGTTCTGGCATCTTTTTAAAATATGTCTAAAAGTATGCAGTGATTAATAGTAAAATAGAAAATAAAAAAGGCAATACAAATATGGATTTGAAACTTAAAATGTAAACTGTATTTTACAAGAACCAAGAAAATGTCTTGTTTTTCTGTATCACTTTTAAAGGTGTCAAAAAGTATGCAACAATAGTATTCCATGAGCCTTCAATGCTCAAAATAAAGTGTTGCATAATTTTAGGTACCCCAAAAAGCGATTTGAGGATTTCATTATGTAATTCTTTTGATTTATTTAGTTTCTAAGACAAAAATGCGTATTTCCCGCAGTGTACTTATATTTGTGGTGGCAGCCTGCAGTTTCAGTTGTCGTTGGCTAATTGCACATTGTCCGGAGATGGTCGCTGGCAGCTAGAAACCGTTCGCTTTCTTTGCCGCTCTCCGCCGCCTTTTTACGTGTTTGACATGCACTTCAGCCTGGGTAATTACCAATTTGCGGCGCCAATTTGGCTACCCATATCCGGCCCCACCAACGCGGGCCCTGCTCGTAGCGCAGCCAGCAAAATTTAATTAGTTTGCCATCCAAATGCTCTGTCTCTCGCCCACTCACTCCGCCGTTCAGTAGTCATCGTAGTCATCGCAAATGACACTTTTGCAACAAGGATAAGGAATACAAAATGTGTAAAAAGAAACAGGAGCAAAGGGCATTCGATGGCTGGCCGCAGGCGTCGCGCAATTATGAGCAATCGCAGCTATCCCTTTGACCCTTTGTAATCTTTTTAAAGGCAGGACATTGACGATGGCAACAGGAAGAAAAAAGCGAGCGTTTCGGGCCCAGTTTAATTTACTTCAAGTGGCCGTCAATTAATTTAATTTAAGCCTCTCGCACAAAGCATGATTACACTTTGACACTTTGACAACGCCGAGCTGCCGGCGATATCTGTGTATAGCAACAGAAGCGAATCGGGCCCGAAAGGGTTAACTAAAGGTTAACCTGGTTTTCGAGTTGCCAGGACAATCGAGGTCGCCTGCAGCCCCTCAGCCCCTGCCCAGCTCAAGCCAAACTTTAATTAAAGCCATCTCCTCCTGGAGCAGATATGTCGATGCACTTTCTCTCGAAATTATGCACAGTTTTTCAATAGTCACACACTGAGGGTGAATCAGGACACTTGGCCGCAAAAAGAGCTTTACACTGAGGGAATATAGAATGTTCTTAATTGAACAATACATTTTCTTATAAGCCTAAAACATTTTTCATTTGGAATAAATAAATTCAGAAATATAAATAGTGACAGTCTCGGTAATTAAAATATAGCGAGAAAGTACAACACAAACGATCCCATAAACTTGATTTATTATGATATTTTTTCAACTGATAGTAAATTAAAGACACCTAAAAAACATTTTAATATACCTAATATAAATCTTTTCTAACAATTAAGACTGTAATATCACAAACCCATCAATTTTTACCCCACAACTTAGATAGTTTGGTTTCCCTCCGTGCAGGAGGAGCCCCGGAGCAGCTGCTGGGGCTGTATTCGATTTCAAGGACACTCGATGGGGCAGCTGCCTCATCCGCATCCCAATCCCTATCCCCATTCACGTCCTCGTCCGAGCCCGGATGCTGCTGTTGGTAGCCGGAAGAGCTCTTCACAGTTTATAGCTCCAAGTGGCCGTTGGCAAGTGCAAGTGGAAATTCTTGAGCGCACTCGGCTCTTCAACTGATTACGGTTTGTTTTCCATGCAAGCAACACTCTCACATACATTCGCCGAGGACTGCCCCTGGCCAGGATAATGGCCGGCATATCTGCACATATAGAGCATACATTTAAAGGACGTGAGTAGATAATGCGCTAAAATGATTAAGTTGACACACTGGCAAACACAATCGACGGCGGGCTTTTTTAATTGGCCTGCACGGAAATCGCGGGCGGCCGAAGGTTAATGAAAATTTGATTAAACATCTAATTGATTGGCGGTCTAGCGTGCTGGGGCATTGATTTTTGCCCGGCTGGTGGGGGGAGGGTATTTTTAATTTGATTAAACTCAAGACGCTGCAAATATTTAACGCTAATTAAACTCGACAACCAACAGAAGCCATTCAATGGACATGCCAAGGACTAATTAAGATTTTGTCAATTACTTATGGCGAGTGCCACGCCCCGATGGAGCAAAGAGTGAGAAGGCAAAAGGAAGGTCCTGACGCAGCAAACTGCACGCTCCAATGTGTCCTGTGTGTATGTGTGGTTGTATGCAATCATTAAAATTAATTTATTGGTTTCATTAACTCGACTGCCGAGTCTTTAGCAGCTCTCGGAGCACATTAGGCGCTTCTATGCCCGCCGATAGCCCTCCCCCCGCCACCGGATGAAAAGCAAAGCTGCAGCAATTCCTGTCCCAGGTCCTGGGCCCTTAGTCCTTAGTCCCTGGTCCTTCGAAGCCAAATGACACCCTGACGACATTTTGTTTCATTTCGTGCGGCAACCAAGCCAAAATCCGTTGAAAGCATAAGCCAGAAAACAGAGGCAGCGGGTTCGAGCCGAGGAAATGACTCTTCTCCTCTTTTTTTTCCCCCCCCCGCGCCAGAAAGTCTTCGCGCTTGGCTGACCAACAATGAAAATATAATGTCGTCGGACCTCCACAATCCTCTGCCCTGCAAGTTCCACGTCCTTATTGTCAGCAGCAGGGGCCAAAAAGAATGGCGCTAAATGAAAATGAACTAGAAATAATCATCATTAGGCACGGAGGCCACCTTTATGAACTTTGGCAACAAGTACGTACTTGTGCTTTAAACCCGAGCCACCGCGAAAGTTCGGCGCGGCAAACTAACTTGGACAATCGAGTTGGCCAGAACGCAAACGGAAGCGCAGGTATTGAGTTTCATGCCTAAATTGAATTATTTCTCCCGAGTCAAACAATGGAAAACTTTGCCTGCGATATATGAGTGTGTTGTGCAAATAGTTTATCCGCGCTTTCGCGAATGATGAGTCACACATAGTTATGGCACTGAGAAAAACCAAACCATCAGGAAATAAAATAAAGAAGATTGAATTAGCATTGTTTAAAATCTAACCTGGTTACTAAATAAAAAGGTGTTACCAACACTTCGGAAAGCAGTAAAATTATAAAAGTGTTGCTAAGTGGTTTTCTTTTCTTTAGTGTTGGAAAAGGCTCTTAGAAGCACGTTATAACCGATTTTTAAATAACTTTACGATAATATAATGATCACGATAATTGATAAAATAACATAATTTGTATCTTCCAAAGTTTAAATATAATATAATAAATTGTGAACTGTTTTCCGACCATCATAACCTATGAAGGTTATTTGTAGGAACACATTTTTATTTCAGAGCTGCATTACTCACACCTAGCCCTAAGTAGAACCCATTCCTCGGACTTCCCGTGACCTTTTCCCCCAGTGCACATACACCGAGGGGGCTGTCAGGTCTGTCTATATCTAAGCAGCTCAACACCACCCCGTTCGGTGTGAAAAGCACCCGCTTGATGCATTGCACTTTGGCGTGTTGCTGACGCCGCGGGCGAGCTGCGAGTGCCGCAGTGCATTTGGCAAATAAGAAAAATTGCATAAATTTCATTAAACTCGAAATGTCAAGCAACTGTCGGGCGGCGAACCCCCCAGCCTTAACCCCTCGCTGGCAGCGGGGGTGTGCCGGTGGCCCTATATCAACGATGTGGCTGTCTGGGCCACGGCCTGGCAATATTAAAAATTGTGCACCAAAATCCCCAAAGTAATTTATTAAGATGCCTCATGATGTTTCTACGCTCGGTTATATATACTATACAACATTTTTTTTTATTTACGCGCCGCTGACTTCACGCCATTAAAAAACACCGTGCAACCTACATAGCGAGAGCATTTTGTATGCAAAGTTCAACTACAGTTCGAGCTTTGTTCCCGGGGCAGACTTAAGAGTTGGGGGAAAAAGGCGGTTCCCGAGATGAAGCCATAGATACGAAGGACAATCCAAGTGGCCAACTAATGCATCTGCAGGCGAGCAGACTCCCGGCAGATTCCGATTCGAATCATCCATCGTTAGCCGGCTGACATTTATATGAGCTTCTGGCCGGGTCTTAGCCATTTTTGGCTTTGATTGCAGTTCGCAGTTTTTGTGGCCAAGGCATTGTCATAAATTACTTTGCATTGCCTTTCATTCCGGGTGTGTGTGTTCGTATTTCAAAATCGTAAATCAAAGGAGGGTAGGAGCATACGGACCCCAAGAAGGAGGAGGGTGTGAACCATCGTCTTTGCCACACTGCGTATGTGTGATATTTCATAAGCGTGTCATGAATTCTAATTACCTTCTGGCCATTGCGGCAATTGCCATTTCTACGCTCGGCTTTTGCATTTTATGTGTGTGCGGTGCACACACACACAATTCATAAATTTCATTTTTAAATTGCTTTTCAAACTTTTTACACCACGCACACGCACATTGGGAAATATTAAATTCCACTGCGCCAGCAAAGAGAGCATGAAAAATAAACAGTATTATTTAAAAAATTAGTAGATAATGTGAATAATTAAATTTCACCGAATGCATAACTACATGATAGCATGCAAATTTAATACGAATTACAATAATAATAATAACAATAATAATAATAATATTCATCAACGCCATTTTTTGCTTCTATTGAATATTTAAATGTTTCCTTTGTGGGGCTGTGCACTTTGTTTCACCGCTCTTTCCGTCCATTTTCCATTCATTGGCTGACCATTCAGTGCCAGCGATTCATTTTCCATGTTTCCATGTTAACGTCATAATCTGCTTTATGCAGTTTAGCGTATCAATTACCGCATAGCAGCAAAAACTGGCATGTGAATAAAATATATTGCCCGGCTGTGTGGCGCTCATCAGTGAGCGATATTTGCGATAGATAGTGACCAGCGAAAGGGACGCGAATAAATAGCGGATAAATGCACTCCAACCGAGGGTCTCGACTACGCACTACCAGCTGCGGAAACTGCAGCCATTACATATCACTTTATAGCTATGATAAGTATCTGTATGTCTGTATAAGTATAATTGAGATATGAGTTACAGAATTCAGTAATATTTGAGTCCTAATAAAATGTGCCCAAAACTATGCATCAAAAAATTCGATTTTCGAAATAAGCATTTATTGCATTCTTTTAAACATCTCTATAAATAATTTTAAAACCTTAAATATTCTCTTACTCAGCTATGTAATACATTACAAACTACTTTCGAAATCAGTACAGTTTTTAAAATTTCTAGAGGAGCTGCCAAAAAGTATGCAGCGAAAACATAAAGACATTTAAACACATTTACAATTAGTTTTAAAACCGTTGTAATGTCCTTTATTTTTGTTGACCATGCATGTCCTATTTTTAATACAACGCAAAATACTTCCGCGTGATAATAACCCAACTTGCACTCAAACCCTTCAACCCAATATACCCCAAACTACCCAACAAATCCACATAACTCATGAGTATGAAAAAATACAGACCAACTCGTTGCTGAAAATAAATTTACAATTTTTCGCAAATAAAAACAGAATTCTCCTTGGCCATATGAATAAAGAATGTAAATCTGCCAAATCAAAAATTGATTTGAATTGGTATGCGGTAAGTACAGTGGAAATGGGGGAAACGAATGGGGCGGGTGGGTTCGGTTTGGTGAATAATTGAAAGCGGGCAATGGTCAGTGGTACAGCGTTGATGACATGAAAAATTCATTAAACGCGTGAGCCCACAAAAAGGGGCAACCACAATGGGTGCGGTCCTCTGTGCCCGGTCCTCGGATGAAACTGGAACTGCAAATGGCCAAACGAGCCACTGATGGACGCGGCGGTGGTGGTGCAAAGTGGGCATTAGAAATCTCAAATTTCGTGGAAATTCAATTTCAAACAGGTCGCGGCTAAAGGAATGCCAGCCGCCCAATGGCTCAAATTAGCAAAATGCGGTTGCCAGCAGTCTGACAAATATTTGCCTCGTTTCTGCATACGAACGGCATTGGTTTAGTTAATAAATTAGTAAAATGTTCCTGGTGACAATGTTGTTGGTCGAGCGGTTGTCAAACGGCTGGCGCGACAATGAGCCTGCGATAATAGAATTTTTCGTGCGGCATTTTTGTTCGCATTTTGGGGCATCATGAGCGACAGCTGCAATAACAATAATAGCAGGAAAAGCTGGGAAAGCAGGGAAAGCAGCAACACCAGCCGCACCGTGCAACATCATCATCGGAGGCAACTAAAAATATGTTAGACAAGCGCCAACATTAGCAAAGTGTTTGTAAAATATGCCAACAACTCGATTTGCCTGGTCGTTGTAAACCCTCCTCCTCCATGCACCGCCCCCATTTTCCATCTAGCATTCTAAATATTTTGCGAAAACCCAAAACATATATGTGTATATACCATACACACAGCCTATGTGGAGCACACACACGCCATTGTTGAGGTCGACGCTTTGCCGGCCGTCGCTTTTGACGTTGCAATAAATTTGCGCGTTTATTTATTATTGCGCCGCACGTCACTGATAATTAAAAATAAATCAATTTTTAATGGCTCTGGCCGGCCGGCTAAACCGAGGCCCATAACTCGGCTCTTCTGGATGAGTGGACTCCGGTTATGAGGTTGTTCCGCACAAAACCAATTAGCCCACGTTTAGGATCGAAAAATTTAATAAGGTGCCCGCCAGTCAAATCAATATGGATTTTCCATGGCAGGGGGCCAGTGAATGCTGAACACGTAGTCGCTAGACAGACGGAAACAAACATGCTTTTAGGCAAATCAGTTTATGATCCAGAAACAATACTTCATCAGGCCGGGCGCCTTTTGGCCCAAATGGCCAACTTGGCTCAGAGCGAGGGGGAAAAAAAACGTAGGAAAAACAGATGGAAAATCTTGATGCGTCACGTTGTTGCAATCATTCGGACGGGGGAGGCAGAGTGTGTTTGGAATCAGCAAACGTGGCAAATGCCGCTCAAATGGTTAACAATTGTCCTGGCCCATTGCCAGATGGCCTATTGAATGGCCCGAGCAGTGCGTTTAATCAACTTACCCCCCACGGGCCCCGTGTTTTGGCTTTAATTATGCAGTCAACTCTTTGCGGTTTATTTGAATGTCAGCCTTTTTATGTGCTGCGCATCAGCAGCATCACCCTCATGCCGCCGTAAATCTAATAACATAAGCCCCGGGCTACCAGTTCGCAGTGCCCAGATCCTGGGCGTTACAGTCACAGAGAAAGTCAGAGACCTTGTTATTTATATGCACGCATAAATATCAGAGGGCCAGTGCCTGACCACAGTTGACTTGGCAGCCGCAGAAAATGGCATAAAAGTCAACATGTTGAACAGCAGCTGAAAAAATATAGCCCCAGATATTATGCTATATGGTGTGTGTTGTGTGTGCCAGAGACTTTTCATATCTGGTCCGGGCTATAAAGTATAAATTACGGCAAATGTGTTACGCAGCGCAACAGTCCAAACACGCAGATACGCACAGCCAGAGCCGCAGCCCCCAAACTAACTAACAACTATTAAGCCTGTGTGCTCCACTGTCCCTCGGTCCCGCAGTCCCGCAGTCCTTCTGCCTCCTGACTTCATCTCCGGGTGAAATACGAGCGTAAGACATCGGCCGTAATCAACATGCGTGGCACTGTGGCACTGCCTGCGTTTTACACATGCGCCATGCCATTTTTCCGGTGATTAAGTGTTGATAAGTCTATAAATTAACTCGAACACACGCGTCTGCCGACAGCACCAGTCAGCCAGACAATGGCTGCGAAATCGCAGAAGGACCCTCTCCCTCCATGGTGCACACGTCGGCTACGCAATATGCGAAGGCGCTCACATATATTAATCATGCGGCAAAGACATTTACATCTGTATGGGTCCGATGGCCAGCGATTGTGGCCAAGACTGTAGTTGCCTACTTAATGATACGGCTCCTCCCGGGGGGTTGGGAAAAGCGAAAGAAATTAGAAATTCAAGCTGGGCAGCGCATTGCAGGTGATTACAATATCAGGTATTCAACAAATAACATCCTTTGTGCTGTGGTCACAATGGAGCACAAGCTCAGCAACCGATAGTTAGGCGATAATTGTTTATTGTGCGTAAGCAGCGTGGGAACTATTTGCATAAGAGTCTTGTGGGAGAAATAAAATAAATTGGAATTTGTCGACAAAACTGTCAAATTGTTTTGAGCATAAAAGAGGCTCTTGAACGGCAGCAGTTCGCAGCGGCTTAAATCAGATTTGAAAAGAGGAAAACAAACAAATGTTGTTTAAGTATCTGCAAAAACACATCCCAGAGGATAGCCTTTAGATGCATCCTGTATGAAACATATTATTAAATCTATCTCAAAGAATATTCAGCACTTTTTGGATTGGCGGAAAATTAATAGGAGGCTTTAGCTGAAAAACTAGCAACTAACTAAAATATAAAAACATCAAATCCCTTTCTAGGCACTCAGCTATTAGAATGATAAAACTAGTAACATTTTATTATTAAACATTTTTAAAAATTTGGTAACAGAATGTACCGACTCAGAATCTAGTTAAACAAACCAAAAATGATTTTGAATTATTAATCAAGGTGCATTGCACAAAATTACAGTTACCGGAAGTCAAAAGTTATTACCTTTGGTCACATAAAATTACAGGTTTGATAAACAAAAGATAATTGAATATTTTGGGTAGCTTGCGTGGGAACTATTCAATTAATTGTGCATTTTTGAGAAACCATTTACGGAAACTTAGAAAACGGGCTAGTATAAGTACAGTGTGAACAGTACACCATCCTACAGTTTAGATCAGACTTCAGGAAGGAAAAGTGTAATAATAATGCGGTTCCATTACTTGCGAGATCCCACTCCCACGAATTTGCTGACTTCCCCGGAGGCTTTCAAATACTTTGAATACGGGATGTTCTGTATGGGATGGCACACGCCCGTGAAGTCAAAGATTTCGTACTATATCTTTGCAACTTTCATTTTTTCCTGGTGTGTCATCTACTTGCCCATCGGAATCAGCATCAGTTTCATGAAGGATCTGAACACCTTCACGCCGAGCGAACTGGTGACAGTTCTGCAGCTGTTTTTCAACGCAGTTGGGATGCCGTTCAAAGTGCTTTTCTTCAATGTTTATATTTCTGGATTTTACAAGGCCAAAAAGATATTGAGCCAAATGGACCAGCGTTGTAATACTTTGGAGGAGCGTACAGAGGTGCATCGATGGGTGGTTCGTTGCAATAAGGCCTATCTCATCTACCAGATGATATACACCTGCTATACTTTATCCACCTTTCTGTCGGCTGCCCTGAGTGGCAAATTGCCCTGGCGTATCTTCAATCCCTTTGTGGATTGGCGAGAAAGTAGGTTGAATTTCTGGAAGGCTGCCCTGAACGAAACAGCACTTATGTTGTGCAGTGTTACCCAAACCCTGATGAGCGATGTATACCCCCTGCTATATGGCTTGATCCTAAGAGCCCACATCAAACTGTTGCACCTGAGGGTGGATAAACTATGCACTGATCCCGAAAAAAACGAAGGGGAAAACCAAGAGGATTTAAACAACTGCATCAAGGATCTGCAGCTCATTAAGGAGTAGCTAAAAATTAGGGATAAATATTTTTTACACTTAAAATATATTTTATTCTTTTTCAGATTTGCTGATACTATACGACCTGCTATTGCCCACACTATCTTTGTCCAGTTCCTGCTGATTGGAATCTGCCTGGGCCTGTCCATGATCAACCTGCTCTTCTTCGCAGACATTTGGTCGGGCCTGGCCACAGTGGCCTATATCAATGGCCTGATGGTCCAGACCTTTCCATTCTGCTTCGTTTGTGATCTGATCAAGTCGGATTGTGAGCACCTCGAGATGGCTATTTTCCACTCCAACTGGATAGATACAAGTCGCCGATACAAAACCTCTTTGATCTTTTTCCTGAAGAACTCCCAGAAATCCATTGCCTTTACAGCCGGCTCTGTTTTCCCCATATCCACAAGCTCAAACATAAAGGTAAGGGCTTGAAAAAAGTTAAACTTAATTAATTTAAGAGTATTTCATTTATTTCCAGGTTGCCAAGCTGGCCTTTTCGGTAGTTACCTTTGTAAATCAACTGAACATAGCTGACAGATTGACCAAAAATTAGTTGACATTACACATTTTCTGCACAGAATACTTGAATTAATTAAGAAAATGGCACTGCAGCTGTGACATTTCCTATCTTTTAGCCCAGTTTTATTAATATCAATTAACATTTTTCATTACTGCAAATAAAGAATTCCCCTTTAGGCCATTGCTGTGGTCAACTTTGTGAGGCGAATTCCGAGAGCTGACAGCTTGCAGAAGGATTAGACCCATACTACCGACACAAATGACCTAAGTACACATGCACTCTGCTTAGCTCTAAAATCAATTTAGCCCAACCGCAACGAAAACATATAGAAAACAACAACGACTACCAAGTGTTGTGGGCTAACTGGGCCAAGTTGAGGGAAAACACGCAAATAAACAAACAAACAGAGGGTCTTAGACAGGTTTTGGGCGGCGGCGGAGTGGGCTCAGATGATGGCAAAGTCAATTAAAATTCAGCAAAATTAATTGCTTAAAATACGCATAGAATTGATTTACAAATTCGCCAAGGACATCGTAAACAAGAAATCTGTTTTAATTGCGGTTGAGCTGGGAGCAAGGACTCCAGCCGCCAGACTCGGGACCAAGGACTCCGGATGCCAGACTCTAGAATCCCATGACCCATTCCCGGCTCAAGCGAGAAGTTCAAAGTCTAGCCGCTAGCGAAAATGTTCTTGTCTTTGATGTGCCGAGCAAAATGTCTGGAAGGCAGGAGGTTGGTAAGCGGCGGATTTACATAAACCAAGAATGGAGGCCAAGGCAAATGCCGGGATGCAAAGCGCTCATATTTAATGGGCACCGCAGCGAAAGGCCTGCGGAAAATTAATTTGCATTTTTCCCCAAACAACAAGGTTGGCATACATTTGCAATTGAGTTTTGTACATAGTTTTCCTCCGCCGCAGCCGCCTCCGCCACACGGCAACCCAAGTTTGTCGAAACACAAGTTTTCACTTGCCCAATTCACTGGGGCATTTGAGGTGGTTCTTGGGCGGGTGGCGGCTTGGTTGAGGCGCCAAAAACTTAATTCGCACAAATGGCCCACAACAACAAGGCGGAGGCCTTACACAATATCCCCCCGAAGTCCTGTAGTCCCTGTCTCCAGCCGCCAAAAAGGATGCCATAGTGGTTTTCACACACACACACAGAGAGAGAGAAAGCGGCACGCGTAGACGCATTAAATCAAATTAAAAGCCCCGCTAAAAGAAGTGACAAAACCCCAGGTAAATCCCATTTTAAATACAAATAGCATGCGTACTGCTCGAGGGCATCTGCGGATGCAGGAGTCGTCTGTCTGCCGTGAGTGGTTTTGCGGATTTCCCGCAAGGACTCCAACTCCTCCGCCCCCGCCTCCTGCGCATCCTGTTTTTTACCCTGGTCGCTGGCATACATTTTTCCGCAGCTTAGCGGGCGGCGCTTGTAATCTTAGTTTAAGTTGATTGTACGACACATAGATGGGAGTGAGGGGGCAAAACACGATCCTGGTAAAGTGCTTTAAATAAAAATTTGTGGGCCTGTCTTAGAGAGGTGGTACATAAAATGTGTTTGTCTGCCAGTCGGCGCATAAGCCAAAGGCTAAGGGTTGACTTTCCGGCCAACTCTTTGGAGTTTTTTCGTTCGGGAATTGCTTTTAGCGTAATTGCAAAAATTCCCCGAAGGAGCTGGGTGGCAAAGGTGGGCCCAAAAACACCTCCCCAGTGCCTGGTTTTTGGGCCGCCGTCGCCGCTTTTACCACTTTTCAATTAAGCCGCTTCGTGGGCTCTGCCCTCCGGTTGTTTTGCCAGCTCGTTTTTTTATTAGTTTTTAACCTTAGGGCCGCCAACTGCAATGCAAACTCTATCATCGCTGGGGGATCGACCGAAATCAACTCGTTCAATCAATCAGACGATCAATCAAAAAATTCAATCACCATCAATTGCAGGCGGCGGGCCAACATAAACAAGCTGTGGTAGAAAAATACAGCACACAGATTCCGGCTCATTCATTAACCCGGCCCAAAAGCCTTTGGCCTGGCGAAAAAAATAGCCGAAAATTGCAAATCGGCAATTCAGTTCAGTTCAGGTCGGCTTAGCTTACTTGACTATTCAAAGGGGGAGGTGGCGTTAAAAAAAAAAAACGAAGAAACTCACACAGGCGTTTTTATCTTTTTCCCTGTAGTTTACGAGGGCTTTTCTTCTTTTTGGCCCCTGTGACTTTGGAGTACATGTGTCGGTGCGGCTGGTAAAAATCACTTTTTAAAGCATTTCGGGGACGGGCGACAGATACACGCATTGAAGCGTGGGCACTTTTGCGTTTTCCAGGAGGAGACGGGACGAAACAGGACGTAACCAAAGGGCCACACCCAGCCAGCATATTTATTTTATTCCAGCTCGTTCTGGCAGTGCATAAAACTGTTTTTAACATGTCCTGCTTGCTGCTCCTGCTGCTGCTCCTGCTGATGTTTTTTGCCGACAGTCCTTTTTATGCCAACTGTAAGCGATCCGCTCGAAAACTGACACAAATACGGGGCCGCCGAGGCTAAAGTGCTGGGCGGCTGCAAGGGGTTTTGGGGTGGTTCGGGGGCCGGAATGGCGGAAGCCGAGTGTTGGACAAGCAGATTTAAACCGTTACGGTTTACCTGCTGCCATCCAGCATTTACATATAGCCGGCACACACACTTGCCAGCACACGTACATATTTAAATAAAACGCTTTCGCAAGACAACGCCGCACTTTGCGCAATCACAGAGGCCAGTCGAGGGGCAGTTTTCCACCCGAGCGCCGAATGCCTGGGCGAGAATGGCAGGCGACGGCTGAGTGAAGCAGCTTCCATTGATTTCACACAGCTTTGGTGAGGAAAAACATATAAAAGCCGTTGCAGTGCCACAAAAAAGCAGCACGGGGAAGCTCAACATTATAAAAAAACGGGAAGGAGTGGCAGGCGTCCAGTGTACCGACTGGCAGTTACTCCTCCTGGCTAGCATGGGCAGCGAAAAAATATAATCATATCAATTTCTACTAAATATACACAATTTCAATATCCTTTGTAAAGCGAAAAGCCACTTTTTTATTCAATTTCGTGGTAAATATTTCATATTATATTTCAAATGGTTAAAGGACCACGTTTTTATCTGATTTATTGATTGAAAAAAAGAGCAGTTCTTTCAGAACTTTATTTTCTTCTTAAATGTTTAAAATCTTTTGTATTTAACGTAATACTAAAAAAGGAATTTAAAAAAAAACCTTAAAAATCGAAATATATAAAAATCCATGTTATTTTCCTTTTCAAATTTTAAAATTCCCCTAGTAAAATAAAGTTACAAGTTTTAATCCTGAATACCTTTATATAATCCAACCCTTGAAGTTCCCGAGATTTGGCTGTTATTCCTGGGAATAACAAAAGTAATCAATGTAATATGTGGTCTGCTTTTGCTCCCACCCCCTTGCACAAGAACAAATATACCCCTGTGGTCCTGCGAATACCTGTTATAAAAAGAAAGCCCCCCTCCCACGCACACACACCAACCCAAATGCAAATACAAGGAGCGCTACAAATGAGAAGGGGTGAAAAGCGGTGGGAGAAAATGTTGTCGTCACGTGGCCGCCGCATAAGCTGAAATGAGTTACATCAAATGCTTTTGGCTTTCACAGGAAATGGCAGCGCAATGCATTTTTATTTACATCTAAGGACAGTGGGCAAAGTAAGCAGAGTGGGGGGGGGGCGAGAGCAAGCCATTAAGGAATTGCTCGGCAATTGAAATGGCCAAGTCAAATAAAAGGCAGCCAGACATTTTCAGCGCCGTGGAGGGGGGTTGTCATGCATTTGATTAAAATTAAAAGGACTCGGACCAAGCCGAGGCTTTGATGTAGTGCAGAGCAGAACCACAGGGCCTTATCAGCGGGATATCCTTTGGGCTAAGGTCCTTCTTCCAATCTGTGGTCTCTCTCTCGGTCTCTCTCCAACCCCTGACATTGATTTATGTGAGGTAACTTAATGAAAAGACCATTGCCGCCCGTTTGTATCAGCTGCTGCAGGTAAAACAGCGTTGATCGTTCGCTGAAGCTAAGCGAAAATAAATTACAAGGTATTAAACTTGAGGGGGGGGCAACAAGAGCACCAAAAGTGTATTACGCATACGCCGTGTTCGCCCGTCGCCTGAGAGCCTCGATCCATCATCAATTACGATTAAATCCATCAGGAATTATGCGTCAAATTGATTGAAAGTCAGTTGGCACACTGAATTATGGCATTAAATCAATTTCCCTTTAGTTAAATCAATGGGGCAACTAGTGCGATAGACTTGGGCCATTGCCCCCGGCTCTTGGCTTCGGGCTTCGGGCTACTGCCTTTGGCTTGGGCATTAGCATTAGCCTGGGCCGTCACTCAAAGTCAGCCAGCTGGCTGAGCTGAGCTGTAGCTGTAGAGCTGTAGAACTGGAGCTCTGAAGTTGAGCTCGGCAGCAACTTAAATCGGCCCAGACTCCCCGGCTCGAGTGACGGCACAAAACTTTTGCCAGGCCAATAAAGTACGGCCAAGTGATGGCTCCACCAGCCAGCCAGCCATCCAGTCAGGCAATCTCCTGGAGGAGAGCCAGTGCAAGGCAGGCCAGCCAGCTCAGTGACGCATCGACCTGTAGTCTCCTCTCCTCGGACTGAGCTCCTAAGAAATGAAAATATTTTCTTGCAATTGCAAAATAGAATAAAAAGAATGGGGTGGGAAATGGGTAAGCATAAAAAAGCAAACCCAATGAACAGAGGGAAAACTGCAAATCGCAGCGGATCCGAGTGTCTGGAGTCTGGGCAAGCGGAGCGCGTCAATTGACTGCAATAATTCTGGAAAATGTGCAAAGTGTAAGGCCGGACTGGCGGACTGTCGGACTGCCAAGTAATTTATTTATCAAGTTTCAAGCTGCAGCTTGAAAACTTAATACGCCGCCAAATTGAATGCAGCCCACGAGGAGCTGGACTGGAGGATTCTTAAATTTCACACAGGCTGCGTTACTTTGGGCACTAGAGCCCCTGATCGTTGACTTTGGCCAGGGCACACTGGCCAATTTGCACTTTACCACAAAATTCAATTTACGCATCCTGCAATGCAGCAAAATCCTGGCCAGTAAGTAGCAATCCATGCGTGAACCTGACAAGGACACCCGCAGCCACACACCCAGCACACCCAACACACCCACATGTCCGCATACCAGGGCATGCAAGCAAATAAAGGGAAAATGGCAAATAAAAAATGAGAAAATGCGACAAAAACACCCAAACGAGAAGCCTTTGTGCAAAGCATCGGAATGACATTTATGCTGAAAGACATATGATGCCGAGGACTTGACAACTTTTCTTTATCGCCCCACCAAAGCCCCAATCGAACCACTTGAACCCACCAACCGAGCACCACCCACCACCCACCGCAAATATTTGCCAAACGCAATAACAAGTTCGCATCGAGTGCAATGCATCGAACAAAAGGGAAAGTGTGGGGGCAACTGATGGCCACTTTCCATCGGGGCTTTCATTAGGGCCCTCGTTCTTGGCCCACTTGTCGTGGATTGCCAGGTCGGCCCTGAATATGCCAATTGAATGTAGTCTAATCGAAGCAAAATATTCAATATAAATAATTGATGCGCACTTTTTACAGGGTGGGCGGTGCTGGTGCAGTTCCGTCGACAGCGGCGATAAAAACAATGGCCACGCCAGCCAGCTGCTGCAATGGCAAAACAATTTTGCATACGCCTCTAAATGCATATATGAACAGTGGCGATCAACAGATTAGATTATCTAAGGCAAAGCGAATTGAAATAAAAGTGGCATTTAATAAAAAATAAATATAAAATAAAATAATAAACAGTTTGAGGTTGGATCAAATCACTTTAAAAAGTTCCGAAAAGAAGGCAACAATATTTTTTAATGTCGAAAGATTTGTTAAGAAGCATGAATACATTTTTACTGCAAACTCTTTAGCATCAATAACAAAATTTAAGGTGCTCAAGGATATTACAACAAAACAGAATTATATATAGTTCAAAAGAAATTTGGTGCTTTTTCTTCGACCGCCACTGTGCGTGCGTCCTTTGAAACAGCAGGTCCTTGTGCGCCTTCTATTGCCCACTGATTGATGTCCTTTTGGCTGTTGTTGCCATTGTTCTTGTTGTTCTCGCAAATTGGTTTCTATTGGGTCAGAATGCACACATATGCATGTATGTTCAAGGTTGCACCCACACCCACACCCTCACACACACCCAAACCCACACACGCGCAGGCGGCAGCACAAACAAACAGAAAAAATAAACCATTGCATACTTATGAGGGCAAAGTGTATAAGGCTCAATTAAAATTTTACGCCCGTTTGCATTTTAAGTGCATGTCCTTGTGCGTTTGTGTGAGTGTGCGGGGAGCGGGCTAAAGACGGTTTAAGGACTTGGCTGTGCGAATGTGTTTGTGCCATAGGCCCGGCTGTTTTGGTAGTTAGCCCAGCCGGCTGCAGCTGCTGACTTGTTGTTGGCCAACTTTTCCCCCAACTGCAACACAAAAAGCCTTTGCATGTGTGTGCCAGCACTTTGTTTTGGGGCCTGAGTGCACAAAAGCGTATTTAATGAAACGGAACTTGAGGCATAATTGAGTAAGGGCTGCCGTGGCAGATTTGACAAAGCCGGATTGCTCTGACCAGATGGGTTACACTCAATTTTTGGCCCCAGCGCCAAGGGCCATTGTGTTGTGCTGCAATGGAGTAAAGTATTAACATGGGAATATGCAAATAATATTGGCATACTGCATGATGGGCCATCAGAAGCTGATACTTCTGTTGAAAGTGTGGGCTTTGTGGTTCTGTTTGGGTTTGTGAAAGGGATATGCTAGCCACAGGTAAATATTTGTATATTTGTTTTATTTATTTGTAAGCTTTCGAAAACATGCTGTATTTAAAAATACTCTTCAGTTTGCCACAACATGAAAAATATATTCTTAACTCTTTACAAGTTGTTCTTTTTTTTTTTAAATCAATAGCTAAGCCCCGATCCCGAGTTAGGGGAGAACAAAAAACCCATAACCAATAATATTTGCTTTAACAGCAGGATGCTTACAAGCCGTTCAAAAATATTATTGCAACAGTTCGAGCTGTTTGTCCCGCCCACACACGCCCCCCACTAAGCCACCCACCCATCCATACGCCGGCATATCCACCCACCGCTTTGTCTAACCCGCATGTGCAATTCATTTTTTATTATCACTCATTTTATTGTTTCGGCTCGAGAAGAAATAAAAACAAAATCAACTTGCGAAATATGTTGAATATTTTACATAGAGCACAACAATGGCTATAACTAAAAGGCGGCAAATAAAATATGCAACAAAAGCGAGCGTGCAGCATGAGAATAAATTGAAAAAGTGCAAAACACGACGGGGAAAATCCGAAAAAATAATACACATCCATATATACAATATGGCAAAGGGAAAATGGGAAATGGAAAATGGGAAATGTGAAATGGGAGAGAGAAGTTGGTTAACAAATTGCTGCGAATATTAGAGGCGAAGTCTAATGCAGCGGCAACAGACAATGGACCCATATTTCTGACAACGAATTAAACAAAATCCAGCTGGAAACTGGAAACGAATGTGTGCGGATGGTTTGTAGTTTTTCAAGATTGGTATGAGCAAACCAAATAAACTGCGAAGCTGCGAAACAGCAGACGGCAAACTGAAAATGGGAAAAGGAAGGTCCTGGCAACTGGATCGATTTTCAGCTGATGATGAAGCAGCCAGCAACATGTGTGTGTTCTCATCTTCATTTTTTTCCTCCTTTGAACCCAGCAAAGCGTTTCGGCTGGTCCGTGGGATCCGGTTTGACTGGAAGCTTTCATATTTCCGCCTTGCCTTAGTCGGCTGCCAGGACAATTTTTAAAAATTCAATTTTCCCCAACATCTAAGCGGTGTCTCTCTATGTGTGTGTGCATGTCTTTGCCATAAAAGTTGCAAACAGCAGAGGCTATAGAAAATTGCCTTTTGCGGCAATTCCCAGGGATGCGGGGTGGGGGGAGGCAAAAATGAAAACAAAAATATCAACAATAGTAAACCAGGAATAAACTATAAAAATAAACCCCCAGAATTGGCAACACAAAGTAGATATATTGAAAAACATGGCCTAGGTGGCTTTTTAAGCAAAATGGAAATGGAAAATTGCACAAAATGCAATTTATGCTCATGAAGTAGAAATTGAGAGAGAGAAACATACATTTTTGTTGGCACATCCTCCGCCCCTCAGCCAAATCCTCGACCACTGATGTGATATGTATGTGGAGGAGAAAAGCACAATTTCATTTATTTGCCAAAAACACGCCCATCGAATGATGCATGACCCCAAAAATGGAGTGCCATGGATTGCCATTTGCTGCTCAGCTGTGCGTTGATGTCTAATCCTTAATATTAAATCCATACAATCAATTTGCAGACCCAAATTGTAGGGGATGACATGGCAGTATTATTACCCAGGGACTGCAGGATATCAGAGCATCAGGATATCTGGAATTCAATTTTCTGCATAGATACGCAGCCCGAGCAGCGTGCTGCTGCTGCTGCTGTGTGCGATATGAAAAATGCAAAGGGAATAATGAAAGTCACCTTTGGCACAATAATTCATCATTGTGGGCGGGCAGAGGAGGCGTGCTGGCTGGCCGGGCATCGTCATATCAAATGAAATGCATAGTCATGCGATGTCAGCGCCCCAGACAAAAGCACAGTCCTAGTGCTAGTCCTATACGTACTATATGTACCTAACAACGTGGAAAAACAAATAATGCAATTTTTTGCAGCTCCTGCTCTATCTCGTGGTGTTGGTGACATCAACACATTTGTATGTGTACTTCCGACTGCAATCTACGCACGCAGCAGACAGTTGATGTATGACCCCCAGTGGGTCACAGCGAATGGGGACGAGAACGGGGCGGGGTCAACAGCCAGGGAATTGCTGCTGAATAGATGAGCACACAAAACGCTGGCCATATGTCAGGGCATCAAATAAATATCATAAATTGCCGGGCCAAAGGATCTGGGCAGGGCTGTAGAGGCAACAGGAATGCTGCCTGCTACTGGGTGTTGAGTGAGCAAGGATCTGCTGTCCTGGGGCGGGAAACAATCAACATTCCCTGGCCAATGGCTGGTTGCCTGCTGTTAAAGGGAATGACTATGGCCGGCTCAGTGCTCCTTTTCATATTTCTTTTTTTCACCCAAAAGGCCCTAACTATTTGCAGAATTTATTGATTGCTGGCCTGAGCCAGCAAGGCAGATTTAAGAAAGTTACGAGCGGAGAAACTTGGCCAAGCTGAAGCTTAAATACTCTTACTGTTCAGTAAAACAAATAAATATTTAAAAAAAAGTAAAAAATCAAGTGAGTTTTAAAATCTTTTGAAGAAGTGCCTAAAGGTAAGCAATGATAACAAACCGTTTTTGTTGCATACTTTTATACACTTTTTTGGGATTGCAGGCCAGTGTTTTTTTAATCTTGTTCAACATTTTTTATTTGTTAAATCATATTTTATTTATTAAAAAGGAAAATTATATATTTGAAGCACTACCCTGACACCCTGCCCTTTCAAGGGCATAAAAATCGCAGCGCCGGAGGGCGATAAAAAACGGATTTACGCCTTTGATTCAAGTGACAGAGCGACAAAGGGAACAGGGCTCCGCTGAACAGATAATGTCAATATTAGTCGCCTGCATAATGTACAATAAATGGCAAAATAATACAAAAGGCAGTGAGCGGCAGGACCGACAGGACCGCGGCAAAAAGGGATGAAAAATCAATAGCCCCAAGTAACAAAGGAACAATGAAAATGAAAAGGACCCTACACACACAAAGAAGCGACGCACCAAGACAGGCGCACCAAGTGCGTGTAACACTTTTGTATCCAAGCCGGATGCCAAATAAAAAAGAAATTTGTCAGTTATGGTTTATGTGCATTTGCCACAATATCCAATTAATCATTCGCCGTATGGATGGACTTGAAGTCTTCCGTTCCTCTCCCATCCAATACACACTTTCTCTTTTCACCGGCGGATTAGCATTGGGCAAACATTTTATGAAAATTACAAACAGTTTTTGAAAAATGAATCAAAACATGCGCACGTCATAAATTCCGTAAAAAGCATAATAAATAAAGGGAAATAATAACATTTTTATTACGCTGCAGTCGTGGGCGAATATTCGCCGGAGCGTTGCTCCCCAAAAGCTGTCGAAGACGGCAAACTCCATCCAAAATCCGAAATATAAAGGAAACCCAACAGCTTCTAATGCTTTCGAATGGCAAAAGTTTTGCAGCTCCACCGTTTGTTGCTTTTAATGATGCCATCATAAATTATTACATCGCTATTTCGTTTTATTGTTTCACCCGCGATTGAGCAGCTGGAAATTCTACCTAGCTGAGGGGAGAAAACAAGGCTAAACGCAATTATTATTACTTTTAAAGCATTTTTATGCCCTTTTATTTCCCGGCCACACGATTTTGCTATTAACGGAGCTGAAAACTCCACGCCGGAGTACATATAACAATCTGGGCAGGGCGAAAAATTTCACTTCAGAGTTTATTATGATTTTTATGGACATAATATTATAGGCCGGCCAGGCGACACTGCGCACGTGCAGGTCTCGATGTCCTGGAAGTGCTGAAAGTCCTGAAACTGCGGAAAGTACTGAAAGTCCTGGCGTCCCAAAGTCGCCACCTGTGCGATTCAGCATATTCTGAACTGCCACTTCGGTCCACCGCCAAGCATATTGACGCTGGGCGTGGGTGTGGGCGTGGCTTTTTTCCGGCGGGAGGCGGAAATTGTTAAAACTGTCATTGCTAAACGAATTTTAATGAGCTCATTAATTTGATAAAGGGATTTACACGGTGTTGCGGTCTGCCGGCTGACTGCTGCCTGCCGACGATGTCCTCTGCGTCCTCGTGGACCAAATTTTGCCATGCGGTTAACTCCGCCCACGGTACACAGAGTCGTCCTGTTGGTTTGTCTGTATCCGCCGGCACTGCTGTCGGCATTAATTAAAATTTGCTTCAAATTATTTTCAGCGTTTTCTTTTTTTTTTTGCAGCACCAGCTGCCTTTGCTTGGCAAACAAAATTTGTTTGACTTGCTAATGTTGTTGGCGGCAATGTCGAAATTCACTTGCAAGTGAAGGGGGCGGGGAGAAAAAAAAAGAAAACTGGAAATGCTGAAAATTGCACAACAATGAGTACACGCAGTGTGGCCCACAGTGCGAAAAAATGAAGCAGAAAAATGGCGGGCAAAACTAAATAAACGAAGCGTGAAGAGATATCCAGCCGGAAGCGGCACTTTGTGTGTGTGTGTGGGTGTGTGCGTGTGCGAGCTGGCCACAGTTGGTTGCAGTTACAGTTACTCGGAAGTTGCGATGACACTGACAGTCGCAGACACACACACACACACAGACGCAGATAGGCCATGGAGTCCTGCCAACACACACGCACATTCACTTGTCTGCAAGCCGAGAATGATGGCCAAACATCCTCTTTTTTGGTATTTCGGTTTTTTGTTTGTTTCATTTTTACGCCGACAGACGTGTTCACAGTCCGTCTCCTGGTTTCGTTTTTTCCCCTTTTCGATACACCCCCAGCTCTACAGTTCATCACGTGTCCGAGGAAAACGGCGGGCAGTTCGAGGCGGAAAGATCAAGCGGCGGATACCATTCCGAGGGCTACTACTGTGCCACCGTCATTGTTGCCCCGAGTAACTGAAAACGCCTTGATAAGCACGAAAAAAGCTAATTGGATTTCATTCAATCGAAGTTGCCCCAGGGGGAACTGGGGAATGGGTTCCGGTGGGGAGAAAAGGATTTCACAGCCCGTAAGATAAACAATCTTCACAGATGCCAGACTGGTATTTCATATTTCCAATGAAAACCACAGTGCTGGCAGCATAGAAA
Source organism: Drosophila biarmipes (assembly GCF_025231255.1). Lineage (NCBI taxonomy): Eukaryota > Metazoa > Arthropoda > Insecta > Diptera > Drosophilidae > Drosophila > Drosophila biarmipes. Next base: position 24,047,203 of record NC_066616.1, on the reverse strand, counting down.
ATCAAATTTGTTACCTAGAAATCTTTAAGGTGGCCAAATTGAATTTTATACCGAAAGGAATTTTAGAAACATTTTAGGAACATTACAATATTGTTTAGAGGGAACCTGATACAATAGCTTAGTAGATGATGGATAAATAATATGCCAAATATTTTTTCCCTTATCATTGCAAGAGAAAGGTATTCTAAAGTATTTAAGAATACCTTTTTAAATATACCCCTTTGCCTTAATCACTTGCTGACTCGCTCAATATCCTCAAACTTGATTTTCCCCCTCATTGTACCAGGATACACATAATTTTCATAGTCTCCACTCGCCCACCCGCCGAGCACAATTTGCACTCATAAAGCAATTTAAATTCATGCCAAAGATGAAAGATATCCTTCGCTGGCCAGCCAGGACAATGGCAATAGTGTGCAAATTGCTGGCGCTGTTTAAGCAAATGTTGCCAAAGGAGACAAGGATAACCGAACGCAAAACAGAAAGTAAACCCCCGAACGAAAAAAAGAAGCAAAAATCCACAATTGTCGCCTGTGTACCTGGGTAAAAGTTTCGCACAAACCAGGTGTGTGAGTTACAACAAAAAGGTATGAAAATAAATAAAAAGCCGGGAGAAAAAGTACATGAAACAAAAAAATGATCACGCACCGCAGTAGCAAATGAAATAAAAATAATAAAAATAACAATAAAGATAATATTTTCGCAGCAAGTTGTTGCGCACTGCGTGTGTGGCGGCCCACCATCGATGGCATTGTTTTCACACTTTTAATACAGAGCATTTTGCAGTTGCATAAATATTTTTACACCATCGCAGTGGGCAGTGGGCACAGAGGACCGTATTTCCCAGCAACTGGGTTTTAATCAAGCCATCAAAATATGGCCAAATATGCAAATCAAGAGCGGAACGGAGGGCTGCTCAGACCGAAGTCCGCCATCAGGACCCTAAGCCCATTAGCGAGTGACGAGAAAGGATTTCGCGTTGGCGGGCTTGGAGCTGGGAGTGATGGAGCCAAATGTTGCCAAGGCGTCAAGTCAAACGATAAAATATTCAACAAGCGAGCTGAGAAGGCGGCAACAACAATGACAACATTAGTAACATTTGTTTGAATTAAAATGAAAACGCTGACAATCTCTGTGACTTTGAATGCCAAAGGCAGCAGCTTGTCTCTAACAAAAATGGGTGTGTGTGTGTGTGTATGCTTAAATAGAATTAACATTCGTCTTGCCAGCAGCTACAAAAAAAGCAAAAGCAAAAGCAGAAGCAGAGGAAAAGCATAGCAAAAGCAACAAAGCCTTGTAACCCTGCAGCCAACCTTTCACTGGAAGCGAAAACACGACAGCAGATTTGCTCGGCAGCTCATTCATTTTGCGCAGCCTGTCTGGTGCTTAGATCCCACACCCTGCCACGCCCCCCGTGCCCAGCCGCCTCCCGGAAAATCGCCCTCCTTCCCCCAAAAAGCACCCGGCACCCCACCCACTCACTTTTCCCTGGCATTTCATTTGTATTCGAAGCATTGTGTCCTGTTGAACATTCTTAATTAGGTTAAATCTACTGTGCCGCGCCGGGTTCTTGGGTTGGGCCCCAGGATTTGGGTCCGGAATGGGTATACGTAGTGGGTATACACAGATATACACACACCCTTTTGCGGGGACCCGTAATGAAGTCGGTCCTTCGGGGCGGAGGTGGCACCCGGAACGCGTGTTCGCCATTTGGCATAATTTAGTGCGCCGCCGGCCGCCAAAGACACAGGACTCATATTTGCAATTTAAATCCAGGAAATGAAACAATTACAAAGTTTATCGGCTGCAATCAACCTCGACCCCCAACGCCATCTGGAAAATCCTACCATGTGTGGAATCCTGCTTAAGATATAATGACAGACCCTTCTCATAGCGCAGGCAGTTTTCGGAACACACTCAAATTAAACTAAAGTAATTTGTTCACTTAAAATAATATTATATTAATGCTAAGCTTTCTTATAATGACATATAGTTTTAAAAGATTTTTCTAATTTTCTACATTTTATTTATTCATTTTGAAAATGTTTTCGTAAATGGAAAATTAAATAAAACATATAAAAGGATAAATAGTTTATTTTATTCCCTTTTTTGTGTGGTTCCTTAAAAACCTTTACTGTAATTAAATTTTAGAATATTTCTCTTTTGAAAACTTTACTTTTGGTAAATATTTTAATGTACTCTACAAAGGAACCCGTAGAATACTTTTCTCAGATTTTCACGCGCACCTCTACTTTTTCCCAAGTACATTGCTGAGATTTCTGGCAGTTTCGAGGAAAAGCCTGCTTGTCAGCCTGATGCCAGCTGAAGCGCTTATTATAAATGAACTCAAATTTAATTAAGAGTTTGCCATATTTTGTTTCAGTCCGACCGTGGAACACGTCTCGTCCCCATCAACTTGGCCATCATCATCAAGTCGGCAGTGCGGCGTAGTGTCTCCATTTCAGGCTTCATCACGAACAATATTAACGTCATTGTGTGGCCGGCCACTCGAGGTTCAAGCTACGGAGCACCCAAAAAATGTTGTTAACTAAACTTTTACGCGAAATAACACGGAAAAACCAGGGAAAACACGAAGCACGGAAAAGCCGACGTAACCATAAACGTAGGAGAAAACTTGAAATTCACTTTATTCGCAGGGCGACAACAAGCGAAGACGCTGCCAAAAGTCCACTGTATACGATTATGTATATATGTATGCCGATGCCAGTGTCCCTTTTCCGAGTCCTGTTTTCCCTTTTTATTAAATTGAATTTCACCCTCGGACATGGAAGGAGCCCAAGAATTCAAAATGAGGAAGAGGCGATATGTTTATGATGCCACTTGTCTACCAAATACAATTTTCGGCATTTTGCCGCTCATATTTCAGAGCGACATGGTCCTTGACAATTTCGTCGCTTTTAAATTTGCTTTGACATATTTTGGCCGACTTTGAGCATTGGCCATATACATATATACGATATACATATATATTTATATATTGAAAGGAAAAGGAGCCCAAGAAACACGTCCCAAGTCCTGGCCATCTCCAAAGTCAGTTCGGGAAATCGAATTAAAAACTCATCTTTGCTCAATTTGTGCCTGCTCCTTGTCGAGCGAGGAAGCAACCCATGTCCCACATTTCTCACAGCCAGTCACAGATGATTTGGGCTCGTGTCCTGGCCAAAATGCCATCCATCCTTGCCAGCCTTTCGATGCTGTTTCTTCGTACTTTTCTTTTATTGTTTTACTAGCAGAAAATCTGTTTTATTTGTACGCTTTTATTGTTGCTACGAGTAATTTAATGTGTATTGCATTTAAGCTAATATTTGAGTTGTTGCTCAGAGGTTTTAATGCCGCTTTTACGATCTTTTTATAGCCTTTTTATTTGCTTGGACTTCGAACCCCGAACCTGACTTGCTTTGGCACTGCCTGGTCAGTGGGGCCAAAAGTGGCTCAACTTTACTCAACTAATTTCGAGCAATTACAAACGAACAATGGAGTGGGAGTGAGGGGACAGCTTCTGTGTTTTATTAATTATAATTTCCCGTCTGGCAATTGCTTCATTTATGAGGACCAACACCCTCGATATCAATCATCGTAAAAGGCCATTTTCGGTTGGAATTGCAACCCTTTGAGGACACATTAGACACGGTCGGTTGGACTGGCAATATATGAGTTCCATTCTCAGCAAGGGGAAGGGAAACAAAAGGGGTTCTTTCTTAATCTCGACTTGGTCACTTCAAAGCAGTTGGACTGTGCGTCTGCGTCTGGAATGCAAACAAAGATAATCTTTGCCACAATTTATTTACCTTTCGCTGACCAAACCAATTTACGATTTTAATCAAAACCCAGTTGGTGGTGGAGGAGGAGGAGGAGCTGGCATCAAAGCAAATAGTTGAGCTGCTGTCACTGTGCAAAGGGCAAAAGGGCGAAGGGCAGAGGGCAAGGGTCCAAAGGCAGCCGGCTAATGCCCAGTGTCCAAGCTAATTTGACGCTGACGAGAAGCGAGAGAGGGAGTTGGACTGGATGTCCGCCTGTCTGTTTTTCCCACTGTCTGTCCAACTGTCCGTTGGTCCATTTGTCCGTTGCTCCATTTGTCCGTTGGTCCATCTGTCCGTTTGTCCGTTTGCTCATCTGTCCGTTTGGCCGACTAACCAACTGACTGACGGACATGCCAGTCTGTGCATAATGCTTATTACCGCAATTATTTACAGCACTTGGCCATGGCCCCTGTATCCTAGGCCTGCTCCAGTTCCAGTTCCTAGTCCGGAGGAGGAAGGTCTCCTGGTCCTGCTGGTCCCCTTCCATTCGGAGCATCAGTTCCCCAGGAATGCAATATGCAATCCCAGGCAAACGCACTCAACTCCCGCACATTAGTGAAAGTGTTGCGAGCAGTGAGAGAATAAACAAGTGCCCGCACTTGGGTCTTACACTCAGAGAAATCAATGGTGAAGTAGTAGACAACTTTTTAAAAGGTTAGATAAATTAGAAAATATAAAACTTTCTGGAAAGTATTTACAACATAATGAAATTCTAACAAACTTTTCTATTTTAATATTATAAATCCACATAATGTCATAAAACATTGGATCTCCGATTTGTGATCTTTATCAAAATTCATCGAAGTAAAGCTCTTATGAGTCTTTTTGATACAAAACATCTTTATTATATTTATTCATAAGATTTGTTAAGCTTTTTAGATATTCTTTCTTATTTAATATAGATTTTAAAATGAAACCAATTAGATAGTAAAAAATAAAGAAAGTTAAACAACCTCTTAATGGTTAACGATGAAATATTTTTCTTATTTTTGTTTGCTTACACTGGCTTCTAAATGATTTGATTTAATAATTAAGTCCTACTTCAGTAACAATTAAGAACTCCTTGACCTTTTTTCAAGTGCCGACATGCAACAGTTTCCGCTATTTAATGGCGATCTCCCACTCTAAATGGCTAACACACATGTGGGTGAGTGGGTGTGTGCCTTGGTGCGTTGTCATGTTGGCTATTATGAATTGTGCAATTGTCGTCAACGCCAGCGCGATGCCATGCCCATTCTGCGCCGCTTTAGGAACCCTTTTTCATTCGCCACCGCCATGCCATCTCCATACCATCTCCATACCATCCCACACCATCTCCATCTCAAGTTGAGCTGACAGTCAGTCAGTCACTCCATCTCCATCTCCCAACTCTCGGGCTTTTGGCCCCATATCACTCCTTCTGTTAGTCACTTCTAGTGCTTGGTTTTATTCCGATTGCCTGCTCATCATCCAGCAGCTCTTTGTTTGGACTACAAGGACGACTGTGGCACACACGGCGTATGCTGAATGCCGCCTGCGTTTGCCTTCGTTTGCTTTCGTTAGCCTGCATTTGCCGCCATTTTTCAACTGGCAGTATTTCCTCCATTTTTTTTGTTCCCTGCTCGGCACTCCTAGTAAATGACTCTTCAACGTTTGTCGTATTTGTCTGGCGGCACTTTGAAGTGCCAAATATTTTTACATTTGTATACTGTGTTGCCTTTTGTCATTTGTTTTGGCCATTAGTTTGCTGCTGCTGCTGCTGCTGCCTGCTGGCAAATGCACTTCCCTCGCCGAAAATCGAGCTGCTTTGGCATTTATGGCCACATGGAAACCACTCTAATTAAGCCACCAAGTGCTTCAATCAGCAGCCAGGTGAGAAGCACCACAGTTAATCAGGCGAGCGAGTATTTAATTAAGTGCGGGAAATGGGAATGCAATGGGCTTCATTATGTTCTTCGCACCGTAAAATCTTTTACCGCCCTTTCAGGTGGATCAAGTGGGTGGGTTTCAGATGATTCTGGGGGGCTGCCGTATCGCTATAGTATTTATGCGCTTTTCCCGGAGCATCAAAGTCATCAAAAGAAACGAACGTCGCTCTATAGATATATATATACATATAGTAGCTACTCCGAATCGGATTCAGAATCACAATCTGAATCTGTGCGCTGTGGGTGTAAAGCTGTCAGCTAGTTTGCATTCATCAGCAGCCATGCCGGCAATTGAGTGACACCATCCTCATATTCCAGAATCACTATCATCATCGTCATCATCGTCGTCGTAGTCATCGTCGTACCCATCTCAAAGATTTACATGACAGCAGTTGCAGTTCGTTCGCTAGTCATTTGCTGGCAGCCCTTCTGATTGCTTGTATTAGTGATTGTCAGTTGGCTATAAAAGGGGGGGGGGGGGGGGCGGTGTAGTAGGGGCGTGGCTGTCTCTCCATTTGATTGCCATTGCAACACACGTAAATCTCTGGTGCTTATGAATATGCACATGGCGAATAAAATTCCATGTTTGTCACTCCGCATTGATTGAAGTGTGAGTCCTGAGTCCTGAGTCCTCAGTCCTGCCTTACAGAACGCAACGTCCTCTTCATTATCCGAGTGCAACTATTATAGGTGTGTCCTCAAAAGAGGCAAAGCTTTGAGCGCTTTGAAAGCAATATATTGATTTCTGGCTGTGCAATTGAATGCCGCCCTTCGGCGCAAAACCTTCGCTACTCGAATTCCGAATACCAATCAAACAGTTCAGTTTCTTGTAGCCATTGTGGCCCACTGTCGACTCTGGGCAAAGCATTTAAGCCATTAACACGCAAAGGTCGCCAAATGGTATTGATTATGACCGCTGGCCAGACGAAGGGGCCAAGACCCTCAAGCCCTCCTTCCCCTTGGCCCTGCGAAACGATAACAAATAACAAATAACAATAACACACAAACAATCGGCACAAAGAGTCCGTCCTTAACCCGGGGGTCTGGGTTTGTCTAGGGGAAATTCAAGGCTTTTATTGCTAAACTGTTTTCCTTGCACTGTCTGGCTGTCTCAGACTGGGAAATCATTCGGGTACGAGTGAAAGTCTATTTAAGTTGTGGCCAAATGATTCACAACTGTCAATTATTTCGGCATCGCATGGTATCATCATTTTCGTACAATAATGATTACATAAATTACATTTAATGACCATTCGACTTCAATGCTCTTGCTCTATTACTTTGATAGCAAAAGTTATAATTATTCCGAATTTTAGTATGAACTCAACACAACCTTTATAGCTCTATCAAAAATGCAGCTAGAAAATACTAGACATAATATTTTTAAAATGTATAACCAACATGATTTTATAAATTTTCCAGTCCACATTAAACGCTCCTCCCCTTGGTTTTGCCCTGCAAAGCTTTTCTTCTTGCTCTTTTCGAGGGTTTCAGGTACTCCCTGCAGATGTGGAACACGACAAGTGTTTAGTCAATCGCTGTTCGCCAGAAATGCTATTAATCAATAAATACCATTCGCCGAGGGGTATGTAAACGTTGCACACGCAGGCATTCAGCAGATGCAGGACCCCCGCAATTATGCCAAAGGCGCTCGATATATAGAACATGTAGGCGAACTCGTTGCCGCAGTGATCGATCATGGACACCGCGAGGGTGAGGGCGCATACTATGCAGATGAGGCCGCTGGCGAAGTTAAACGTCATCGCCTGTAAAACACACTCGTTGAGCATTCATCATCGCCGCCGAAAACCCCCTATCGAATGCCCGAAAAGCCCCCATGTGTATGTACGCACAATTGGATCGAGGCCCACGGTGGTGCAGCACAGCCGGAATATGACGAGGACCACACTCTGCACGGCGATGGAGGGCAGCGCAAAAGTGTACATCCACACCGATATCCTGTACTCCTCGCCCTGCACGCAGTGGGTGGACAGGATGCGGATGAGGAATACCAAAGCAAACACCTCCAGCACCTGGGGAACAAAGGCGGATATACTACTGGACTCTCATCGTAATGCTAGATTGCAGTTCTAGTCACCCACCGCCGTGAGCAACTGCAGCACAAAGTTCACAATGCGAAAGGGAAAGCTCATGATGGCTACCAGGAATTTTGTTCAACTCGTTGACACTAAAAACAAATTGGCCTACGAAGGAAATTTTGGGAGGAAACGGTTAGGTACACTCTCTGTCTTTCTTTTTTATTTGGAATAGTAACGAATTTTAGCTTCTTTTGAAAAACAAATCACATCAGTGTGACCAAGTACTTGGAACCTGCATTCAATAGCACTTTGGTCACACTAATTCCATAAAAAGCTTGTTGTTTGCCAAGTTCTTAATTTCTATTTTAGTACTTCGATTTTTCTTCTCCGTGAGTACGACCACTTCATGAAATAGCTGTCTCTATGACTTTCCAAAATAGCATTCCGCATAAGCACAGTATCTGTTTATCCACTTGGCAAGAAAATTTTACTGCCTTCTCTTCTCTGTTTTTTATGTTTTTCATTTTGTTTTGGCCCTGCTAATCTAATTGGCCTCGATAGCGCTTGTTAAGCGAAGTCGTTGCCCTGCCACGCATTTGTTGCTTTGTTTGCACTAATTTCATTACTTGTGGAATGTGGCGATGATTTCATGCAATTTAAAGCCACATTTTTCAGTGCCAAAGCATTTAGCATAGTACCTGACCGGACCCAAACTGGACCCGGACCCGGACCCGGACGCGGACCCAGACCCATGGAACTCGGGGCCCAAGTGCCCGAGAGTCGCCCCATAACCAAGTAGTGGCTAGAGGCCAGACCCACTCCAGGCTTTTATAATAATTGCCTGTTGACACGGGATGGTCGAGGGGCCTGAGCCCCAGTTAGAAGGCACGGGAACGCCGACTGGGATCGAGCAATGGAAATGCCGTTGATAAATGAAATTTTCAAAACGTGAACCAACAAAAGGGGACAAAAAACAAACGAATTCAAACCGAACGAACACAAAACAAGCGGAAAAAAGGGGGCGGTAAATATAATTTAATTTGTTCGCCTTTCAAAAGGTGCTCAGCCCTTTTTTCTGCTGCGCTGTATGCCAAACGAGGTTTGGTTAAGCATTGATTGCGCAGAAAAACTCTTAATTTATTAAACGAAAATCCCCCCACTGATCAATATGATTCTGCAAGTCAATTGGCGGAGCACCAGGCTCCCCAGAGTCACATAAATTTTGTCAGCTTTGTTGCGACAATTGCATATTAGCCAAACATGACAACGTTTCGCCCTTTTCTGGGAAATTTATGTAAAAATGTTGCAGAAGTCAAAAAAAAAAACTTTCGCCTTGAGATGGAGATGCGAAGTGAAGTCGACTCAACTCCCCCGTGGAGGCCAAAAAAACGAGCTGAAGGCACAGGAACAGAAACACGAGGAAGAGAAATGTTCTCGAATAAACAACAGCGGAAATGTAGGCTATGATTTGCTTACTTCTATGGGGGGGAGGGGGTTTTGCCGGTTTCCAAAGGGACTTGGACCAATGACAAGGGCGGTGTGGCAAAAGTTCACAGAGCTGGCGTAACATAAATCAAATGCATGTAAAATTTTCGTACTTTCCGCACACATATCCTGTGATCCTGGCCAAGTGCATTGGGCAGGCCCAAAGCAGGACAACCGGTGGAGAAAAAGGACGAAGGACGCAGGACTCACGAAGGATGGTACATTATTGGTGGGCATGTGTTTTGCCTGAGAGTGGGAGTGCGTTGTGTTTTGTGCACATCCGTTAACTTTGTCATTTTTGCTCATTTCCTTCCGGCATGTGCAAGAAAACTGCAGTCGAGGCCGGGGCAAACGGAACGAAATGATTCCCAGCAGCGCTCCACTGAGCCACTGAGCCACCGAGCCACGGAGCCACTGAGCCACTGACAAGCCGTAAGCCGTAAGAAACCCAACCGAACTACAAACACAAGCCTGGCTGGCTGGCAGGCGAAACAAAAGCAATGCGGAAAGCGGCAATAAGTTAAGGGCATAACTTTCAGTGCCTTCAAGAACACACATGCCAGAGGCGTACCGAGGGGGGCCGTTTGGGGCTGAAACTTAAGCTCATATTTCCTTGCACCTACTCAAATTCTTAACTTTTGATCTGGGCCTTGCAGAGTGCATATGCCAAGCCTAGTTTATTGCTGGAAAAGTACTTTAAGAACTTTAAAAAAAATACCTAAGAAATATTTTTTATTGCCATGATTAACATCTATAATAATACAAGCGAGGAAATACTTTTGCTATGAATATTTAATAAAAATTTGAAAAAAAAAAATTTTTAAGGGTCTAATTTACATTTAAGTTTTGATTATGTTTACCTTTTACGTCTTACACTATAGACATAATAATAAAGTCAAGAACAACTTGTACTAGGAATAGGACTTTTGTTTCAACCCCCCCTGGAAAATCCTGCGAGTACACCCCTGACCGAAAGGGTGAGAGCGTTCAGAGCATTTTGCATGAAATTAGAGTCGTAAGACACAACGAGTGCCGGGCAAAAAGTCTTGGGTCTATAACTTGCTTGTTGGAATTTAATTATTTTGCAGTTGCTGTTTTCAGTGGTGCAACTTGGTCACGGGGGTCCTATTTTTTGTACATTACACGCCCACCCTGCCCAGCGCCGCCCCCCTTGCCGTCTTTCTGCCGGGAATCATGTGCCAAAAATAGCAAAACTTTGCTGCAATTTTCATTCGCATTTATTGTGTTGACATGCTGCCACACTGCGTATACGTATCCTTGATGCAGCCAAACAATTTATTTATTTAAGTCGAGTTGAGTAGCAAGTAGGAGTGGTAGTTGTACTTGTGCCTGTAGTTGGAGAAAGCGAGAAAACTTTCTGCCGTATGTTTGTGTTTGAGAACTGGAAAATAAAAAAATATTTGTACACTTCCCGTTGTTTGCAGTTTCCTCGCATCCGATTAGATGGTCCTAGATTCTCATATGGGAAATCCCGAAATGCAAAAAAAAAGAAGGGGAGGAGGAAGGAAAGCGGATTCGAGCTGAACAGAAGTTAATCCCCATGCCACCTGCATGGCCGACAAGCTGGCTAAATGCATTCAAAGTCAAAGCCACATTAATTAGCATGCTTAGCTGACTTTTATCAAAAACCAATTAAATCCACACACTCACACACACGGGGCACAAAGTAAAGTTGATAATTAAATGAATCTGTGTGAGTGGCTTTGAGTTCAAAGTTGGCAGTCAGCTAAAAATTTTTCTTTTTTAATTTCCCCGTGTGTGTGTGTGTGTTTGTGCTCTTCGGTATAATGACACATGCGACACGAAGGTACTAAAAATATATGTGTGTATGCATGGCAGGGGGCTAAAATAAAAAATCACAAATAACATTATTAACGTTAAATTAAACTTTGGAATTTTTGTTTGCCTGCCCCGGCCAAAAAGGAGTAACTTTTCACAGAGAGCCGGTAAAGTACATTAAAAAATGCACAGGGCAGAAGCCGGAAACGGAAGTGAGGACCAAAGGCTTGTTTATGTTTACCGCAATTTGCGGCTCACTCGCAAAACATAATCAAGGACTTCAAATAAAGCCGCAGCGTTGCTGGTAATCGAGCATCTTACCTAGTCGCCTTTAACTTGACTTTGCTGCGAATGTAGTGAGGTTTTTCCTGATTTTTCCGCCACAGCTTTCGCCGCGTTCTCCCGCCGCCCACTCGTATTTGTCAAGTGGCAAGTGTATGCGTGACACGTAGTAAATTAAATGTGAAACTCTGTAGCAGAGTGTAGCTAACTGAGAGTTTAGTGTTCGTGTGTGGGAATCCCGGTTTGAGTGGCTACAAAGAATGCTGTTGAGCATGGCATAGCGTAGCATAGCACATACATATATATAGTATACCCCTGCTATAAATCATCAAAGTTCAACGTTTGCCATTTTGTCTACAATGTGCCAGAGTGTGCGAGCAAGGCGAGTGTGCGAGTGTGCCAAGTGTACAGACATGCTGTGTGTGTCTGTGTTTGCGTGAGTGTTTGTACCCAAATGTGTTTGCTTTGCAATTTCCTTTTATTTATTTAAAGTTCTTTAGCAAACATTGCGCTCTCTGTACCACCAGTAACACACCCTCGCACCCCCACAGCCCCTCACACAATGTTCACATTAAGTTTGCTGCCAAAAGTTTTAACAAGTAATCTTTTAATTAAGTGCCAGCCAGCCATCCTCCTCAGACATCTCCTCAGACACTCTGCCATTCGGCAGTCCCAGAGTTATGAGAGCAACAGGAGGAAAATGGTGGCGGAAAAACGCACAAATCTAATTTGATTAATGGTCAAATGCTAGGCTTAATTAGTGGAACAAAAAAACAGCAGCAGCGGCAAACGCGCCAGCCAACTGGAATCGGGCATTAATGGTTGCCACAAATCCAGGCAGCACAAGAAATTAAATAAATAACCACAAAAGCAACAACTAATTGCACCACAAACGACAATGGCATAAACAATGCCACGACCAGTGAAAAGGAAAAGCGGAAGAAAGTGGAGAAAAAACGATGGTGAAAATATTTCGCAACTAATAAAAACATTGCGGTGTACTAAATCAACTGGAAAACTGTAAAACACATTGGAACAAAGGTGAGCGCGGAAACGTAAAACGTGGGAAGGTAAAAGGATAGCTATGGGTATGGGTCCTTAGGATACCTAGTATATCTTAGAGTCTTAATATATATTATAAAATTTAATACAATATATGAATTTTTTGTGGATGAATATAAAATTATAAACAGAAAAGATAAATATTGCATGATATGACCTCAAGATATTATGAGTAATCTTATAGAAATTTGATATTTCGTAACCAAATGCATAATGAAATAGATAATAGATATGCTTTTGCCAAGATCTAAAACTATACAGCCTTGTATTTTTGAAGTATCTTATAGAAATAGAATATAAATTTATGGAACAAAAATATATCATAAGACTAGTACTAGTTTATAGCTCCTTTTGGCACTTCCTAAGATCTAACAGCCACAAACAGAGTATACCCCCTATTTTCCTCAAGCACCTGCTATAAGAAAGGAAACCGGGGCAAAGGAAGGTGAAAATAAACGAGAAAGATGGTAAATAGTTTCCCCCAGGGCAGCAGAACTAATGGCAACTGACATTTGACATTAGTTTTCTTGCGCCACGAACATTTATATTTTTCCAGCGGCGCTAATTAAGGAGATTGTCATGGATTATAATTGCAGCACTTAAGCAAAGCGATGCCATAAAGGCATGCATATATGCAACGAGATCCGTTCTCTGCAATTGATTGGCTGTGTTCTTTTTTATCCACGTCCTCCTACACTTTCCCCTCGCTTGAAGTCAATGTACTCTGTGTTTTCCACTTTTTCCCCCTTTCTAGAGCATGGGATCGCATTTCATACAATTGCGAATTGGAGTTTACATTGTCGGGCGGGTCTTTTTTTCATCGTCCAGTAATTGGACTCCACTTTCAATTGCTGTGCTCTCTAAGCGTCTCTTGAGTTTTCAACCTTAATTGCACTTTAGCAACGTTTTCTGGGCTGTGTTTGTGTTTGACCAAATTTCATTGCTGCTGCAGCTGCTACTGCCTCTGCCACTTGATCGATTGATTGATTGAGTGATTGATTGTTTGGCCGATTGTAGTTCAAGTGGCCCTGGCCAAGGGAGAGAAATATTTGCATAGATTTAACTAATTGCCGGACAAACGAAAGCTTTCGGCTTAAATCGACGAGTGCCGTCTACTTGACCAAATATTGGCATTCGATTTTTCTGTTTCTCACTAAACTTGTTATTAACATGATAAGCGAATGAAGAGGTCTTGGCGAAAATTGACAGAGGATCAAAAGCTAAGCGGCAATCATAATTAAGTTTGTGAACAAACGATTTCAATTAGCAGGGAACAACAACAGCTAAGCAGCTGGCCAATCAAGCAAGTTCACGACCTTTTTGACCAAAAAGTGCAAACACGAGATGGAAACTTGGCCAGAAACTTTAGCGATGGCAGCTGGTCCTAATTAAAGCCGAAAATCTCAGCATTTTACGCCAAAAAAGTGGCGATGGTGATGGGGGGCAAGGAAAGTTGCGGGGACGCTAAACCACTTTTCCAAGATAAACGACACTTTTGGCAATTTATTTGGCCCAGCAGCTCTTGGCCAGCGCACATTTTTGGGTATTTTTGGGGTATTTTTAGGGTATACTTTAGAGGCCACACAACATTTCAATTTCCTGGCCCCATGAATAATGGCAAATGTCCAAGAGCTGCTGCTGGCCCAGCGAAGTAGTTGCCATCTATAAGCCAGGAAACTGAAAACCCCGGCGAAGTCAAAGGTTTGTGGCCAACTTTTGTGGCCGGCTAATTGAACAAAATGCGAAAAAAATAGCTGCCACGGGGAGCAGCCGATAGACAAAATCAAGGATATTGATTTGGACCTTGTACACGAGTCCATCATTCAATTAACAAACAGTTTTCCGGGCAGAAGAGGGCTGTTACAGGGGAATTCATTATTTGGAATTTTGAGCGAGTTTATTAAATGATATTTCCTTGTAAGCTGACAGCCACTCTCGGTATCCGTGTGGCTTGGCTCAATGACAAACCAGACATTGACATGAATATTCACTTCAGAACAAACACACACTCACGAATACAGATGGATTTGCAGACACTCAATATGGCAGCATGTTAATATTCATAACCCCGGCCCCTTTGTATTTGTCAGTCAAAAACACGTCACAAGCACACAGGTAAGCGTATATATCTAGATACGAAAACATATTTGTGGTAAATTTAAACCAAACTCAATACTCATTTAATTTTGGGCCGAATATGAAGTGAAGGCCCCTTCATTACGTTGTCGAATGTCCGAAATGGTCGAGTGTAATAATTGATATAAAAAATAAATAAATTAACGAAAATTTAATTACCTGATGGCTATTTGCTTTGGCCGACGTCTGTTTTAATTGCTATCGACGGCGACAATGGCGACGACAAGGGCAGGTGGCCTAAAAACGACAAAAAGGGTTGGATTTCAGTACGCACTATTATTGAATAAATAATGGGGTATTGGGGCATGTTATGAATGGAAATATATGTGCGACAGGGGGTCAAGAAAAATTACAATTCAATTGGGGAGGAGTGGGGCATGAGGGTCAGTGTGAAAAAGCGACCACCGCATCCGCAATCACTAAAAATTAATTCCAATTTTATTGCAGGCGAGGATGAAGGATGTGGGGGTGGGAAAGCTGCATAAGCCCCGGCCGCAGTGAGAACAAAACAAAACTGGAGTGAAATATGCAGATCAACTCGGCTGGCCGTCAGAGTGGCGGAGTGACGAGGAGCAGTGTATTTTCAACAAAAGCCAAACATTTATGAAAATGCAAAAGCGTTTTTAAGGTTTACCCCAGGTAAGCTGCATAGCCAGCAGCTGCAGAGCGATATTAATGTGAATGGCTGCCAAGCAAAAAGCAAAAAAAAAATCGGGGGGATACAGTAAAAAACGAAGCAAACCCCAACTAAACTGGCAGCAACTGCAGCGGGGGGGATGCCAAAAAACAGAGCATGAATTGCGGTTTAAACATTGAATTATGAATATTTTTTTACCTCGACCCCGACCTGGATTTCCCCGGATGCCAGCGAACATTTATCATCCTGCCAGCCGAGATTCTGATTAAAAGCGAGAAATGTTTCGTAATAATCCCCTTCAGTCAAACCCAAAAACCGTGTCTTACTGAAATCGCGAATTGCGAAAATGCAAGAAGCCTTTTCTGCTCTCCAACAAAAATCTGTGCCACGAATTCTAGTCTCATTTGGGTTCAGAAAATGTTGTTTTAGTTGAATGATTACGTATAATGAAAAGGAGAAAATTTGCATTCAATTTGTAAAGCAATTCACTTGCTTCTTATGCTAAATGGCAATGGCATTATATAAATTAGACAAAAGCGAAAACTTTTCGAGCAGCGAGAGTTGTGTCCCCCACGTCCCGTGGCTCCTGCCGCGACCATAAACTCAAGCCGATACCGGGAATTTTTAGCCCCGGGCCTTGAGCCACTATAATTGGCCCAACTTTTGCTCGGTTAGCATGAAAACTCATTTATTTCAGCGCAATCAACACACATTTACACACTGACAGGCCAGCGGACAGAAAGTGGAAGTTATAGCAATTAGCGGACTCAACTGAATGGATCCGAAAGAATTAGGCAACAATCCAGACAATCGTAGCCAGGCAACGCCGCAACGAGGAGAGTGGAGAAAGGACCTCAAGCCGATTCAAGTGGGGATGCCTTAAAAGGATGTTTATCTCTTTTACCAACTAGTGGCTCTGGCCTCTCGAGCGGGTGCTCACAAAGCAAATATCATCATCATCTTAATGTGGACAGCAGGGGAAATACAGAGAGTCTATTACTTGGCCAAGGGCCGATTTCTCAATGTCAAGTTACAATTTTTACAAATTAATTACTCATTTTCTTTTAACTTCATGATAACTTTTTCTAACAAATAAAAACTATAACCTTAAAGGGACATTGAGAAATCCTAAAAATAATCATATAATAATTGAGAAATCCTAATAAGTTAATTCTCAGGGAAATAAAAATAATATATACTTAACTGGACATAGAGAAATCCGACCTCAAAATAAATATACCCAGAGAAAGTAAATAAAATTGGCCTTTGTCGTATGTCTTTCTTACCAAATATTACAATAAATGTGTTAGGTTCATGATTAACAAAAGTAATTAAGATAATATTGCCAGGCCTAAAGTCATTAACTGAATATGTAGAACCTTCCCAAAAAAAAGTAGTTTTGCCGCCTAACTATCTGTAATCAAGAACTATCTACATATATAAAGCCCAAGCGTAATTACCTTATTGTTCCAAATATTTAAATGATGTCCTTGTTTCCCTTTTTCCTTCATATTGCAATTAACAACGGCTGAAGTTTTTCCCACAACACTTTTCTTTTTTGCTGAACATTTTTATTATACATTCGGCATTTCGGGAAATCAACATTGTATCGATTTATTGAATTTTGTACATTTTTCCGAACTCATTAAGGCCTATTCATACATGTGGCCTTTATGCTGCATTGTAGTCCTTTGTTTTCTTTGCCAAAAAAATGAATTTGTCATTTAATTAAGTCGGCAGACAGAGAATAATTTGCGCAATTTATGCACGACAGCCATTTGCATAATGCAGCGCAACAAATCACAAATCAAATGTTTATTAATGCCCAGACATGGACTGGAATTCCACAGCCAGGACAGGCCACATACCAAATCCACATCCATATCCATATCGTTTTGCATTTTGCAAGCACGCTTCGCTGGCCCGTCCTCATGAATTATGGCAAAACAACTCAATCAAAATGCAAACTGTCAAATTTAGCAGGCAAAAAAAGCACAGCAAATGCAGAAAAATATAAACAAACAGCTAGTAACAAATGAATTAGCCATATCTATTTATGCTATCCTGCCCAGAAAGCGAGTGTGAGTGACGGCGTGATAACGCGTTATTACACTATAAAATCATTAATATGGCGGCTCTAATGTCGCGGATATGTAAATGCAGGCCCTGTCACGCGAAACGCTTATAAAACGACAGCATAAAAAAAAGGGAGAGGAGGAGGAAAATATAGACAACGAGCCCAGAAATGCGGCATTAGCTGCCTATAGAGGAGATCCTTTGACAACGCCTACCATTTGAGGTCATTACCCAACACTTTGGCCATAAAGTCGAGTGTGTGCCCCCAGTGCCAAGGCAACGAAATCTATTAGTTTGCCAAGGCTTGGCGGCAAATTCCAGCCAAGATGGAAAAGTGGTAGGTGGAAAGCGGCAGAGAGCTGCGACAATTCCGTAAATTTGATATGCGCAATTTGTTGGCAAACGAGGGCAGACACACACACAGGACGCAGGACCAAAGGAGTCGAGGGGTGTCCTCATATGTGTTCTCTACATAAAGTAGGTAACTACCAAAGCGCCTGGCAACCTGTTGCCGCTTGTTACGCACTTCTATGACGCCAGCGGGTGGGCTTCGAGTGGATTGCGTGTGTGGCTCAGTCTCGGGCCAACCCTAACCAAAAAAACAACCTCAAAGTAGTCCCCATTAAAGGTAATATGCCACATGACTCGCTGATGGAAGTCACACACATCCCTTTTCGCAGATTGCTATAACATAATCAGAAGGCAAACACTTCGCAGGGGCGGGGATGTCAGGTGTGGTCTGGAGTTTGCTAGATGAAACCAACATAAAAGGTATTTCTTAAAACTTTATAGAAGGGTTCTTCAATTTTGGAAAACACTAGATTTTAATGTTCTTCAAAAGTGTCTTAAAGTAGGCAACAATATGTAACGAACGGCAAAAGTCTAAAGGGCTCTAAAAATATGCAACAATTTTGAAAGACGGCTTGCCGCTTTTCTACTGCATACCTTTGAGCACTTAAAAAAGTGTTTTGAAAACCCTTGTGTGCTAAATGGTCTATATTTATTTAAAGTTCATGGGTACTGTATTTAAAGAAAATTCTTTTGAATTTCAAATGGCAAAATCTCCTTGCTTAGATGAGATCTGGCATTTGAAGCTAGTAATTTCTTTGCAACTGCGATATGTTTATTTCATTTCATTTTGTTGTGTTCTGTCCCGCATTTGATATGCAGAGAAAAAGTGCATAAGTTTTTTTGCAAGGCTCCGATGTACTTATAGTTTATACTTTGGCAAATCTCAGTTCAAGACAAAAGTAGCCAACTCGACTTGGAAACTTTTCGTATTTTTTTGTTTCGCCATTTCTGCTGCAGCTTTTGGCATTTCTTATGCAGCTGATTGCATTTGGCCAAGAGCACCGGCAACTGCAACAACAGCCAGAGCCCCAGCAAAAGGCAACTGCAGCTGCAATTGAATTTTATAACAAACAATTTTACGCTTTAAGCACACTAGAATTTGCTTTTGTTGTAGCTAGTAGCTACCAATGAGGCTGCTGCCTTGAAGTGCCCGGAGTGCGTCATTGACTTTGCCTCTGGCCAAAGGCACTTCTCTGCGTTTTTTTCCTATTTATCGTTATTTACCATTAGCCGACTTTCACCGGACAAGGACCTGGCTTTCCCCGGACTCTGTAACGACCACAATAAGCATTCTGGCCCAACTACTTGGGCTCTCCTTTATTTTCTGCGGCTTCCTCTTTGGCAGCCTTGAGGGTAATCGTGGCCCAAGTTTAATAAAAAAAATAGAAGAACAAAAAAGGGAATCAATTCACCTACCCCAGCAATTATGGCCCAGCAAGTTCTGGAAGTAATAAACTTATTCAAATGGTTCTTAATTAAGCTACGTTTCGGCCCACGTTGGCTTAGGAAATAAAATACTTTGAGTCCGTAAACACCGCATATTATTTTCACAAAATATATCTATTGCGCTCACTAAGTTGTATAAGCAAACAAATATTTTCTCTCAAATTATGAGAACTTTAAGATGTTTCCACACAATGTAGACTTTACTTAAAACTAAGAACTAATCAAAGTCTCATGCTTGCTCTTCTTGAATTCTGAGCTGATTTATTGGCTGTTTTCGGCAACTAATTTTGATATACTGTGCGGCAACGTTTTGCCAGCCTCACTCCAATCATCAAGAATTTAAGACATTTTAATAAAGTTAAAGAATAAACCATTTTTCATGTTTACATATGCTGTGAGAAAAGAGATTTATCACACTTTGTGCAGGCGGAAAACATTCGAGTCTTAAAGATTTTCGGTGAAACTAAGGCTTGTGCAATTTGTTAGACTTTCATTTCTTTTTATTTTGGATTTGCAAAGATTTACTTGCTATATTAAATATTGTGTGGGGATTTATCGCATTAGCATTTTTTAGCACACACACTCAAGGCACAAACGCCTTTTGGCCCGAGCATCAAGACAAAGTTTCCACTCCCACAGCTCCCTCAGCATCCACAGCCCATTCTAATCCCATTCCAGCCCCTGGTGTATAATTATTCTATCTGTCGCATATGCATGAGATCAGCTATAAGGCGTGGAACTCGGAGCCCCCGATGTCTCCATCTGGCCTTATGTATGTATATGTATTCATATTCGCAGGCCCAACTTCTGCATCTCCTCCTGCGGTCCTCCCGCTCCGCAGCTTCATTAGCAACTTTGTGCGTATTCATTAGGAGGCGGCAGCAACAGGGGGCCCCTAACCACCCAACCCCAAAACACCCCCCTTTTTCGGTTCCCACAGCTGCGACTGGTTGATAAAAGATTTATGCGAGCACTGATAACCCGACAAAACGCCCACATCCATAGACATACTGCCTCAATCCTGGCTAAATAAACCAAAAAATGCCAAAAAAAAAAATATACATAAGAAACAAGCAGAAAACCAAAAATTTCCATGGGAGCAAGTCTCAAGTCGGGTAGTCAAATATAGAGAAAAAAAAAACAGAAAGAAAACCGAAAATTAAAGCACATAAAGGCAGCTGCTTGATTTGGCATTCAGCACAAAAAGCGACTCCGTCAGCTGGGGCTCCACTGCCTGCATGCCTCTCCATGAACGGAACTGTCTGTCTGAGGGCTTTAGAGGGTCCATGCCCCTCCTGCTCCACACCCCCGTAACCACAACTTGTTTCAGGAAATGTTTTGGCAAAATGTTTGGTAACTCGACGGCGGCTCTTTCACATGTTCATAAATTAAAATGCCGCAAATCAAATTCACATAAGGCTTCAAAACACTCAAACGCCCGGCTCAAAGCGCCCGGCAAAACTGACGGACAGAGGCGGCGGCGCTCCACAAAAGGGGGCTGCCAAAAAGGGAGAAAAAGAAAGCCGGGCAATCCTTGAACATTGTCTAAACCGAAAAACCCAGAAACTGGCGCGCCGCTGCATGTTAAATTATGTTCACACTTTTGTGGGCTCCGCTGGCCGGACCCAAAAAACCTCGGATCCGGACAAGGACTCCGGCATACGGACAACGGACAGGGGCGGGAGTCCATATGGGTGGGCGTTGCCATGGGCGTGGGTGTGGGTGTGGAGGAGGTTTGCATGTGCGGTTTTTATACTGGCCAACCACTTAATCTCCTTTCGGTTTATGCCGCTTCTGTCTTGGTTCGTTTTTCAAGTGAAATTTATTATATTTTAATCACTCCCCGGGGACTTGTTGTAGCAGTTAAAGCGTATTTTTAACTTTCTTTCTTTTCTCTCGCCTGCCTCGGAAATATTAACAAAATTGCCTCCGCCATGGAGGGGCTTTAAATTGCTTTAAGTCCCCGGCCGAAAACCCCTGCCATAATTCTTCTTGCGCCGCCCCATTTTCTTCTTTATGGCCACGCTGCGTATACGCAACTTTCGCAATGGCAATGGCAATGGCAATCCTACACCCGGAACGCACTTAATCATTTTGATTGTCGTAAATGGCGCATTTTTAGTGCGTCGCAGCTCGTTTCTGCGGCTGCCGAAAAAGGAAACAGTTTCAGCTCATTAGTGATTCATTTATTTATGCTGGCCATTACTTAAGTTATTATTATATGATTAGGCGAAAGTGCGGCCGGCTCATTTATTATGCATCAGGCCAGGGCTCTTAAATGCCAAAGATCGAAGATGTGTGCGTTACACTGGAGCTGAGGAGGCCTTCGGCTCGGCTGTCAGGCACACGGAACATCGATCGACTTGGACAGCTATTAGACATAATCACAGCCGATTCACACAAAGCCCAGTCAGCTGGAGAATGGCCAAGGGAAGGCGGGCAAAGGGGTTTTGGGGGGCTGGAAGTGCCCGAATAAATGCCTGCATGTTGAGAAAGCCAACCAACAGACGGGCAACTTCCGGGTGAAGGGAAGGCGCGGGGGAAAGGGGCTAAGAGCCAAGGCAAAGGCAAATCACGGCCGAGCACACACACCAAAAAACAGGAGTAGAAAAAAGCAGAACCAAAACCGTCAAGCCACAGGGATATATTGATTTTGCCTTTCGGGCCAACACACAACGTACATGGCCGAAAACGTGAACAAAGACAAAAATCAAAGCCGCATGCAGAGCGCAGCCTGCGGCCTCAAGGAAGGAGCCTTCCTGCCGGGGAGGCTACCTCTGCCCTCCACTTGCTCCGCCTGCTCCTCCTGCTCCGCCTGCTCCTCCTGCTCCTCCTGCTCATCCTGCTGCTCCTGCTCCTCCTCCATCATCTCACTTTCCGTCTCTATCAGTGGCTGACTCCTTTGCCGGAGCGTTAACGAGCAGTTTGATGGCTCGAGGAGCAGCAAGATACTGCAGTGCACTGGAAGAAAATCTGTGACTAAGTTCCTTTTTAAAAAAGCCTCTCCTTTAGATACAAGCTAAGGAAAAAATATTTTCAAAATCGCTTATTAAAATTACGATAGTTTAAAAAATGGTATACTATCATAACAAAGTTCACACATAGTTAGAAAATGAACTTCCCAATGATCAAATTTTAGTTTAAATTGCATTTATGCTAAGAAATATTTTAAAATTTTTTTTTATTTAGAAGGAATCAAAATAAGAATAACTAGTTATATCATGAACTTTTCATCTTTAATGGTTTGGGCTTTGAATTGCTTTTTAAAATTCAGGAGAGTTCAATTTATATAGATGTTGGGTTGTCCTAACAAGGTTGCACCAGTTGAATATATTAATTTGAAATTATTTTCCTGATTATTATAAAAATTCTTTATGTGAAATGCATTCATTAAAATCATTTTGATAACTTAAAGACACTAAATCCATCTCATTTGGACAGTTTTTTCTAAGATAGAATTTCTTGCAGTTCGGACCTGTTCACCGCTCCCTAAAATTGGCCGGCCAGAAGTCGGCTTAAAGCCTAAACTTAAACACACAGCTTGGCCAACTGGGCCGCCCTGACCCCTCGTAGATCAACGGCACTTGTTGGCCGGTTTTTTTCCGCCAGCTCGGCATTTTTCTTCAGTTTTTTGCGAGCCTGTTTTTTACGCTGCCTGTTCGGCGGTGTGTGCGTGTGTATCTGTGTGTGCAGCCGGCGGTGGTAGTGGTGTGCAGTGTGCAAATGTCGTAACGGGGAAAGCGCAGCCACAAAGCGAAAAATAACATCGCCCCATCATCGTGATGCACGTTGACTTTGACGGCTCGTCCCTGCCACCATGGATGCCACATGCAACGGCAACAATGCTTTCTCCTCCTGCGATTCGATTCGATTCGATTCGATTCGGTTGCATTCGGCTCGATTTGGAGTCTCGTCCTTGTGGTGGGCCTAAACCGAAAACCAAAAAAAGGGGAAAAAATTGAAACAAAAAAGTGGCGAACAATTCTATTGATTGACAGTTTGGCAAAACGCACAGGGCCAGGGCCAAAACAAAAGCAAAAAGCCGAAAAGTGTAGAGCCGCAGGCGTTACCGTTGCGGATGTGCGCTTAAAAACGTTGCAAGCAACGTGAAAAAATGCTTCCTCCATTGATTTGTTATGCAGAAAGGTGCAGGCCTCGCCAGAGGCGTTGAATGTGGTGGAAAAAAATTAGGGCTACTTTTTAGGGGGCTTTCCGAAGGGGGGACAATTCAATTCGAACGCGATGCAGCGGGAAATTCTTTAAATTTTCTGGCACAGCCAGCGTGGCCAACTAATTGACTTGATTGGCGGTGCGTGATTCCCCAGGATTTGCCATGACTTGCCAACAATTTCTAGCCAAAATACCTGAGCATTCCTAGAACCAAAAACGCTGTCAGCTTGATTGATCATCCATATATGCAGTGTCAACTTTTTGCGGACCATTAATCACCATTAATCAAGGGCAATGGTACTTTCAGCAGCTGCCGGGCGCCATGAACACATATTTAAACGCCCTGCCACCCTGTCTTCATTTATTTTTTATCATGCAAATTAAATTTAATTGCTTAACAAGTTGTGGCAATTGGTGGGCAAACACTGGGTCCCCTTGTCCCCATTCCAAAAACCAGAAAAGTAAAAGAGAAACCTCCACAAATTATCTGTGCCGGGCCAGGCATTGCGGCCTTTTGGGTGAAGGGGGGCTCAAACAATAACTAATGTCAGCCAAGCGCAAATTGCTTTATTAAATAAAGTTCAGCCAAAATAAGCAAGCCGAAAAAAGGAAGTATCCCCGCACAAACACACACACACACACACACGGCTCCCAGGGGAGGAGTCCTTTGGAAAAGTCCCTGGACAGCAGGAGGAATCAGAGTAAATCGTACAATGTGGCCAATGTTCGGGTCCGTCGTCTAATCATTGTGCACACACTCCAAAGCCTGTGAGTGGGCCAATTGCTGGGAAAGGGGTCCGCAAGCCCCGATGGCCAGGCCAACAACAAAAGGACTGGCCAGGACATGGCCGGGCGGCCACAAGGACTGAAAGTATTTTTAGCTAATATCAATTTTTCATAGTTCAAAGATTTTTGCGCAGACACACCACACAAAGAGCATAGTACATATCTCTGTGTGTGCACATGTCGTGGCCATTGAGGCAATAAGAAATTTTCTGCTTTTCTGATTATAAACGATCCTCTGCAGTGTGCTCCGATATACTCTCTCTCTCTATATATATATATAGTAAATATATTTCTATGTAAGCTTAAAACGCAGAAAGCCCTTCGATTTGATTTGTTTTTATTTGGGGCCCGGCTAGGCAGCAAAAGAAATACTGTTTATGGGGGAGGAGGCAGGCACTTGCACTTGGAAAGTGATAATTTATGGCCAATGAGTGCTAGGCAACATATTCAATTTCCGACAGCCGCCACCACTATTGGGGCTTTTTCCCGATCCGGGCAATGAGATTTCATTAGCTGCAGCAGGAGTGCTGGATTCTGGACTGGATTCACAGTCGGGATTTCGGGCAGGTGTGGCCCGCTTTTTCAGCTCCTGCTCACCGATTCGATGTGACAATCTCAATGTATGCTCATCGTAAATTTTCACCAAGCGTTATCGGCACAGACATCCTTGCTGCTCGGGTGGCCCTTATTGTATATCCTTGTACCCTTTTGAAGAGGATATGTTCCTTAGTGTATGTATTATACCATAAATGAGAAGGAATATTACCAAAATAAACGAGATGTATTTTAAATTTAGAATCTATATTTTATATTCGAGCTTAGGATTTTATTGATTTTTAAGTAAATTAAATCTAGTACCCACTACAAACTTTTTAACCCAACAAACTGTCATTACAAAACTACAACATGAAATTGGCACCCATGACAAAATTGTGTACTTTTGTGTATTTTACTAAATTATCAAAAAGCAAACAAAAAATATATTATTATTTTCTTTTGAATAGTTGGAAATAAAAATATCTCCCCTCCTTTGAGGCTTCGTCTTCTAAAGTATCCTTATACCTGCTTGGATTTATATCCAAGGGTATTCCAGCTGCACCATGCCAAAGTTCCCAGCCAGCTTCCCCATTCAGTTCGGCTTTGTGCCGCAGGAGTTGGTCCTGTGTACGAGTATGTCACTCTTCCCGGCCGACTTGCAGCTGCATTGTTTATGTGCCCTGGCCCGGCTGAAGTCGTGTAAATTCTCCCCTTCATCTAATGGCAAATTTATTTGGTTCGTAAACACTTTTTTGGCAAACACACACACGCACACGTGCTGTGTGCACCCTGGGATATATATCGGAGATACAGCGAGGCGTTGGGGGATATATCTTTTGTCGGCTGCCTTCGGCTTTTCTATTGTCAGTGCTGTGCCTCTGCTTCTGCTTCTGCTTCTGTGCCTCTGCCTCTGCATCTGCAGAAGTCAACTTGGATTGCATGTAATTCCTGTGTCAGGCTGAAATTGAATTCCATCCGCAGCCACAGTGGAGTGTGGGTAAGCCGAACTTGCTAATAATGCATGCAGTGGCAGCAACTTTTGCAGCCAAGCCAACAGGTTAGACATTCGACTCACTGACTGATTGTCTAACTGTCTGTTAGATGTTTGTTTGCTGGCTGCCTGCCATTGCCTTTCTGATCGAATTTCGAATGCGTGTGCTTTCCAGTTTAATTGCACAAATCCATTACGCATACGCAGCGTTGCCGTTCGTGTGTGGGGGCGAAATTAATTTTTCTCAGCCGCAAAATTGAAACCGAACAGCGTCGAAGCGCGTCGGCAAATTTACACACCATTAAGTAGTTTACCAACAAAGAGGTGTGTGTGTGTGTGTCTGTGTGTGTTGCCTCCACATATGATCCACATGGGTAGTCATTGTAATTTGATATTATGCTGCCAAATGGCGGCATGTGCTGGGTGGTTGGTAGTGAAAACACAATGCCACTGGCAACTGATTCGGAATACTCGAGTCCCGGCGAATCCTGGCGAAATAAGCAAAGAAATATAATAAAATAAGACCCAATATCCAGGATCCTGGCTGTGCATGTGCCTGCATGTGAACTGTTCACTGTTCACTATTCAATTCGCTCATTTCATTAAGTTTCTTGTCGCACTCAAGCACTTGACGTTGACAACGTGCCGTATGCGCAATATGTGTGTGCTGTAAGTGGGTGGAGCCCCATGTTTATCAGGCCGCATAACGATGTGTCACTTGTGCGTGGCACTGAATGGAGAGCCTGGCACCAGGAGCCTGAGGACGGCCCATCTGGCAGGGGGAGTCGGGTGGATAGGGAGTTTTGCACCCTGCACACACTGCATATTGATATGCTAATCGAGCGGGCAACAAAAGCAGGCGAAGCAACCGGGCAAATCGCCGTGCAAAAACGAACTTCGTGTGTGTTTGCACGCCTAATGGCACAAAGACAAAAGCTCGGCAAAAATGCAGAGCGTGATGTCCTGTTTGTTGGTCCTGGCTTTCGAGGTGGGTAAGCGCTATTAAGCGCATTATTTAGCCTCGGACACAATGGCAACACCCACACAACAACTGTGTAGATAAGCACTTTTGACGCTGTAATGGCTCCGCTGACCACTTTGTATCCTGGTGTAGCCATATGCTCGTCCTTTTTCCCCCTCTCTTCTCTCTTCTCCCTCCTGCCCCCTGCCCCCGCACACACATCCAAAGTGCCCTTAAGTGTCCTGGGCAGGCCACATAAGCGACGACACCTAAGCAAAACACGCAAACAACCAAGTCAAGCCGAGTCCTTGTCGTTCTGAAGTCCTGGAGTCCTGGCCATTTGGCGTGAAAGGCGCCTCCATTGATATGCCAAAACTCAACGAGGTTACAGCCCATGTCTGCGGTTAGTTTCGGGTTCCAGCTCAGTATGCCCGATTAAGTCTGCTCCCGAAACCTCAGGGACAACGGATACCAACCAAATGAATCATTAATTTGGTAGCTCTTCACTTCTGCCGGCTCTTCTAAGTACTATAGCTATCATTGTACATATAACACCCAATAATAAAAAACAGTTCCCCACACATTCTTTAATTCCTCAAAAAATAATCAATTAAGAACAAGCGTCAACAGACTCTTAAAAAATATATTTTCTCTGAGAAACTACCTTACATTTATAAATAAACCAGAGTAAATCTTCTCCTTTAAAACTTCTACAATATTTGTCCACAAAATAAATACAAAATGTTTGTCTTAAAGCAATGAAAACTACTCCCCAACTAAAACCGAAACCAAATGGTATTAATACATTTTTTATGGACTTGGCCAACTATATTAAACAAGTCTTGCCAATCTCAAGCATTGCTTTTAAATCTCTGGTAATTTCGCAAAAACCCTCACAACTAGTTGACTTTGCAAAACAATTTCTTGGTTTTAATAAAAGTAAACAACCGAGCTTAGTGGGCAAACAAACCACCCCGAAAATGACATAAAATTGGGTAGAAAAGAATGCAATTTTCGTGCCTATTCAGAGGACAACGCGAATTACTCAAAAAGGAATTAACTTTTCCCCCATACCCATACCCCCAAAACCATTCCATTCGGAGGGAAAATGGAGGGAGCTACGGAAGGCCTTCTTTCATTGAGAGGGGGAACGGTTACAGAAGGCCTTCTTTCGCAGATGAGCTCACGTTAATCCCCAAATCTGCCCAAGTGCTACTGCTGCTGTCTGTCCAAAAACAACAACAAAGGGCAAAAATAACAGATCCTAGGCGTAAGAAGCACGCACACAAATTTATCCACAAGATGGAATGAGAGCCAGCATTACGCACATTCTGACATTCTGTACACACTGGGCTTCGGTACATGGCTGCGTATACGCAATATGGCTCCACTTTCCTTTTAATATGAATGCTAATAGGCTAAGTCGGGATTTCTCTGGACGTTCTCGGTCTCAGACTCTGGCTCCTGCTCCTGCTCCTGCTCCACTTTTCGGGGGCTCCTCGAAATGTAATTTTCCCACAATTTTGGTTCACTTTACGCATGGGGGCCAGACAATGCCCAGAGACCGAATGAATGGAACACTTGGCAATATGGTGCAGAAAAGCGAGAGCAGCACACAATGGCCAGGCCATTTTTATCGCTTTCTATGCCGGGGCTTATGTTCTGCAGTTAACCAGCGGAGAACCGAGCTCCGCATAAGCCCACCGAGGATGGCATTCCGTTCCCCCATTCACTGACATTTAATATGACTTTACTTACGCAGCCGCCCACCGAAAAGAAGGCGGAGAAGAAATCTTTCTCGTATTATGCAAACGTCTTAGCCGGAGCAGTGACCCCCGATGACCCAAAGCCGGCAAATACACATAAATATTGGCCAATGCGTGTGTACTTTTGGTCCTCGCACACTGCTAAAATTACAGCTTATAAGCTGTAACTTAGTAAATGGCTTGTGAAAATATGCATGAAATTAGGTAAATGTTGGCAGAAAGAATTAAAAAACATTTGGCATATAAAATAGAATATAAAATATTACAAATTGTCATGTAATATACGGTAAAAAATTTAGGTTTAAAGATCGATTTAAAATAAAAACTTTTGCTCTCATCTTTACATACATACAGACATATTTATAGGATAATTTATTAAGTTATTTAGTATGCACATTCCTTTTTATAAAAGGAATCTTTAAGATACAATTCAAAAGTTACCTAAACTGTAAGGTCCTTTTTAGGTATTCCTTAATAAAAAATGCTTTATGATACTTGCTTAATTTTTAATAAGACTTTTTAAGACTGTAAAAAAAAGGCAGCTTTAAAATATTTTACGAATTTGTTATAAAAATAACTTTTTAAATTAAAAGAATCGAAAACTCTATGAAAAGTGGTAGCCAAAATCTAGTTTCGAACCTAACTCTACAATATTTTTTCCTGTGCATTCATCTCCTTCTCAACGCATGTATCTTCCCGTATGAGCCATCTTTCGTCGTTAACAATCTTGCACTCTACTTTAGGCCACTTTCTATTGTGGCTATTTCTTTTCCTGCAGGATGTTTATCGTGGAGTTTGCGCCGCCTATCCCGCCGTATCCCGGCTGCTATAATTGGCTGTTAGGTCCGTTAAGATTGCGCTTCAATTTCAGATAGGTGACATTTCGTTGCATTTTAATGAGCTTCATTCCGGCAGGCACACCGCGCCATGCCATTCCATTTCATCAGCGGCTTATCGACTTATCTGCCGCCTGGTAATTGCGTGCTAAATTTTATGCTGACTCTGGCCAAAACACAAAGGCCGCATCTAGAGCCACCCACCTAGGCCGTAAAACGCTGTCTGAAAATCTGTCCAAGCAGCAGGTTTTATGAATGCATGGAATATGTATGGCCTAATCAAAGGCAGTGCGCCGCCAGTCAGATGTGTCTAAATAATTCAAGTGTTTCGAATAAACACATTTAAACAGGTCGACGCCGAGAGCCAAAAAGTCAAAGCCAAAGGGCGCCACCCGCCCGCTGCCCGCAGACCAAGAAGCAACTTTGGGCATTAACAAAGAGCAACAAAAAAGGCGGCACAAACGGGCCAAAAGACCGCATAAATGATGCAAAGTATTCTTTTTGCGCCACACTTTTCCAGCGCCAAACAAGTTTAAACAAAAATCTCTTGTTTTGGGGTAATGAAACTGCAAGGAGCCGCCAGCAAGGACACGGCGGCAGGAAGGCAGGAAGGCCGAAAGGAAGGAGAAACCAGCCTGGATGCCTGGCCTCCCGGCTGCCTGGCTGCCTACACCTGCTGACAAAGACATTTACTCAAAAAGTTTTGTGCCGGCACAGGGCAAAATAAAAGGCCAAAACAGGGAGGAGGTGTTGCCACTGGTGGTATCCACAAAACTGGGACACCGGGGGCCACGACGACGTTAGGCATTCCTGGCAAAACGCCCGCGCCCATTAAGGGAGCCCGCAAAGGGCGCGTTTTTCATTACCATCGATGGGTGGTTGGGTTCGGGCTTTTTTGGGTCTTAAAAACACCGGGTAAAAGGCAACAAAAGTCAAGGATACTGTCAAAAAGTGCCGGCGGGCATTTCCTCACTTTCCATTTCACTTGTCCTTGCAATCGTCTCCGTCTGTCGTCTGTTTCCTTCTTATGTTTTTTAGCTTTTTGCTGTTTTGGATTTAATTATTTGGGCTCCTGCGGGCATTCTAGACCCTCTCTCGTAAATAAAAATCATAAAGGAAGTGTTGTCGTTTTTATTTGTATTCCCTTTTTGGGTTTAGACCTTCAAATGAACAGCCTAAAATGGTATCCTTTCTCTCTCTCTGCGTTCATTTTGTTTATAATTGTGTATGCGTTCATATTTGTTATGGCCACATACATTTATTATTCGATTTGTTCACTTAATTAAACCGAATTTAATCACTGCCGAAAATTGTTTATTTATTTGCTTATGTGTATCTTAGGCAATTAGACAAAAGACTGCCTGAATTGTCTAC
Organism: Drosophila biarmipes; assembly: GCF_025231255.1. Taxonomy (NCBI): domain Eukaryota; kingdom Metazoa; phylum Arthropoda; class Insecta; order Diptera; family Drosophilidae; genus Drosophila; species Drosophila biarmipes. The sequence goes on along the minus strand of NC_066616.1, from coordinate 24,016,740 downwards.
CACAATGGCCACGTTAAATTTAAATAATCAACAATCATAATTAGATGGCAGGAGAACCATTTATTATCATAGTTAAATTGGGCTTTTAAATGCTCTCCATTATGTTTGTTTACACAAAATTATTTGGAAAGGAAGTCAGATAATTGAGTGACACAGATACGGTTTATTTAGATAAGAAGAGCATTTTTATTAGGGTATTTGGCTTCTTATCTTTTGGTAAATGGTTGGATTGTTATTAAAAATAGTTTGATTTGTTTATTTAATATATTTTAGTTTTAATAACTATATTTCATAACTACCTATTGCCTAGTCATTTTGAATAATTACAACATACCAAGTCGAAGCCAAGAAATGGCCAACCACAAATGTCAATTGAAATACATAATTTGAATCAAATATTTGCTGTTGCCTGTCAGAGAAAATATTTCATTAATTTTCCATTAAGGTGTGGTTTGTCTCCTTTTGAGACTTGTAATTATGGCATATTTAATGCACAATGTCTCTATAATTTAAATTGATAATTATGAAATTAATTAGTGATATATATATATATATCTTAGGCATTTTTAAACTGAACAACTGAATTGACTTAAAATATTTCTTTAATATCATACATCACGAAATGTTACACCTATAAAATTAAATGTCAGGTAAATCAGATCACAAAATAATAATTGTAGGTAAAGGACCCAGATTCTGCTTATCTTTTCTAGGCATTTTCAAAAGCACCAATCGAGTTGACTTAAAAAGGTGCTTAAACAGCACACATCACGAAATGTCCTATCCATGAAATTGGAAAGTGAAATTAAATGTTGTGGAAAATCAGGTAGGCAGACCATGCTTATATGGCATAGTGCAACTGACCCCTCGCCTAATTAGCGGCACGCACACACATGCAGTCGCACTCACACTCGCACACCTGAGCTCAGTCCTATAACAACAGCTTACAATTTAAGCTAATTACGTGGTGCACGTGAGGCTATGATTTAGCGTTTAGCATTGCAATTAAGCCGACAACTGAGGACGGTGCTGGGGCTGGGGCTGGGGCTTCCTGGCCAGAACCCACCTTATCATATCAGGAGCTGCACGCAAAGCAGGCCGCCCAAGTAGAGTGTGTCAAACCATAATGGACAAGGGCGACAATAAAAAGCGCGAGGAAAACAAATGCCTGGGAATAAAACAAAAGCCAATGCCCGTTGACAAGTTGCGAAGGCCAACACACTCGCTGCTCTCGGGGGGAAAAAAAAACGTCGAAAAGGACCCCTCGCAAAGGCCTAAGGATAACCCAAACGCGGATGCGTGCACGGCGGACGTTAGTGGGTTAAGTTATGGGCCCACGACCGCAACGAAACGCGAAACTATGGGGGCGTTGCCAGAGAAGTGCAACAATTAAATTTAATAACCAGTGTCATAAATATGCCATGTCATACTCGAGCCCACAGAGCAGCCACCCACAAGGCCACCGACCACCGCCCACCCACACAGAGACCCCAAACGAAATGCAATGGCAATTGCCTAAGCAAAATAATCAAATAACATTCGGCCATTCGCTAGCCGAGAGCGATTCGCAGAGCCACACAACCGAAATGCCGACCAAAAAGCCAGTCAACCAACGTGTAAATTACCACTGCACAAATTAATTATTCAAATGTGCACACTCGAATGGCTAAACAAACGACGCATCTGTGAGTGTGTGGGCCTTGGCATTAGAGCTAACTGGGCCAACTGAGCTGCCACTGCCACAGCAACTGCAACTCCAACTGCAACTGCATCTGCAACAGCAGCGGCAGCAGCAGGGGCGGCAGCATCAACGGCATCCTAATTAGCCGTAATAAAGCGCCTAAGCATGGATTTCGGTCGAGCGCAGGCTGGCTAACCAAAATTGCAGCATAATTTGAAGTCCGACCGAATACTGCGAAATCAAGCATCAAAAGCGGACTAAATTTATAGGGAGCTGGGGCTAAACTAATTTCCAACGCTGCTTGGCTGGGCTGGCTTTAAGAAATCTCTCGGAATCAGCTTAAATTCTCGCAGATTATCTTTGAAACTGTTTTATGAGGTCTTAACAAGTTTTAAGACCGGTTTTTGTAAATGAAGTAAACTCTAAGTACAGAAAGAAAATGGAGTAATGGGGAGTTGCCACAGAAATGTCTAAGGCTTGGTTCCACCAATAAGGTGTAAGAAGAACATTTTTGTTGCATACTTTTCGACGCCTTTAAAAACACTTTCGAAAATCCTTATTATTAGTTTATTACTTGTAAGTACAAAAAATGTAATATGAAAAATATTTGGAATTCTTTTCGACACATTAGCCATTAATTAAAATTATTTAGATATAAGATAATAAAATACAAAATTAATAACAAATTTTTGCATACTTGAAGACACTATATACTTTGATTGACAATATTTTATAATTTTAGGAATATTTCCGTTCGAGCATTAATTGAAGAGTAACTACATATTTAAAAATTAGTTGCTGCATACTTTTAAAAAGACATTTAGTTACACAAAAAACTGGACGTGCTATTTGCAATCATGCAACAAGTATTTGGACTTTCTCCAATTTTAAATCTGGAAAATCCTCTGGGGTTCCAAACAATATCACCCAATCCTGTGTTCTCCTCACGCTCGACAAAATCCTGTGTGAAAGCTAATGGCTTTTGTTGGCTGCAGCGGCACCTTGTGAAAATATTGACAATAAAAGAAATCGTAGCATACTTTTCTGCACCGGCAGCAGAATTAGCCATTAGCAAATCAAAGATGGTGTTTACCCCTCCGTAATTCTCGGCCCCGAAGACGTTTTCATATTTTCACTATTTTCACGCTCATTATGCGCCAGGCAACGCTCATTGCCCCCGATTCTTGGATTGTTGGGTTCTTCGTTCCTGGGTTCTTGGACTCCTAGGTTCCTGGGTTCTTGCTTCTTGGCCCTCTTACAGCAATTACCTGAGCTGCTGGCTCATTTTTATTTTCCCTCTCGCGCTACGATTGCTGCCACATTTATTTTACTTACTCGCTGCCTCTGCCATTTCTGTTGCTTTTCCTTTTTTTTATCCTTTTTTGTATTTTTGCCATTTCAGCTGGCCGCAAACAAAAGGAGGAGGCAGTGGAAAGCGTGGCTTGGCGTCATAATGAGCTCAAATTTATTGGGTCATTTGGAAAAATACGAGAAATCTACCACTGCGAATGGTTCGCTCACCTCATGCGAGCCATGGACATTCCTTGTTTTCCTCCTCCTGCCATTTAGCCAGAATTTTTAACATCAAGCAAAAATAGAAAATAAAATAAGGAAAATAAAGAGCGCCCCGAAAACGGTAGCTTATTATGGCATCTAGATTTCGTTCTCCTTTCGTTTATAGTTTTAATTAGTCAATAGTTGGAAATGTGTGCTAGGGCAAAAACTACATAAACCTGCTGGGGGAAAATGAACTGTGAAATGGGGAGCTGTTCGAAAGAAAGCTAATTCGCATTTATTAGGAAATTGTAAAAGGACTTTGCCAGGATAAGAGAACGAAAGCAGTATTAGTTTGCTCTTTGATTAGGGACACAGAAACAGTTGCTAAAAACTAAGCAGCTTAAAAGGTGAGCGATCTTAAAGTAGTCACCTCCAAGGCTCTTACTTGCTCTCATCATTATTATTATTAATATGAGGACGTGTACTCGAGCTTAGTCACTAAGTGACCGAATAATTCCCCTGCCAACAGCTCTATTAATCTCTCATCCAGCAAATACAATTTGCAATTAAATGTCGGTAATTAATTATGAATTCCAGTGTGGCGAATGAGCAAAGTCCGCCCGATTTCACATTTATCACTTTGGCAAAGGAAGGGGAAAAGGACGAAAAGGACGAGGAATATGGCTGGATCGGCATCATAGGTAATGACCAAGAACCAATCGATGCACGAACAATTGAATTAAAGCCAATTGCAGCTAGTGCGTGTGCATCGTTTTATTGTTATGAATTGTGTTTTGTTATTATTGCCAACGACCAGGGTCTGCGGGCCAGGCCAATACAGTCGACCATATGCACGGGGACGTGGAACCTCTAGATGGCCTCAACTGAGCCGAGCCGAAATGTTGGCTAGTTAGCTGTCTGCTCGGTGCGGTTGCCCCGTGTGGATGCAACTATTTACATTATTCCATTATTATGGAATATTTTCCTGCTCCGTGTGTGTCTGTGCGTTCTAACGCTTGTGCGGTCTTGTTTAATTAGCCAAATTTATGTACGAATGCTTTAAAACAATTACCACAACAGCAGCGGCCACGCCCCCATAAACATGAGATATGCGTTCGGAATTTTGAATAACAATTGGAACTTAATAGAGTTGCCTGCTCTCAAATTAAATTGCATTTTGTGTGTGGGTTTCGGGACTCTAATAAGTGGGCTGCTGCTCTGCCGGCGAACTAATGGCCGGCAGTCGGGCAAGGATCTGGAATCCGAGATCCTGGGGGTCCTGAATAATGGCTGTCGAAGCCGACCAGGCCGACCAAGCCAACCGATGAATGCAGCTCGATAAACATAAATATAAATATGAATGTCTTTAACTAGTAGGCCATGTGATTGCTGTGGCTTTCGTGTGTCTTTAATTATTTAACCATTATGTGCGTTGACTTATTTATGCCAGGCTGTTCGCTTTTATGTAGCTATACGGAGTGTGTGTGTGTGCTGGGAAATATATGGTTGGGCTACTCGATTTTCATCCGCGGGCGGAACGCACTTATTTATTGATATGTCTTTCATTTTTAAGCTCCGGCGGCTGCCCGCAGCATTAAACGGAAATTAAAGCTGCCCAGATACATATACGAATATGGCCTGGGCGAAGAGATATAAGTGCGATAGGGCAGCGTTTATTTTAAAACCCCATTTTCACCGCATATATATTTACACTCCGCTCCTTTGACCTCAAGCCCCTTTCAAGGGAAAATATTTTGTTACAGTAGGAATATTCAAGGATATTCCAGAGGACGGGTGAATATATGCAGGAGAATACGCCTGAATAAGTAGTTCAAAAAGTGCGCATTTTACCAAATTAATAGTAAATTAGTTGGTTAAGTTTTGTGTTATTTTATCAATTTATTTCTCTCGTTTTTGACAAATTTATTAAGCAAAGTTAATCCGGTGTTAATGCGATTGACAGCCATGGGTTTTGATGAACAATTTTTGCAAAATCTCATTTAATTACAGCTTTAAAGTGGGCACTTCCAGGCCACCGAAACTTTATCCGCGACCATTCATAATTTATACAGATATCAATCGGTTAAGCTCGACTGGCATATTATGCGAGTAAACGAACTGTGATTGTCACATCGAGAGCTCTGCTTTTCCTTTTGGATTTATGCCATTTCAATCAGATCCGCTGTGTGTTTTTGCAACTGCCGCATAATTGTTTTCTATATGAACTCACGGTTTTACAATGTTTCAAACCTTTTTGCCACTCGCAATTTGCCACGGCCAAAGCCCACAGCAATTGCCAATTTATGGCAGCAGAAAAAAAAAAAGAAAACACAAATGATAAACTGGCAACAAAACGAAATAAAATAGAATCCTGGCAGCCAATTGAAGTGCGAAAACACATCATACATATTTTTAATTAATTGTTAAAAAATACAAACAATAAAGCAGCGACAGAGCATAATGCAAAGAATACAGAAATCCAAAAAAAAAAAAAAAAAAAAAACAATCGCATAGCTTTATTTTATATTAATTATGCAGTCGAATGATTGCAACGCGGACATTTAAAATGCAGCTGAAGTAGTGACACAAAAACAATGACAGCAATTAAATCAGGCAATTGCAATTGCTTTATTTTCCTTAATGCCACTCGTCAGCGAGGATATCGGGAATCGGGATATGCAGGGACATAGCTGGGATGTGCAGGTGAATAATTGTATTAAGGACTCCACTTTCAACAGGTGTAGTGGCACTTACCTCCAGTCAGGGGATTGCTGTCCCAGTCGGTTTTTCGGTTTTGGGTCTCTCAGCCTGACTAAGCACTTTGACCCGATTGTTCGTTTGTTTATTTGCTTGCCTGGCTTTATTTATGGCTCCTTTGGCTTGGCACACACACCGTCTACGAATTTTAGATGCTTAGATTTTCGGGAGGGGGGCTTCGGATCACTGGGGCCTCAGAGGACACACATAGGATATGTCACTTTAATATGCGCACGGCTGTGTCGCGGAGTCCTAATTTAAAATGCCGCACAATTTTCCGAGTGCAAATATTTAAATATTTAATTTGCCAGTGCTGATTGTTTACGTTTCGCCCTCTGGCTGGTGTTTTTCACTCTTAATTTAATTAAAAATCTTCGTCTTGCTGTCTGCGGTTAATCACAATTTATGGCAGCCGGTGTGTGCGAGTGTGCGAATGCCAGTGCTAAATTCCTGGCCAGCGGTGTAGGCCCAACGGTATTTCGCGAGAGTAAGAGCGGGCGATTTTGGCAGGGCGAGAGAAAGAGCGCGCGTGAGGCTGCCAAAAAACGGTAAAGGACGACGCGAGAGAAAAAGTTCGAGTAAGTTTCAAAACCGAAATTCCGAACCGGTAGTTGTGCTTACCGGTTTTTTAAAACCCCTATATAACAGTTAATCCCAGGTTTTTTTTTTTAAGGATCATCCACAACTCAACTTTGATATCACTTCAAACTTTAAAGTATTTGAGAGTTGATTTCTCTGAGATTGCCTTAGCGTACTCGATGCAACACAGTGATAATAATATTATCGCGGCGCTCGAACTTCGACTTGAACTTGTGCAAACTCAATTTAAACACTTATTTTCCTGGTGGCAGTGGCACGAAAGAGCACAACCGTCTGCTGGCGCGTTTCGAATGGGACTGAAGACCGTACGATTCAAGATTCGCAGCTCGCCCGACGTCAGCCGACGGTGCCTTCGGCAACCACTCGTTGATTCAACAGTTAGCCGAGGCCAGGACGAGGCAGGACGAAAGGGTGCGAGGGGGGAGGGTGCGAACGAGCGACCAGCACAATGTAATTGGTATTAGAGCCTCTTCTGGCCCGTGTGTTTGTTGCTGTTGCTCTTTTTTCGCCCGCCGCTCGACAGCCGCAATAAATGTGTGCCACAAGCGAAGAGAAAATGTCTCACGGGGTGGGGGTGCTGTGTGGATCTTAAGAGAGAATACTGGGTGCGCTGTGGAACCCATTTGAAGGGAAATACTCAAGGAATAATGGAACGTTAATTCCGATTATTATAGTTTCATTAAAAAGAAAATTCTCGTGTTCTGCAACAAATTCTTAAAACATTTTTTAAGTTTTGCATCAAGAGGTTTTTCATTATTATTAAAGAATTTAGCATAACATTCATTTTATGTTTTCTATAACTAATAGGAAATTGCCTATTCTATTGTCCTGCATCCGCATTAACTGACTTAAGTTTGGTTAACCCAATTTCAAATAAGTTGGTGCTATCAAATCCCCTCAGGATTAAAAAGCTTAAAGCTTTTAAAAGCGTATTATGTTTTTAAGGGGACGTTTTGGATAAAATCCCATAGCTTACTTGTTAAACGGGGATATTTTCTCTTTACGTGGACTCCTTAGAAAATATCAAAGGACTAAAATTGTAAAAGAACATTTTGGGAATTAACATAGTTTTTTGGTAGTAACTCGTTTTAGAGAAATTAAAATTTTAAAAAGCATTTTATAAAAACATTAGATAGCTTTGACATTTCCAATATCTTAAAACAATGTATTTAAAACACAAAAAAAATACTAAAATAAAAAATAAATGGTAAATTGATTTATTGACTAAAATAAATAATTGTAACACAAACTTATAAATTAAAATTTTTAAGGCTAGAGAGTTTTAGCATTTGCAGCCAGAAATGAAGTGTTCCCTTTGAGCCCTTCTAAAAGACCCCTCAAGCTAGACCAACCTATGAAGTTTGTTGATATTTCTGAGTTTTTTGTGTGTCTCCCCCTAAAAAATATCCGAAAATTCTAAAATTAAGTAAGAAACTCTGCTAATTGACAGCTTTGTGGTGCTCCCCTCCGCACCACGGAGTCCTTTGTTATTTATAGTTGTTTGCTTCTTTTTTTTATTTTGCTGGTCTCGTTCCATTGGCCGTTCTGACCATTTTGGCCATGGACATGAACTTAGTCTCGGGTTCGGGCGTCATCTTCACGCTTCAAGGCCGACACACACTTGAGATGCGCCCCCAATTCATTTTCTTTTCTTACTTAGGCTCCTCGAGCGCCGAGTTTATTGTTATTTCGGCCGTTCTGTTTTTGTTTTCTGGCAAACTTCTTGTACTGCCATCTGCGAAATGAAGCTTACCGCCCACTGGAGTGGCAATGGTCACCACTTTCTGCCTTCCCCACCCATGGTCCTGGCTATCCTGCAGGACTCGACTCGACTGGCCAGTGTCCAAGGCCCAGTTTGCCGACTGCCCCAAACTATTTGCCATGCCCCCGCTCCCATAATGAATATTTATGAAGATTTAAAAAACATTTTCTTCGCGTCTGTTGTTTTATGATTTGCAAGTGTGCCTTTCTTTTTCTTTTTCTTTTTCTTTTCCATTTCTTTTTTTCTGGATTTTTTTTGTTACTTTTGCCGGAGTGCCGTCAGCTCAATGGCGTGCAAAGTTCTCTGTTTTGCGCCCCAGTGACGAGTGCGCCGGAATGCCACCGAGATGAGCATGGTACATGGGACACGGGACATGGAGCACCGGCAAGAGGAACCACATCCCATGCAACCCACGGGCGAAATCATTCTAAATACGCACTCTGCTTTGTCGTTCGTTGTCTCAATCGCTGCAGTGAGCAAAATGGTTCAAAAAATTTATTCAAATTATGATTTTTGAATCACTAAATATTCATATTTTTGGGTACTTTTTTTGGTTATAGTAGGGCATTAAACCTTCCTTTTATTCCAATTATTTTTAGTCATTTTCAGAAAGGAGATGCCCACTTAATACGTACTTTACATACACGATTTAAGCCAATTATTGAAATAAAATGATAAGAAATTGATTTGATACACTACAGATTTTCTTAAAAATATTTGTTTTCGGTGATTAAAGAAGAATAATTAAAATTAAAACACCATTAGTTTGGTGTTGAACTTTCATAGATTGTAAAAGTTCAAGCCTTTTATTTTGCTTATAAATAAGAATTATGCACTAGCTTTATACAAAAATAAATAAGAAAACACTTTGAAATCTTAGTTAAGAAATATCTGAAAGGCACACATATAAAGTTAAAGAAATGTTTTCTATATTTACTACCATAATTTTAAATAATATAAGCTTCCCAGACTTTTGCTTTCATCGTTTCCTGCAACACTTTTTGATATGTTCTCTGTTCCTGGAACACAAAATGGTATTTTGCCATCTTTTGGTGCAGTGCCCAATGGTTTGCTGCTGCTCCTCCTGCTGCTGTTGTTTTCATTTTGTAAATGATTTCATTATGTGCTACAAACGCCCCATCGATGGCGTGGGTGTTCCACGATGTCCATCGTGATGCTGTTTCTGGTTTCCGACGGTGATGGCGATGGCGATGGCGATGGCGCTGGTCAGGGTGGACTGTTGGTGGCGTATACTTGATATTGCCAGTGCCATCGGCGGCCGGAGAGCAAGGACGAATTTGCGTCCGGCATGGCTCCTTGGTGGGAATTTATTGATAATTTAATTTGACATTTGCGGTCCCTGATTGTCATGATTGTTTTCATTTTAATCTTGTTGTTTTCCTAGCCGCTTCTTTGTGCTCTCCATTGTTTTTCTCGCTTTTCCTTGGTTTTCGTTTTTATTTGCTCTTTTATATGCATTGTGTATACGATTTTTTTTACATCGAACCTTTGGCTATTTGCATTTAGGTTTTATGCCCTTGTTTTTCCCACTTTTCAGCGGCGGCGACTCCTCATCATCAGAGACTTTGGGAAACAATATCGATGGGGCGTGCTAAAGGCATTTACATGCCGTTATGGCCCTTTAAAGGATCGCCCCGTTTAACTTTTGTTTGCCGCCCTGTGTTTTGCGTTTTGTGCTTTGTGACTTTCCCCACGCTTTGTTCAGCTTGGCACATTGCAAATTTGCATGCGAAAACAATGAAATTCATTGGTCCTTGGCTGCCCGGCCTGGCTTCGTGTCTTATTGAAATGTCCTTCGTCCTGGCAGGCCTCTCCAAATACCTTGAGCAGCGGCAGCAACAGCAGCAGCAGCAGCAGAATCTACAAAATGTAATGTCCTTAATGACATTGCCAAAGGAATTTTAATTAAACTATTTCCTGCCTGACTTGCTTGCCAGTGCTGTTGGCACTGGGCGTGGCTAAGCAGCTTCAAATGTGCACAAATATTGAAATATTTATGGAACCAGCACAAACACATGGGCTTACAGTCGAAAAAACGCCGGAGAAAGCAATGAATCTGTTCCAAACTAAATTCCAATTGTAGTTTCTTTAATGTTCAACAATATATTGAATTATATTTCATTTTTATATAAATGAAATAATATGTTTTTGGAATTATAAAATTAAAATTAAATATAATATTTAAAAATTCCATCTTATACTTTTGGATTTCAGTATAAATTAGCAGAAAATAATATATATAAAATAGGTAAAAAAAATACTTATTAAATAGAAAATGGGCAGAAAATATGTTAGGAAAAGAGAGTTATGGAGGTTTTTCCTGGTGCACCAGCAGCACATAGAGGCATCAGCAAACCGAAGCGATCCAAGGCGAAACCCAACCCAAATCTGAACCCAATACGCTGCCTGTTCTGGCCCGTAATGCAATTTTAATTTCAGCCAGCAGCACAGCAGGCAGGCAAAAGTCACGGGGAGGTCGTGTGGCATCAGCTGTGCAGCAGGATTTTGCACCAGGATCCCTGTAGTACCCTATGGCCATGCCGCCCAGGCCGCCCATGCCACCCCATAAAAAGCATCAACCACCCCCTCACCCACCCGTCCACCTTGTCGCGTTCCGTTTCCGGCAGCGCTGCCATCATTTCCGCTGCTCATTTTTGACTGACTGCTGACAAATTTGTATGTCTTCGCTTTATGTTTTCGTGTTTGTCTTGTTTGGCTGATTTGATTGTCGAAACGCTGAGCAATTTCGATTGTCATTGTCTGTTTTGGGCTATAAGCAATTCGGTGGCACGGGGCATGGGGCAATCAGCGGCAATCCGCGAAGTAACTTTAACTTGCTTAAAGAGGTGCCAAAAGCGGTGCATAAATTTTGTGGAGCATAGCCGCAAGTTTCGGCGGCAGCGAAAACTTTGCATCAATATGCAGGAGTTTTCCCCCTATTCCTGGGAAATGCAGCCATAAGGAAATTTCATTATTACCGCGCTTACACGCTAATGAAGCATGTAAAGTGTCAATGTAGTTGTGTGCGCTCCTGCGTGTACATGTGCCACCCACACATGCTCACCAAATACTCCTCGAAGCCCTTATGTACACACACATGCCCACATGGGCGTCTGAATTTGTGTACGAGTTGGGTTTCTAGTTTTATTGCAAATGTGTGTAATGAATGTAAATTAGTAAAAAGTTTTCGGGCGGCGGAGGTGAGGCGGTGGCGGCGGCGGCGGCGGCGCCAAGGAAGCGTTTGCCAAACTATCCTGCGGCTGGCAAGGATCTGCTCCTTGTGCGCGTGTGTGTGCGTTATGAATAGCATTCGAATTAGGATGTCGGGCAAGACGAACTGCAGGTGTGCGGCTGTTAATTATGAGCAACTAAGCTACCATTTTATCGAGGCACTCGGAGAAATGCATTTACGGTACTCCGCGGTCAAGAAAATAGGCCTCAAGTGATATTATATCTTGCAAAAAGTCAAGAGTAAATAAAAATCATTGTTGTAAATGAATTGTTTCTCATTACATTTTTCTTTTAATTTTAATGGTGTGCAGTATCGAATCCCAAAACTAACCTTCTAGATTTCATGGCTTGGGTACTTAATTCCCGATTAAGTCGTGGGATACCTCCATACGATTGTAATTGAAATCTCTAATAATCTACAACAAAATATGTCTTCGTAAAGAAGGTCACATTTTCCACCCATTTTCAAGTTCAATTTTTCCATAATTCCCATGTTCTTCAGAATGGGCCCCCAAAATCGAACTTCTAGACTCCATAACTTGGGAAATAAACTCTCGATTTAAACGTGGGATACCTTTTTGAAATCGTGGTTGAATTTCCTATAATTCTGCATTCAAATATATCTTTTAGAAAACGGTCACATTTTTGACCAATTTTCATGTTCGATTTTTTCGTAATTCCCATGTTTTTCGGTATGGGACCCCAAAACTGAACTTCTACACTCCATAACTTGGGAAATAAATTCTCCATTTAAACTTCTACACTCCATAACTTGGGAAATAAATTCTCCATTTAAACGTGGGATACCTTTTTGAAATTGTGGTTGAATTTCCTTTAATTCGGCATTCAAATATATTTTTTAGAAAACGGTCACATTTTTGACCAATTTTCATGTTCGATTTTTTCGTAATTCCCATGTTTTTCGGTATGGGACCCCAAAACTGAACTTCTACACTCTATAACTTGGGAAATAAATTCTCCATTTAAACGTGGGATACCTTTTTGAAATTGTGGTTGAATTTCCTATAATTCTGCATTCAAATATATCTTTTAGAAAACGCTCACATTTTTGACCCATTTTCATGTTCGATTTCTTTCGTAATTCCCATGTTTTTCGGTATGGGACCCCAAAACTGAACTTCTACACTCCATAACTTGGGTAATAAACTCTCGATTTAAACGTGGGATACCTTTTTGAAATTGTGGTTGAATTTCCTTTAATTCGGCATTCAAATATATTTTTTAGAAAACGGTCACATTTTTGACCAATTTTCATGTTCGATTTTTTCGTAATTCCCATGTTTTTCGGTATGGGACCCCAAAACTGAACTTCTACACTCCATAACTTGGGAAATAAATTCTCCATTTAAACGTGGGATACCTTTTTGAAATTGTGGTTGAATTTCCTATAATTCGGCATTCAAATATATCTTTTAGAAGAGGGTCACATTTTTGACCCATTTTCATGTTCGATTTATTACTTCCTATAATTCTGCACTCAAATATTTTTTTTAGGAGACGGTCACATTTTGACCGATTTTCATGTTAGATTTTTTGTTATGAGCTTGTAGTTGATTTTCCTTATAAACTACATTAAAATATTTTGCTTAAAAGAGGTCACATTGTTATGCCCGTAAAGCCAATGGCTTCTACCAAGGGAAACCAAAATTATTTCTATGGGAGAATTTCCATAATTTATTTGTTCCAATGAATACATAATTACACTTCAAACATCTGAATTCAAACCCATAACAAAATAGTTAAATTAATGAGCTGTCATATTTTGAGACCTTTTTCGCCGTGCAGAACCAAAGGTATTGCGCCGAAAAATAGCAAAAGCAATGACCCTCTAAGCCAATTAGTTGGCTATGCAAATTAGTCGGAGATATTCGCAAGTTTTCCAACTGTTAATTATCATTTAACTAATAACATTTAATGGCAAACACAGCTCTGCACTTTGAGGCATTAGGCGGAGCGGAGACCAGTAAAAACTTAAAACTTCTTTGGCCAACTGAAGGGCAGATGTGGAGGCTGTGGGTGGCTGGCAACCGACAGCTGCAACTTATTAGATGCGTTGTCTGGTTTATGCAAAACCAAAGGCAACATTGGCCCTTGTCCCTTGAATAGCAGCCCGGCCATCCTGCACCACTGGCCCACTATGCCGCATCCTGCACCACCCTGAACCGCCCAGCACCACCTTGTTCTATTTAAAATAAGCAAAACAAACTAACAAAATTCGTTTATCAACGCCATGCTGTCTGCAGCTCAAGGAAAGTTCAACCAAGGTGCAAAATAATTTGTTGCAATCAGCTTAGCCTGCAAGGATTCCGAGGATGCGATGCCCTTCGTCCTGCGTCCTTTCAGACCCTCCGCAACCCCGTCATCCAAAAATGGGGCTGCTGCTGCTGCTGCTGCGTTGCCTGGCCGGGCAAGTTTTCAATTTAAGTTGAATTATTATGACCTTAATTAACACGTCGTTTCATCATCAAATGCCGCACTACATCTTATGCTTTTGTTGCAGATATTTCGGCATGACGCCGGTCGCTCGGAGTCGGAGCTTTAGGACCAGGTGGATGGGACTGGCGGCGGAGGACTCCAGAACGGGATGAGGGCGTTGAGCTGCTGATTCGATTTTCTGCAGACATGCACTTTTCCCCAGCAAGGAGCTGGCAACACAGTGGGAGCACCAACCAGGAGCCCTAATCCCTGCGCCAAGTAACTGTTGCTCCGGATGGCATGGTGCTGCTCCGAACCCGAACTGAACCGCTCTGCACTGGGCTTTACTAATTTTGGTTTTAATTAAATTCAAACTATGTTGACGCTGCCGGCACTGACGACCTCCGACGAACGGCGATGGCCATGATCCCCGGCTGCCCCAACTCCCCATCACGATGAGGAGAGCGATGATGATGAGGCTGCTCCATTACTTATGTAGCTAAATTTTATGCACCTCCTAATTGAATGACCGAAATGTAAATTGAAAATGCCTGAACAGCTTAAATGGCATGGCACTTAAAGACCGTGGGCACTGGCAAGAAACATGGCTGAAACTGGCAGGGAACTCTTAAAGATTTTCCATTAACCAATAGCCTATAATCTGTGTTGTTGTGACATTAATAGATATCCCTTTAAATGCTATTTATTGGATTTTAAATTTAATTTTATCATTATCTGAGTATACCTCCCTGACTTCTTATAAATAAGTTGGATTTAGCAAAAACTTTTTAAGACAAATTTTCTTTAAGCGAACATTTGCAGTAAATGAACTTCCGCGCTTATATTATGTTTCGTCAAAATCTATGATTTATTTGTTAAGGTTCAACTATTTTGTATAAAAAAATAATTTTATAGGGTCCAACATAACAAATTTTGAAATATATATAACTACTCATAAATAGAACCCCTTAATATTTAAAATCTTCATATGAAAGTACCTGATTTTAATAAAGGTAAAACTAAAAAAATCTTTAGAAAATAAATATTTGATTAATTTCCCATAATTTTCTCTCTGTGTAAGCATACACTCGTATAAATCTCGGAATTGGCCAGCCAGAGCCGTCATCATCAGATGGCTGGCTGCCTTACACTATTTGCCTTATGATTTCTTTTTAATTTCCCAGCGGTATTTAGGGAAAAAATTTAATAATATCAAATGTGAGTACAGCGAAATGGGGGCGGGGCGGCTGGGGTCCTGTGGATGTCCTGTGGAAGCTGGACAAGTGCACGCGTACATGTGCCATGTGTATTTGTGGGCAAACATTCAACAGCGCACAACAATGCGAGGCCGCTTTCCCCGCACTTTTCCTCTGCGGCTTTCCCTTTGCGGCTGTGTGTGTGTGTGGGGAGTGTGTGTGTGTGTCTGGACTTCCGCTTGGCTAAATTTGTTTACACTTTTTTTCGCTCGCCCCTCGCTGCCCAACTCATAATTTCATTTTGAAATGTTTGCCTAAGCGACAATTTCACTCTTTTTTTGCGCTATGTTTCTGTTGTTTTTCACAGCCTGACATATGGCTCTAAGCCTGGCCCACATTATTAAAACCAGCGACCAGAGACAACCGAAAATGGGCTGTACTCCCTGAAAACCGAAGACCGAAGACCGAGCACTGGGTCCTCGGTCCATTTAACAGACTCCAGGAGGCGATGCCCGAACCTGAACCCTTGGCAGCACTCAGCACGTGATTTGCATACGCTTAGGCTGACACCCACCCAGCCCCGAGCAGCTGGCCCACACTTAATTACATGCCAAATGAAAAGTTGGCGGAGGCAAACGAAAAAATTAAGGAAACCAAAAATATAAACAGGAAAAAAGCAGGAATTAAATGTGCGTTAAATTGCCAATAAACATGGCCTGCATCTCAATGGCCTTATAATGCGAAAGGGTTCTTAAAGCGGCAAAACAATATGCCCCAAGATGTTTTCCTTGGAAAATGGGGGGTGACAACAGCAACATTTTTTCAAGAACCATAATAGGTTTAGCGATATAATAAGACTCTCAAGTTCAGAAAATAATATAGCATCGGATTGTAAACTATTAAAATTAGTATTATGTCTTGTCCCTGTCTATAAGTTGATTTTGTTGGTTATTCGGATTTATATCAATTTATTTCCCACCTATGAGTGTTGGCTAACATACAAGCTATCACACTGATCCACACTTTTTTGACAAGTAGGCGTTGACTTTTGCGCTGAAAGTTCCGGCCACCTGGCAGTACTTTTTCCATTCGCACCCGGACAGTCAGAACGAATCCAACAAAATTTCAGCTCGTTTAACTGCGTAGTGAAAAGCGAAATTTTCTTTATTTTTCCTGGTTTTCCCAGCGGAGTAACGGCCACACAATACCATCGATCCAGAAATGGAAACCATGCGCAACAGGACTGCCGCGCGTGTGAAATACACCGCTCCGCCGAAGGATTCGAATGTAAGTCGCTTGATATTGAGGACTCACCGGAAGATATTACATAATGTGAGCAACTAGACGGATGTCAGGTTCACCGAGGCTGAGAAAAAGACGATCACCGAGCTGAAGCAGCTCTACTTGGAGACCATACAGCTGGATGTTGCCCTGCAGCGCGACATTTACAACATGGAGAAAAAGTACGAGGAGAAGCATAATGTCATTTTCGAGAAGCGCAAGAAGATCCTAGAGTAAGTCATATATTGCCAAAGGAACCCATATAACTTGTACTTTCTGCAGTGAATTCAGGAAACAAAATCATGGCGACTCGGAGCAGAGTCATAGTGTTCCCAATTTTTGGTTGAGGGTGCTCAAGTCTTCGTACACAGAGTTCATTAGCAAGAAAGATGAGAAAATTTTGGAGGTGAGTACTTGGATCTATTATAATACAGATTTTAATATATTTTCTTATTATAAGAATATTTTTTAAAATTTATTTTCCTCTATATAACTACTAATAACTACCTACATCCATTTCCCATCGCAGTGCTTAAGCGACATTCGCTCCCGTCTCCATAACGATCCGGTGGTCAAGTTCGACATAGAGTTCCACTTCGACCCCAACGATTACTTCACCAACACCGTGCTGACCAAGACATACTACCTCAACTGCCTGCCGGATCCCGATGATCCACTGGCCTACGACGGCGCCGAGATCTTCAAGTGCGAGGGCTGCGAGATCAACTGGAAGCAGTCCAAGCAGACCAAGGAGAAGGGTAAGGCAATACGATCCACCATACTAGCAGCCTTATAAACCAACTCCCTGACCAGAGGGCCCAGGGGATCAGCCATCGTTCTTTGACTTCTTCTCGCCGCCACTGCTGCCGGACGACACCGAGGATCCCAACTACTGTGATGTCAATGTGAGATCATAGACTGCTCTGATCCAATCAGCCAACTAACTTATATCTTCCACAGGCCATTCTACAAAATGACTTCGAACTTGGTTTTTACCTGAAGGAGCGCGTGATCCCCAAGGCGGTGATCTTCTTCACCGGCGAGATAGCCGATTGCCAGAGCTCCAGCGAGTCCGATTCTGAGTCCGACGACTCGGAGGACGAGTCCGATGCCGAAGAGGAGCAATCCTCCAATGACGCCGACAAGTAACTGGCTTCCGGTTATCAGTTTTACACTTTCGTTCTCTTTTTTTAGTCTTTATATACATTATAATAGCTTTTTAGCGTTGTTACACCGGACACCCAAAACAAATTATTGGTCTGTCCTTACATGCTAGAGAGCTACCAAATAAGCATTTCATTATACATATAATATACCAAAATGATCGCTCGTTCTTTAATGCCTAACTGGAGGAATTTCTTTGTGGTTTGGGGATTCTTGGTTTTATACAATGCATTGAGCCTGGCGTATAGTACAAGGGCTGGATCTGTTTGGAACGTAATACTAGTGGGCTGAGCTACAGCACTCGCTTGTAGCCAGCGTTGTGGGTTCATCGGCTTGGCCATGTCGTCGTCTCTTCTTGCTAAAAAATTATAATCCAGCACGGCCTTCTTCGACTAAAAAAATGTATACAGTACAACATGATACAAACAATATAGTTAAAGGAAGAGAATCCTTTATGGGGCAGCCAGTTCCTGAGATGCGGATGGTGGAGGCGGTGGTGGTGGTGGCTGCTGGTCATTCTGCGGATTCTCTACGCTGGGCACAGCCACCGACACATCATCCTCCTCCTCTTCCTGGGAAACGTCCGCTAACGCATCCAAGTGGTTGGCCACCACTTCGCACTCCGGCTTGCTGCTCTTGAAGCGCCGCATTCCCGCAAGCGTTATGCTGGTGCCGCTCACATCGATGTAGACCAGATTGGGGGAGCACTGCACCAGATGCTCCAGAGTGTTATTTGTGATGAGATGGTAGTTGCGCAACGACAGACGCTCCAGTCTGTTGTCCGGCGAACGGTTGACATTACGAATCCACACTACGTCCGGCTGCACTGGACGCGGCGCTCGACCAAAGCTGTACATGGCCCGATCACTAACATAGTATTGAGGTGAGGAGGGCGACGTAATCGTCGGACGGTGGCGCATACGTCGATTGTGATCGCGGTCCAGTGGGTCCAGCATGTTCCAAAACATTGGATGCTGCACAACCTGATCGTAGTTGGGACGCGGATGGGAACGATGGCGACGTGTGGCACACAGCACATTCATTGTGGGGTTCATGTAGATGACCTGATCGTGTCGCGGTAGGAAACGACTAAAGGCGGGATTGTTCCCGCGCAGATGGCGGAATTGTTCCGCCGACTGCTCAATTATGGCCATCATATTACGGTGTTGGCGCTCGCGATTCTCGTTAGCCTCGGGCACATATATGTAAGCGCGAGGCGTGGGTCTGGGTTCCGGTCGGGGTTCCTGCCCGGGAGCCTCGGTACTGTCCGCATCCGCCGCTTGTGGACGAGGTGGAACATCAGCAACCACGCTTGGCAACGTAATTACCAACATAGGTGAGCGCACAGATGGACCGCCATTTTGGCCATTTCTGGGCGGCGACGCAACCTCAGATTTGTCCGACGAGGAAGCCGAGGTGCCGGACGTGGAGGATGTGTCCTCGTCCTCGGATTCTGATGGGGCTCTGATTCTTTTCCCCTGGAGGTCTTGGTTATTCGAAGTTGACTCTGCCTGCGCCGATGACTGCTCCTCCTCCTTTCTCTCGTTGCAGTTGTCCGAGTTGAACATATCGGTGCCCTCTTGTCCTTTGCCCTGCATGCAGGCCCGCAGGTGCTCCATGGCGGCACGTGATGTAGACGGCTCGTCGTCGTTAAGAACTTTTACCGCTTCTGGCTTTGACGAGACAGCCTCGTTAGTGGCGTTGCCGTTGTTGGTTTTTTCTGCGGAGGTTTGTTCGGCGGGCAGGTTTGGCGGCGACTCCAGCAGCAGTTCCTTGAGGTTTTCGATGGCGCTGAAACACTGCAGATCTGGGTTGTTGATGGGCGTCAAGCGCAGGTCTAGTGACTGAAAAATGTAGCGTATTAACACATGTTTGAACGGACTAACCAAAGGCCAACCTCTAGTTTTTGGAAACCAAAGCGGGCGGCCATGCTGCCATAGGGCACAAACTTGCAGAGCATTTGGCAGCCCTTAAGACTAAGACGACGCAGGGAAGGCAGCTTCGAAAGGCCCATTATGTAGTAGGGCTCAAACCAGGTGTTGTCCTCTATGCTGAGATCCTAATAAAGACAGTGTTAAATAACCAGAAAGCGACCTTATTTGTGTAACACACCTCTAGCTCCACTAGATGCACCTCAATGGAGTGGAATATGCTCTTGGCCATGTTGCCCACCTTGACGCTGCAATCAATCAGCTTGAGGCGCTTCAGTGAAGAGGGGAACTCAGAAATGTGTATCTAAAGAAAGATAAATAATAAGAGCATATTTAGGATATACTGGTCGCGAACTCACGTATTCGAAGTCCAGACTGACGCCCTGCAATTCGAGCACTCTAAGTTGGGTGGCAACCTTGGGAAAGACGGAGCTCAGGGTCTGCGTGAATTGGCGGCCCTCGCCAGCTACATGCTGAGAGGATGGCGGTCCGCAGATTTTAATTGTGTGCGTTTTTTCGGTGGCTCGCCCGAGGATCTCTTCGAGAATGCCCATGGGCAGCGGTCCGTTGCTGAGATCTATGCAATGATAGAAGCGATGGTCCAAAAGGAGATTCTCCAAACGAGGCGAGCAACTGGAAAATGTAGTGGGTTAATAGGGCAAAACAATAATCCCTTATGGTAAAAGATCACAGAAATCTCTATCATTCAGTTATGGGGCCTACTCATCAAAATTTGTTTTAAAAGGATTAATAATGTTAATAATACATCAAGTGACATTTGTAATCAATCAGTAGCATGTATGTATAAAAATGTTGTATCAGGCAAAAATAAATTTATCTACGATAAAATACATCACTGCCAAAAAAAAAGGTATTGTGGATGTTTGAAGATAATTCGGGGATTTCCCATGCTGCCTAGAGATTTTCGGAACTCAGCTGATCACGGCGGACTTACTGCATCATTGCCATGATGGAGAAGGTGTCCAGGTACTGAAAGATCTCGATGAGCACCTCATCGCAGAAGTCGAGCAGGTTGGGCCCCGACTCCTGGACGCACTCCTCGGGCATCTGGGGCTCCTCCGGCTCCCCGCCCGTCTTGCGCTGCTTCACCTGCGGCTCCTCCTCGGCCGGGATCTGGGGCGCCAGTGGTTGTGGGGGCGCGGCGGCCGGCTCTCGACCACAACGCTCGGTGGACGGATAGCGGCGCTTTGGCGCTGCAAGGCACGCACTGCCCACTTCGGCCTGGTCCATTGCTTCGGCTGCTGCTGCACTTTATTGCCAATTTTCTATTCTTGCAGCTTCGTTTTTTGCTAAAATGCAAGTAACCAGTGTGACCGTTTGCAGATCACGAGCTAAAACGACGGTAGGGGTGTTCGACTGTCGCGGGAAGGCACCGTCGCGTCAAGATTAAACGCGTCTACACTGCTTTTAATAACAACAGGTTTAATTTCAACTCTTCTTGAAAATTATTACGTTTTAATTCAGAGATAGCAAGAGCATTTAAACTGTCAGATTATATGTATTTATAAACTGCTGCTAGATGGCAAGGTAGCCAATTTTAATGCTACAAAAAATTAGCAAATGTAATAAACAGTGCCTAACTTCTTAGCTAAAAATTAAAAACCCAACTTTCAACTTTGTTGAACCTGAGCTGAAGGCCCTTGATAAACCTTCACTTTTAATTACTTGTTATAAATAAATTAAATACGGTGGGAATGGGCTATAATTACTCTCAAACTGAGCGCCGCAGTGTGGTCGCAGCATTGCCGAGATAAGATTTCGGCAGCGCTGCGCGACAGCCACACTGGCAAGGCAGACAAACAACAAAAACCGTTTCGACCGCTAACAAATATTTCGTCTCTCGACTTGACTCATTCCCATTCCCATTTCCATTCCGGTTGACCGTGTCGCGCCTGCAGCATGTCTGAGAAGCCGACTGTTCTGATTTTGGGTGGTAAGTGACTGGATCCCGCACTTCCGCTTATCACCGACTGCATCATCGTCCCTGCCCTATGCATTTATCTCTGTGCCCCTCAGGCTGCGGCTTCATCGGACGCAACTTGGCCACTTATCTGCTGGACAATGAACTGGCGCAGGAAATACGGCTGGCCGATAAGACCCCTCCCCAGATGGCCTGGCTGAACGAGGAGCAGGCGCGGGTCTTCGAGAGCGATCGGGTGGAGTTCTGCAGCGCCAACTTAATAAATGCCGGTAGGTAGCCCTAACACTAGGGTGGCTCGCTCTCTGAGGCTGTGATTATTGTGGTGAGATCACTGGGACCCTTTAAGATAAAACCCTCTTGATATTGCCCAAGGTTAAATGAATCATGTTGAGAAGTTAGAACTGGATATATTTCAATGTTTTCATAACCCAGGTCCCATTTTCAGACCTTATATACCTAACTTATAAAGGTGAAAGCAGTGGGTACCACTCTATCTTATAATAAATCTTCATAAATTATTCCTATTCTTATAAAAAGCGAAAAACAATCTATTCTAGTTAGATATACACTGTACTTTCCCGGAATTCCCTTGCAATCACCTTACTATCTCCTCCCGAAACGAGCCACCTTAATGCTGTTGCACCAAAACTGGTTCTGGAACGCTCCCCTTTGTTTTTCCAGCCTCTTGCAAGGCGGCCTTTGCGCCACACCCCACGACCGGAAGGGCCTGGGACATCGTGATCAACTGCGCGGCCGAGACGCGTGCCAACCAGGACGATGCCGTCTACAAGGAGGGCATCCTGAAGCTCAGCCTGAACTGCGCCAACGAGGCGGCCAACCAGCGGGTCAAACGCTACGTGGAACTCAGCTCCGGCTGCATGAACAGCAGCGAGAAGACGCCGCTCAAGGAGGACTGCAAACTGGATCCCTGGACGGGCGTGGCCAAACAGAAACTGAAGGTGGAAAAGGAACTGGCCAACATTGACGATCTCAGCTACACGGTGGTGCGTTTGCCCGTGGTCTACGGCATTGGCGATAAGCGCTATTTAAGTGAGTCTCCCTCTTCGCTGATTCCCGATAATTGATGTAATTGACAATGCCCAAACCCCACCAACCGCTCATTGCCTTCCGTTTACAGTGCCGCGCATTATAATCGCTGCCATATACAAATACCTCAACGAGACAATGAAGCTGCTGTGGAACGATGCCATGCGTTTGAATACGGTGCACGTAGCGGACGTGTGCGCGGCCATTTGGCAATTGGCTCAGAGTCCCAAGACCGCCGGCCAGATCTACAATATCTCCGATGATTCAGCATCGACGCAGGGCAGCATTAGTAATCTATTGGTGGATATTTTCGACATCAACTTGGACTTTTTCGGTCTGGTCATGTCGAATTTGGCAAAGGTGAGTTAGCTTGAACACTTGGCAATGAAGTTCCCAAAAAGAAATGTGAGGAAATTGCCTGATTACCATATAAACAGTTTCTAAGTGGATTATAGTATCTTTTTAACTGCTGCTTAGTGCAATAGTCTCCAGCTTATTAATCATTCCGCATTGTTTTTCCAGCTTTATCCCACGGACACCGTCGGCGAGATCAACGACAAGCACATGGCACCCTGGGCCGAGATTTGCCAGCGCAATGGCATCGACAACACCCCGCTGACACCCTACCTCGACGAGGAGCAGCTCCAGCACAAGCACCTCTACTTGGACAACACGAAACTGAAAGACTTTGGCTACGTGCTGCAGCATCCGAAAGTCACTCGCGAGCTGCTCATGGAGATGATCGACGACTATGTGAAACAGCAATTGTTTCCCAAATCGTTGGCTCTCTGATAGGCGGCCTCCACAGCCGAAAGATCGCACAACGTTGACACGCACTCAGATCCGGAGACATTTATAGCCTGTAGCTTGTAAGCATGTAGTTTTTTAAACGATTATTACACCTCTTCCAATTTGTATACGGATACGGGTACTCTTGTATCTCAGATTTTTTCAACAAAAGTGTACTTATAGTATTATAGACCCATATATTTTTGATACATTCCAATCGATCCAACGATTTATACGTTTTTGCGTACTAGTAGTTTGATATTGAGACAAACAATTGTATTCCATTGTGATTAGCTAAGTGGCCAACACTGATTGACAATTAAAATGCACTGGTTTAGAGTTTAGTTTTTTTTGTATATTTGATTATTTTAATGTTACGGCAACGGAGCGATCGTACGATAAACGTGACTTGACGGTACGAGACGTTGCGATACATAATTGAAAATGCAATTGCTTCACTTTGACGCTCATTAACTTAAGAATTACAGAAAATCAACAATAATAAGCTCGCAACTTGTTCAACTTAATACGAAACACGGGCGAAAGTTGGCTTTTGTTTTTTTTGTTTGTTAAAAAGAGAATTCCATTCCGGCCAGCTCCAATTGCCAAAGATATAAATTACGATTCTTGCATTTCGGTTTTTGTGACATTCTCATCTAAGACGGCGGTGCATGGAGCATTAGCAATAGTTATGCTCTTGAGTTCGATTGCTTAATTAACTAGTTAAGAGTCTGGGGGCTAATCAGCACACTCAGCGCGCACTTAGAAGGCCAGGCCGGCATCGCGGTATGTGGTGAAGATCTTCTCGATGGAGTTGACGTAGGCAGCGGTTCTGAGGTCCAGGCCGAGGTTGTACTTCATGGCCGTCTTCATGATGGCGCGGGCGGAGCGCTCCATGGTGTAGTCCAGGCCGGAGTGCACGATGTCCTTCTCGGAGGCGCCGGAGATGCGCTTCTGGAACGACTCGGAGGGGGTCACGGGGATGCGACCGCCCACACGGCCGAAGCGACGCTCCAGGGACTCCTGCACGGATTCTGCAGGAGCACAGCGAGTGGGGATACAAAGAGGACAAAGCAATTAGTCGAGAGTGCCACATGCTCAGGGGGAAAAGTACATAGATGACAATGTGTTGAGCCACCAAATAATCACATATAAGCATGGGACTTGATGGTTCCTAAAATTAGTGTGAATGTGATATAGAAATGAGTTCTGGTTGCTTGAGGATTATGCAAGAACAACAAATAAAATAGGCACGGATACAGAACCAAACTACAGAAATGTTTAAATAACGCAAGAGGTTTACATGAGGTAAAGGTATTTGATTTTTTTTTGGTTTAAGTATGGATAGGTGGAAACAAAAAGAATTAATAATTAGAATGTACCGTCATTAATGATTCTTTCAATTGACTGTTGGACTGAGGCTACATTGTTGATAGAGAAACGGAAAAAAGAAGAAGAATAAACAACGAATTACTTAGATGATACTTCAAAATTAAATTACGATCTTAGAGTCTCTTGGTGGTGGGTTTTGATTTGATTTTTTGTGTCGGTGGATAGGATCGAGAGTAAGGTAAGAGGCAAACGAAATTTGGAAGGAGGAGAAACCAGTTTAAATCAGAACCGATCTGGGAAGAGCAAGTGCTGAGAGAGCAAGCGCTATTCTGTACAGGTTTTTGATTCTCTAAATAATAGCTTAAGTAATCCGTAAACCGATCAATGAGATGGCATGATCAATGAGCCGAAAGTAGATAGAGTAGAGAGATGAGGAGCAAGAGCCTACTGTTTTTCCTGGCTAAGCCTAGGGATATTACTTACCGAGCAGATGGTAGTTGGACTCGCGCTCGTACTTGAAGGTCAGGCGACCGTACGAGACGTGGTTCAGGTTCTTCAGCCACTCGAAGAAGGAGACGGTGACACCGCCGGCGTTGATGTACAGATCGGGGATGACCAGGATGTTGCGATCGATCAGGATCTTGTCGGCAGCGGGGGTGGTGGGGCCGTTGGCAGCCTCGGCAATGATCTGGAATAGGTTGAAATCGATTAAAATACATATTAGCAAGTTGTTATATCTAATACAATATCATAAGTTATGCATTTTTAGTTCATTCTTAGATCTTTCATATTCTAGTTCTATAATAAGTTCTATAATTTAAATGATAATTAAAAGATCTAAGCTATTTTCTCATAGCACTAGAGTCCTCCCTACCTTAGCTTGGATACGGTTGGCATTCTCGCTGGTGATGACCTTCTCGACGGCGGCTGGAATGAAGATGTCACACTTCTCGAACATGAGGTTCTCGCCCTCGTAGGGCTTGGCGTTCTGGTAGCCCACGATGGTGCCGTGCTCGTTCTTGTAGTCCTCCAGCAGCTTGGGGTCAATGCCCTCGGGGTTGAACAGGGTACCGTCGTGCTCAATCACTCCGATGCAGGTGGCTCCGGCGCGGGTCAGGTAGCGGGTGGTGTGCAGACCCACGTTTCCGAATCCCTGGACGATGAAGGTCTTGCCGCCCCAGCCGGGAGTGGTGCCTAGGAATTTAAAAACATCGATGTTAATAAGCCTTTCTATAAAACATACTGCCAATGAAACACCCACCGATCTGGCTCATGTAGTTGGCCTCGTTGATGAAGTTCTCGAGGCCGTGGAAGACACCGCGACCGGTGGCCGAGACGCGTCCGTGGATGCCGCCCTGGTTGATGGGCTTGCCGGTGACACAGGCATGGGCATTGATGTCCAGGTGACCGATGGTCTTGGCATAGGTGTCGGCAATCCAGGACATCTCGCGCTCGCCAGTTCCCATGTCGGGGGCGGGCACATCGACGCCGGGTCCGATGAAGCCCTTCTTGGCCAGCTCCAGGGTGAAGCGGCGGGTGATCTTCTCCAGCTCGTGCTCGGAGTACTCCTTGGGGTTGATCTTCAGGCCGGCCTTGGCACCGCCGAAGGGCACATCCACGCAGGCACACTTGAAGGTCATCAGGGCCGAGAGGGCTTTGACCTCATCGCGTGACACATCCAATGAGAAGCGGATACCTGCAAGGGGAGAAAACAATTGCATAAGCACATTACGTATACGACAGGTGTACACTCAGAACTCGCAGCGCGACCTTGATGCAGCTTTCATTTTTGGCCTAAATCCAACAGCCGAGTCCAAAAATAGGCGACAAACTACACGAATTCCTCGCGGAAAGCAAAAGTTTTCCTCGCTGCCATGATGATACAATCTATCGCCTCTTGGCTGGGCTTTTTCCAAGCACGTGCCCCCGAAAGAAAATCATTGCATCTGGCAGACGTGGGCGTGGGGAAACCTTTCGACGGTGGCGCAACAGTCCCAAGAACAGAACCCATAAAAAAACACCTCTTATCTGTATTTGCCTGGCACATTTAGTTCTGATATCTTGAGCAAGGCGGCGATTAGATAAGCCCAAGTTTCCTGCTTGTAATTCGAATTTAATAAGCGTGTTCAATTGTAAAAACCCGAAAGAGCAAAGTGCTCGCCTTTATGGATGAATGGCATATAAATGGTGCTTTATTGCCCAGATCAAGTTCCATTTAGTGGCCTTTATATATGGAGCTAGCTGAATTAATTACTTCCCCAATTTAAACAGCGGGACGAGCCCCCAAAAACAAGACTATAAAAACTAAATTTAGCCTAGTTCATTGGATTAATTAAATGGCTGTGTTGCCAAGCCAATAGGTTTCTTAAAAAAGAACAGAATCATGGTTCGATGTTGGACACTCGAATTGAGTTCTTGGCATTATCAGCTGGGCGAATTCACTGGGGCCCGGCAACTGGAACTTATAAACAAAAATACGATGAGTACACGAATTTGCAAATTACAAATCATTATGGGGACTTTTGTTAGAGTTTACTATATCTCTAATCTCATCAAGCAAGGAATCTTTGGTTTATAATGATAAACTTTAAGATAATATAACTATTATTAGAGATTCTTGGAAAATATAGATTTTGAACTTCCTGGTACAGTTTTGGAATATGAAAGACTTATCACTCCTACTTTAGAACCACTTTTTTCGTTGGAAATCATTAGGTTTTCGGGTATCGTTGAGTCTGGGAACCCTCTTTCTCCACTTTTTCTCCTGCTTTCTGCTGAGTGAGACAAATCCGCGAATCGAGCTGAGAAATGTGCTGACTGTACCCGGTTCGCTTGACGACAGCGACGCCCTCTCTATTTGCCGAAGCCCCGGTGCTCGCCTCGCCTTGCCTTTCTTTTGTGTTTCCCATAAAAAACCAAAAAACAAAAGAACCGCAGAGGCAGAAATGAGAAATGCCAGAAGACCAGCGGCAACCGGCTTTATCAGGCGACTTGTTTTCGCCTTTTTGCCCAATAAGTATTCGAAAAACAATACAAAAAGCGAATCTATTAATGTACCTAGCCCAGCTTGCTTATACAATCCGTGCGATAACACATTTGGGGGCTCGATCATATAGCCACGTCCATGTGTCCACATTCTATATGTATGCCCCATTGGCAACAGGCGACGGCGATCTTCTCTTGCGGATAGACCAAACCGGTTGCCTCGGTCAGCTGACCAGAATTCTGCGCCATATGATTAGAACGCTGAGTGCAAAAGCTGCAAACGCTGCGAAATCTTTCTGCCAGGGGGCCTTGGGGCCTGCCAAGATCCACGAGTTGGATAGGGAGGGCGATAAGGAGCGGAAGTGACGCATCTACTATATAGAGACGCACCCCCAGCAGGGTTGGCCGAGCTGAAAAACATGCCATATAGATCCACCACTTAGCCATGGTCTATATATGGGACAGGTTTGTTTGCTTTTCGGGGGGCATAGATCCACATAACCCACTTCATTGTAACACGATTGACACCGATTTGCATTCGAAACTTCGAGTGCCACCCTCGAGGGGAGTAAATAAAATCGAAACTGGTTTGTCAGCAAGATAGTCGTCAAGCACTTGTGGGAACTGGGTAGGGAAATGCTATTTACTCGAACTAATGTGTGCAATGCGCCCCCATATCTGTAAACTACATTATAAAGTGGCGATAGGAAGGCCTTACACTATCAGTTTTGTTGAACTGTCCCCAGTTTTTCATTCGATTCCGTGTTTGCATCACTTGTAGTTGGGCAACTACAGAGCGGCCCCCTCAATTGTCTAGACAATTCAGATCAGTTCATCGACATGTGTAGAAAGATCCAATCAGTTTTGAATGGACCCCCATGCGCTGAAAATCGCCTCAGAAAAGCACAGTGGTACAGAGAATGACGCATTCATCATGCTCTCCCAGTTGTATCTTCTTTCTTTCGGCACAACGTGACCATCACGTGATCAAAAGCCGATCTGGCAGACACCCCAGGCAAATTGAAACCAGTTTTTCAGAGCCCAGCCGACGCGGTAATAAAACGAAACGAACTTCACCAGCCGGCTTTTCAGAGGCAATTTCGCCGAAATTCGAGACCGGACTCGAACGTATTTAATAGTTAACAGCCAAATGGCAGATGGATCGGCAGGAATTAGCATTAATTAGAGCATTAAACACTGACCATTGATCTAGTACCGAGCAAACAAGCAGACTAGCAACTTTTAGCACCTCCGACTGAAATAGCAGAGCCCCCTGTTTAAGGGAATCATTAACAAGGCCTAGGCTAGAGGCCAGTTGGTAACACGAGTGTTGGCAACTTTTGTTAGGCCAGCCCGAGCACATGATCGATTTCGGTCTCAAAAACAAGATCATAAAGCGCCCAGAAGCGTGGCAATAATCGTAAACAACAAATGGTATAGGGGCATAGAATTTTCGGCTGTTTTGTTTGCTATTTTTGCGCAGAGCCAAGGTCAGATAAGACTCCCCAGTCGAGTACTTTTCACTATTTTGTTGTATTTCGGCACTTGATAAGCACTGAACTGATTCTATAATTAATTATGCGAGACAAACACGATTCGGCACAGAACAAACAATTCGCTTGGCCTGACAACAGGGGGTTCCTCTTGGGTTTTTGGGGCTTTGGGGGCGTTCCTTTTTAGCCAGTACTTGACACACTGTGCCCTGTGCTGTGTTCCCATTTCAATTAGAAAGCAAAACACAAGCAAAAGTTCATTATAAATAGCACCCAGCCAAAGGAGAAACAAACGGCAGAGGAAAAGAAAGAATCGAAATGAATTTGCCAGCTCGAAAATAATAAAATGTGCGAAAACAGGCGGGCAAGGGGTGGCGGCTGTCTTGTACATCTGTTATTTTGAATGGTGGCACACTTGAAGGGTTTGCAAGTCTAAGGGAAACACGTGTCCTAACGCCTGGGCCTTATGCAATTCGGTCTAAAAACCCTAAGACACACAAAAAAAGGGGGCGGTGTCGGCCAAAACGTAAACAAAACAGGCGGCAGAACATGCGCAGAAGGAGGAAAAGGGGGCCCATGGGTCCCACACCGAGTTACATAACTCGGAAAACCAAGACACAATGCCAGAAATGCCGAAGGAAAAATCGATTTTGCAACAAGCTAGGAGGGTCGGTATGGGGGCTCCCAAATATGCCATTAAAGATGCAATATATGTGCTTTAATTAAGCTGGGTTAGGGTATTTTTAGCTTAGGGTTTATAAAAAAAAAATACAGAAGAACAAATATTATGAAGTATTTGCCTATTAGATCGTAAATTAAGGGAACTTTGACCGAAGTATTTCTTTTTATAATAAAGATGCCATTTTTCTAGAACCTTTAAAAAGAGGAGTGGGTTTTCCTATAGCTATTATTACCCAGATTTACGAGCCTTTCTCTCTACAATTTAATCTCACTGAAAATCCCAATTTTCTACTGTACTTCAGCCATAAAACTAGAAACTTTTTAGGTCACTTTTCAGGTAATCTCTCCCCCTGGAACTATGGGTAGTAAATCTCGTTTGGACACTTGCCTCCCTTGGTGGGCGTCTTGTGGGTGCTGTGCTGGGCCCGGTAGCCGGTGATCATCTCGTAGTTGCCGGCATCGCGGCGCAGGGGGAAGGCGATCTCGATGATGTGGTCGCAGGGCTGCATCAGCATGAGGATGCCCTTCACCTTCTGCTTCTTCTCGTCGCGGGTCAGCTTGCCCTTCATGTCATCGACCAGGGACTCCTCGGCGATCTGGCAGCCGCGGTGGAAGAAGTACTCGACCATGTCGAAGAAGCGCGGATCCTTGGCGGTGGGCACATCCTTGAGGCGGTCGGGAATCTGGTGCTCGGTGGCATAGCCCCGGCTGGAGTGCATCACGGCGGTGGGCAGGGCCTTGGCCAGGCTGGACAGCTCCTGCTGACGCAGGGCACCCTGGCGGGCGAGACTCTTCAGGTGATACATGCTGTGCTGCTTGCTTGCTGGACTGGGGGTTCCTCCTCTTCGTTTGCTTTCTGCTCTTCACAACCGCTCGCTTCTCGACGCCGCACCAAACTGACCGAGGAACCTGGCTAGGTATATATATATATTCTCTTCGAACTGAACGACTCTGTGGGCTCGCTCGCGAGAGGCGAAAGTTCGCCGAAAAGCTCTGCGAGTGCCCACTAGGAAACCGGGTGCTGGGTTATAAGAGGGATATGGTAAGGAACCTATAAAGAAAGGGTTCTTTACCAAAAATTAAAATAGAATTAATGGAATGTGAAAATTGATTAGCTTATATTTATAATATATTTTTCAATAAGTTACGGCAAAGGTCATAAAAAAAAGTTCTTTACCACCATTAATGGGAAGTGAAAATAATATACCTTTTTTTTCAATATTTCTCGTATTTTAGGTTTGGTGAAATTACAATGATAATCAACGTTTTTTTAAAGGAATTTTAATTTTTAATTATTTATAAATGACAAATAAGAGTAGTTAATTCTTTTGTCTGAATTCCTCCATAGCGCAATTGATAAACACTTTTGGGATCAGAACTCTGTTTTCAGCGTTATTAACACGCCATCTATAACAGCCCTCTTACTTTGGAAGATATTTAGTTATATATATACATTCTCTTCGAACTGAACGATTATAATATTTCTCTCGAGAGCCCAAAGCTCTCTGAAAAGCTCTGCGAGTGCCCACTAGGAACTAAGTTCGGTGGTGGATTATTCGTTGTCAGGCAGAGATTAGGGTGCTCTGTGTTATCGGTTTCCAGCTCACGTTTTTCTTTGACTCCAAGATTAAAAAATGATTTATTATCTTGGACTAAGTGTGGATTTCGGTTGGGGATATGATGTGTTTTTGTTATAGGCACTTTAAAATTGTAATAATAATGGTGCTATCAACAAACATTATTTTAGTTTAGTATACCATGTTCTTCAATTTGTTTTCTTTTTGGGAAAAAATTTTTTTATTTAAAAATATTATTTATTTATTCTAAACTTTGTTTCAACTTTTTTTAATTAAAATTTTATTTTTTAATTCAATAAATATTATTTTATATGATTTGCAACTCTGCACTTTTGCTTTAGACCTGTTGCGCTTTTGCTTTTGACCTTTTGTGTTTTTGCTTTTGCGCTTAGGACTTTGGGATGTTGACCTTTTGCTTTGCTTCAAAAAATATTTATTTTTTTACCGCGCAAGACTTAAGTGTAAATAATTATTATATTATGAATAATTCATTTTCCAGCTTCCATTTTAAAGAAAACACCAGGACCTTAACTTAAAACAATGAAAATCTTGCGGACTATATTTGAAGTACATAATTACATAGTTGGAAAAGAACTTAGGCGTGCATGGTGCTGTTTCGCTCGTGGTAAATGTTGCTGAGCGAGGATCGGATGAAGGCGTCTCCGCGCTCCACAAAGCCATCCAGATGGGTCCACAGGTACCAGAAGCTCAGGGAAAAGAACAGCACCTTGCTGACCCAGTCGAGGATGTACAGGCGGCGCAGGACTTTGCGGGCCTGCGGCAAGGTGGCCTCGCTCTCGCCCAGGATGTAGGTGCGCATGCCCACTATGTAGTTGCTGATGTACGTCTCCCAGTTGACCTGACCCACCGAGGTATCGAACAGGTCCTGATCCAGGGCGTTCAGCTGACTGCTCATCTCCTGGAACCGCTCGTTGCGGAACTCCCAGTCTTTCGTCGTGTAGTACTGCAGCAGCTTCAGACCCATCGACACTTTGCGTTGCACATTCAACAAGCTGGAAAAGATAATTAAAAGAATAAATTTATAAAAATCTATCACAAAAAAACATAGTGATATTATGGTTTAAAAAGAAAATATGAAAGCTTGGAGGAGTATATATACTTCCTACTTCTTGTAAAAAAATTAAATATAAGTTTAAAATACATTATAAATATACACAAATCTATTTTAAATTTACATAAATCTTCTTTAAAGTATTCCAATCTCTAGTCGCTTATGCTTCAAAATGTAGCCCCCAACTTACAAGGGCTTTTGGCCGAAGACGAGCAGCCAGAAATCGATGAAGTAGGCGGGCAGATAGTGGAAGAAGATGACGCAGAAGAGGTGGTGGTAGTAGTTCTTCTTGATGGATCCCCCCGGGTACCACAGGGCGAAGCTGAGGGGCGTTTCGTAGAAGAACCGGCGACCCGTCTCGATGCTGTCGCCCCAGGACATCAGGGCCTTGCTGGAGATGCACAGGTTGCAGAACTCCACTCCGGAGCGCTCCTTCCTCTCCTGACTGCTCTTGCCCAGCTGATAGCCGCACAGGATCATGCCGTTGATGGCCTTGTCCACGGGGATCACAGTGGAGGCGTAGTCCGGGTTGCAGTGCATCGATCGGATGACCCCGCGGGCGGCACCGATCATTAGGCCCGTGGGCCCATTGACGCCCTCGATCCAGCCGGGCAGTGGCTCGTGAATGGCGGCCGTTACTGAAACGGATTTAATAAAGCAATTAACCAGGAGGCAGCGCAAAAAGTGGACACTATGCTACCCACCGATCGAGGGCCTTGTGATGATTATGGGCAGCTTATTGTTGTATCTGCAAATTAAATCTTCCGACAGCGCCTTGCTGTAAGCGTACGTGTTCGGCAAGCCGTTCAGCAATCTGGAAATAAGTCAACGAAACTAGTTATTAGGTGCCAAGGTACGGCTGTAAAGGAGAACTAAACTCTGGGCTTTTATTGCCTAAAATTACTTGTTGTTTACTAAAAAGAAAAGTATACAAATAATTATAAGGAATGAATGTAAAAAAGAAAAAATAATGTATATGTAATATAGAACATAATATATATCATATTTAAAAAAAAAAACAGAATTTAAATTGTTAAATCTTATTAGGCAAAAAGCTTTACAATTTCTATGATTCGGATTATCGGATCATCAAATTTTTTAATCTTCCAATTAAGCATTCATTTATCAACTAATCATGGATTCATTTTATCATCGAATCCTTAAATCATCAAATCATAGAATCAACGATCCATCGAATCATCGAATTATTCAAACCAGGGATTATCGAATCAAGGTATCAATGTTATCGTTTAAAAATCGTTTTCATTGGAAAATCGTTGCGGATTATTATTATTCATTCTTTCAACTTTCATTTCTATTATTTTTTTGGGGCCAATAGCCAACCACCTACTTGGGTGTGATCTCCGCCAGGGCGGCGTCGTCCATCGTCTCCACCATTTCGATGATGGAGAAGGGGTTCTGTGGCGCCGGATAGGCCCGCTCCTCGAGCACGCTCTCGTTGCACTGGCAGTAGGAGGTGGACACGTGCACCAGGGCCTGCAGGTGGCTCATCTTCTCCGCCAGGCGGAGGACCTTCAGGGTGCCCACCACGTTCATCATGACCATGGGACGCAGCGGCTGGTCGAAGCGCACATTGGCGGCACAGTGGAACACCACCTCGACGTTGGAGGCGAGTGTGTTGGTGTCATTGGCGCTCAGGCCAAGGTCCGGCTCCAGCAGATCGCCCTTTACCACGCGCACCTTGTCCACGATGCCGGGATTCTTCTCCAGCAGCTTGCTAAAGATCTGAAAAGGCAAAAGGCAAGGCGGTCGTCCGGTTGGCCGGTCATTAGTTAAGTGTCATGGCGCTGGAATTGCAATTTGGATCCGAAACTTGCTGGCAAGAATCGCCTAATGGGCCATGTCGCTGGCTTTAGCGCCAGCTTAACGTCCAACAATTAAGAGTCATTGTAATTTTTTGGATTTTTTCTACCAATAATGATCACCTTGACTTATAAACGCCGTGGATGTGTTTGAGTGGGTCGCTTTGTGGGCTCGGCGACGCAACACACCACATCTCAGTGTCTTTCGACGGTGCGATAATTTGGTAATTTGCGGGAGTCGCGCTGGAGGTTTTCCCTTTTAACGGAGGGCAAACGACGGCACCAGTTATGGCATACCATTATAATAATATAGAATTTATACCTGAGTTCACGTGCGAGTGCGTTGCGATGCGGAGTTGTCAGGCGAACTGAGGTGGAAATTACGGCTATCGGCAAGGTGGGCAAGGTCGGCGAATACTGATCGCTTTGGATTTTGTAAGATTTTCATTGACGTTGGCCTGACTCCGAATGGAGTGATCAACCTGTGACTCATTAACTCTTATGCGCCAATTTAAAAAACATAACATTTTCGAAAAGGCAATTCCTTAGCAAAGTGTAAATGGATTCAAACGGTTTTCATTACAAATATCAAAATAAAATACGTTTTTATTCCTATACTCAAAATACGATTTATAACCACAATAAAGTGATGAAGTAACAGTAGCTATTATTCTTAGTGGTTTCCCTTGCAGGGCTGTAAATATTATTGCTAAATTTTTGGAGAGACCCCGGAAATGTAATTTTTGTGGCGTAAACTATTGATTCAACAAAATTCCAAAACCCACAATTGAAGGTTATTATTTTCCATAGGCACATGACTTATCCAAAGATTCCTAAGAATTTCGATGCACTCAATTGCAATTTATATTGGCATTAAGTATACGTCACGTGGTACTTTAGAGAATGGCTATCAAAGTAGACACTAATTAAGCTGCTGAAAGCGAGAGGGCGGGCCTTGTTTACGAGCCATAAATTATCTGATTTACAGCACTTAATAATGGAATGTATTGATTTCCGGCAGTGCGAGTTAATAGGATATACTTACCACACACTTGAAGTACTGCTCCTTGCGAACACTGGGGTCTACTCCTTTTTTGGTGCGTATTAACAGATATATGACATTCAGATCACCACAGCTTCGTAGCAGTTTCTCCACCAGAACTTTGCCCATAAATCCAGTGGCTCCGGTAATCAGGATGGTTTTGTTAGCATAAAACTTGGCGATATCGGACTCGCCGCAGTCGGCATCGCTCCTCAATATGTCCATGGCTCAGCAGCGGTCTAGAAATATTACTATATTTATTATTATATATAAAATTTGTCATTATAGGCCTTTAATTTCGCTTGCAAAATTGCCCAAAGGAAGGGTCGAGTGATGATACAACTACATATTTTCAAGATCGCGTAGTTGGCCGTTTGTTTGTCTAACCTACTCCGCGCAAGATTCTTGTTCAATGTCACCGGCGGATACTGATGAAATACGATCATGCTGAGACAAACGCCGTGTTGACCAACTGCGTGTAATTGCCGTGGCCAATTGGGATTTTCGGAGGTATCCCCAGCACCGCTGCCCACTCCCATCCCCAGCCCCAGCCCCATCCCCAGCCCCAACCACATCCCCATCATCTGTTTATGTTGGTAAATAGTGACAAGTTTAAAGACCTGTTAGCGGCCACCGTTTGTTTGTTTACGATGTGCTTGGAAAGTGCCCGTCCCGCAATGGGTTAATGCTTGGTCCATTGCTTTATTTGGATTTTTTATTTTTAGTTTTTTTCGCCTTTTAGTGTGTGCATTACAGTCTTGGGCAATGCGAGTGCGGGTGGAAGTCCAATTAGTCAGCTGGAGTTTAATTTTAGCCTCTGCATTTCACTCTGGTTTTATGACGGCACTAATTAAAGTTTCCTCTTTTTTATGAGGAAAGTGAAGCATTAATCTAATATGTAATAAAGTAAAAACCTGTGGGTTCATTAAAAGAAAATGCTTAATTGCCAAACACTTGTGGGAATTTCCTTAAAAAATTGTTTGCCCTTTTTTAAGCATTTTTTAAAAAAATAACTTATTGATTGATTACAAAATTATAACCAATAGCTCCGGTTAATTGTCTAAATTATGCAAACAC
This sequence comes from Drosophila biarmipes, assembly GCF_025231255.1. Lineage (NCBI taxonomy): Eukaryota > Metazoa > Arthropoda > Insecta > Diptera > Drosophilidae > Drosophila > Drosophila biarmipes. Next base: position 23,980,323 of record NC_066616.1, on the reverse strand, counting down.
AATTGTTTGCCTCAAGCTAATGAATACATTTATAAGTTATTCAGTTATTCTAGTTTTTATCTTTGCAACTTTTCTTGGGGACTTTGGTTGATTTTTATAATTTTAAAAATGTTTTATTACGTTATTATTAAGTAGTAGGTTTGATCCATGAAAGGAATTTAAAAAAAATTGCATAAATCATACATCATTTAGACATTCAAACTATGCAAAATGTGTAAATTATTTATAGTTTCCAAACGTTATATTAAAAATATGGCATCTTTATTGGTTAAAATATGTATTTTAAAAATCATAATTAATTTTAAATTAAATTAAAATATTGTTTTTTACAACAAAGCTCCTGTCAAGGATCATTTAAAACGACAATGAATACAAATAAGTACAATTTAAAAGTACTTTTTTTTATTTCTGGAAAATATATTCAAATATGCACTATTTCCCAATCTGTTTGATTTATTCACGATCCACAGAATAAATGCTTCCTTTGGCGCGTGCTTCATTTCAACGTTTTTCCTTTCGCGGGCCAAACAAAAGACTTAAGACACGAACTCGAATGCACTCGCTCTCTGCCATTCTAGCTGCATTAATTTCCATTGAATTTGTATTCCCATTGTTGGGGCTGCTCTAGTCTGAGTTGATTTTTTCCTGAACTAACACACACTACACACAGCATTTCACGCCTCCTTTTTTTCAGGCGGACGGACAAAATTCACGTAACTCGAGGCACGCAAATTATGACATTCGCACACTTTTCGTTGGCAATTGTTTGGATTGACTTTTGTTTTCCTTCGGGCCTCTTATTTTTTTTTTGTGTGTCAATTGTAAGGGCAAACACACACAATCTTGGAGCCAAAGTTCACGGCGGGATTAGGATGGCCAGCGATTATTGGACCAGGTTATTAGCACCTCCACTTTGGCTGGGAACTCACTTCTCAGGCGGTGACTGGCGAATATGTTCGAGTGTTGTTTGCGGTCGCGAATTGAATCGGTTGAAAACTCAGCGGCAACTGAATTGAAAGCGGGCAATTGGCTTGAAGTTATACTCGGCTCAAAGGAAACTCGGCTCTGCCGGCGTCGCCGCCTCGCCAGCGCCGCACAAACACAAACACTGGCTCAGTGAACGTGTGCGCCGACAGGTGTGGAAGCCTATGGCCAGGTGAGCAGTGGCTTTCCGGGTTGCACTGGCCGTAAGATGAGCTTGCCCTCAGAGCCAGGCCATAAAGCCGAAAAACACACACACCGCATCGAAGCACTCGAATTAAAGCCAATTAAACGGCACTTAAGGCTCTACAAAAGTCGAGCAAGGGCAGTGGCTAATGGAACTCCAGTCATCTCGAGCTGGAGATGGCCCAGACTGCAAGATGGCTTGGCAACCCTAGCCGGAGTCCAAAACAATATTCCCCTCGACCGCAAAAAAAAGGAGCCACGCCAACCAAGGCCAGCCACTTGAGGTGGCCCTAAAAAAACGCATGTCATCCATGGCAGCGAATCAGATGCATATGGACAGTCCTACGTCTGTAAGGGCGACAGTCCTTATACCATTTTAAGTATAGTAATGTAACAGAACTATAATCTATATAGCAATATAATGATCTATAATCTATAGACATTACCATGGACGTACTTAAAAAAATCTTAGAAAACTTGTTTAAAAATATAGTATACTATTTATAGTAAAATTGTTTAGTTTAAATCACATAAGACACTTTAGATATAATGTTTTTGTAAATATAATTCAGAAAAAAATATATTTACTATAAGTAGATTAGAAAAGACAATAACAATAAAAAATAATAATAAAATGCAATAAACTCACTTTTTTAAAAAGAGGGCAGTAATCCTTCTTTGCGAATCTCCACTGTAGCTGCATATGCACAAAGTTCAGGCAACTCATACCAGCGCATTTCCGCGCTGAAATGCATTCATGCAATTTTTGGCTGTAGAAGAGATTTTTTCCTCTCGGGGAACCTGATCCACGGCTGCAAGCGGTGATAATGGCCAGGTAAAAAAGCTGCCCCGTCAGGTGAGTTTGTTTTGGCTGTCAGGGGGAGATGGGCTGAAGGGGGACACGGGCTAGTGGACAGCCACAGGATCGCTGGGTATTTCACAATCCGGTAACAGCCGCGCAGAAGATGTCGTGATGAGACGACCTTGAAATTGTGATTCAGCAACGTCTCCGTTACGTTTTACCATTTTTTCACCGCCTGCTCTCTTGGCCTACAGGCCTTGTGGTTAATAACAGGCTTCGCAGCTCGTCTGTTGTACACTAAATTCCGAAACCATTTCCCTTTCCTTTGATGACATAATTTGTTTGGGCAGTCCAAGTCGTTGGACGCCCCTGGAGCAGCCCAATTCGTAGTTCCCCTCTAATTGGTTCTGTAAACGCGGAGAACCGAGGAAACTGTCTCGGACTCAGCATGCGAATTGCACGACTAACCGAATTTCAACTTCCCAGTTCCCAGCGGGGTTTCGTCTCTAAGCAAGCGGAAGAGATTTCGACACACGCGCCGGAGAATCCATAAAACTCCTTGGACAAAGTCTTTGATCTTTGTCATTTGCACTTTCCGTTTTCTGTGGGGAAACTGTTTTACAATCTTGGATCTCAGCTGGATCCTGTTTGGCTGCCATCTGGTCACTAACTAGCTAATATTTGCCTTTTGCACCTCTCTTGCTTACAGGCTAATAGTATTAGTATCTCGGGCTGTGAGCTTACAAGTTACTTTTAGCTATCTATTAGTATATTTAAAAATATTTCCTACTTTAAAACTGCGGAGTTACCCCTAAAAACTTCGTGTATTAACGTCAATTGTTAAAAATAAAACGCAAAATGTTTTTGTTTTTAATTAAAAATCTAAGACTAAAGTGAGAATTAAGTTAAAATATTTTTTAAATCTTATGACTCGTTGGGAAACTGGAATTTTACGAATTTGATTAGAAGAATTACGCTAGATTTGAGCAACTTTGTATTAGATTTTTCCATATTTAGAACTTAATCCTGTTTATTAAATAGTAGAAAAACATGAAAGGTGACGAAAATATTTAATGTGCTAACTAAATCTCTCACATTTTCCACATCTTGATATCAACAAAATATCTGACTCACTTCTGGCATTTTAGAACTGCCCTTTCGATTCTCTAATCACCTTCCTGAATCCCCGACTTCAACTCCCCAACATTTTTTTGACTAAACATTACCGATGAATAATCCGGCAATTATAAACAGGTTGCTTGAGTAGAAACGTATGTACCATGCATTCAATCAGTCGCGGCCATCATTATGCAATTTTTTGCAATTGATTACTCCAAGTGGGCCGGAGTTAAGAGGTGAAGCTGGAGCTGCGGATGGAATAAATGGGATTTCCACCCAATGAATCGGGTCCAATGCCATAAATCAAACATAATTGCAAATCTCGGTTGCTTTCGCGGCAACTGACTACTGAATAGCACTAAATATTTGCTATTTGTTCGAGATTCGATTAACGTCTAAGTAGAACACACTAAGGCTTGACCTGAGTCAACAAAGCAGCTGGGTATCGGGCCTAGGGGGTATACCTAGGGGGTATAAACTAGGTTTCGCAACTTTATGTATAGTATGTAGTGGTGCTAACATTTTGGAAAAGGATTTATGGCTGTGATAAATAACACTTGAAAATCGTAAAGGAATGGTATTACAATTTATACTTTCGGAAAAATAACAAGCCTTTACTGAAAATGGTAATACAATCATTTATCTGATGGATATATATAGTATAGTGCTATACTACCGACTGTTGATGTTTTTCAATTGCATCACATAAACAACTCCCAGGGGAACCAGTTGCAATCGTAGTAATGCGATTGGAAGTGCTCATATTGGCTTATCGCAGTCGTCATTTGTCGTTCTGTTGTTTACGCACATCGGCACGCAATGTTTTCCAGGTCTATGGGGCCTTTCCACACTCCCCTCACACAAGCCGCGGCGTGGGCTCGGCCATTATTTTTCCATTTAAAACAGGTCGACACCGGCTGCTGACGCAAAGTGGCAAGATATGCATTTAATTAGCTGGACTCACTCTCACCCGGGCTGGGGAAACATTCCTAAACCACTTGTATCACAATGCTTTGTACTCGTAAAAGCCGGGCGGTGCCTTGGGCTCGGATGGGTGGGATCAACACTGGTATCAGTTCCTATACCTGGGCATATGCTCTGCCCACCGCCGAACAGTATAAGATGGAATCCACTGATTGCAACTGATGAAAAATTATCCATTTATTGAAATGGAGCTGCTAAGTTTCTTTTAATTGGTGTTATTAACAGATTAAAAGGGGTACGAGGGATTTGATTGACTTCTTAATAGCAAAAATGTATTATCACACTTAATAAAATGGGACCAACCATATAGCAATAAATCATGTTAGGAACTAGGTTTGTTTTGGCACAACGCTAAACCTCCTAGAACTTTATGTTTTTATAGGTTTAGTAGTAGTGCCTAACTCTTAATAGGTACTATCAAGCTCATAAAATACACCCAAGATAATTTGTTTGATATAAAGTGGTTGACAAGTAATTATACATTTAATTGGCCGGCGATAGGATTGATACCTTTTTAAAAAGCAACAAAGCAGCAAAAGCAACTAAACAAACGGAACTAAACAAAGTATTTAAATAAATGAAATGCAATTTAAGTTTCTCTGTTACCATGGCCAATTATCTCTGTTCAGGTGAAAGGAGCAAAAGAGGTTAAATAGCTTGAAACCTTGTTGAAAATTTTCAATTAAAATTAGTCTTGGTGGCTACTTAGTTGGGGTTAAGCATTCTGGATTGCGTAAGCCAAATACGAACTACAACAATTAAGATAGATATAGTAACCCACTTATAATAAATTAATAGACAAATAGTACTTCAAATTAAACTTTTAGTATTTAATCAATTTAAAATGAATATTAAGGTCGTTGAAAATCAGAGTACTTATAGGTCCATTGAAACTAGCCAATCGAGTTTTCTTGCGCTTTTAAAAATATGATTCGGAGTAACAGCGAAGCCAGGCTTCCTTCCAGCTCCCATTAGTTTAGTAGCTTCGTCCGAAGAGCGTGTAGAACTTGGGCTTGTTGGTGCAGCCGGGGTTGATGCACTTGTCGCTGGCCGTAATGGGAGCTGGCTGGTCGAAGGGGATGCACAGCGACTTGGCGCCCATGGCCGGAGCTCCTGGCTCAGCCTCTTCGCCGCGGGCGCTGTCCGCCTTGATCTTGTCCTCGCAGCTGATCTCGCCACAAAAGGGGGCCAGCAGGATGTTCTTCTGCTCCAGGAAGCCGCAGAAGTCGGCCCAGTTGGTCACCTTTTTGGTGTGGCTATCCATATCCTGCTGCGCCTTGGCAAGCATGCTCTCATGAATTGTCTCGAGCAGCGCAGGGATCTTCTTCTCGACGTCGGCCAGCGGTATGGTGATCTTCTCGCCAGTGTCACGACGCACGGCTACCAGCTGCTGGGCCTTCAGGTCCTTGGGACCCACCTCCAGGCGCAGCGGGACTCCCTTCAGTTCCCAGTGGTTGAACTTCCAGCCGGGCGAGTAGTTGTCCCGGTAGTCACCTTCGCACTTAACTCCACCGCCCACCAAACGCTTCTCGAGCGCCTTGCAAGCATCCAACAGCTGCGCCCGCTCGTCATCCTTGGTGTTCACCGTGATGCCGCAGGGCACCACAATGGCCTGGATGCAGGCTACATGGGGGGGCAGAACCAGACCCTGGTTGTCCGCGTGCACCATGATCATCACGCCAATGGTGCGGGTGGTAAGGCCCCAGGAGTTCTGGTAAACGTACTTCTTCTGCTGCGTTTCGGGGTCCTCGTACACGATCTCGAACATCTTGGAGAAGTTCTGACCCAAGTGGTGACTGGTAGCTCCCTGAATGGCACGCCCGGAAGCCGAGATGAATGCCTCCACGGTGGTGGTGTAGTCACCGCCAGCGAACTTCTCCTTCTCGGACTTGCGGCCCTTGACCACGGGAATGGCCAGCAGGTGGGTATACACCAAAGCGTACAGATCGAGGATATCCAGGACTTCCTTATCCGCCTCCTCCTTGCCAGCGAAGGCGGTGTGTCCCTCCTGCCACAGGAACTCACGGGTGCGCAGGAAAGGCGTAGGCTGCTTGAATTCCCAGCGCTATATAAATGAATAACATAAAGTATTAGTTGAAGAAGGATTAAATCGAAAGCAACTACTTACCACAACGTTGTTCCACTGGTTGAGACGAATCGGCAGATCCCTGTAGGACTGAATCCACTTCGCGTAGGCGGGGTACATCACGGTCTCGGAGGTGGGGCGCACGGCAATAGGCTCGGCCAAATCGGAGTCGCCGGACTTGGTGACCCAGGCCACTTCCGGAGCGAAGTCCGCGATGTGCGTCTTCTCCTTCTCCAGCACAGCCTTGGACACGAAGATGGGGAAGTAGCACTCCTTGACACCCATGCGCGTAATCTCGGCATCAAACCACGTCTTAATGGCCTTCCAGATGGCGAAGGACCAGTGGCGCAGGATGTAGCAACCAGACACGTCGTAGTACTCGATCATCTCACCCTTGGTGATAACCTGCGAGTACCAGTCGGGCAGGTTCTCCTCCTTGGTGGCCTCCAGACCAAGACGGGTCTGCTTTTTCACAGCACCGGAAGCATCGGCAGCAGGCTCCTTTTTAGCCGGCTTTGCAGGCTTTGGTTGCGCCTCCTTGGGTGCCTTCATGGCCGATCCTCCTCCACCGCCGCCACCGCGACCAGCGACGGGGAAATCGGTGCCCGTGACCTCCTTGTACTTGGCCTTCAGAGCCAATAACTTGGCCACTTCTGCATCGATCACCTCCTTGGCTGCCTTGTTGCCCTTGGCCGCACGTACCTTCTCCCCTTGAGCATTGATCTCCTGGGTGAGTTCATCCTTAGCTGGCGATGCCATCTCGACGGGACTGGCTTCCTTCTTGACTACAGCGGGTTCAGCCTTAGCGTCTGGGGTCCAATCCTTGCCACTCAACGTTTTGTACTCAGCTTTGAGAGCCAGCAGAGTCTTAACCTCAGGTTCGATTACGTTCTTAGCTGCCTTCTCGGACTTCAGTTTCCTGATCTTATCGCCCTGTGCCTGAATCTTGCCCAAGACACCGGCAACGTCACTGCCTGAATCTCCACCAGTGAGATCAACAACGGCAACGGGTGCGGAAACGGGTGCCACAGTGCCTGGCTTCCACTCCTGACCGGTTAGTGATTTGTAGTCCGTTTTTAGTGCCAACAAGAGCTTAACTTCGGCATCCACAAGGGATTTCTCAGATTTCGCCGACTTTAGTTGGCGAATCTTCTCACCCTGCTGGGCGATCTTGTCCAGTAAAGTGCTTACAGCTAGGTTAGAAGCCGGTTCCGGGTTCTTCTCCTGCTTGACTTTCACAGCAGCTGCAGCTGGGGCAGGAGCTGTGGTACCTGGCTTCCAGTCACTGCCGGTGGCAGTTTTGTAATCAGCCTTCAGGCTCAACAGCGTCTTGACTGCAGCATCAACGGTGGCCTTATCGGCTTTAGCTGACTTCAGCTCGCGCACCTTATCGCCCTGGGCAGTGATTTGGCTGAGAATCTGGGCCACCGAATCGTTGGCAGCGGCAGAGGCAGCAGGTGAGGCAGCTGGAGCGGCAGTGGGAGGAACAGTGCCCGGTTTCCAATCCTGTCCGGTAATGGTTTTGTACTGAGCCTTCAGTTCGAGAAGCGTCTTTACAGCAGCGTCGATCTCCGGTTTTCCAGCCTTCTTTCCCTTCAGATCTCTGACCAAATCTCCCTGCTTAACAATGCTAGCATTGACCGAAACGGCGTCGTTGGCCGTGGTGGAAGGAGCGGAAGCAGGAGCAGCAGTTTGTCCAGGCTTCCAGTCCTTTCCTGTGGCGGATTTGTAATCAGCTTTCAGGGCGAGCAGCTTCTTCACAGCAACATCGATTTGATCCTTGGCTGCTTTCTTGGATTTCAGGTCGCGGACCAGATCGCCTTGCTGGGTAATTTGACTGTCCAATTCGGAAGCTTGGCCGGAAGACACAGGTGAGGATGCCTTTTTCTGTAAGAAAGTCATATTTTAATATTAATTGAAGGTAAAAGCTAAAGCACAGCAACGTCTTCATGTTTTTCAAAAGTTTTCTGCAACGTCAGCAAGGGCTACATGAATTATTCAGCGAGCCCCTTTTTGAATTTGTGACGTATACCTTTCGGAGGTAGACGATAACGATCCACACGATAGGTGGTTCAGCATACAACTGGTTTTTGGCCTAAGAAGAAGACTACGCCGAACCAACGCGGCACATAAATAAGAGAAAGTGAAAGAGCTTCAGTGAGCCACAGTTGAAGAGAGAAACGATTGAGGAGTTTCAAACAGCTGATATTGTAGATATGTGGGTACTCTAATAAGGCGAATATTGAATACTCTATCTTATGTTAGTTTTTAATGAATGGAGGTTCCTCAATCCTTAATCTTTACTTAAAAAAATCGACTAAAGCTTGTCCTTCAACTCACCGTCGTCTTGGCATCCGGCGCATTGATTTTCAGACCAGAGGTGGGCACATCCTTCGTGTGACCATCAGGAATGGAGAACAAAACAATGGGCGAGGGCACAGACGTGAAGCCACTGGGCGGGGCATAGGCATTGTCCACCTTAAAGAAGCCGCGCCTCTGCAACTGGATAATATCGCCCTTCTTCAACTTCTTCAGTTCAGGATCGCCCAGCATTTCCACCTCATCACGAGTCTTGTGGCCAATGAACTGCTTGAAGTCCTCGTCCTTGCCCAAAACAGCTTTGCTGATGATGTTGTCGAAGTAAACGCAGAAGGTGGGTGGATAGGCACTGGCATCGTCTTCCACAGCCAACCAGGTGAGCTTAAGGGTCTTCTTGAAGTCCTTGTTCTCCAAGTTGAGAGCAGCATCGATGGAGGTGATGTTTCCAGATGCATCCTTGTTCACCTTCTTGATCAGGATGTTGCCCCAGTTGATGAAGGTGGCGTTTTCGCCCTCCTTCAAGGCTTCGGCGTCCACGTAGTCGATGTAGATGCGGGGACCCAACAGGACGGTCTTTTTGCCTAATGATTCATCCTTGGGATGCACGGACACCTGGATCCTCTCCACCTTCGCGCCAGCCACATTAACAATAACGCGCTTCTCCTTCTCCAAGGCAGTGTAACGAGGAGCAATCGGATCGATGACCTTCTTGTTGAAAGCCCAGATCTTATCCCAGTTCATGAACACCACGGATTTGCTGCTGCCCTGGGCAATGATGAATTCCTTCAATCCCTCCACAGTCATGCCGCGACGGATGATACCGCGCACCGTTGGGAAGCGAGGATCATCCCAGCCGTCAACCAGACCGGATTCCACAAACCAGGTGAGTTTGCGTTTGGACAGCACGGTGTTGGTCATGTTCAATCGACTGTATTCCCAGATGTACGGCTTCCTGAGCTTCAAAGCATCAATGAACCAGTAGAACTGATCATCGCGATCGTGGTACTCAGTGGTGCGCAGGGTGTGGGTCACATTCTCGATAGCGTCCACAATGGGGCAGGCAAAGTCGTAGGTGGGGTACACCCTACACATGATAATCGTTACATTCCTGATGTTATGTAATTGTTTGGTTTACCCACTTGTATTTGGTTCCTGTGCGGGGATGGGGTTCGTTCTTGCAGCGATAGATGGTGGGATCACGCATGCAGCCGTTGGGCGAGGTCATGTCGATCTTGGCGCGCACGCAGTACTTTTGACCCTTCTCTGAGCCCTTGACCATCTCCTCCCACAGGGCAAGATTCTTCTCGACGGCTAAAAAAGAAAACGAGGACCACCATGAAATAATATTCTTTCATAAGTCAATCCAAAGACCAAGATAGACTCACAGTTGGAACGATTGGCAGACTCCACGCGTTGTTCGCGCTCTAGCTTCATTTGCTCCGGAGGTGTGTCATCCACATAGGCCTTGCTCTCCTTGATCAGCTGAACGCAGTAGTCGAGCATCAGGTCAAAGTAATTGGAGGTGTGCGTAAACAGGTCAGGCTTGATCTGCAGCTGTTCCAGATCGCCCAGGATGACGTTCTCAAACTCCACGGTCTCTTTGGCGGGATTGGTGTCATCGAATCGCATGATGAGCGTTCCCTGAAAGGCCAGGGCGTAGTACTGATTCAGCAGCGCCGCCTTGGCGTGGCCAATGTGCAGATAGCCGGAGGCCTCTGGCGGGAAGCGCACCACAACCTTGCCCATCTCGGCACCAGGCAGGTCCACAAACTTGCCCTCCTGCTTGCGTTCGCCGGTTTTGGCGGGCGTCTGCTCCTTGGAGGCCTGTGGGCTCCTCTTGACCTTCGCTCCTTCTGGCAGTGATTGCAAAACCTTCTGGATCAGGGGCTGGGCGGTGATGAGGTCATACCAACGCTGCACGTGCTGTGGAATGCCCTTGGCGGCGAGGAACTCATAGCGCGAGTGCATCTCGTTGAACAGCGCAAAGTCAGCGATGGTCAGCTTGTTGGCCACCAGGTAGGTTACCGGGGCAATGGACTTGTCCAGGAAGGACAGGGCCCACGAGATGTCGTCCTCGCAGGTCAGCGAGAAGGAGAGCCAGTGGTCGATCTGTGTCCTCTCGATGGCCGTCTCTCCGTACAGCTTGTAGTCCGGAGCCGCGCGGGCCAGGGCACGGAGCACATCGTTGTTGGAGTGGCAGACCAGGAGGCGATTATCGGGGAACTGCAGCGAGGTCTCCTCCTTGCTCCACACAATCTCCACGGGCACGGTGGCATTGATGAGGTGCGCCGTCGCCAGGCCACCTACATTCGAGTGAGTCAATTAATATCATGCGACACTATACGATTACCAACTGATGCAATAAAGTGGGGATCGGATGGAATGCCAGATATGTATATTGTGTACATAAATAGACCCCCGTGCGGATTTAACCTCACTAAGTGCACATCTTCCGGGAACTGAAGGTCACTGCAGCCGGCATCCTGTGGGCACTTACTTATCGGCGGATTGTTGAGGTTCGCTTTCAGCTTTATGGACATTGTCGCAGGTCGTTGGTTGCAATCTGAATTGAAATCACGAAATTTCTCGGCTTTATAAACGGCACGAGTACGGCCAGCTGCTAACGTCTACACAGTCCAATGGAGATGGCCAGAGTGAGCTGCAGTTGCCGTGCGATAGTTACCTGTGAATGGCAAACATCGCAAGCTCAGATACAGTGAAGACTGGAAAATGAACAGAAAGTGAATGAAAAATACTCGCTATAAATAAGAAGTTATTTTTCTTAAATTTTCCTAAATTGCTTCTCATTTTTATAAAAATAAAAACTAATATCATAAACATTTTATTATAGTCAATTAAACGAATTGTATGATTTAGATAAGTTTAGTTTTTTTTCGAAGTATTATAAATTGATTAAAAAGTCAACCATATACCAATCACTGTCAACCGGCTCTATCAACGTGAAACGCACTGTACTTGCTATTCCCCTTACCACGTTGACAGGTGCATTGCGAATGGCAGCTCTGCGTGAAGAAGAACTTTCTATGTGTGTTTTGTTCGGTGGCTGCATGGAAAATTAAGGTTTTTCCATATATTTTGCACAGCTAGCACACGGTAAAACTCAAACACACGGAGGAGAAGCAAAGTAAATGGTGAGACTCTAGGGAAAATAAGTGGATTGGTGATTTTCCCGGTAAAAAACGGTTTTCCATGTTGACGATGCGGCGGCTCCAGGTGTGAATGGCTGTGTGTGTGTGTTGGTGGGGTGCTCGATGACTGTGTCAGTGGAAATTGGGAGCTTCGCTGGCCAAAAAGATATGAAAAATTAATGAAAAATGCAGAAATCAATAAAGGTTCTGGACTAACGAAGGTTGTATTCCATTCCAGATGCTTTTCATGCTGCTCTTCAGCCGGCAGGGCAAACTGCGGTTACAGAAATGGTACATGGCCTATCCCGACAAGGTGAAAAAGAAGATCACCCGGGAACTGGTCACCACGATACTGGCCCGGAAGCCCAAGATGTGCTCGTTTCTGGAGTGGAAAGACTGCAAAATTGTCTACAAGAGGTGAGTAATGGGGTTGAATATTTTATGATCACTTAGGATTGTTAGAAAATGGTATAGGTAACATGTATATACCTTGTATTTAGCTTACCTGGCTAAAGAAAACCACATAGTTATACAAAATCGTGCATTTATTTTCATTTTCCAACAAGTTTACACCCTTTTTCATAAGATAACTGTGTCAAACATCAAATATAGTTGAGATACTAGCCCTGATAAAGTGATAGCTGATTAGATATGTATGTATGCCACAACAGAAAAAGGGTTCTCATTCGTTATACGACTTTATATATACATGTTATAATATTTAACCTAATTACACCCTAACCTTTCCAAGAACTATAACAAGATTTAAGCCTAACATTATTGTATGTTGCATTTTAGGTATGCCAGCCTGTATTTCTGTTGCGCCATCGAGCAGAACGACAACGAGCTGCTGACACTGGAGATCATTCATCGCTATGTGGAGCTGCTGGATAAGTACTTCGGCAGCGTAAGTTATTAGCACCACTTTGCCATAAAGACCGCAAATAGTTACACATTTTCCCTTCTCTGAACAGGTCTGCGAGCTGGATATTATCTTTAACTTTGAAAAAGCCTACTTTATCCTGGACGAGCTGCTTATTGGCGGTGAGATCCAGGAAACGTCCAAAAAGAACGTACTTAAGGCGATCGCCTCGCAGGATCTGCTCCAAGAGGTCAGTACACCCGAGACATATGATCTGTAATGCCTAAAACGGTTGTGTCACTCTCTACCTATGCCGGATATATTGTTAATTCTTTTACATATTTATTCAACTTGCTGGTTTTTAGTTTCGTTACCTCGTTAGTGTTTGTTTGCATCTATATATTTATATGCCTATCTATAACGTTTACAATGTCATACCTCATGCATATCACGGTTTTCTCTTTATACTCTACTCTACTCTTACCTACTTCTCGTTTTTGTTTCTCTAATTTGTGCATTCGAAACTAATAACAATACTACTCGTACTATAAACCGAACACCTCTAACCACTCGAAGCAAGAAGAGTTCTTTTACTCGCTGCAATAGATCCTAAGTCCAGTGTGCGTGTGTGCTTTCGCAGCAGCATTGTCATTATGTTTAAGTTCCGAATCTGATGTAAACCACCTTAGCTGGCACACACGCACTCAATTGATTTGTTTACTTGTCTTTGCATGCCGTCTTGAATTCCGAAACTTGCCTACTCGAAAGCGAATTGTGAAGTGTGAGAACATACCAGGAATTATTTGATCGCCACAGTATTGAACTTGCCATAGATGTTGCTGTGCAGTAAAACTAAAACTAAAACCTTATTTGCCATTTATAGTACAATTTTTGCTTGTGTTTAGTGACCCTGTAACGCTGTAAGTCTCCTAACCCGAAATGTAGTAAGATCTCGGTCTTAGTTGGCTAGATTATTTTGCATGACCTTTGTAGTAGAAGTACTAACTAGTAACGATGTTAAACTATACAAATTCTTGCCATACCATAAACCATATATAAATGTGTAACCCATGTACCCTCTCTCTTGTTATTATTAACGCTTACCCTACCCGCCACTGCATAAATCGATGTTAACACAACTACTACTACCACCACCAACAACCACCACAGGACTTCAATGAGTATCTCAACTAATCAATGAAAAGAAAAAAATATATACCTAGGAGAAAAGAAAACCCATCCCAAAGAACCAGTGTAAAGAACATAAAGTTATATTCCCGATCTGCGAAGAGTCTTAGTGGGAGAGTCGATAGGTCAGATCAGTCAAACCTTCGTCCAGCTGTATATATATTTGTATATTGCCCAGCTTCCATTTCCCCGCCTTCCCCGCGCTGCGCTGTGATGTTCATCCATATAATATGCATTACGTGTTTCCAAGTTGTGCCGTAAATGAAAGAAAAGCAAAACAAGATTCGAAATTGGTTTCTTTTTTGGACACATTCTACTCACACCTACACCTACTACTCGTACTACCACTACTACTTCTATCTTTCCTTCTACTCTTCTCGTTCTTATTGTTCTTATTCTCTGTACTCCAGGACGAAGCCGTTGAGGGCACTTTAAGAGACATTGGACTCCTCTAAAGAACTAGAACACCCTAGAACTTATGTAGTTGATATTACACGCACACCCAGACACAGCAAGCACACAATAACACACACACTGACACACCCCCAGCGAAATGTGTGCTGCACTTGGCACATTTGAACACTGCTCCATCCACTTCTCAACACTAGTGTGTGATTTGGCTGTTGTACAGCACTGATGCGCTGAATAAAATTAATAAATGATAAGCAAGAAGGCGCCGGGCAGCGTGAGGCTCGGAAAAGCAATAAATACCACAAGCTAAATTCTAGATAGTAACATCAGAGCATCTGGCATGTGGTTTTCCATACACACTCCTCCGTATTTCACAAACACACACACAGATAATAGATCCAGCAAAGTTCATGCAAAACAAGCCAACCTCACGTAGTTCCCTCAACCGAATTAATATTCTTCTTCCTATCTACATTATAATATCGAAAGATCATTCCAATCAATCACCAAATGGGCAATAACTAATTTAGTGGGGAATATATGCAATACTATTCTTACAATAGAAACAAGTAAGCTTTAATGTTGAAAAAATGAGAACGTTTATAATTGAAAATTGTAATAATCATCCCATAGTGGTAACCGAATAAAGTCTAGTTTATGTATATCTACAAATATATATGTTTATGTATGTGTGTTGTACGTTTTAGCCAAATTTTCTGTGTTTTGTAACTGAAAAAAAAACAAGTTAAAATAAAAAACCAAGTATTTTTCAAAAAGCAAATATTAATGTACTTGTATGCTATATGATAATGGTAAGAACTGGTGATCCTAAGTTTGATTTAGTGTAATTGTTACTTTGAATTTTGATTGTTGTCTTTGCTGTTGTCACTGACCCATTCGACTGCTCTGACCTCTTGACGCCCGCTTTGATCTACTCTCCACTGATCTGATCTCTGAACTCCACTCTCTCCAATCTGTCTATCTCCCCATCTGTCTGGCTTAGTGCACCCATTTGGTGTCCTTTTGTTGTTATTAGTTTTTCTTACGTATTACCCGTTTTCCATAGCCTATTTATGAGGGGTATCCCCCTAGTATCGATGCTTTTATTTGGTTCCCTTATATCCTGAGCGAAGTAAAGTATAGATCACGTAACTGAAGCTAAGCATTCTCCCGTTCCAGGATGAAACCCCGCAGAGTTTCTTCGACGATCATGGCCTGGGCTAAGTGGGCTCCATGACAATGAAACCCAAGAAAGACATTATCTGTATTGAAACCCTATTTAAAGTCGCCTTAAATGTATGCGTGTATCTGTATTCAACGTAACCCAAAAGTATGCCGGTTCTATTATTATTATTATTTAACCTCCTGTGTCAGCATAAAAGATTGTGTATAAAAGTGCTGTTAAACTCACTCCTAATTTCGCTTGGCAAATGCAATTTGCAAACACATTTTACTCTACAAAAGCAGCAATATCGGTTGCTCATACACATTCGTACTTGTAAAGATTAACTTAGAGATAAGCAAAGTAAAGCGAAGCGATTAATCGACGGTGTGCTCAACTCTATAGTTGTAAGTTAAAAGCCCCTATAAATATATGAAAATTGCTGTATCCAAAGTAACCCATCAAAGCTCTGTTTACTTTATACATTCTTTGCTGCAAATAAAATTCGTATTGAGTGTGAGAGTTTCTAAATTTCAGATATTTTAACCCTTGAGTTTTGGCTGGCTTTGTTGGGATAATGAATTTGCAAATGATACAATCTCCACCTCTCATCGTATTAGACCCAACGATCATTTAAGTGTTTTGCCATAATTGGAAAACAAAAAGAAGATTTGGAATCCAGGCTTTGGGTAATATCGACATACAGGAAAGATTACCTATTCTATGGAGTACCTAAAAGTAGGCAATGATTTTAAATTATTCTTGACATACTCCGCATTTTTGGGAAAAATTTATTTTTAAAAATGTTTAATATTTAGTTTAAACTAAAATGAATATATATCATGCTTTATAGAGCATTTTTTTATGATTTTGTATTTTGGCATACAATACTTTTCCTTTTTGATTATTTTTTTATTTTTACATTAATCAAATATAGAAAGATTATAATAATTATAAATTGATTAATTATAAAATTGATTATTATAAATTTTTTGTTCAGTGCCTACGCCTTCTTTACATAAATATTTTCAAATCCATAAACTGGGTAATTTTGTGATGCATAATGATGTAGATCGAAAATTCATATTCACCAATATTTTGCATCACTTGGCACCATTGGGAATAACGGTGGCTCTGTGGGCCATTTCCCTGCCCCGATCTGGCCACATTTATTTTGGGGCCAAGTTGGCAGTTCGCCGACCAACAAATTGTTGATTTCATTTTTATTGGGGGGCGGGCGAGAGAAAGCAGAGAGCGCAGAGAGAGCGATTCATCCTGCTGCCTGCTCCGCGAGAGCGCAGAGAGCCGAGCAGCCAGCTAACGGGAGCTCCCCAAAATTTCCCCCTGTTTGTTGTTGGGCTCGCACGCACACAGGAATTCGGAAGGCGCGAACTCAACACACCGCCGAGCGAGAGGCCGATATGGGTGCCCCTGCAGGCGGAAGCGAGACGCGGCGAGAGCGCCAGGCGGAGCAGCGGCGGCGGCAGCGATAAAGGCGCTGCGCTGCGAGAAAGTTGCGGACCCGTCCGCAGAGCGCACCATCGTCTTCAGCGGAGCACACACAGCAGCTAGGTGTGCTCTTCCGTACGTAACGGTTGCGGATTTTCACTGGATCCCCAATTTCCACACAGCTAGCACAGCACACAGGAAAATTCTCACACACCCGCAGGCCGCGGAAAGTGCACAAAACTCGTGGAAAACTCGCTGAAAATCCGTAAAAAGCTCGTCGCAAACCCACTTCGAACTCGGTTGAAGGTGGAAAAACTCTCATTGTGCGCTTGAAAATTTTCCATCCGGGTGGTAACGGTTTCCCTCCCCCCGCCCCCCCGCTGAAGTGCGTGGAAAAGAGATGAAAGGAAAAAAGAAAATCGAATGGAAAAGCAGCCACGGCCGCAGCAGCAGTGTGAAAATCGAATGTGCAAAATTTTGCAGCTTCAAAAATGTATGGTACACATAAAATTTCTCTCTCCAAAAGCGCGAGTGTATGTGTGCGCGTGAAAATTACGTTGTCATATGTGCGCCAGCCAAGTGATGAATTTTCCAGGCCAGGCCAGGACTCTGCCCCAGCCCCACGGGCCAGCCTTACCGAAGCAGCTCCTTCGAGTGATTAGCAATGAAATCAGGAAAGACAAGGCCACACACGCCTCAGATATCAGATACAGATACATAGTATATCTTTATATCGCATTTGGATATATACATGGGCTTGAGTGTGTGTGGTCGGTGGCAAGGAATCAAGCCGCGCCAGCGAAAGAAAGAAAGAAAAAAATTCTCTATCTATTGCGATTTGCTCATGCGGCCCGAAAAGAGCGAAGCGCGCAGCATTGGGTGGGAAAGTGGGTGGCGCTGGGTGGTGGGTGGCAGGTCCAGGGGGGGCGGCGGTGGGCGCCACCACGGCCCCAGTGGGTGCGAAGTAGGGCTGCTTTGTCTACAGTTGTAGAGTGTGTATACACAGCCTCTGAAATCTATATATCTCGCTGTTTTTTTTTTCTCTTCTTGGGCCCCCCATTAGCATCCATAATTTTCCATTTTTTTTCCCCTTTTGGTTTTCTTCCAGGCCAGTCCAAAACAAAACACAAATTTCCCATAAGAAAAGCAAAGCCGCAAAGTTTTCAGCACTCCCCCTCCCCCTTGCGTCGCCCTTGTATTCGTTGCAAAAATATTGCTCGTTGTGATTTATCCTTAAACTTGGCCACTTTCGTTCGTGGTGGAGTTGAGTTCGAGCCGTGGTGGTGTGGTGGCTTGCAGGTGGTGGGTTGTGCGCATGTCGCCAGGACATCGCCTGGTGGCCAGGATATGCGGACACGGGAAGCGGGTCCTGGACATTCCACGTCGTCAGGCTGGCTCCTCGCTGACAGTGGCGGCCCCAATAATAGGACCACTGCCAAGTCCAAGTTCAAAACTTTCGGCCCAAGTTGCCACAACAACTGGTTTTCCATCTAGTAAATACCTTCGCAAGGTGGGCGATTAGCTGTTGACTAATTCCTACCCTTTAAGGGGAGAAGAAACTTCGCTTCTTTCCCTAAGTATTTCCCTCAATCATAATAACTTCCCCTTTTATGCAGATTCTAGGTAGATTTGGGGGTTTAAGAGTTAGGATCGGTATATTTGAAAAAAGTTTTCAAAAACCAACGATAATAACAGAATATTTTACTTATATAGATGTTTTCCACATTGATTTCCCTAAGCTGAACCCAACAGAACGTAGTTCATAGCAGAACCCAGATCTTAACTGAGCTATCATCCATCTAATTTCGTGGAAAATCAATGTTCATAACTTGTTAAGCGATACACACAGCAAGCACAGACCAAGATCCTTACGCTCGAGGGCTATTATGACGACCTTAACTTTTCGTATACACACAATGGGGATTTGTGTGCTTTGCGTTAGCTATCGTTTATTGTCATCAAGTTGAAAACTTCAAGTGTCGTTACCTTTGTTTCCGTCTATTATTAGGACCTGTATGATATAATATTTGACTGGCTTGTCCTTGGCCATACCCGCTGGCAGTGGGCGGCATTGGCTTGGGTCGGGTGTTTTTCCTTGGGGGGCGGTGGTAATTGGTTCATCGCAGAACATGTTGCATACTTGAGGGCGAAGCGGCTATGGAAATTAATGGAATCGCGCTGGGGAAAACTGAAGCAATGCAGTTCGTATTTGCTCGCGCCCCGTCTCTTTCTCCAGCTCGCTGGCTGCCTCTTTCGCTGTCTCTTTTCCCCAGCCGCACACGCTGTTGATATCATATTTTTGCCACTTCTATTATTATATTGATGTCTACTACTTTTTTATGGTGCTCGCAGGAATACTGGGAACTTTTTTAGCCAACTCACCACGCATGACGCGTGCCTTCTCTCTCTCGCGCAGGCCACTCTCTCTCTTTCTCCCGCTTTCCCCGTGGAAACTCCCGCTCTTGTGGATTTTATTATCGGGAAACGTTTTCCTTTCATTTTTTTGGCTCTGCTGTTATTTTTTTTTGCTTTTTTGGGGGGTGCGGCGCCCACGTATCAGCGCAGGAAAGCGGAAAGTGGAAAAGCAAAGGAAAGAGCGAAGTCGAAGAAAAACATTTTCCGAGCTGCTGCTGCTGCTGCTGCTGCGGTCGTTCGTTTTCGGTAGTAGTAAAGTGAAGACCGCCCGCCGAGTGAAGTGTGCCTACGTGTGTGTCCGCGCCTGTGTGCAGTGGTGTTATATACAAATCATACAAATATCTATACAAAATGGCACACCAAAATGGCAGTAAATAATTAAGCAATTTTTTTGTTCAGTGCAGCGCCAGAAATTGTAAATAATTAACAGTAAAAAACAAGAAAAACTCACCACCAAAGAAAGTTACAAACGAAAACGCTTAGCCCAAAACCAAAGATGCATAAATCCAAACAAATATGATACATAGCCAATATGTATATAGAAACTAGTAACGATAAATAAGAAGTTCAAGAGCGAGGAAAACACCGATCCCGGCAAGCAAATGTCCGGATAAGGGAGCCGCTACCTGACCAATGGATGAAAATGCAGCCGTCGTCGCCGTCACTTTCGCCGTCGTCACTTTCGCATCGCTTTTGTCAGCAGCAGCAGCAGCCGCAGCAGCAGGAAAAACAGGAAAAGTCGGAAAAGCATCTGCAGGATCAGCAGCAGAAGGAGCAGTCCAAGCTGGCCGGATACTCGCCCTGCCACGCCCACGCCAATCGAACGCCCTCGGTCGGTACGGCAGCGCTGCCTCAGCCGGCGTCGACGCCCGCCCCGGCAGCAGCGGCCTAAGTTGCCCAACCGCAAGAAACCCACTTCGAAATAGCCCATCTAAGCAGCGGAAGCAGCACAAATTGCAACAGATATTGCAACTGCCCCTGCAACAGCCACAGATACTGCAGGTGTAACTGCAACAGCAACCGAAATTGCAGCTGCAACTGCAACAGCAACGCACACAAGCACAACGCATAGGGCAGCAGCACAGGCACAGGCAGAGGCACAGGCAGAGGCACACAGGGGAGCAGCATAAACCGGAAGCGGAAGGACAGGACGGACAGGAAGAGGCAGGACGGGCAGCGGACACAGGCGAACAAAATGGCGGATGGTGGGCATTCATTCGTGAAGAAGACATTTCATAAGCCAACATACTGTCACCACTGCTCGGACCTGCTCTGGGGCCTCATCCAGCAGGGATACATCTGCGAAGGTGAGTCCAGAACTAATCGTTGATAAGGTTCCATATTGGGAAGATCACAAGATATCATCATTGGAACATATCATCATTGGAAACTGAGGGGTTTTATCTATATTTTTATAATCGAATCACTATAGTCACAAAAGAATGTTAGCTTCTTAGTGAACAAGAGTTTTTTAAGTTTCTCTCTTTAAAAATACTCTAAATTATAGATAAGGATCAAGAAAGGGATCACATATATTTTGTACTGTTTTGAACATATCTAAGAAACATGATTATACATTTAGCAACAAAATGATGATAAATGATTTTACTAAATGTAATTATGTATCATTATGCTACTCTTTCCAAATTTTATTTAATGGATTTCCCTAATTTGATCAGCAGCTAGGACTCTTTGCTACTCATTCAATGCGCTAGCCTTCATCAATTCCCCTGAATTGGTGTTCATCTATCAGTTCTCGATTCAGTCGCAACGGCCGCAGTAGAAATAAGTTGTAATTAATGAGCACTAAACAGAACCGAGAAAAGCCAACACGCAAATCATCGAACATCTTCAACGCCAGCGGCAGATGTAAAAATACATTTCGTCTAGTTTTGAAAATACTTTTTAAATTGCCATAAACTTGGAATGGAAACGCGGCCGCTGATGATGCCGATGGGGAGGTTGTAAAAACAAAGACATTCGCAGGCATTACAGGAAAACAGAAGTGCAGGGAGAAAAAAGTATGGGAAACTTATCAGATATAAGGTATTCAGAACTAAAATAAAATTGGGGGATGGGATAATAATATGATATGAAAGGTGTTTGGAATAGAAGGTAATAAACTAAATAATATTTGTATTACATTGTTAAAAAATAAATATAGGGAATGGTTCTTATAATAATACGATATAAAGGGGATGATTTCTATAATAATAAGATATAATGGGTACAACAGATACAAATATAAATAATGATTGAAATCCCTCCGCATATAAAATCATATTCATAGTTAAATCAGTGGCTAATACAATTGAAAAAGCCTCTAGATATATGATACAGTAGTAGTAGTAAAGTGAATTAGTTTTTCCCCTGTGCAGCATGATCGGCCGACCCGACGTCATCGCCACATGACCAATGGGTCATCCATAGTTTTGTGCGGATGGTACAGAGCAGCATCCACACTCGCATCCCCATCGAGTGTGTAGAACAAGCCATGGCATGGTATAGGGGCGGCATCATCGGGCTATTTGCGGCCGATAAGTGTGCGCGTTTGAACTTTTCCAAATTGTGCGGCTGTTGGCCGTGTCTGCCGTGACGTGAGCGGAGCGCCAACGACGTCATAGACCGCTCCGACCCGCTGCGTACTTGGCTATACATATATGCAAGATATGTATGTGCCATTGCCATGGAAATCTATAAAACAGAGCACATTCGAGCCAAACCAAAGCGATTCGGATCGGTTCGAATCGAATCGAGGCAGGAAGAAAATCTCATTCGGATTCGGAATCGGAATCCACAGAACTGAGGCGTCTGACTCTCCCAATGGGAAGCGTGTTGGGCGCCTCGCCTCGTGATGAATCTCCGCCGCTTTTCCTCTGTTTATTTGTTTAAATCTTCTTTTTATTTCATGGGATTTGTGGCTCTGGCTGTTGCCATTAGTATAATTATCGCGAATCTCCCTTGCCATTTTATGCGGCCTCAGTGTTTATAGTTTTTGGCGAGAGTGCGCGCCTTTTGCCACTTCGCAGTTTCCTAGAGCCACCTATAGTTTTTCCAAACATTCTAACTGCCAGAATTAGCACTATTTTCACTTTGATTAGATACATTTACATCAAGATACAAACAGTTCTAACAAATGTTTTAGGTATATTTAATAAATACAAATGAATCTTCTTAATGATGAAAAGCGAAAGATACCATAAGAATATTCCCAAATTTATGGTAGATCAACAAATAAATCAGTTGATTGATCTATAGTCCATTATTTTCTCTTGAAGAATTATTTCTAATACAGAAATTTTCCCACATTTTTAAAATTTCTCGAATATTTCAAATTAGTTTGATCCCTTCAAGAACGTTAATTACTTTTGTCTGAAGGTTTATTTATAACCCTGGCTGTTTACATCTTTTGGGTCTTCTTTAGCGAAGCATGGCTTGCTGCTCTGTTTAGTTTAATGGCCAGACTGAGAGGTCATAAAAGATAAGATCTGAATGAACAAAACGAGATTCCATAGATGCACTCACTCGTTTATTCCACCATTTCGCCCGGGAATTTATGGCCCATTCCGGCAGTCAAAAAGATCCCCAAATTGCGAAGTGTTTTCTTTGCACTTGCCTATGACATTTTCAGTGCATTTTGGCACGGTGTTAATGGCGGGCAAAACATCCCATATCTATATATGCAGCATATAAGTAAATACTATGGCATCTATAGATGGTATGATGGGTGCGAAATATATGTCAAGTGACTGTTGCATACTCCCGGGGGCGTAGCTGCGCTCCTTTTGGCCGCCCATCACGTATACGCCGCGTTGGCCAAATGGAAATTGTGCAGAGGCGGCGCTGCAGCTCCGAAGTGGGCAGATGATTCAAACTGCCGTCATAATTGAGTTGCATATCTAATTGGACCCCGGACGGAGCTGGGGCTGCAGCTGCCCACGCAGTTACCCAGAAAACCAGACCAGAAATAGAGCTCAGGCTCTCTGATTCTCGAAAGTAGGTCAAATGCGAAATGCACTCTCGTACACTGTGCAAAACGCACGCACACAGCGCAGGCCGCAGGCGAACTTTCAATTGGTTTTCCAGGGGAAGCGGCGGAGCGGATTGCAGCGAGGAGCAGCAGGTGCGCAACCAAATCAAATTGGATGCATGACCTGCGGGCTGGGAGGGGGTTTGACTTGCTTTTGGATATCCACAAGCCGGTAACATCCACCCCAATGCAACCCCGAGCCACCCAAAACCCCCGGCCCCACTCTACCGCACCGATCTGCTTCCGAATCTGAATCCGAATCCGAGTGAGGTGCCCCTGCCGATAGCAACGAAGGGCTAAAAGTGCGTCATCAATGGCCGCCATGGAGAATGACGACGATGCCAGCGGAACCGAAAACCGAGCGGGGTGAGCGGTTCGGTGTTTTTGGGATGGGGATGGTGATGGGGTTGGGGTTGGGGATGGGGATGGGGTTGGGAATGGGAATGGGGATGGGGTCGATGAGTGGCGGGGGGTTTGCCTTGTTAATTGCCTCGTTGTCGACGCTGTTCATTCATAACCAAAGTGAGTGGAGAACAACGAGAGCCCCGACAAAGGGTAGCCCTTAAAAGATCCAATAACACTCTATAGCACGGTTTTTTTGGAAGCCTATTATAAAGGCCAAGGTTCCTAAGGACTTGATAGAACTAACCTGTATATTGGGAATGTGTTTAAAATAGAAAATGGGGTGTATATCTTGATACATAATAATACAAGGGTTATATTTATTATATGTATACTATGAATACTTACGAATTTATAATACTATTATATTTTATAATAATTAGTATCAGTTATGATATAGCCCCTTTTGAAGGAGTATAAGGAGTCGAAAATATGTTAGAAATAAAAATCTATTTATAATATATTAGTCTTTATATAAATATATGAGGTATGACAAAATAATCTCTATAATAATATGCATCACTACCCTTTCGATAGAGTATAACGAATATACTTTCGGGGTCGTCAGTTTGGCTGGCACATCATGCAGATCGGGTGAGGAGGTGGAGGAGAATCCCAAAGAGCGATAAAGAGGGAGGGACTGCTGACGTTGCAGGCCAGCCGGAAAAATCTCATGTCGAAAGCGCTTCCGACGTTAATGAAATCAAGCCCAGTCCGATTAAACGTCAGTTAAGCGGGGCAGAAGAAAGGGAGCATAGCTATAAGGATGGGGTTAGGGATGGAAATGCATTTAATATGACACAGAATTGTGCCACAATCCGAAAACATTTTCCTCTCTATCTCTCCTTTTGAACGCGTGTCTAAAAATATTCTGCAATTTGCAAGTGAAATAGAAACGGCATTTATTTAATTTTCATTTTAATCAGGAAAAAAGATTGCTATCAAATTGAATTTGTTTTTCTCGAATTGCCTGTCGCTGCTGTGAGTGAAAGAGGGTTGGCAAGCCGGGTTAAAAGTTCAGAGATGGTATTTATATCTTATGAAAGTTGGTAGTTTAAAAAAATAATAAATCAAAAAATGAAATTCATAAGTTTGGTTTTAGAATTTGGAAGATTTTCTTAGCTTTCTATATAATTTTGTAGAAAGGTAATATTTTATAAGAATTATTGATTAGAAAAAAAATCTTTAATCAGGGTTCTATTACTTTCATTTTTTCATGGATATAATTGAATACTCAGAAAAGATGAAAGTTTAATAAAAGAGGAAATGAAAAATACAAAAATATTCAGAGCTCAAGACTATTTTCCTTGCTTTAACCGAATTCAACACCCCCTTTTCTCGCTGTGCACGGGCACTAGGGGAATATGATTTATGCGTGTTTGATATGCGTCATCTAAATGTCGCTTTGCGAATGTGTTTATGTGTACGCTTATTTATTATTAAGTAGTCTAGCTATTTTTAATTCGGGAGTTCTTCCCCTGCCTCGGCATGCATGTATTTGGTGGGTAGTGTGTATAAGCATGCTTTGGCTACACCTCAATCGAATTGTATAACTCTCCGCTGGCAAATATCAATTTTAATTGTGCTTCCTCTTCACGCACTACGCATGTCAACTTGTGCGTATTCAATTGTCCCTAACCTCCAACTCCCTCTCCTTCTCCTTCTTCTTCCTTATCCTGTTTCTGTTTCGTCCTTCTTCGTACATACATATACATATGTATTTGTGTCTTGGTGTGTGCTTTAAATTTGGCTTTATGCTGCTTCTTCTTGCTCTTGTGCCTGTGCTTCTTCCTCTTGCTTCTCCTTTGTTATTCTTGGTTTTATTGCCTTTGGGCCAAGGGAAAGGAAAAGTAAAAGTGTGTTGAGTTTCCAAGCCAAAAATTTCCCCACGCACACACACACACAGGGAAAGCATTAAGAAAAGCATTTCGAAAATTTCCCCATGCGTTGGCATCGCTGTTTCTGTTTGTCTGCTTATGCTTATCTACACAAAAAAAAAACAGGCGCAAGGGGAATGAGGGAGAGAGGAGGAGAGAGCGAGAGAAAGCACACAAATTTGCTGGTATACATAATGCAGGCATGCAACAAAGTGGAAAATACCTAAAAAGAAGGAAGCAAGAATTTCCACCGCTGACCCACAGGGCGTATACATGCTCAGCTGTTGCTTCTGCAATTCCGCCACCCAACCACCCAGCCACCCACCGCCACCCATGGCACGTGCAACAAAACAACAACAGAGTGAAGAAGGCGAGGGCAAGCAGTCAGGCCAGAGAGAGATAGCCAGCTGGCGAACTACAGTTATGCTCTGCTGCTGTTGTTGTTGCTGCTGCAGCGGCAACTGCAGCGAGCGTCACGTTTGTCCTTCCGCCAGCTCTCTTTCGCCCTGCTTGCCTGGCACTGCTTGACGACTGCCCGCTGTTTTATTTATACAACGGGCCAAAAAACTAAAGCACATTCACGAGTTCATTCATGACGTCAGCACTGCGCCTCAGGTCAGCGGCCTAGTTTCTGCCACTCCCCCTCCGTGCAGCACAACCCAGCAGATAATTATGCATTTACATACGAACGCAGCAAGTGTTTGTTTTTGTACGCCGCCCCGACTTTTGTCTATGTGTAAATACAACTTTTACGGCGGGCTAAAAATAAACCTATGATATCTATGTTAAGTTTTGGTGCACACAAAACGCGAGCATATATATGTTAGGATGTTTGTGTAAGGAGGAGAGAGGGGGTTGCGCTAATCCGCAGAATTTGTGAAGACTTTCTTAGGATATCTTGATTTGGCTTATAGATCAGTTCAACTCTTATTATAACCTCTACTTATAATTAAATTTGTATGATTCTATTTTGTTATGATATCAGTAAATGTTAGTTCAAATTTCATATTATTAAAGTTAGGATTCAAGGAATAATGATAATATGGCGAGGGAAAATATAATATCAGAGAGCTAACTCTATATTCTTATAAGTTTTTCATTAATAAATACGTTTTTGTAACTTTCTGTTTTCTTACAGTACCTAGTTTTTAAAAACTTATAATAATATCAGGACCTATATGATATTTTTTCTTTCTGTGCAACAGGGTTTAGTTTTTAGCCAGGTACTGAGAAAAAGAGACGGTCGGAAAGTCAGCTTAGCCTCATAGAAGCGAGAGAGGGATATATGTGCAATCGGGCTTTGTGCGTGCAGTTATCCTTGCGCCGCCCCTCGACCCCCCTCCGCCCACTCCCCCGGTTCCATTACCTTGGCCACTTAGCTCAGAGCTTGCCACTTGCCTCCTCCGCCCGCCACGCCCCTCGGTTGCCCTGCGGGGAACTTCAATGAATGTCCCGTCGTCCGTGAACTCGGCAACTATGAATGGCATGCAGGCTGCCAATGACGCGGTTGCTTTGCGGCTGCACGCAGGGGCGGAGCAGGGAGGGGCCCACCAGGGGGCCCATTTGGAACACAGTTCTCCAAGGGGCCGTAAGACATCCACACTTCAAGCTATTTTTATAGTTCTTAAGGATCTGAAATAGATAAGTGATCTTATGGGGCTAAAACAAGTGTATTCTCTCATTATACTCTTGAAATGATTTATATTTATAACAGGAGGTGGTTCCGGATATTAAGTGTATGATATCATAGTTCCTATTCAACATTGACTTTCTTAAATTTAGGAGCTGGTGCTTGATTCTTAATTTTAAAGGTATTTATTTTCGGTGGAAATGGAACCTTTGCGCTATTTGGCCAAAAACCGATATTTTTCTTTGACCTTTCTTGGTGTAACTCGGTCAAAAATGGTCCGAAACCTAAAAGACACACTGTTTTGGACAGCTAACAAGCTAGATAATTGATTGCAGTCATTTTTTGGCTGATTCTAAAAACTTGAAAATTTGGATAATTTTGACTTTTTTACAAGGGGTAGCATCATCATTTTTTGCGAAAATGGGTCAAAAATAAAAATTTTTAGCTGTAAATGCCAATTGCTAGGGAATTTTATTACGAGTTCAACAAGGTGTGACACTCCAATTTTGGATCAATACTTTTGCTGTTTCGCCCAAAACACTGATATTTAAGAATAGAAAATGTAGATCTTAATTGTATAGCGAGAAACCCATTTTTCTTTTTGACCTTTTTTGGTGTAACTCGGTCAAAAATGGCCCGAAACCTAAAAGACACACTGTTTTGGACAGCTAACAAGATAGATAATTGAATTGAGTTATTTTTTAACTGATTCAAAATACGAAAAATTTTCTCAAATTTTGACTTTTTTACAAGGGGTAGCATCGTCATTTTTTGCGAAAATTTGTCAAAAATAAAATTATTAGGGTGTGAATGCCAATTCATAGGAAATTTTATTACGAGTTCAACAAGGTATAACATTCTATTTTTGGACCATTACTTCTTTTGTTTCGCCCAAAACACTGATATTTTTTTAATAGAAAATGAAAAACTTAATTTTTTGGCGAAGAACCCATTTTTTTCTTTGACCTTCTTTGAGTCACTTGGTCAAAAATTGTCCGAAACCTAAAGGCGCACTGTTATGGTCAGTTAACAAGTTAATCATCTTGATCGCATTAATATCCTGAATGGTTCAAAAAACTAAAAATTTATCGCAAGTTTAGACATTTTCATATGAAAATATGATATGCATGAAAGGGCCTGCTCCATTTAGATAAGCATTGGGTATTGTGATCCCATTGAAATAACTTCTGCACTTCTGCCGACACACCGCATAACCACACCTCTTTCTCTGCTCCTCCACTTGCAGTTTGCAACTTTATCATTCACGAACGATGTGTCAGCAGCGTGGTAACGCCCTGTTCCGGCATCGCTCCATGTATTATAAAGGTACGTACCCGCACTCTGTGCACCATTCACAACTCAGAACGAGTATAGCTGTCATGTGTCATTCCGCCCAGAATCCCGTGGCCCATTGTTGGTCCGAGCCAACTCATCACAAGAGAAAATTCTGCACAGTCTGCCGTAAGCGATTGGATGAAACGCCAGCGGTGCATTGTTTAGGTAAGTGACAGTATATGGGTCCCCCAGCCCCATGTCCCCGACACCCCCATACCCATGATAATGGGTTTCGCAGCAGTCGTGTTCCGTGTCAGTCACTTGTGTTCACCTGCGATCCATTGTTCGAACCATCATGCGCATATTGTACTGCATAGATAGACGTATTGACCCTAGAACAGAGCCATTTCTGTGTCTCTCCTGGGAAAATGGAAAATCTCTGCTTCAGATGTGTTAAAACAATTACGACTTTGGTATTTATTCCTTTTGATGAACCTATAAAATGGCATAACATACCATCTTTACAAACAATTACCTCAAAAGTATGCTATGTTTTACGTTATAAAACGTACATTACGTATACGTCAGGTTGACCCCAGTTTTTTTGCTCCTAAAATCTCTTTCCATTTGAAATCCACGTATCTAATGATGCCACTCCCCACAGTCTGCGAATATTTCGCGCATATTGAGTGCCAAGATTTTGCCGTGCCCGATTGCACCGAGAATGCCACGTATGTGCCGGGCAAGGAGCTGCTTAATGTGAAGCATCAGGTGAGTGTTATAAGCTAGTTTTACCAAGATCAGTATGATAATTCATGGCAAACCAATCCCAAAACAGCATCACTGGCGAGAGGGCAATCTTCCATCAACGTCCAAATGCGCTTACTGCAAGAAAACCTGTTGGTCCTCGGAATGTCTCACTGGTAAGTTGGTTATAATATTTGCTTAAATATAAGTTTTTATTAATTTATTTTATAATTCCTAAACCAGGCTATCGCTGCGAGTGGTGTGGCATGACGACCCATGCCGGATGTCGCATGTACCTGCCAACCGAATGTAATTTTGGTATTCTACAACCTATCTACTTACCTCCGCACTCAGTCTCGATCCCGCGCACCGAGGTGCCCATCGAGGCCATCATCGGCGTCCAGGTCAAATCGAAGACTTCGCTCGTGCGCGACTACTCGTGTCGTAAGTACATAGTCCCGCCTTGAGGGGATATTCTGGAACCCCACATAGTTGTGGTCCCCTCGAAACCAACCTCTTAATCAGCCAGATCCTACACTGAGGGGGAGTTAGTTTCTACAGAGTGCAGCAATTAGAGTTATAACTATAAGAATGGTTGATTGGTTCCATTTGAGCTGATAAAATCTGTGATATTCATAGAGGAGAAAAGGGTAATATATCAAAGCTGAGATAGAACTCATTAAACCAACGTTTTATGCCGTATCTCTTAGGCATATATAACATTTCTGTATTCCAGGGTCTTCATACGGACTAAAAAACTATTAATGTAGTTCATACTAAGACAGAAATAAAACATTTTACCAGAATTTTAAAAATTAATCTAAAGATATAGGGGTTACAACGAATGATAGAACTCCTTTTACCAGATTTAATATTATTATTAAAGATACAAGGTCTTAATATTGTTTTAGAACTATTTATATATAGTCGTAAGATCATTTTGGGACCTCTTATCTCAGTGTAGGCTGGCGCACTCACCCTCTTTAGCGATGTAGCAATACTCACACACCCCCAAAAGTTGCTATCGATGTTGTGTTGTGTGCACACTCCGATCACCAAAAAACCCCAAAAATATATATAAATGGAAAAAAATAACTCCAACGATCAGTTATCACATCGCTCCAGCTCATTCAGATCATGGCAGACCACCACCACTCTATCACTCCACCAATCCCACCGATGATTTTCCTCGATTTTCTCCCTAAACTTTTTTGATTTTTGATTTATTTTTTTGTTATCTGTTTTTTTTTCTTTTCTTTTCTCTCTTTTGGGTTTTACGGAAATGATTTTCGATTTTCGGTTGATTGATGATGTGTCTTTCTATGCAATGTGTGTGTGTTGAACCACCGGCAGCCAGTCCGGACTTGAGCTGCCCCATGCCGGGTGGCCTTAACCTGAAGGAGCTGCTCGAGCTCCACAGGCAAAGGCTCGAGCAATCGAAACAAAATTTTCTCCTTTCCACGCCGCCCACGCCCACCTCCTGTGGCTCCATCTCGCTCTGCCACTCGCCCACGCCCTCCTCGCTGACAGTGGGTGAGACGAGCAACGAGCAGGATCAGCAGGAGCCGGAGGAGGAGCCCGAGGAGGAGAACACGGAGCAGGACAGCGCCCTGCAGCTGACCACGTCCACGTCGAATGTGATCGGCAATCTGCAGAAGTCGCCCTCGGCCAACTCCTCGCTGCACCTGCTCTACACGAATCTCTTCCGGAAGCTGGGCCAGGGCAAGCGCAGGCGGAAACGGGGCTCTAGCGGCGGAGGCATCTCGCCCAGCGAGGACGAGGACGATGTGGACGGCGGTGTCTGTGATATAAGCGGTGGCGATCTTAGCGATGACTATGACCACTGTGACGTCGCCCTGCGCCGGCGATCCCTGCGCAGTCGCCAGCCCAGGGATGTCAGCGAGACGGATTACCATGGGGACGCCGAAGCGGAGGTGGATGGCGAGACGGCGCCCAGGGAGAGCTGCTACGAGACCTCCGATACGGGTGGCGAACTGACCAACACCGATGACCTCGACAGCAGCCTCAATCTGATCAGCAACCTTAGCTATAATAGTAGTAATAACAGCAACGCCTCCAATGCCCCAGGAGGAGGAGGAGGAGGAGGAGGAGGAGTTGCTAGAAGCACCATTACCACCACCACTGCCCCGGGAAAGTCCGGACACGCCTTGAGCGTCCAGGGCGGACGCCAGCAACCCAAGACTGGGGCTCTGGCCCAAATCAAGCCCAAGCCCAAGCCCATACTCATGCCCAAGCACAAGGCGCAGGGCAAGGGCGGCTCCCTCAGCTCGCCGCTGTCCAACTCCAACTCCAGCGACTGCTCCTCGGCCTCGCCGTCTGCCCCGGCCACGCTGCTGCAGCTGTCGCCGGTGGGCAGGAGCAAGTCCTTCCAGGAGTCGGCGGCCATTACGGCCGTGTCGCGCTATAAAAAGTACGGACGTGGACTTTTCCAGCGTCGACGCTCGAAGAGATCGCCCAAGAATGCGGTGGGAGCGGCGGGCGGTAAGAGCAACTACAGCTTGGACAGGCTGTCGCAGAACATCGAGATCACCATCCAGGACGAGGATGGCAATTACCAGCCGTACGACGACAACTTTCACATGCTCGCCAGGCGACTGGACGCCACCGATGTGGACGACGATGTGGGCTTCGATGATCTCTACCTGGACGACCGGCCGAGCGGGGCCAGCGATGATCTGGCCTTTGCCGGCGACATCAGCGACGGGGGGGCCAGCAGCCGGTCGCGGGCCAGTGACGCCAGCGATGGCCATGTCCTGGGCCGACTGCTCCGCCAGGTGCGGCAGGGCCTCTCCGTCGGCTGGCGCAAGCCGCGCTACCAGAAGCGCCGAGGTGACTAGCCCACAACCGTACTCCTTTCTCTTCTCTCTCTGTTTCTCTGTCTATCTTTGTCCTTGTCTCTCAGTCCCTGCTAACAGAAGGAGCCCAGGATCTGGGCTCTGGATACTGGGTTTTGGGTCTAACCACTCCGTTTTTGGTTTTGCTTTTGGTTGCCCCGTTCCGTTTTTTGTCGAACCACCCAGCCACATCCCACTAATCGCTAACCATCGAGCCACTAATCATCCGCCAGCACCATTCCGCCCCACATTGCAATGCCACTAATCATTAACTCCGACATAACAGCATGAAAAGTAAATGACTCGGAAAAATAGGTATCAGTTTATAGAAATGCATTTGAATAGTAAATGAGCAAGAGATAAGTTCCTTACTTGATGCCCATTTTTCCGAGTGTAACTGAGTATCTAACACCGTGCTAAGGCCGCTTTTGTTGCTACTAAAAATAAATGCCTGTCCCAGTGAGGATCTGGCCAGTTACTGACCCAAATTCCTGTGATCCCGCAGCACGCAGCATATCCGAGGAGTTCAGCAGCGGCGACACACCCCGTTGCAAGGACGAGGATGTGGCCAGCAAGACCGAGCCGGGACATGGACCCACCAGCAGTGGTGGCGGTGGTGCAGGAGGCGGCGGAAGCGGCGGAGCAGGAGGCTCATCCACGGCTGGTGCCTCGTCATCGGCTGCCGGCGGTTCCTCCGGCCATTATAGGCCCGACTCCGGCTCCGGCCACAAGTCGGATAAGTC
The DNA here is from genome assembly GCF_025231255.1 of Drosophila biarmipes. Lineage (NCBI taxonomy): Eukaryota > Metazoa > Arthropoda > Insecta > Diptera > Drosophilidae > Drosophila > Drosophila biarmipes. The sequence continues at coordinate 23,947,651 of NC_066616.1, read as the reverse complement.
GGAGAAGGATCGCGAGAAGAAGGAGAAGGAGCGCGAGGAAAAGGATATAGGTAAGTAATCCCATTGATACCATTATTTATTTTCTATAAACCCGATTCCGCCACAGAGATGATCAAGGTGTTCGATGGCAACAACTCATTCCGACGCCAGCAGTACCGGGTGATCATCGTGCAGCGCACCTACACGCTGGAGCAGCTGCTGACCACCGCCCTGCGGGCATTCCACATCACGCGCGACCCGCAGGCCTTCTACCTGACCGACCTGTACGCCCCGGCCGGCATGGAGGACACCCCCATGCTGGACCCCACGCCCGTGCTCAACCTGACCCATCTGGAGGGCAAGAGGCCGGCCATTTACCTACGGTTCCACGACCGCGACCGTGGCCATGTGCGCGTTTACCCCGGCAAGCTGCAGTGCTCTTCGCTGGAGGATCCCTACGTCAGTGTTCCTGTAGATAATAGCACAGTTATTAAGGATTTGATACGCGATGCCCTGGACAAGTTCGGGCTGCAGGACAACCAGATACAGGACTACAGGTGAGGAAATCGTACTGTGATCATATTGAACATCTTTTATAACCCACTTGGTAACCCCCACCAGGTGCTCGGAGGTGCTGCTCGATCGCGGCGTTACCGAACGCATCTTGTCGTGGAACGAAAGGCCCTGGGATATTATGAAGCAGCTGGGCAAGGACTCCATTCGCCAAATGGAGCTCATGCGGTTCTACATGCAGCACAAGCAGGATCCACATGGTCCCAACATCGCCCTGTTCGTGGGCAACCTACCCACTGGTCTCTCGCAGCGCAACTACGAGCAGATCCTCAACAAGTACGTAACGGATGAGAACAAGTTCATCAGCATTGGACCCATCTACTATGAGTATGGCTCCGTGGTGCTCACCTTCGAGGACTCCATGAAGGCGGTGGGTATTGCAGGAATATGGTAATATTATAATAGGAATCCTATTAATATGGTGGGTCTTTCTTGTAGGTTCGCGCCTTCTACAATCTCCGCGAGACCATCATAGAGGATAAAAAGCTACTGGTATTGCTACTGCCTAACATTGAGCCCAGCATGGTGCCCTCGGATGTGAGGCCACTGCTGGTCTTCGTCAATGTGAAGTCTGGAGGCTGTCAGGGATTGGAGCTGATCTCCAGCTTCAGGAAACTGCTGAATCCCTACCAGGTCTTCGATCTGGACAATGGTGGTCCTCTGCCAGGGTAGGGTCTTACCCTTAAAGATCCATATTTTACATATTATTAATCGGTGATCCCTTCCAGCTTGTATGTATTCCGACAAATAACCAACTACAAGATTCTGGTTTGCGGCGGGGATGGCACCATTGGTTGGGTGCTGCAGTGCCTGGACAATGTGGGCCAGGACTCGGAGTGCTCTAGTCCACCCTGCGCCATAGTTCCCCTAGGAACTGGTAAGTAGAGCTGAGTAGTCGTGTGCTTTAACCATTAGGAACTCCATTATAGTGTATTAGATCTGTGCAGGTCCTCAAACTTATATTAATCCATTATCTTAACCCATTCGAAACCCCGTTTAGGCAACGATTTGGCTCGCGTTTTGTGCTGGGGCTCCGGTTATACCGGCGGCGAGGATCCCCTGAATCTGCTGCGCGACGTCATCGAGGCGGAGGAGATACGGCTGGACCGCTGGACGGTTGTCTTCCATCCGGAGGACAAGCCCGAAGAGCCGGCCATGAAGGCGCCCTCGCAAACAACCGGTAAGAAGAAGAAGGCACACCAAGCACACCTATCGCAATCGCAACAAACCAATCAGCATCATCAATTACCGGCTCTGACATCGAGTGATATATCAGGTCATTTGGTGTTTTCAAAACTACGTTCGTGTGTTCTTTCTCTACGTTACATACTCGTTAACCCGTCTAGTGTCTAACCCCACAGACTCCGCTCCAGTACCCCAGTACCCCGTCCCAGTTCACCCAAAACTTTTCCTTTGTGTTGTAATTAAACTCTGTGCTTTGACTTAATCCCAATCCGGCTGTAATATTTCGCTGGTTCCTTGCAAAACCGCAATTCTGTATTCAGAACTGTACAAATGTAGATATAATAGTGCTTGAAAGCAATCAATACCACTTTTTGTATATCTCTTAGGAAAGTAATACACTGTTCTTAAAAGTATCTTTATATACTAGTATGAGACAATTTATAGCTATAACTCTTTCAATTTTAGAACTTACTTAGCGGAAAAAACGGATTATATTTGTAGTTTAAACTAACCAAGTTATAGACTATATATTATATAAATATAAATGAATTGTAATCTTTAAACCAAGCAAAGAAATGGCCACACCCCAAGACACCCCCAAAAACCTATTATTTACATAAAACCCAAGCCTAGTTTTGGTATCTGATGAGCAATGCTGTTTAGTTTCGATGTGTAAAGATATCCCTGTGAGGATTTGCATGTCCAAGACTAAGAAGAGGTAAGGTCACCACCTACTAGTCCAGACACCGAAAGGTTCTACCAGTTATATTTGGGTAAATTAAGCTGTGGATGCCATCCACCTCGATGTTGTCAGTTAAATATTTGGTGTCATGTGTCGATGTGTTAGCCAACATGAAGGTTAGCTGAATAAAACTAACTGAACTTGGTGTTCCATCCAGGTGGAGCCCAAAACGAGGATAACTCCCAGATCTTCGTGATGAACAACTACTTTGGCATTGGCATCGACGCGGACCTCTGCCTGGACTTTCACAATGCGCGCGAGGAGAATCCCAATCAGTTCAACTCGCGGCTGCGCAACAAGGGCTACTACGTGAAGATGGGCCTGCGCAAGATCGTGGGACGCAAGGCTGTCAAGGATCTGCAGAAGGAGCTGCGCCTGGAGGTCGACGGCAAGATCGTCGATCTGCCACCCGTCGATGGCATTATCATCTTGAATATTTTGAGGTGAGCTAAGGCATTTCAATCTTTAAAAAATAAACATCGGAACAACTCTGCTGTATACTGCATGTGTGGCGGCAGTAAAAAAGTTACGTCCGCCAGTTAAAAGGCCATTGTTCCATGATATGTTACCTAATAATATAATTATATTTTCCAGCTGGGGCAGCGGTGCCAATCCCTGGGGTCCTGACAAGGACGACCAGTTCTCCACGCCCAACCACTACGATGGTATGCTGGAGGTGGTCGGCGTCACGGGCGTGGTCCACTTGGGTCAAATCCAATCCGGAATTCGTACGGCTATGCGCATAGCCCAGGTAAGCATCAAAAGCTCTCCCTATCTTTCAATAGATATCAAATTAATATATGACAAATTTCTATTGTAGGGCGGTCATATCAAGATACACTTGAACACTGACATGCCCGTACAGGTGGATGGTGAGCCCTGGATCCAGAGTCCCGGCGACGTGGTCGTCCTCAAGTCGGCTCTTAAGGTAAGTCCTCCTCCTTTCGTATCCGATTCCCTGCATGTATCTGCTGTTCCTTTGTTCTATGGCATGCTTGCTTCTTAAGACTAAATTACCCTCATTTCATGTTTAAAAATACTTATGAACAACAAAATCAGCTCATGCTTAAAAGAGGGAGTGCTTTCTTACCTTATTTTGAGGACTACACCTTTGGTTTACCCCTATTTTGGTTTCATTTCAATTGTTACACCCTCCTACAGAAATAACCAAGTTAATATCCACAGAGCATACATGACAGTTTAAATTTAGATTTAAGTCATACTTGGGGCACAACAGACCGAACCGTAATTAGGACATAATATTAGGAATGCCTGTTGTTCTATTCCCTTAGAGTAATGAAGATTAACAAATATATTGACAATCGGTTAAGGTTTTTGGGATTTATTGTGGTAAATAAGATCAAGATAAGATAAAGATAGTCTTAAATAGCATTATAAAGATATAAATTATGAGGTATTACTATTATTGTGAAACATTAGATGGGGGTTATAATACCCCTACTTTTGATAAGGTTTTTGAAAAAATATCTTATCCTATTTTTAAATTTAAAATGATTTAAATACTTTAAAAACTATAACCGATTGTCAACCAACTAAAATGCAAATAACATTTTACTGCGAGTGCGTTGGATATGCGTGTTTTGTATGTTAACTTTGTAATTTGTCCCCTGGTAAATCCCGCCCGAAGTGTCGTAATTAATCAATAGAGCACACACACCACTTGAAACACCCCGAGCCACCTCCCCTAACCATGTAAAATAGCCATGTTTTTTCTGCATTTTTCATTTGTTAATGGCAGATTAAAAAAAAAAAACAAAAAAAAATATAAATATAAAAAGAAAAAGTACGAAAAAAAACTAATGAAATCGGCAAAAGGACAAACTATGTAGCGTTCTAAATTGTTTCTCTGTTTGATGTGCGTGTGCCTGTGTGTATGTCGGATTTGACAATGTGTGTGTTTTACGCTATATATCTAGGCCACCATGCTGAAGAAAACGAAGAGCAAGCGCCGTCTCACGGAGCCGCATATCTCGCCGGCGGTCCTGAGTCTCTCGGTGGCTCAGCAGGGATCGGGCTCGGGATCGGTGTCCGTCTCGGGGTCCCCGCAGTCCCTGTCGCAGCAGCAACTGCAGCAGCAGCAGCAGCAGCAGCAACAACAGCAGCAGCAGCTGGCCGAGAATGGGGAGAAGGAGGCTTCGATGGCCCTGCCTGCCGGCTTTGGCAGCACCTAGAGCTTGGCTACCGGCCTGCGATATTGGTTCTCCTGTTTCAATCCATAAAACCAGATAGACAGAATAGCCAAGATAACCCCCATAGCCCCGAGCAGATCAGATCAGAGCAGTCATAAAGGCCAAATTGTAATAGCCGCTAATCGAATATTTAGGCAAGAGCAAAACTCCAATGCGCAAGCAAATAAAACATAATCTTCCAAAAGCGAGAAATAGCATTAACAAGTCAAAAGAAACGAGAAAAAAGAGAAAGTAAACAGTAAAAACTAAAAAATAGCTGTAAATAAAAGTAAAAGTGCTGTCGAGCTCTGACTACTTTGAACCACCACCCAAGAACACACACCACCCACCAAGCCAACCAAGAACCACCCACTGCACAAGAAGAACTGTGACCACCGCTATTGAACTTGAACTTAGCTAACTGAAGCCACCACTATCCACCTCAGAACACCGTACACACACCAAACACACAAAACACACCTTACACACCACACACGCGAAACACACCACAGCGCCTAGAAGTTGTCTACAATATTTTACCATTAATTTTTATGCAATAATTTTGTATTGATTTTCCCTCTTGGAGCATCGAATTCGATCGAATTTGTGTCCATTTCTATTTCCGTTTCCGTTCCGTTCTCAATTGCAAGCTTTCGTAATCCATCATTCAGTATCGAACTATGTATAACCGAAACCATTTAGTTGATTGAGTTCCGTTGCATTTTGCCTGATTTCTCAGCTAGCTTTTGAAGCACTTATAACTCAATCTAAGCTAAGGCAAACGAAATTTATTTCCTTTACGTTAACGCTCTATTTTCTTACTCTCTTTTTCTCTCCAAAATGAAAATACACTAAAAAAAATTCACACTATACAAAAAACCAAATGCTAAAAAATGTGACTCTATGAAATCGAAACTTTTTAACTAATTAATGCACCGGACGCTTCTTTGCCTTTTCAAAATTTCCCCATATTTTATCTCTCTAAAAACCTTTGAAAATGAAAATCCAAAATGATTACCGTTGCACGCAGGCCACCATGTTGAAAAAGAACAAGCTGAAAATGAAACGCCGGAACACGGAACCCACCATGATGGTGGCCGGCTCGGCCGCCCCCCAGCTGTCCTTGGCCCTGCCGCCCAGCGTGGGCGAGGTGGGCGTGGCCGGGGAGGGCGCCGAGGGCGACGGCGGTACGAACAACACGGATTTCTGAATATGGTACAGCGAGCGTCTGATTTAACGTGCTAATTGCAGCGCAGAACCAAACTGCAGACACCCACACCCCACCCCCTCAGACACCCACCCACGATAAGCCCACCCGATCCCCCCACCCGACAGCAAAAGCAGAAGCAAAAGCAAAACCAAATCAGCAGCAAGAGCAGCATAAGAAGCAAAAGGAGCAGGAGCAGAAGCCATCTCAGCAGTCCATAGTTCACACACTAGAAACCAAAAAGAGCAGGCAACTCGAAAATCAAAAGCTGTAATCAAAATTACTTGTAAAAAGAGTAAAGTCCTGAAACCCTATTAGATCGGATTAGATGATCAGTTTAGCAGCTCAGCGAACCCGGCCGCCTTTCCACGTCTGAAATAAGTACGTTAAACTCAAACAGCTCGATCCAACACTGTCCGGCCGCAAAGACTCCAAAAACAAGATGCGTAACGGGCAGGCAGAAAACGAATCAATATTCAAGTGTTAAGCGAAAAACAATAGAGGGTATTAGAGTGTAAAGAGGAGATTTTATTCAAAAACACACACACACACACACAGCAATAGTCTGGCCAAAGTTGTATCAAATTCAAGTTCAATTATGTTCCTTCTCGTTTTGTTCCTATGTAAGCAACAGCAGAAACCGATTAGTGATACCGTTAAACAGAGAGAAGCGCAAGCAGTAGTAAAAGAAACAGGGAGAATGAAACAGAAAAACAAAGAAATGTAAAGCTAAGGCTAGAGAAAACCGAAGAAACAAAACAAAAAGTACAAAATTGTTGAAAATTGTTTGTTATAACTAAATGAAAACGCGTAAACCGAATTATGACAAAAAAGAAGAAGAAGAAAAAGAAAAGCTATTACCAAACTTGGTAAACAATGTTGCGTTCCAGCGAACCCAAGTGTTCCGAAACCAACGAGAAAAATGAAACACCCAGCCAGGTCAAGATACAAACGTACAGCAGATGCGGGAAAATTTATACGAAACTTTTTTTTATTGGTCGATCGATCGATTCGATATTGAAACTTTGGAGTGGGGAAAAAGCTGCAAATTGCATAGTTGGCTAACTACTAATTGGGACGACAAAAAATTGAAAACCACAGGCGGGCCTAGCTCGTCCTGTGCGCCATTTGAATTACAAAATGGAAAACACCTTTGGATTGTGCAATTGGTATGAATTTTCTCCGCTGCTGTGCGTCCAAGAAAAATGTGAAACCACGAGGAATAGGAAAATGCATTTTCGAGCGTAGGCAAAAATGGCATCGCAAGTATTTCACCTGCATTTGTCTAGACGATGAAACAAAGAGAAAACCAACTTATTTTGGATGTCAAATCCGCCTAGAGGAATGGATGATGAACAAAAAGAAGAGGAGAAGAGGAGGACACAAAATCCGAAAACTACAATTTCAACTTTAAAGCGCTTATAAAGAAAACAATTTTTGAAAGTTTTATAATTAATTTGACATTACGTCTTATGTGAACGACACGAGAACACACCACACCAGTACCAGGACAGTTGAGGAACTGAGGGCCAGGGAAGGGTCGAGTGCGGATCCCCCGCCTCAGCGGCTATTCGCCTGCGCACTCGGCCCATCCCTGGCACACTACACGAAGCGACGACGCGGTCCAGCTGGGTGCGGGAATAGCCGGATCCGGTTCTTCTCTAACCAGGATAAGCCCTTGCGAGCGGGACGCACCCGGCTCCGGACCCGCCGCCCACACAAGGCAACACCGAAAGATACACACGACCATGAACAGACTAGAGTTTTTCCCGCGCAAGCCATTCAGACACGCACTGCCATGGTCAAAGGTCACGGAAATCGCATGGCAGTGTACACCAAAATCCAGAATATCCAAATCCGAGCCCATTCTGCTCGCTCCGCCCCCCGGAACCGGCAACGGACCTAGGGGGTGGGGTGGCGGCAGGGCGGGGCCAACTCGGTTTGGGAGCCTAACATATATACACACACTCTTTTAAGGAATACACCACCCTTTGCGTTCGGCAAATCACCTCCGGCTGCGATTAAGGGGCTCAGTGCCAGGGGTTAATCGGAGCACACTCGACCGATTTCCGTGACATACGTCTCTGCCGTTGCAGGCAGAGATCGGAGGACGCGCCGTTCGCCACCAGCCGGGGGCTATGCAATGGATTGAACGAAACATGCGCCAGAGCCAATTTTTATATTTGACCATTAAGAAAAACCTATGATTTTGCTTTACCATTCGGAACCACTGAATCATCCCAGATTGCGTAGCCCTCGGCGACCGCCGGCGATGCGGCGTCGCCATCCGACCCATCCTCCAGGATGCCTTCCAAAATTGGCATCTACTGGATCGATTAGCCCCCAGCAAATTGAATCGCAGCCCGCAGGAGATTTGGTTTTTTATCGCCTCATTTCGTACAAAGAGAAACCGCAACATGAAAACACTGCACATCGTTTTTAACACCCTGGCGTTATGTTTTTTGAATGTATTTAAAAGAAAAAAGAAAAACAAAAAACCAAAAAACCAAATATAAGAAAAACAAAATATGGAACACACACAAACACAAATGAAAACCAAAAAATAGAATGTAAGTTTAAATAATATGCTATTCAAAGAAATCCAAAACATGATTACCCATAAAACAAAAAACAAAAAAAACGCAAAAACTAAAAATACTAATTATAGTACATACATTGATGTAGTGTTAATTGTAAGAAACCCAGAAATTGTTTCATGAATGCCAGAAAACAGAAAACCGAAAACAGAAAACCAAACTCCAAGCAGTCGTAGATGCAGATACAGTATCGAAGAGATTCAGCTGCGCAAAAGCCCGTAAATGTACAAGTAACTATTTTTCTCTATACCAAAAACCAAAGTAAAAGAAAAACAGAAAGTAAATCTCCACCATTTTTGCTCCACATTTAAGAAACAAACTCGGTGCAGGCAAAGATTGAATTTAATCGCAACAAAAAATACAGCGATCAGGGGCTCTAAACGCCGAGCGATCAAGAAATTTTTAATTGAATTGTAACAGACTACGCAAGCAAATACGGAATTTAATATTAAATGTACAATAGCGTCGCTTTAAAGTCTATAAGAACATTTTGTTGCAATGCAAGCGTGGAATCCAAAACCAAATCCGTTTGGCATTGCGACAGATTCGAATGACATCAACAACAAGAGAAACACACACAACACAGAAGATAACTGCAAAATAAATGTAACTGACATAACATATTGTGTTGATTGTATACATTTCACTTGGGGTTGGTCGGGAACGGGTCCCCGATAAGTAAGTATTCAACCGGATGTATTTATCAGCATTAGAATTTGATATTACATATTATTAAATTTATTTTACTACATTTGTAACATGGAATATTCAGTTAAATACTATATACAATACATATCACGTAAATTGGCTTAGATCGTAGGGCTAATATCGTTAGTTTTAGTTTGTTCAGAGCCACACTACATAGATAAGGTGTGCTGCCGAGCTTCCGCCTCGATGATAAGGACGAGGACCAAATGACATACAATGATTATAACGCACATGATGAGAAACACGTAGAGAATTATAAACTGCTGGCTGGTCACAAACGTCAACTATTTGTTCTGCTCCGAATCGGAGGAGGCATTCGACACGATCGGCGGGGTTGACCTGCCGTCGTACTGCTGCTGATTCACCAGCCGCTGGCGCTCCAGGTACATGGACACCTTGATGTTGCGCACTTGGTGGTTGTCAATGAGCTTCAGCAGGGCGATGACGCCGATGCCCACGGAAATGGCGAAGGAGCCCCAGGCACCAAACTGGAAAAGATCATATCAATGAAGTTATTAGTGTGCGGTGAGGGATTTATTTAATACTATAAACACATACACAACGACGTGTTAAGTACTGAATTCTATTACCAACATATCAGTTTTAAATATTACGTATACGTATTATTATCTTAAAATATTACGTATACGTATAGTCAGATGATTCAACCTTATAGAATGTCTAAAATCTATGATATTGCAAATGGCCTTTTCTAACTAAAGCCTATGATCATAAAATAGCTGGAACTACTGAGTATTATACATGCAACACCAAGTGCTGGGTATAACATAAATAATTGATTTTGAAGATGTTATCCTACCTGAGTGGTTCCCATTTCAATGTAGAATCCCGAGGTGTTGATCTTCTCGGTGTCGCCATGGATGATGTTCTGACCCGCGGAAATGGCGCAGGACGGGAATCTCTCGGTCATGCCATCGCACCAGACAATGAAGCCCAGGGTAATGAAGATGGCCGACAAGATGGACATGGCCAGCATCCAGATGCCCAGGACCACGTCAATGAACAGGGCTATAAACGAGGCCTCCTCCTTCATGCGGGCGTATCTGCAAGGCAAACAAAGAAATCATTTAGAGGTCTGTACACCTAATCCCCGCCTGCCATTCACCTGTATATCTGCACCACCGAGATGATGAGCAGGAAGAAACCAGTAATCAAGGGGAAGTTGCAGAACCCATTGGAGGCCCACTGGACATCGAACATGCCGTCCTCCTCGCGCCATTTGCCGGTGGTGAAGAGCAGGCAGTGACCACTGTGGGAAAAAGAAAATAAAGGTGTTCAATAATTGACAGGGGACTTTCCACTGCGAAAACTGCGCACTTGCTTACCAAAATTGGTCGAGGTTGATAAACAGCGGCACAACGATGCACAGCGACAGGATGAAGAGGATGACATGGCCAGCGATCTGGCTGAGCTGCAGCACATTGGCCAGGGCCATTTTGCGTGTGGAAAACAAAACAAACGAAATTCAACAATATCCCAGGCAAAACAAGGCAATGCACTTCCAGCTGTTATCGATAAACAGTGTTGCACAGCGCCTCGCTGTCGCCTGCATTGGTATGCGCTGTTATCGATATCTACGCGGTGGCCCTGACTCGCGGTTTGGCCATCTCTAGTTCGCCCTGAAACTCGTAAAAAAGTGTAAAATTTGTTTACATTGAAAAAAGGTAAATTTTAGCACTTACTGGACCCTTGCAGAGCTCTACGATTGCCAAATAAGCCAGCCAGAAGAATGGGCTGTGTGCGTGGGTGGGGCGTGGCCCTCGGTCAGCGCGCGGGTGGGGGAAAACGGTCAGGGCGAACAAAGAGCAATTAATGCGATAGGAGGTGGGGGGCTTTCTCCTCCGATTTTCCCCACTTCCCCGACTTTTCACATATAGAGGCTATTGTGAAACGAAAGGTGAAGATCAATCGGTTGGATGTGCATGGAAATCTAGTCGAGAGCACAGCCCCCACTCTCCATTCTCCACCGATCCCCCCTAATCTCCATCCGATCCATTCCAGACGCAGAAGCGGAGCAGCGGACGCAGTTCAATGAGGTGCTTATGAGCTAACTAGCAGCAGGACGGCAGCCAAGGAACACGGGGACGAGGTCTGGATCAGCAAGCAAGGAGCCAGGGGGCATCACAGGCTATAGGTTAGCGCAGACTGGTGGGCAGCAGGTGACCTAGTTTACCCAGCGCAGTAGGTGAATCCCGAGGCCTTGGAATGACTAGTACTAGTGCTAACACAACCTTCTGTTTTGCGATTTTCAGCAGAAGATTAGAGGACTGATTGGCGGCGTTTCTGTGGCAACTCCTACTGGGGCTGTTCTGTTGTGTTAATTGAACTTAGAGCATCAACGTGCACTGCCATTAGCTGTAACCTTAATATACCTATACCTAACGTAATTAGTGTACTTCAACTCACGTGGCGGAGCAGCAGAATGTCCAACTCCCACTACAACAACTACCAGCAGCAGCAGCAGCAACAGGCGCACTCCAGCAACGGGGATGCGGAGTACCAGCACCAGCAGATGGTCCACCAGCCGCAGCGGTTCTCCAATGGCCATGGCATGAAGAGCGTGGCGGTGCCGGACATGTGCCTCTTCTGCTTCGAGGTGCTCGACTGCGAGCTGAACAACATGGATGGTCCCTCGGTGCCGGTGTTCAGCAACGATGCCTACCCGCTGTTCGTCACCTGGAAGATTGGCCGCGACAAGCGTCTGCGCGGCTGCATTGGCACTTTCAGTGCCATGGAACTGCACCATGGTCTGCGCGAGTACGCGCTGACCAGCGCCTTCAAGGACTCTCGGTTTGCCCCCATTTCCAGGGATGAGCTGCCACGGCTCACTGTCTCCGTGTCGATCCTGCAGAACTTCGAGGAGGCCCAGGGCCACCTGGACTGGCAGCTAGGCGTCCATGGCATCCGCATCGAGTTCCTCACGGAACGCGGCTGCAAGCGCACGGCCACCTACTTGCCGCAGGTGGCCACCGAACAGGGTTGGGACCAGCTGCAGACCATTGACTCGCTGCTGCGCAAGGGCGGCTATCGTGCTGCCATCACCCAGGAGATGAGGAAGTCCATCAAGCTCACGCGCTACCGCTCACAGGAGATCCAGATGCACTACCGGGAGTATCGAGAGCACCAGGAGCGTCGCGCCCAGTTCGGCAAGGTGCAGTGCTAACAGATGGACCGGCCAGCGGCGAGGCGATGATCCTGGCTGAGGGCAGGCCTGCTGGCCGTCGTCCTCCTGCTGCTGCTAGCCTTTCAGTTCGGCCCAGCTTGGCGGCCGCTCGCTTAATCCGAGTTATGAGTTCTTACATCTCCGACATCAATTTTAAGACCCTCCTCCAGTTCTCCAAAAACGGGCGCGAGATGAGCGCCTTTTATTAAAAATATATACCATTTAATGCTTGATATACTTAAGCGGCAAATCCGTAAGCAATTTCGAAAGAAGCATAAACAAAAGAGAAAAGTTAATAAACGCTAGGTTCAAACCCCTTGTAATCGGATTACTTTGCTCGATGTTGTAGCCGCGGCCTTGCTGGTTTCTCTTTTAAATCAAACACACACAAACTAAACAGAACAAGCATATATATAGGGATATATATTACTGAATCAATACAATACAAAAATGCAGATATATAATTCAAGTAAAATGTTCAGCAATTATATTAATAGATTTAACAACTAAACCAATTACATTACTAATTCTAATTCTATGCGCATTAAATAAAGGTCGACCCCATCCGAGTCGCACAAGATAATGCAAAAAAATACCATCCGACTTTCCTCTCGGGGGGGATCGTGGGGCTCATGGAAGCGAAATGGAGTTTACATCTCAATGTTTTGGCATTACACGTATTCAATGTATATTGTTTATTGTTCCATTATGTTGTGCGTGTTGTTACATGGGTTTGTACTTCTAAATCTAGTCGATAATATCGATATATGTTTTGGGCTTTACGTACGGAGTAGACTCAACAGGTTGCTGAGACAAATCGGCCTCTTGGATATATTGCTACAAAAAAGCTGCGCTACGCAGCAAGGCTAATCAAGTGGTGTAACAACTAAGCTAGTAACAGAGCAAGTAAGTCTACGGCTAAAGCGGTGAGCTAGCGCTCAAATAGTATAATTACTGGCGTATGGTATAAATGTATATATTCAATATATAGTCAATAGATCGCATTGATTGCAATAAAGTGTATGAGGCCATTGGCTCACAGTAAGCTTCTCAAGAAGCAGGGCAATTGTAATAGATGGCTTTGTCTGTATGCCGCAACAAAATTGCATTCCATCGCTTTGCTGCGCAAATTTACGTCTAAATAACTTTCAATTTATATGGCAGTACGATTAAATTATTGTAGCGCCAATTTCCGAGCCGTAAATCATACAGATTTTAGCTAATTAAAGAATTTACGTATAGTTCCGTCAGCGTGTGATTCACCTCCTGGTCCATTCCATCCCAATCGAGTCTCAGTCTCAATGCTTGCACAGAAACTGCTCCAAGCACTGACACTAGGTGGCCGACAAGGCGTTCCACTCGAATCGCGGGTTCTTCGAGTGCGTCACCGGCAGGCATTCGGGCTCTACCAGCTTCCAGACGCCGTCCACCTGCTCCACCGTGGCCAGACTGCAGTAGGGGATCTTGTGGATCACCTGGCGCAGTTCGTTCGTGCTGCGTGGCACGCCGCCGGTCAGCTGGCGGGAGCAGGTGTCCAGCGTGGTGGCATGGGCGACAACCAAAATATTACCAACTGAAATGAAAAATATTACAAATGAGAGTCGTTTCCCTAAGGTGTTATTATACATCCTTACTTGTCTGCTCCAGCAGCTGCAGTATAACGTCATGGTTACGTTCGTAGAACTGCTCGGTGGACTCCTTGAGGCGAACAGTGAGGTCAGAGCCCGGCTGGACCGGTTCGTAGTCCAGATCAACGTCGTACTTGGCCTCGATTAGCTCGTTCTTATTCAGCCAGTCAGGAACGCCGCTGGGATACCAGGCCATCCACTCGAACAAGCCCGGCTCCAGCTTGATCTTGTGCTTGCCCGTCAGCTGCAGCCCCTCCAGAGCACTGGTGCATGTCTGGATGCAGCGGTACGAAGGCGAACAGTAGACATGGTCGATCTGCACTTGGGCCTCGAACAGAGCCTGTCCAATGAGGTTGGCCTGATAGACACCCACATTGGTGAGCGGCGAGTCATTTTGCCAACCCTCCGGACTGTTCTTGCGACGCGGCAGCGTTTTGGGCATGTTCAGATCCTTTCGCATGTAGTTGCCAAACTCATCGAAGCAGTAGGGAATCCATGTGCCGAACGTGAAGTCCACTCGTTCGCCATGGCGCATGATGTAGATCTTACGGTTCTTGGCGTGCGAGGCATCGAGTGAGCCAGGATGAAGCGAGTGGTCCGAGTGGACGCTTAGGGTGTCGTCCGGACGCGGCGGCTGAGCTGCTGGCGGTTCCACCAAGATCTCGTCCACCGGCTGCTTGGACACGGAAGTGGAGCAGGAAGACATGTTCGTCGTGATCTCGATAGTGGGCGTGTTCGGGTTGTGTTGATGGCTCAAGTTGTGGCTGTTAAGCAACTGCACGGAGGGGAGCTCAAGACAGGGCTTCAGCGTCTGTCGCAAATACTTCTCCACGCTCTGCTCAGATTCCTCAAAGGAGGAGCCCTCAATAATCTCGGGGTGGGCAGTGTCTGTTCAGGGATGAAAAAAATGAGTATGGAATTACTTTGGTTTTTTGAAAATGAAAAAAAAATCAAAGAAATTGATGAAGATTAATTATAATTCGTTATCAAAACGTTCGCTGATACTGATACTGATAAAATGTTTGTTTTTCTAAGAACTTGATCCATTATGGTTAAAACGTTATCAATAATTGATAGTGCAACTCACGCTGACGTTCCTCGGGCTCCGTCGATATGCTGCGTCCGTCCACAATGTCTAGATCCTCGGCAGAAGTCAGGGAGGAAGCCACGCTCTTGGAGAGCTGCACCACGCGATGCAGGGTCCAGGCGTCGGATTCGGCAGTGCGTTCGGTGTAGTTGACGGGCAGGTGACCCGTGCTTCCAGTCAACCAGGATATGCCTTCGGCCCAACCGTCACTGGAACTGTCCACCACCTCGGTGTTCAAGTAGATATAGTCGCCGATGCGGAGCTCCAGTTCATCCGTCTCGTGCGGGTTGTGTGGATAAACGACCTTCTGGACCTGCAAAAAAAACCAAAAGTGATAAGAACTCGTCTTGGACTGACTGCTAGGAGCTCTAACTTGTTTGGTGGCGAGCCGCGGATCGCGGGAATAGAGTCGCAGTTCCCAATTGGAGGCGCAGCCGGCGTCTAAGGTCTCCACGAGTGCTTTCAGTGCATTGAACTGTGCCTGCGGAAACTGGTAGGCTAGCGTCAGGTGCAGGCTCTTTACGTGTGGCTCGAGTGAGATGGCTACGGGTAGTCAGAAGCTATTAGTGGCCGATCGCTAAGCGGGACGAAAGGTTTCTGAATGGAAACGAAAGCAGTGCTGCTTATATGCGTTTGTATCTAACAGGGTGAGTCGAATTTGCGATAAGGAATCCTAAGTGGTCATTAAAAGTTATCTTTTGGGCAATACCTAGCGTCACGGGCTTATCAACTACATTTTTTTGGTTTGTGGTCAAATGATAATCAAAAACATAAGCTAACATAACAAATAAAAAGGGATATGAAGTAGTTAATTTAGTTAAACAAATTAATATGTTTTATGAGATCAACAAACAAAGCAGATTTACTTTTGGAGAGCCCTACAAATCGACCCACCTTGCTGTCTACATCTCTTACTGCAAATAACAATAAACTACAATTAGCAGCGTCATGTTGAATTTTTCCAATAAGGTGAAACAGATTAGTAAGCTATCTACCAGTGCGAGTTAGGCATGCATCGGGTGATAAGAAAGTGTGTTCCGGAGTGAGTCAGTTCTAGGATTTTATGCTAACTAATGTCTTACATCGACTGCTGCGCGGTATGCAGCGGGTGCCCGAGGAGACCGCACCGCACCAGGGGAAGCAGGCCACAATGGCGTCCAGCTGCTCATAGGTATCGCTAATGACTGTGCAGCGTAATCCAGATATCCGGGGGATTAGTGTGCAGGGAGAGAGGAGAACAAACGTAACCGTGTAAGCCACTCCGAAAAATGGAAAACCATCAACCGAATCGAATTGAATCGAACAGAACGTGAGAAAGGTAAACCAAAACAACCCAAAGAGAGTGCAACCGAACGGAAGGGAGGTTCGTACTTGAGTTGGACACCTCCTTGACGTACTGCAGGGCCAATCGTTTCAGGAAGTTGGCATCCTCCTCGGCCACAAAGAAGCCCATAAAGTTCTGGCTCATGTAGGGCTCCAGCTTCAGAGGCCGATTCAATAAGGCGCCCGTCATGTCCACCACCTGTTTGAGAGCCTTGGACAGCTGCAGGGAGCACTCATCGGGGGCCTGTATTAAAGCGATTTATTGATTAATTATAGTCAGGATAATCCTTCCTTTAGCTCACCTTAAAAAACGAGACCAGTGTTATGTGGGGCACATAGTTGTGGGCTCCATTCCAGCCGCACATTTGGCGCGACTTGGCCCAGAACTCCTCCAGCTGCTGCAGAAACGGTCCCGTGGGACAGGCATAGATGATGTACTCCCTGGGGGCACACTCGTCCAAGGTGGCATCGTTGACATGGGCCAGCAGCCAGTCCGAGGCAATCTGGACTCCTCGGTTGCCCGTGGAGGCGAGGGCTTTCTCCCTGTTCAGAGGCAAACAAGAAAAAATCAATACTCTGATTCTCTGGAGCTGTCGGCCTCTTAGTAGGTCAGCCTCCCAAGCGCGCAACCTCTATAAAAGGATGGCTTTTGGAGCAGCTGGTGACCTCCGGTAGCCAACACATAGCCAAACTCACGCCCTGTGCCTGGGAAAGCCCATTTGGAGCAATGTTTGGAGCGGAGTCAGGTGCTGCTTGGAGATGCAGATCCTCGTGGGCGTCTGACTCTTGCGCGGCGGAAGCGTGGCCATGTCGATTATAGCCTCCTCGTTGAGCCCCGGTTACCAGCTAATGGCAGCTTTCGGTTTTAGCTGGCTCTTCTACAATTTTCAGTGATAATTTCAACAAAAATAGGATACAATTCGTTAATTGGCCACCCGAAAACCGTGCGTTAACCAACACTGACTCTGGAAGATATGACAAGACAACACCTATCGATATTGCGGAAGACCAACCAATCGATAGCCCGATACTGACCAGTAGAGATGAGAGTGATTCTCCTGGCGAGACAACAACAAAATTCACTGCGTAATTAATTAAATATTTTAGTTAAATCGAGGCGCACCACAAAGAAACAGCTCGCCGAGTGTTCAATAGTGTTCAAAGTAAGTGCCAGTGCCAAAGAAGCAGAGCGCAATGCGAAAGCGCAGCTAGAAAAAGAGTGTTACGCAGCAGGCGAAAAGTGCATGGAAAATGCCATTGGAGCCCCCACATCAAACATACACACAAATACACACGAGTACACACAAAGGCCCACGCACACGGACGCAATTAGTGGTGCGCTGGTAGTGGTGGAGCACAAAAACAAGTTGTTCGTGGACCCCAAAGGGGGCGGGGAGGGGCGGTGGAGGCTATCTGTCCACCGAGAGAAAACATTTTCGCACCATTTTTTCGTGGATAGCTGCCCTCATGGAAACTCCCCCTGGCACTTGAGGATTTGGCGGAAATGGGCGTTTTCCCTGCTGGCTTTCCTGGTATTCCAGAAACCTTCTTTCGCACTGGGCGACCTCGTCTTTGTCCGCTCTCTGCGCACTTTCTCCGCTGCGCCAGCTAATGGGCAGTGATCACGCTTTATCGCCCCGATGCGGGTAGCTTCCCGCGCCCACCCCCTGCTCCTGTTATCACAGTCCAGCGATCACTCACTGTTCAGCATGACTCATTGCTTTGGTTTTTATCACCCCGCAGAGCCTAGCACCAATATTCGTCGACTAATCCGACATTGCAAGCGTTTTACAGCTGCTTGTAGCTGGCTTACACTTAAAAAAACAGTCATCCTTAAACCACGAGCAAACCACATATAAAAAACCATTATTATACCCTAGCTAAAGATTATATTATGTGTATAAATAGTCTACAACTCAGTGATCTACTTTAGCTGCTTCGTTTTGGCTAGGTTGTTTATATATTTTACAACACATTTTTTAAAAAAAGGGTTATTTTTTTATTTCATTCTGCTCTGAAATATTTAATTTTTTTAAGATTTAAGGTACATAATCTTCTGCCCACAGAAATCTGTATTAAAAACCAGCAGCCATATCTATATATACTTAGCTATATGTTTTTAAATAGGAAATTCCTTTGTCAAAATACCTTACTCCACCCGCTTAATCGAATTAAAGACAAACTGCAATGTTATTTTTAACACCCAATCAATACCTTTTGTGTCTTTCAGCGCCAAAAGTCGCAAGAGACAGTCACCCCCCGAGTAAGCCAACCCCACAAACTACATCGAAATGTCTGGCCGCAAGAAATCCCTGCTGAAAGTCATCATACTGGGCGACAGCAGTGTGGGCAAGACCTCGCTGATGAATCAGTATGTAAACAAACGCTTTTCCAACCAATACAAAGCCACGATCGGAGCCGATTTCTGCACGAAAGAGGTGGTGGTCAACGATCGAGTGGTCACAATGCAGGTAAGCACTTGCACATACCCAAAACCCCCTGTTTTCCATATACTATATCGCACTTCGATTGCAGATCTGGGACACTGCTGGTCAGGAACGCTTCCAGTCCCTTGGAGTGGCCTTCTACCGCGGAGCCGACTGCTGCGTGCTCGTCTACGATGTGACGGCGCCCAACTCGTTCAAGAATCTCGACTCCTGGCGCGACGAGTTCCTCATACAGGCCAGTCCACGCGATCCCGAGCACTTCCCCTTCGTTGTGCTGGGCAACAAGGTGGACCTGGACAACCGCCAGGTGTCCACGCGTCGGGCGCAGCAGTGGTGCCAATCCAAGAACGACATACCCTACTACGAGACGTCCGCCAAGGAGGGCATCAACGTGGAGATGGCGTTTCAGGTTATAGCCAAGAATGCGCTGGAATTGGAGGCGGAGGTTAGTAACCCATTTTAAATAGGTTCGTCACCATCAAAACTAATGTCTGAATCCCTTACAGGCTGAGGTTATCAACGATTTCCCCGATCAGATCACCTTGGGCTCGCAAAACAATCGTCCTGGCAATCCTGACAACTGTCAGTGCTAATGTAACAACAACGCAAAACGGATAATTACACAATCTATATTATTAAATAATATTTCCAACATAATATTGAACATGAGAAGCAAGCGAAAACACAAAGGACGACGGAGGAAAGTGTTCTATGATTAAGTAAAACAATTTCAGCAAAACAGCCTAGTAATTAATTAATTGATAGGATGCAAAGTTCAGATACAGATCAACATCAGCAGACTCTAAACGGGCCTCTGGCAAGGGCTTTACCAGTATACCCCAACTTCCTACGACCTAAGTAACCGACCCCGTTCAATGAATAAGTATGCTCTGTGTACTCGTAATTAATAATTCATGTTTCTGACCGACCGCCCGCCCGCCTATCTCCCTAGTACTATTTTTGCCATTGTATTAGTCAAATTTTGCACGCAACCGCTGCTGGCTTTTGCAAACAGAACAGCAACCTTGAGTATACAACATCAGAGTATCTTCAAAACAAACAAAAAACAAAAAAAATCTTGTGATTGTAAATTTAATAAAAAGATAACTTTTTTAATGTAATTAACGACATAATTTCCTGCACCATCGAATTAACTATTCGATTGTAATTGGCTCAGCTCCACGAAACTCTTTGCAAAACATTCGAGCGTGAATTTTGTTTAGTTATAACGTTACTCGATATATCCTATAATTATGAATAGTATTCCATGTAAAATTGCTCCTTGTTTTTGGTAATACATATATGTAAATTGCGTATATATGGTATGTACTTTATTCCTCTGATGAATTTCATGAGTTTTCATGCTCTTTGTCTTAATTTGAAAATTAAACAATGAACAATTTACAATAAAACTCAAATAAGCTAATTGTGTGTTTTTGTGTGGGATTTTTAGAGATTTACACCACTGTACAACAGTTGTAAGCTAGAGATGCAGGTGCAAAAAATGTATCAATTATCGATAACACGCGCTGTTCATTAACATTCTGCTGCAAAAACAGCTGCTGCTATTGTCTGTTAACCAGTGAAGTTTTCTTATTTATTGAATCCCCTTCAATGTCGCGTATTTCACCTGTGGCCCCGCCCCCTCCACCGCCGCCCATGGTGGCAAGTCCTGCGACGCCTACTGCAGCAAAAGAACCACCAGGAGTTGTCAATGTAACCACCGATGAGTGCAGTTGGGCCTGGGAGTATCCGGAGCTGCAGAAAGGATGCTATCTCAGTCGCGTCTGCCAATATGCCCCACCGCAGCACTGCCAGTACTACCCTGTAAAAAGCATTTTGCAGGTGAGTTGAGAGGTAATACAAGTTGCTGGTTTAACCTTAACTTAGGTTGGCCCCACCTGTGGTCTTACGGCCCTGAGCATGCTGCTCAATGGTCATCCACCAGCAGCTGACCTTCTCGAGGATGCCATTGCCAAGGAATACACCTTAAATGGCGAACTTTTCAGCGCTCAGTATTTGTTTGAACTCACGCGAAATCATCTGCCAGGACCTGGTGCCTGTCAGCTGCACGTGGGCCCGCTCAACTGCAGGAAAGTCAAGGAACTACTAAAGGCTGGAGGCTGCCTCATAGTGCCGTATCCTTTTTCAAATTCATATTTCCCTACTCTGTATTTAAACCTAGTTTAAGTTCGTTTTTTTTCACCACTTTTAAACCGGTTGGCGCCTAACAGCGCTTCCAAACGGTTAACAGCACACTGTTAACTGTCAGTGTTGGAAAACGCGCGCTTGTTTAGTAGTACTTTTATAAACAGGCGTTTTGGGTCTAGCAAACTATTGTTAAATTCCCCATTTATTCAATAAGTAGAAAGTGCAAATAATATAACTAAATGGCCGACGAAACGGAACAGGTATGTCACAGCCTTGAAGCAAGGAAGTTTCTAACTGCCATACTTACAGCTCAGCCAGGTGATACTGCCGGTGAAGGAACCTCTGGATCTCATCCGGTTGAGTTTGGATGAAAAAGTGTACGTAAAGATGCGCAACGAAAGGGAACTGCGAGGACGACTCCACGTAAGTTGGTTAAACCTTCTTTAGATATTCAGTAACCCTGTACAATAAACCTTTTCTCAGGCCTTCGATCAGCATCTGAACATGGTGCTGGGCGACGCGGAGGAGACGGTAACCACTGTGGAGATCGACGAGGAGACCTACGAGGAGGTCTACAAGACCGCCAAGCGCACCATTCCCATGCTCTTTGTGAGGGGCGACGGAGTCATCCTGGTTTCACCGCCCATGAGGGTTGGCTAGCGAGTCCTTCTTCGGTTTTAAGTCAATTCACCTGCATTTATACAATATGTATTTATATTGGTCAATAAAAGTCTCAAAAAAGAGAATGTCTTAATCCGCTGGGGTAATCCTAATGTTGAATGGTATACCAAATAATTTATAAATTTGGTTATCCTTAAATCAAATTTAACTTTTAACTAACCAAGTTACGATGCCGATGTAAACCATGCTCCATGCCTGAAATCCGGACACCGAGCTCATTGGGCCTTGATTGTCGGCTACCTGGTGGATCCAGAGGATCGGGTAAATGGATAACATTATGTATCTTTAAAACATCATAATCTATTAATATTTTCCCAGTATTACGTCCTGGCTCGTCATGGCAAGACCTGGAACCTGGCAGTCTGGTCACTGGACACGCTAAGCGAGAGCAACGCCAACTTGGTGGAGTTTGCGCAGCCCAAGGGCTATCCGGACAATGAATTCCTGCTGCCACCAGGCGGAATCGGCGGATCTCTGGGCCTCAACGAACGCTCCATTCTGGTCAACGGCATGCCACAACAACCGATTCATATTCACTGCCCTTAGGCATACATTTCACATACATATTCTCAATAAAGAAGACTTGACCGTTTCGTATTTAACTTTAATATATTTAATAGTACAATTATAAATTACACGCCTTACAATACTTCACTTCGCAACGCAATCAACGCACCTCAAACGCCTCACCATCTTTCAGTTCGAACGGGGGAAAACACGCAGAAGTTTCGTATTTAATCGGTTCGCAACTACTACGGGGACACGAATGCGATTTTTGGGGGGAATAGAATATAATATACAATAATGATATATCGAACTGTCTCCTGCTAGTGCCTGTTGTATATATATATGTCGATTTTTATGTATACATGTATAAATTTACGCTTTTTCAACATCCGCTTATACGACTGGGCTGCCTTGAAATTTCAAAATCACAACAATAAGAGTAGTACACATGGTTTTGTATATGGTAGATTAGATAGGTATACTATATATAGTATGTATTGTATATAATTTCACACACAGATATCGTTCTGATTTAGGTAGTACATAGACGACGGGCTTGGTTAATATTTCAAATGGGGTTTCTCAAATAGTTTTTAGCATGCTGCATAACATTTAGATACTTTTGATAGTTGGCCAGAGACGGGAGCAACAATTTTTGAGATCATGGGGCCTAATGCTCCCGATTCGCTTGGGAACTGTCGGTTGGGGAATATAGAATAAAGGGTATGTATGCTAGTCAGTGCCAACAGGCAAGAGCAACGTGTCCATAGAAATTCTTGAAACAGTAACTACAAAGTTTGGTTTTAGCTCTAGAATCTAGACCTTCTTGTTCAGGATATTTTGATACGCGTTGTTCATCTTTGACGAGTTTATAAATACTTTAAGCATATCGCATTAAACTAGTAGTGTCTGGTTGTTTTGTCTGTCTGTGTCTGATTGCGGGTCGAAAGTATGTGGTAAAGTCACAGGTTGCGTGCGGAAATGAACTTAAATGAGCGTTACAGGCTAACGGTTTATTAACTAAAAATTTACAAATACTAATTATAAATAAATTATCATTCTTTTCAGTTTTATAATATTTATTGCCGCGCAAGTGACTGGCTCCCTTGCTCCAAGCACGCTTCAGTTTGTGTGTCTGTATATCTGTGTTCCTTCTTGTTTGCGGAGTTTGGGGTTGTCCCGTGTGAGGTCGGGGGTTAAAATGACTAGGATAATTCAGCACAGGACATGGGAGTGCAGCCGATGAGCGCGATGGGAAAGTTCTTGACGTGCGTTTGCCATTGCGACGATACCTGGAAGAACTTGACTCCCGTCCACTCGGTGCCATCGATGTACACTGCAAAATGAAAGGGCTGGTTAGTGAAATCCCTTAGTAAGCGAGAGCTGGGACCTCTCACCTCGCAGTGGCACTGGATGCGATTGTTTGGGTGAGCAAATCAGACGGGCCACGCCCTCCACACATTGCTCCTTCTCGAGATCACGCTCCTTATCCTTCTTCTTGCCCAAGCGCATAACTGAAAAGGGGAGGTCAGCGAGTTAGCATTTGAGTCTTCATCTCTGGCCAGGATCCACTCACTCTGCTTCTGCTTCTTCTCCTTGGTGGCGAAACTAACAGTCAGTCCATTGAACATATCACCCATTTGCTGTGCATGCTGTGGCAGTCGCCACACCTGCAGGTTCCTAAACGTACTCTTAATGCTATTCTTGCCGCCGGCATCGCTGCCCTTGGACATGCCGCCCTTTGAGTCCTTGACATGACCATCGCCCGGCCTCACCAGTGGCCAGTAGTCCACCTGCAGTTCCACTGCCTCCGCCGCCGCCAGTGCTCCACTGAAAGTTTGCTGCTGCTGCGACGATGGCGTACTCAGCGATTCACTGGTATTCCGCTCCCGGTGCGAGGAGGCCGACGAGGGTGGCGTCTGCAATGGCGGCGAGGTACGTCCCAGGCTCTGCTGCTGGGGCGGCGAACCGGACACCACGCCATGGACATTTGGCGAGCTCTGGCTGCCAATTGGGATGGCTTGGCTTGAGGCTGATCCAGAGCCCTGTCCACTACTGGCCGCATTGGAGCCGGCTACATTCTCCTCAAGATCCAGCGAGGCCTGGGCATCGAGATAACCAATACGGACATCCTGTAAATAAAAAACATATTAGGTAACAATTTTGGTTGGACATTAAATGGATTTCTCTTACACTAACGAACGGCACAAATATCTGGCAGGAGTCCTCATCCTTGTAGTTGACCATGGCCTCGGCGATGGGTATCTGGGTGCAGGGACCTGCCGCCAGCAGATAGCGCTGGATGCGCTGCACCAGCTCGGCGATGTCCGACTTGGCCACGCCAGCGGCATCCGCCAGGTTGGTGGTCAGTGCGGTGGCATTCACAGTGGTCACCGCACTGACCGCCGCCGCTGTGGCCGCCGCCCGTTCGCACAGCTGTGTCCAGTTGTCCGAGCCGAACATGACCGCATAGGCCTGATCCATCTGGCTGAGATGTCGGGCCACGCTGCCGCAACTGCCGCCGACGGGCACCAGGTAGAAGCGCAGGTGATTGAGCCAATCCGGAGGACGCACGCCCATCAGTTCGACATAATGCCGCAGGGTGGCTCCCTGCAGCCAATCGCCGCCAATCAGCAGCACCTTCACCGTGTGCGGTGGCTTGGCGTTCGAGTTGCAACTAAGGGGAGAAAGCAAAGCCATAAATTAACAAATCAAATCTGATGATGGATGGCAACCACTTACTACTTCTGGATCTTGGCCATGAGCGCCTGCAGCACCGCCTTGACCTCGGCCGTGTTCTGCGGCACGAAGGCAGGCTTGAAGGAGTTGGCAAAGAGCGTGACCAGCTTGGCCAGCAGTGCACTGCCGCCCAGCGCCTCCGGCGGACTGATGATGGTCACCACCTCGGGAATGGAGCTGTCCTCGCCGGCGAACACGCGACTCAGCTGGTCGAGCAGCAGCTTGCGTGGCTCCACATTGGTCGGCGAGAGGCAAGTCTCCAGCATGGATCTCGGCTCGGCGCTCAGGCTCAAGGTGTGCTTCCTCTTGCCGCCTCCCGAGGCGCTGATGGCACTGGCATTGTTGCCTCCACTTGCCGTAATGCCCGGCGTATTGCTGGAAGTTCGGAACAAGCGGGATCGCTTCTCCGTCTGGGCGGGCGTTACCACGCTACCGCTTCCCAGACTGGCGGCCACCGAGCTCACTGGGGTCAACTGCTGCTGCTGCTGCTGCAGGCGCATGTAGTCCTTGTCCCGGGGGGGACTGTTCTGCGGATCGGAGTTCTGGCCATCGGTGTAGCCAGCATTGCCCTCGTTGCCGGAGCTGTCATTGCCTCCGCGATCTGTGAGGAGCACAAGAGAGAAAAGGGGAAGGTTAAAAAAAGGTTGAATGGATGAAGCTAGTTTAAGAAAGGGGCAAACACAATGGTGATCTATTGAAATGTGATAAGGAAAAAACAAGTTTTGGGCGCGAATTCTTTAGGTTTCTACTCATAGATAGATTTTTATGGATATTTTCGAAAAGCCTTGTTCTTCTTTCACATTTTTCAAAAGCCACAACCATTATGATGACCCCGGGTGGAGGAAGGGGTCTAGTGAGGAGGGACGGTGTGAAACTGGGGGCATAAGACATGCGGAGACCAAACAAGACAAGATAAACGGATTCGTGAGACGGAATGGCGGCCACAAATAGTAGGTCCCGAAATAGAACGCCCCTGCGAAGAGTGGCCCAGTCCAAGGAGTGCCCCATGTAAATAAATAATAAAGCGGACCGAAAATACAATTAAAGCTTTCCTTATTTTATGACCATGAAAGGGGGTGGGTGGGCTAAAAACGGGGAAAGTGGCCATATTTTTCCGAGGCAGAAGTTTCCGGCTCGTCGTGCTTGAATTTTCAAAGCCATGCGCCGATTAATCAAAAAACGCACGACACGTATATAAAGTGAAAGTGAAAGGAAAAAGGGGGAAAAGTGGAAAAAATTAAGGAAGGGGGAGCAAACAAATCCAAGACTTTATCAGGGGGAAAAGGGCGGGGTCTAGCTGTGATTAAGGGTGTTGTTTTCAAGGGTCTGACGTCTATGCCTGGGCTAATTGGGAAACCGCTTCAAGTGCGTCGAAGGTTCAATTGTCAGGCCACGCAGACTCACACACAATTCCACACATGTTGAGGACGTTGGCTTCCACTTTTGGGGGATGGGAGGAGGTGGAGGAGGAGGTTTATTTTAAGACCCCACAAACATGCACTTCAACCATAGGTACTAAAAACAAACGATCAATGGCATTGACGCACAAATCAAAGATTCCCCGCAATCATCCCACCCCATTTCTGGTGGCATGCAGAGGTGGTGTGGTGCAACAACACAAAATTACGAACAAGGCATACGTTTACATTTCCAGTGTACTTGTGGCGGTGTGTGGCTGTGTAACTGTATGCGTGTGTGGGCTGTGCGTGAGTGTGTGTGTGGAGCAAGTCAAGAAAATTGGGGTTACGACTCCTTGAAATATTCAAAGGCTACCCTTAATCCTGATAGGCACTTCCTTCCGAGGGAAAGGAGCTAAAAGGTATTTGGTATATATTATAAATCAAACATAAAAGCAGCAAACTTCGTGTATGTACGATAAGTTATAGAAAGAGATATATAAAAACGTATCCAAGACGTATAATCCATAAAAAAGGCAAAAGCTCACGTAGTGTTTTATTCTCGGAAAGTCAAAAGAAAACGTAATATATATTTTTTTAAACTTGTGTTTACAATTATCCCACTTCTTGATATTCTCAGGATGTCGTAAGCCCCATGCAAAAGGACTCTATAAGGCATATCTGGTTAGAAAATGTATCTGATTATTTATATACAAACTGGACACGGGATACACACAACTGTTTGTGGTCTCATTTCGGGGTGTTTGACAGGCTGGTTGTGTGGTATGCGAGAGGTGTGTGGTCGTATTTCTATAATTTTGATGCGGGGCATATTTTGGGGGTATTTTTCTTTGTTTTCATTATTTTGTACTTGATTTTGCTGTAATTTACACAGACCTGGTGTTGTTGCCGAATTGTTATTGTTTGTTAAATGAATGCATTTTTGGTTTTTGTTATTTTCAAGATTGTAAGATGAATTGGTCAATTGGTCGCTCTTATCCGACGATCGGCGCTCAGAGTTGCCTGCAAGAGAGATTTGTTCAAGCCATGCAAAATGTATCTTCTGTTCGTTTGTTTGTTGTTTTGTTCTGGAGTTTCTTGTTTAGTATATATGGTATAATTAAGTATAATTAAGCTAAGCCGTTTGGGTTCGAAAATACTCGACTTACAGCTATGAGATACAGTTGAAAGTTCAGCAAAAGCTACGAAAATACAAGTTATGGTTGCGCTGCTGCTTCGCCGGAAAAATGTTCAAGGCCACGCCCCTCGATTCAGTGGGCGGCAGTGACAGTGGCGGTCAACAGGACAATTAACTATTTGCCTCTCTGTCCCACTGCCACGCCTCCATTTTCCAGGCGGAGCAATTTGTCCTTTTTTTACTCTGTGTGTGTGTGAGTGGGTGGCGGTATGCTGTGTTGTGTGTGTGTGTGACATTCCTTTCCGCAACTTTTCTTTATTTTTCGTGTTTTTCAACCTTGACCCAAACTGTTGACAATGGAAAATCGCCGACGAGCGGACAAGCAGACAGCAATAACAAAAAAAATAATGGACAAAAATAAAACCGGCAATATAAAATAAATGTGTATAACCAAAAGAAATTTACACATTTCCGGGAAATTACTGTGTTTATTATCTCGAGGGATTTCATTTCACTGGAAAATTAATTATACGTTTGTATGTATATTAAATCTGACCTTTACTTTTAAATGATTTCAAGAGAAAATCTCTTTAAAATACCTTAAAAAAGCTAATTAAATATTTAAATTTAAATTGATTTGTGTTTCATAAAATATTAGCGAAAAGCTGGAGATCAGTGTATTAAGTATTATTCAATATAGTAACGTAGGGCAAAGGCAACGCAACGCAACGTAACGCAACGCATTAGAAAGCCAAACAGAACTCATAGAGCAAAAGTCGTTAAGTCAAAACTCCAGTTAATATAGCACATCAACAAGAACGCAAATCCCATTGGCCCGCCATGGAGGACGTCCTGCCTCCGCACTCACCAGCAGTTCCGGTTCCGGGTCCCGAGCCGCCGCCCAACAACTGGTTCAGATCGCCGCCATTTCCGGTGATGTTGTCGTGCAGCATGATCCGCGAGTTGGTGAAGAACGGACGCAGCGATGGCTTCGGCGTGGAGCCCACCGAGATGCTGTCCATGTCCGGGCCCGAGTCGTCGCCCTCGCAGCAGGAGAGCGACTCCAGCTCCTGGAAGAGGGCATCCAGATCGCGTTCGCCGCGCAGAGCGGCCGTTCCCCGGTGGCCGGACTCGCCCTCCAGCTCCTCGCTCACCTTGAACCGCTTCAACAGCGCCACGATCTTCTGCTTGAAGTTGCGCTGCTGCAGCGAAATCGTCTGAAATCGTCAAGAGATCATTGTTATTATAAGATCTACTAAATATTGCATCAACAAAACTAAAAACTAACTTAACTTCGTAAAACAGTTAGCATTTAACTAGTTCATCAGGAAATTGAAACTTTAAGATCTTGCTAATAGGATATATAAAAGAGCGTCCATGTTCTCCCTCTTAGTTGTAATATCTGAACTTTTTAGGGATGTGAGCTATAAAACCGAAGAGTTCTAACCATTAAATGAGCGTAAAACTTTGTAATAAAGTCAACCATCAACCTAACAACTAGTTCAACAGGAAATTAAATCTATAATATCTTGATTACATGGTTTTTTCCGAAAACGAGCAAATATTCCCTGCTCTTCCCGGTGTATTCCCCTATTAATACCTCTTAATGGCCCCTGGCTAAATCCAAACTGGCTTATAGGCCATTAAACAAAATCTCAAGGACTGCGACCGTGATGACGACTGGACTGAATGGCTGTTGAAATTTATGCATCGTTCTTTTTTAATTGCCCCACTCCCATCGGTATCTTTTTGTTTGTTTTATTTTTTCCCTTCCTGTGCGCTGGGGCCTGTCATTAGGCGTGTTTTTATCTACAGCAGGCCTTTAAATGATCCTGCGATAAAAAGCTAGCAACAACAGAGCAGAAAAAAAAGCAGAAGCCCATGACAATAAAAGCCGCAGGCTAATTTTACACCTGTGCTACGGATGTTGGCCAGGTGCGTTCGGGGGGGAGGGAATGGGGCAGAAGGACGAGGCAAGGCAAAAGTCCATAATTGGCCCAAACAGCTGAGCCAAGTCAAAGCCTGACGCTGTTTAAATATTTAAGCGGCAGCTTAAGAAAATTGTCTTTGTTGTGATTAGTACTCATACTTTCAGGGCAAAAACGCCATAAATAAAAAATGGATTTTATAATTATAATGGGGCTCTAGGAAGGGCAGACAGAAGGTGGGCTTTAGAAGGAAATTGAAAATAATTACAATATGGTAATGCGGTTTTTATGGTTACCCAAACATATGATCGAGTATTTTGGATACCTCTTACAGGACCTCGACCTAATCCAAACTCCAATCCATTGTCATGCGGAAGCTCTGTGGCTTTTCTATTTAGATCGCAGCCCACACACCGTCTCGCCTGCCCATCCACGGCCCCGATATAGCCCTGAGATATAGCCATAGGTTCGAAAGTATGCCACCGGGCGAATCCAAGCAAATTGAGTCGAGTAAGCGACACGCCAAGGCCGCCGCCCCAACAATTGTCAACTATTTGCCACAGAAATTCTTGGCCACCCCGTTTGGGGCATGCTCGCACAATAGCATACAAGTATCTAACCTATTCTATGTACTATAGGGATACATTTTTGATACATATTTCATTTGATTTCTTGTGTATCTTGTATCTGCCCGCGGATCTGGGTTAGCGGGAAGGAACTGACAATATTTCGCAATTGGCGAATGCCTTGACAAGAATGAGGAGGTGGCAGGAAGGTACTAACAATGTAAGACAAGGCTAAGCATAGTTCGATGAACAGTGAGGGGGCTAGACTAAATGCGAATACTGTGGAAATGCCTTATAGATTAGCTTATGCTAATTGAGAGGTTAATACTTCCTTGTTTGCAAAGGAAAAAGGAAATTATAATTATCTGGAATCTATTTTGGAGGTATCTAGTAAATATTTAAACCTTTTATCTAACTTGGCACTTAGCCTCTGATTAAAGGGTTCAAAAACAAAGCACCCCTCTACTTTGCATTTCTAGCTCTCCCCCCTTTGTTTCTCATGTAGGTATGTAATCTATATAGATAGCTAGCCACTAGGTGATATTTATTCACTTTGCATAATGAATTTTAGAGCCCCCAAACAGAAGACCCCCTGACTGCTGCTGACGTGTGGCCACGCAATTATATATCGAGCGGTAATGAAAATATACTTTTCGGTTAAGAGACGCATTTTTTTTTTTCGTTTTTTGGCTGCCGCGTGCGGAACAGCTGGGCGGGATTACACGGCGGACTCATTGACTCACCCGGCTAAACTTGGCCCGCGACGAGCTCTTGTCCTTCATCTCGAACTCGCTGTCGCTGTCGACGACCACGCCGGGATGGTGGTGCTGGATGCTGCCGGGATGGTGGCCCACTAGGGCGCAGTCCTCGATGCCGGAGCGCTGCAGCTTGTTGCGATACTTGCGCATATCATGCTTGGCCGGATGGTTGTAGTCGCGCGGATCCTTGGGATCGTAGCCACGGATCAGGCCTAGTTCGTTGGCCTCGTCGTTGAATTCGCCCGAACTGAACTCGGCCTCCTCGTCCTCGTCGGAGTACTCAGCAACGCGATCTGCGGAACCAGATTAACCATATATAAGTACGGGTGTATTTGTACGAGTATATTCGGGATAAGTAATGGCAAACTCGTATCTCGGAATGAAACTAAGATAAACGTTCTGCCTTTTGCGTTGTTATAAACGGTTTATGGCCGGTTTTATTTTATTTTTTATACAATACAAAGGGGTTAAGTGCCTGAACCGTTAAAAACCTATTTAGTTTTTAATTATTCTGGTACACACTCGCGTCTTATTGCCAATGATGTATTCATTTAGTTATACTTTTGAGAAAAATTGTATCAGCTTGTTTGAACAGTTGAGATACAATTTGACGGATTAACTTTTACTATTTAAACAGATTAACTCTTAGTTTAGTTAGGGTGAAACACAATTTCCCTTCCAAAAATACAATTATTTTCACATTACACTCCTCTTAGTATAATCAAAATTGATACAAAATTTGGGTTATGTTTTATAATATGTTATTAACCTTTTCGATAAAATATGGGGGCCTTGGTAAACGGTAAATATTTCACTCCCTTTTTACAGCTAACTGCGTTTTTCATCAATTTCAAGATTAAACCAAACGAACACCGCTTTTTCGTTGTTTTTGTTTAGTAAATTAATCACAGATAACACGGTTGACTGTCTTTTTGGCCGCTGCTGTTACTTCGGTTTGTTTTTAACTACGCCCGATTTATCTATTCATCTCCCGTAATGTTGTTATTATTATTATTATTTTGCTTTCTTTCCGCCGCCTCTTTCTCTTCTCCGAGTGCCGAGTGTGTGAACCGTCGAGCGCCTGTCAGTGAAATGAATGAACCGCTCGAAGCTCCGCACGTTTTGTGCACTTGCGATGAGTGAAAGAGAGCGCGAAAGAGGGAGCGGAGCGGGAGAGTGGGGTACTGAGCGGCCCCCTCAGCTATTAAAAAGCTAAGTATATGGTGCTTTTTGTATCCAATACTCGATAAAAAGGGGAAAAAGGGGATGTCGTTATGTAGCATAACAAAAAAAAACTTTCTCTCGATCCCAAAGGAGACACCATTCGTTATTTTAATTGCAGAATATTGAAATTACATTTGTGAATACTTTCGTCCTTATTTTAAGAACCCTTCTTATCAAAGTATTGAGCAGGCTAATTTGACCTTTAGGTCTTACTATTCTATTTATACCATAAATACCTCGATTAATCTAAAACAGGTAAATACTATGATCTTCGAAGGGAATTTGATTCGAAATGTTGTTTAGCTAACTTTAAAATCTAGCTATTTTTACTTGGCACTACCGACAGCCCTGGCGCAATGAGAGTGGGCAGAGAGCGGGCGCCCACCGCAACAACACCTGTGAGCGCAGAGAGATGAGCCACTTGCGCACCGAGAGAAATTACTCAAATCAATACGAGCCGTTCGAGGGGACAAACAAACGTGCGCATCGATATATTCCATTGTATCTGAACCCACACGCCGCCACACGTCGGCCTATCTATATGTGGGTCGTTGTTCGATATTACTGAACAAGTGTCAAAAGCTCACTGCATGGGAAGTGCTCATTAAAGATATTTTTACGCTTCGATTCGGGCAATTGAACTAAAAGTTTGGGTGGGAAATAGATGTAAGGTGTGAATAAAGGGGAAGGCCCTAGGAAATGGGATATAGGATTTACTTAGGGAACTTAATCAGCACTTCAATTATGTCTACACCGAATATTGGGCACTTAATCGATATTTTATTAATGCAGGGCACTTAAGTATCTAATGATCTAGTGTGAAAATGTGCCTTAAAATGGGAGTTTTTAAGTGAAATCTCTTAGATATTTTTCAATTTTGTTGAGTTATGGATCCGTTTACTCAAAAATAAATGTAGCCTAAATACGTTCATTGTATATAAAAGGGCTTGGGTAATAATTCTTTACGCTTCAGAGCTCTACAGCTGTACATTTACCCAGCAGTTCCTGTTGATCTAGAATTATGGAGCATGTTTTTTGATCGTGTGAACTAGTTTACTTAGAGAATTATAGAGAGCTTTTCACACACTCGCTCATATCGGACAGCTACATTGTTTGCGATAAGATTTGTGTCATCGCCTTCTGATGTCACTTGTTGCACTCCGATTCCCATTCCCATTCCGAATATCATTCCCACTCCCATGCCAAGCCGTTTCCACTTCGTTTTCGAAAACTGGCTACCACTTCCACTCCCGTTTTCAGTCCATTATAATTATGATTCCCATCTGTTTTCGTACCCAGTGCTCCCAAGGGTATATTGTTATAACCCAAAAAAATAAATTATATAAAAATAACTTTTAGATATCAACGCTTATCTATTTATTTTCCTGGTAATCGATAAAATGGGCTTAAACTTCCTGTTTTTAAATATATCACAAAATATCACAAGCCCATTTGTAAAAAAAATAGTATCTAAAAATATATTTACATTTTTTATGGTTGAATATCAACAGAAAGGTGGAGACAGTTTTCTAATGAGTCATATATGTTTATAAATAAAGTGTAACCTTTTTTAATTTTAAAGATCTTTAGTAATAAATAGGCTTGCATTTAGCAGCACTTATTAATCAGTGATCTTCAATGTAGTGTTATGATTTTATATTTCAGATATAACATATATTTATCATTAGAAAATTGCTTTTTTAAGGAATTTCCTATTTTGTATTATATGTTCGAGAATCTCCACTAACTAATTAGTTATCTTTATGTAATTTTATGGTCTTCTATAACACATATTATAGATATTTAGAAATATTTTTTCAAGAGGTATTTGAATATTCGAGGTTCTCCACTACACTGCTACTACTTTTTGTTTGTTTATTTGCTCGCATGTTGTGCTGTCGTTATCATTTAGCCAAAGCTATTCACCGGCCGGTTTCTGTTGCCTGCTGTCTGCGCGGGACTCTCTCTCGAGGGAGGAGGGTAAGAGTGGGTGTTGTGGGTGTTGGCGGTACGTCTCCGAGTTCCTCGCACACACGTATCTGTATCTGGGTATCTATCGCGTGCTGGGCGGTGCTGGTGGATGAGCTACACTCCTCCGGTCTGCGAAAGTGGGTGTAAGCGTAAGTGTGGGTGCGGAGCAAACTCCGGTTAAGTGTAACTTTTGACAGCCTCAGAGCCGTTAAGTGATAAGTACAGAGAATGATTAAAAAGCGGGCACTGCTAGGTAAACGCGGGAAAAGCCAGGGAAACAGTGTGGGATAGCTGGGAAACTGCTGCTGGCAGCGATGATTAATTGGTCCAAAGCAGAAGCTACGTTCCTTATGACTTATTGACTATTACTCTGGGCCCCCATATTTATCTTGGCCCGCTTTGCGTGCTGGTTAACTTTACAGGGAACGGGGGAAAAAAGAGAAAAAGGCTAAGAAAATAGAAGTTTCCTACTTGAGGGCAATTATTTTGTTTGTCTTGGCTTTTGCAATTACGCAGACAACTTAATGATGTCTCCCTGGCATTGTTTTCCTGTTTTCCATTCTTTCGGTTTCTATTCCTTCATAATTGCATGCAATTCTTAAACACTTTAATGACCTTTTGCCTGTCTGGGGACTTGGACTGCGTTTCCTGGAAGGCAAGTGAATGTAACGCACAAGCACTTTGGTCCAAGGAATTTCCACGAAAAGTGTTTTCCACATGGGAGCCGGGCGAACAACAAGTAAACAAAGGCCCGGAGAGAGACAATAATGGCAGACAAAGTGTTGCCAAAAGCTAGGGAAGATGTGTCGTGGGCAAAGCCCCAGATTCAGCCTCCTGGCCCACCTACCCGTACCATTGGGATTCCCATTCCCACTACCCGTTTTCACCCCCCAGCACCAGCACAACGCACTTCCAGCCCACGCTCCGCCGGTGCCACGCTGCGTATGAGTAATGAAAACCGTATTGAAAAGCGACGAGCGACATTGATTTAGTGTCTGTGCTCTCTATATCCATGCGGGAGTTCGGAAAAACCACAGCAACAGAAACAGAAAGATAGAACTGAATTTGGAAGCATTTTCCGACTGTTTGTTACTCCCTTTTGTAACATACCATATCATAAAATAAAACGTATTTAAAGGCATTTTAGTAACAATCAAAACTATTTGTAGAAGATATATTCGAAGATATAAAGTTTATAATAAACCATTTTACGACCCTTACATCCTTAACCATCTTAAAAACATAATAATCATATTATATTTATAAATATCTTACAACATTTTTAAAATGAAACATATATTATACGTGTTACCGCAAAAACACAATACACCCTTGAACCTAGAATCAAGAGTCGGGTAAACAAGCCAAGAGGAATATCGTAGAAAACTGGCACAAAAAGGCAATACATTGGTTTGACCTTGGCCAGCACACGAATCTTGTCATTAGATGACAGCCAATGGGGCGGGTAAGTGGGTGGAGGTCGCCTGAGCAGGGGCGCTGATAACAAGGGGGGAAAAGCAACAGCAGCAGCAGCAGCAGCAGCGTGGAAGTGAACAATGTGGATACTCTCGACATAATTTACGCATTTCGCCATTAACCACTCAATGGTTGGGGTGCGCAAAAAGCGGTATCTGGGGGGTGGGAGGTAGGTACATAGCACACTATATATAGGGGTGGCCGTACGGTCATTAGAGGCGCAAAACAGCCTCCCTATCACCCTACTTGGCAGCCTCCTCCCCTCCTGCCAACCTTGTCACTTCTGCACAACGTTTATCTCTGGCCCTCAAGGACAAATGACTTAATTCCTGTCGTTGTGGCAACAGCACAGAGAGAAAAGAACAGAAAAAAGCTGTCGGAGCTGTCATCAGCAGAAGCTTCATAAGAACGAGAATCCGATGAAGACGGGGCTGCAGCAGCAGCCGCAGGCTCGGCTATATCCTCTACATAAATTACAAGACC
This sequence comes from Drosophila biarmipes, assembly GCF_025231255.1. NCBI lineage: Eukaryota > Metazoa > Arthropoda > Insecta > Diptera > Drosophilidae > Drosophila > Drosophila biarmipes. The sequence continues at coordinate 23,911,783 of NC_066616.1, read as the reverse complement.
TCAGTCGAAGGGATGGGGAATCACAAGTTTTTTGATTGATTTGCCGTTGCTCTTGAGAGTTATTTATGGATTGCATTGGGCAAGAAGATAAACAAGAGAACCAAGGAATTAAGTTAAGCTGCTACCGCAGGATGATTTAAAATACAAATAAAGCACATTCTGACTCTGCATCTGCTGTATCTTTTAAACCATTCAACATAGGATATTGTTCTTACTACTTCCCATTTTGTTTGGTTTTTGCGAGCTGTTTCCACTTTCCCGCCCAAGTGTCATACCAATGAAAAATAAATGAACGAAACACTCATAGAACATTTATGAGTACTTAACCAGCAGTACATTTACATATTAATTTAAACGCTTTCCTTTAGTCCTTTGAGATTTTCGGAAACTAGGGTACTGTGTTATCAATTTGCCCAGGGTTCTTGTGTTTTTGCGTTTGCAACCCCCTCCCCCTCCCTAGCTTAAGTCCATTGTGGCGGCCAAGGAAAACTCAACATCCCGCACAGCCCGCTTGAAAACCAACCCACAAACAAGTTCCGCTGCTCTGGGATGTTCGCTGAAGGAGCGTCCGACTGCTAATGGTGCCTGGCTCGGCCTGGCACCTGCGGGAATGGACGAGGACTGGAATTCGGAGTGGGTGGGTCTGGCCGAGTGGGTGGGTGAGCGAGCTGCGAGGTGCGCCGGTCGAGGCGCATTCAACAAGCAGCGAAGCAGCCCTGCGGCAATCAGACACACACCCACCCCACACACGAAAAAAACATTCTATCACCTCCATATTGTCATCAAGATGGTCCCAAATTCGATTATATACTAAAGTGAATCAGGGTAGATGTTATAAAAAAGAAAAGCTGATACGAAAACTGAATTTTCTACTCAAAAGCTATTAAAACTAAAGATAATTCCTAGGTACTTCCCAGATAATTCCATTTTCCCCCAGTGCAGTTTGGTATTTTCTCCCGCACAAGAACCAAAACACCATCAGCAGCGTTTTTGGAGGCCGGACCGCATAAAGAGAAAATCAATACACCGAATTGAGGTTGAGGCAAAAAGGTTTTCCTCGCATTGCCCAATGCCCTCTGCTTCTGCTTTTGAATTCCATTTTTGCAAATTAGAAAGCGAGACCCAGAGTAATTTAACAGAGCTGTCTGTGTCTATATATGTTCCCAACCCTTCCTCCTCCTCCCTTCTCTTGGCCAGAACCAAGTTCATTTTGCTTGGGTTCAAGTGCTGACCCTCAATATATGGGGCTTTCTGACTGTCACTGCCAACGGAATGGATTGAGCACGGGAGCCAAATTCTCGTGCCCTGGCCCTGGCCCATTGCCAAGTGGCCAGGGAGAGGCGAACTTCTGATGGCCACCAGCAGGCCACGAGTAGGGATATCCCCAGCCCCTTTCCCAGCCAATCGCCGGGTGCGCCAAAAGTGTCCGAAACGAGTAATGACAACGGCATGATTTATGGCTAATGGAGTTTATTTACAGGCGGCCATTTGGAAGGGAAAGTAGAGTTGGGATTATTAAACCAAAAGTGGGAATACACTGTAATCATTACAGTATAATTTTGGTATTTTTATCTAGCCTTTATAATAACTGATGGTAATTTAAATAGGAATATTATAAAGAATAGTGACAAAGGCATAATTTATGGCAAATTAAGTTGATTAATTGTGGACCATTCTAAACGGAAAGTAGAGTTTGGAATTATTATACTAAAAATGGGAATAAACTATTTCAATTACAATATTATGTTGGTATATTTTGGTATTTCAATCTAGTATTTATAATTGCAGATATTTGTAATTTAAAGAGATAAATCTCGTTAGAAAATGTTAAGGTTTTCCTATCCTCTGAAAGGATAGGCAGTTTGAATACACATCCCCCTACCTTGACAGCCCCATGTAAGCGATCGGTTTGCCATTAGAAACGGCCAAAGTTTGGACCGAACGAAAATCACGTTGCAAAGATTCAATTTTGCATGTCATACATATTTCATCAGCCCGGCCGGCTTAGAGGTGAGCTTGGGGTTGACCTTTACCTTGGCCCTGGCCGCATGGCGTGAGAACACTGCAAATCTCTCTATACACGTACGTACCATCCCCCTAAAGAAGGACTCGGCTCAACAGCTTAACTACACACTTTCCGCAGGAGCAGCAGTAGCAGGACCAGGAGCACTCGGTGTCCTTTTCCATCTCATCTTAAATGGCCACTTCCCCTAGTTTGCCCTTAGGGCCGGCCAGCCAGGCCCTACACCAGATGTTGCCGATGGGAAACCGCATGGTAAATGAGTTTTCCACTCGCTCAACGCTATTTTCATAATTGAATTTCCTCTCTAGGCGTTGGAGAACTCGCTCTTTTCGGTTCGCACGCCATTCTCTTGTCAAACAGAAATAGCTGAAAAATAATTTCAATTAGATTGCCATGGATGAGGCTTCGCCTGCTGTTGCCATGTGGTGGGGGCCGCCTTTCACTGCCAGCCGTGGGGAATCTCATGGCACAGAATTCTCCATTCTCAATTCTCAATTGAGAATACCGAAATGCGTGCGCTGACGTCACTTGTAGCCACCTAACGCTGCGCCATGAGTCCCCCTTGAATTGTTTCACAAGCAATTACCATAAACATCAGCTCAAATTGGGAGCATCATCTCGATCTCGGGACAGCCACTCATCCGTCATGGCGACGAGCAGAATCTCCTGCCTCCTCCCCACTTGGGCCATTAATTGCCCAGTTTGCGTCATTAGCACTTCTCTAATCTGGACTGGGCCTGGGACTCGTGGGTCCATTTATTTGTGTTTTATGGATTTGGCAATAAATTCTTTAGCATGGTTCGGTTAAGGGAATGCTCATCGAAGTAGATATTCAAGAGAGTCTGTGACATGCAACGTGGGACAGTAAAAACGAAACTATGAACTAGGTTAAGATAAGAAAAAACATTATGATAGGTTCTTCCTAATCAGGATTCCACATATACAAAGAAAATGATTTAATTTTATCTATTTGAAAGAGTATTTATCCCTTGTGAGGGTTTGATATTGTAGGAATAGGATTTAAATTATCAATTCCATTCTTCTTCTGGTCTTAAGACCAGACTATCAGTTGTTTCAGAGACATTTTCAATTTGTTTTAACATACTTTAAAATACAATATTTTCCTATTTTCCTAATATAATTCCTCTAATAAGTCAGGCTTATCTGCCTGTATTTCAAATAGAAAATATCTTCTTCTTCCTAAAAATTCAAAATACATCGCATTTAAAGGAAATGTTTGTATTTTTTTGTCTTGGGCTTTCATATATTTTCACTTGTTTTGGAATATCACTTTCCCTTTTATCCTTGGAATATATTTATATGTCGGACTCACCTGCCAGCAGCACGCTGTTGTTGTTCTTATTGTCATGGTCAACTGGAATGGAAGAGACGCGTTCCGCTCGCAGGCAGGCGACCACCGTGCCTGGCCTGCCATTCTTTCCGGAAGCAGTGAGCTCGATGATCATGTCCATCGACTTCTGGAGCACCGCATCCATGCGGATGATGCCCTCGGCCAGCGTTTTGTAGCCCAGAATGGTGCGTGATTTGTATTTCTTGCGGCGTTGCAGCAAGATAACCAGTCTGCCGACGAGGGAAAAGGGAAATTAAACTAATGCCTGGAGGATATTCGATTTAAATCAACACCCGCCTACCTATTGCCATCTCTCTTGATAAAGTGCGGATACTGCAGACTGAAGTGCAAGTCCAGCTCGGTTTCCGTCAGGGGCACAGCCACGCCCAGTCCGCCGCCTCCGGTGCCCGCACTTCCCGGAGTGCCGAGTCCGCCACCAGCGCCAGCACCAGCACCACCTGCTCCTCCGGCCACCGACATGGGGGAGTTGCCCTGCAGCGAGGCGGAGGAGGTCAGGGCGGAGCCGTTGATGGGTATCTCGTGGCTGCGCAGTGTCCTCTTGGAGCTCTGCATCTTCACGGCCAGCGACAGCGAGGTGGTGTCACCAGGAAGCGGGGTCAGGATGGAGAGACGTGTTATTGTCAGCGAACAGAGTCTGCAAAACGGAGAAGAAAACATCCGGGATTAGTGCAAAATCGATGTGGTGAAATAGGAAAAATGTAGTTTGATTACGGCATAATCCGATGGAATTTCCACTGATACTACTAAAAGTGTTGAAAGACTTTAAAAGTAATCAGTAACATTATAATCTAACCAAAAAGGGGGGCCAAAAACCAGAGAGGAAACAATATGAAAAACCTCGTTAAATGCATTTCCAATGCACTGAACAATCGATCATCGAAATCTAGGCAACAAAAAATACAGAAAACAATTTACCGCCATGAGATTTTTCGTTGCCAGGCCTGGAAAGCGAAGCAGAAAAATCAAAAGTAAAATGCAATCAAGTAGAAAACAAAAGTTGTATAATGGAAAATGAAATAAAAGCGAATGGAAATGGAAACGGAGGAAAACACATATGTGTGTGCCTGAAAAGTGGAGAGGAAAGACATTAAAATTAAAGTTTTCTCTTGTGCGATGCGATTTTCAAAGGAAATTCTCTGTATCTCAAGCATACATTTCGAGCAAAGTCAGATGTAATGACCATTATAATCGCTTATAACTAAGCCATAAAGGAAATTGGATTTCATTTTTCGTTTTTCTTCTGCACTGTCACAAAGTATATCAGTTTTTTTTAACGTTTTTGGCAGCAGCACAAGACAAAGTCCAGACTGTAATCGCCAGTATATGAGTATAAATAATTTATTTCCTGATTAATTTCTGCCCCGTAATGCCCCCCGTGCGGAATCCGAGCCTCTTTTGTTGGAACTGCTCACTCATCTGGTCGAATCAGCGAGGATGGGCCGGGAGTTTGGATGGGGAGTTGGGTGATCTGGGAGCACGGGTGCATCGCCAACAAGATATAGTATGTGGTGCGTACGATATCCGGCTTGGCGGGGTGTGAAAGATATGCAAATGGAGCTGACTAAGCAGCCAGCCGGATGACTCGACTTTCGCGGGTCGAGGCTGCACAATGGCCCCTGACTGGAGAGCCCCCGGATGGGCGGATGCAGATGGAGGTAGAGGATGCCCAGCCATTGATTGCCGGACAATGGCACCCGCTTATTGAGTTCCCTTGACCGCCCATCAAGGCAGCACGGTAAATAATTTTGTAAGGCCCTTGATGAGCATTTAAAATGATTTCATTTGAATACCAGGCCACACAATATATCAACTTGCCAAGTAAAATACCTGCTTAATTACACCTGATTTAAATAAATGGAACTTTTGCCTGTGCAACTGCGAAATGAAAGCGCTTTCCTCACATTCCAGGCCAAGTTCGGATGCGTAGTCGTCGGCAACGCGCAATTAATTTCTTAATTAATAATTCAAAACATTCGTTTTGTTGCCCATGCAAACTTCATTAAAGGGAATTCGAAAGGGGTGCTGGAGGAGGAGGTTTGCTGGGTGACAAGACGAGGACAGCTTTTATAAGGCAAGTCGGACAGACGGTACACGCAATGCAAAGACTCCAACGACTTGTTTATGGCGTTACAGAAATAAAACGCAAATGATTTACAAATAATCAACAAGTTTATAACAATTGAATAAAGGAAAAACAGAAAAAGAGATAGTACCTCCGTTTCTTTATGCATCATTTAGTCAATGACAACATGACAAAATAATATTTGTCACAGTGAAACATATTTTATATTTATATATTGGTAATTCTAAAGGCCCCATTAATCTTTTAATAACAACATAAAAATCCCATTAGTACTAGGTACTGGCAGCGAACATATTTCCGTATTTGGACAGCGCTTCCCAAGTGTCACAAATAAATCATCAGGCTCATCACGTAGATCACTCGAAATATCAATTCTAATCGCCCCCTGTGATCAGCATTGGGAATGATTCTTTGAGTGACTAACGATGTCACCAATGTCGGTTCCCCCAGTCACATCGATCGCATCGGAACCCCCATATTACCCCTGCAGAACCAATAGCTTGCTTTCAATTTGATTTGCATGCACTTGACATCTTGCATGGCATGTTCGCATTGTTTGTTAAAAATAAGTTGACATTTTATTGTTGTTCTCGTGTAGGGTGTATTTTTAAATGTTTATAAGACATCGGGGGGCGCGTTTCGCTTGTTCTTATTCGATTTTTGCTTTGGCTTTATTGCATTTGATATTTTTGTTTTCGTCTGGGCGAAATGTCATTGACTGTTCGAGATTTGAAAGCAAACAAAGCTACGATTTCAGGTTTAAAGTTGTTGGGGGTTCTTTTTGCCCGTTTACAATGTTGGCATTACGTTTTCAACAATTACTTGGCTCGGCGTTTTTCGATTGTCATGGTTTCTTTTCTTTCTTCAACCTTTTTGTGGGCTCTGCTCATGAATGACACACGTCGAATGCTGCCGGAAAGCATTTTCGTAATTTTTTCTTGCTTTTATTCGCGTCTTTATCTCCCTGAGGGCCCGCCCCTGCCGTCATCCCGTCATCCCCCGACTATCCAATCTTTTCCCTCCAGTTCATCGTACCCAAGTCGCGAACAATGTTTTCTTTGTTGCGAAGGAGAGCTTTGATAAATGACCAATTGAGGTAGCGGACCATAGACAACGGCCCACGGACACTGGACATGAATTTGAATTATGGCCCAGGGGATTGATTGGGATAAAGCTAATCTTGCATAGAGCAAACTACAGAGCAACATCCCTTGAAAAAACACAAAACGCTCCTCAACAAATTGTCTTAATTGGCAAATCGGACCAATTACCCCGTTAAGCTCTGGACAAGCGCCCTGGTATTAATTACTTAATCATCTACTATGCGTATAAATAGTACGCGATTGCGGTCGTGTACTTGATAACGCCTCCTGCACCCATTTTTATGGCAAAAATAATAGCAAGAGGAAAAAAAATGTGGAAATTGAAACTGATTAGTGCGAATAATAAAAAAGGAGGCAAAATGAGCGAAATGGAAATGCTACATAAAAACAAATTGAGTCCGCAAATCGCCTCAATCAAAATGAAGAGTTAGGGCAAGACAGGCGGAGACGGCAGAAAAAGAGGGAAACTATGTCACTGGCTCAAGATTCCAGATGTAGAAAGAGAGGGCCTCACATCCCACTGATCTCCGCTGGTTCACAGTCTCAATGAAGGCTAAATATTTTGCTTGACACATTCGAGTGGGGCCCCAGAAATGTGAATTTATGTTGGTGAATGACACACCATTCATTGCATCAGTAACTTTACCCAAAAAAAAAAAAAGTGTGACCAAATTTCAATAAATTCTTCTTTTAGGTATACTGTGCGTGTGGCGTTAAACCTCGGCTAAGTAAATATGGTTGTTATAGGACAATGCAGTAAAAGAAAAAATAATTCCCTAAAATATTGGATAGAAAAGATATAATAACAATTTGCTAAACATAGCTTATCAAAGCGTGGGTATACTGTGCGTGTGGCGGCATGAGAAAAAGGAATACATTCCACAGAATATGACTTTTTTTAGACGATTTGAACAACAGATTTAACTTCGTAATAATCCTTTGGGTAACAAGTTAAATAATGTGTATTATTAACCATTGCGAGTGCTACAGAATGCCGTGCGTTCACTGGAGGTTATGTGGGAATGCCTGCCCTCCATATAACGCGGCGATTCCCTGCGATGCGATCAGTAAGTAGCACCTTTGACATCAATTCCGGCAATAAAACGACACTGGGCGCAAAAGCGTTGCCCCGGGTTGCGTGATCGCGTTCATCAGCCTCGGCACTCGCTCATCCTCCGCTTTGCTCGCTGAACCATTTTCCGTTTTCATTTTTGCTTTCCCGTTGATTAGCTGTTTGTGAGTTGCGAGTTGCCGTGGGGCGGCTGTTAACACCCCGGACAAATGGACGGATAGGCGGACTTATAGACAGACGAGAGACCGGCTGTAACTGGCTATTTTGCTAACATGTTAATTTGCAGTTTGGTTTCCGCTGTTAAATTTTTCCCTGGACTCGCGTGTGGCCCCTACTATCCGCTGTGTGAATGGGCCCTGGGATGACGGGATGATATGATACCATAGGCTCTGGGTGCCATGATTCACAACGATAGTCACTCGGCGGGGGCGACTCGTGGCTGGGATTGCTTAACTGGCGTATGCAAATTGCACTTTGCATTTCCTGCCGCGACGACGACAAGTGTCTGTCTTTCGCAGACAACAAAGACTTGAGCACATTCCGGATCGAGCCGATGACAAAGAGACCTGGCTGGATAGTCTCGCCCCAGCCAAGGACAGCGGACGAGATGTCAAGCTGCGAAAGAGCTCGACAAATCAGCAAATCGCTGCCACACGATTGTAACCACAAGTGGGTGAACCTACGTGGGGCCACGGGTCGAATGAGTTATACCTATGAGAGATAAGCGACTCATGGGTACAACACTGCGTATGAGTAATCATACGCAAGCAAATTATTGTTTCAAGGGAAAAGAAATTGCATCATACTAATGGAATAAAAAAAAGCGTTATCATAAGTGTATCATTAAATACAAAATAAATAATGATATTTACTATTACAAACCAAATCAAAGAAAGTACAAAATACCTTTATCCTATAACCAAAATCTAGCTCAAACTAGCTTTTTCGAGTTCATGGAACCCCTTTTGGATACTCATTAATTAGGGATTCCCAGGAAAAACGCACCCCATACCTTCTGGGCACTTCCAAAACTCAAACCCAGACTCCATCCCCCAGTCCAGCTTAATCATCTAAGCTAGTTTATGTCATTTTGTCGCGACTTATGGACAACTTTTACGGTTTCATTTGAGCGTGTTTTATTTGCCTTCCCTTATATTATACTATTCCTCCTTTTTCCACATTTCCATTTCGCTGGGGAGTCGTTTGGCTGAGTTTTAGCAAGGATTGCGAGCATGAGTCACGGACGCAGGGTCTGGTTTTGAGGCAGTGGTTAAATGAATTTAAGGCACGATACTGGCAAACCGGTTAAAACCAATGAGTAGGTGGTTGGTGGCTGGCCAAAAGCGGCAGCCCGAAGTGGCAGCTCGAAGTGGGGGCGGGGCACTGGCTCCTTGGGGGCGTTTAATTAAGGGGCTCCCAAAGTTTCCAGCCTAGGCATTACTTGGCGCCCGTCTGTCGCCGGCCTGGGTCATTGCATTATTGATCAACTGCATTTCGAATGCGTCGTTGCTAACCGAAGTTTTCCTCGGGAGAGTGCGAGCCTCACTTATGCATGCCAACACTACTTGCCACACGGCGGCCGATCGGGGTGCTTGGTTAATTTATTCAGGAATTACGCAGGCCCTGAATGACTGACAATCCGACAATCCGACAATCCGACCAAATGACAAATTGACGGGCTGACGGTCCGTGGGGCGAGACAATGCCCGGAAACGGACGGAGCCCAAACAATGGCAGCCGAATTCGGAATGTTTAATAGGAATGTTTATCGGGCACAGAACCGAGAGGCAAATTCAGCTTCAGCACTAAACGTTGCCCATTCAAATTCTAATAACCGAGTGTGTGGAATGCGAGCAATGAGTATGACATGCATTCAAATAGTACAATGGCCTGTGCATAAAATATAGTTATTTACTTAATTACTCACTATTTCATCCGTAGAAGGTCATAAAATGTTAGAACTAAATGTTATTAACAGAAAAATATATTTATTTCAAACTATGAGCTCCAGTTATTCTCATCCAGATCTTATAATATCCACCTTTAACATCATCATACTTAATACCAACATAGGATCCCATACCCTTGTATTATAAGTAATGGTTGTTAACTGGCTTATAATCAAGGAAACAAAAACCTAATTATAAACATTATGAATGAAATCATTACTCTAGTTCTGGATGAAGACCACAAACCTCTACGTAAATTTAAGATCTTATAAGAATCTGAAAATCTTCTAAAGGTAAGTGTGTGGTTTTTTATGTAAACATATTTATATACAATTTTTCCAAATAAATATGAAATAATTGCAAATACTGCTTAGAACCGGGGGTTCAGTAACCCCTTCGTAGTTAACCGACCCCGGAGAGGGTATGAAAATCGATGTAACTGCCGTTGGTAATTTGCCGCAATTATCAACTAAATGGCACTTTACGTTTGCGTTCTCCAAAGTCGCAACGGCAACATCAACAACAACAAAGGCGACGTCATATGGCTAAGGTGGGTGTGGCTCCTCAGCTTGACTCCCAAGCCCCCCCCCCGCCCATTGCACCACCCCAAAAACCTTAACCCATGTGGTGGAAAACCGCTGCAGGCCAGCAGCTGGAAAGGTTACTCCGGTTCATTCACTCCACAACCACATCGCATATGACACGAAACTTGTGGTCTATCAATTATTGAGAGGTATCACAGAAAATAGAATAAAAACAGAAATAGTTTAAGAGCCCGGGGTAGTTCTTACTTTTTTCTATACCCCTCCCCCCTTCTTGGTATAAATATTGTAAACATCGATTGGATTCCGGCGACGAGGAATGCAGTCGATGTGTCTAAACGCGGTTCGTAATTATTTTCACACCTTTTTCGCTTTTCCACTTTGAACACCTGAATCATTCATGAGTCTTTGGCCCCCGGGGGTGGCGATGTGGTGTGGATAACACCTGGATGGGTGTGCGCTTTTGGCCGATGGAAAGCGGCGGAAAATGGCCTGCACAACGCGAATGTAAGTGACCTAGGACAGGTCGGCCATTAAGGGATTACTTAGCATACAAATGCGCAAATAAATCACCATTAATTAAAGGCCAATGTTGATCTGTGGATAGGGTAACCGGTTCAGCAGATGATTAATAGCTCAAATCTCGGTGAGATACATTTGAGATTGCAATGTAATGCAGTTGTTAATTAAAACAAATGTAGGGTTAACCAAGTGTATTATATTTTCATTTTTATTCACAGCCAATTAATTCAACAATTGCTTAAACATTTACACCATTTAATGGGAGCTTGTAAACCTCCCTTAGCATAATAAAAATGCACAAGCTTTGCTTGAGATACTTTCAATTCCCAGACTCTTTTTCCCTCACTTAATTGAAAACTAAAATTTGTGCAATAAACAATTTTCAGCCCGCTTTCTGTTGCATTTTTGCTTTCAGTACTTGGCCATAAGGAAGTTCATAATAAACAACAGATTTCCTGCAGTTTTTCTCTCGTCAGCTTTATGGCAACATAATATATGCTCGTAATATAATTTGCTCAACTTGGCGATTTAACAAATCCCCACAATCTTTTCCTTTTTTTGCTTATTTTTTGGGTGTTTGGACTTGCGGCTTAATTGGTAAGGTTATGACGCGGCCTTTATGAGGTAATTAGCTGACATACAACACCATCCATATAAGATTATATACCCACTTAGGGAGTGTGTGTGGGTTGATGAGCTCCCACTTCGCTGCAAGTGACTAAGACCGCCATTGTTCGCTTCAAAATTTGTATCTTTTATTTGTTTTAGATACTTATTTGATATTTCTGCGAGCTGCCGTTCCAATTGAGCGAACGCCGGCTCTCTAAACTCTTATTTAACGAGCCATCGTGTGACACATTCCTAATATTATTCATTGTTTTTATTATTCGAACATATTCCAAGTCGTCGCACAATTCGTTAATGACCCATATATCATATGACCCGCTCAGAGTCTCAGTCTCAACTCGATTTTTCTCAATTTTTCCCTTATTTTCCTTCTGGCCCTCCCCTCGAGCATTTCTGCGGCTTCGGATTGGCTTCGACTTCATGGTTAGAAAAGCAATTTGCCAATGCCAGCAATTCGATTGATTGCATAAGGTATTGATGCCATAAGCCGATTGAATCCATCAAAAGCACTCGCCCTCGTTGCGGGATGATGTGTGTTGTCTGGGTCCCAAAGAGGGTTATAAATTTGTCCGAAACAAAAATAAACTTAAATTCTTCCCGCGTCTATTCTGGGCTCATTCAACGGTAAGAAGCTTTTATCAAAATAACTATATATTTCCACATGTTGGCTGACAAAAAGTGTGTCAAGCAGCGTCTCTAGAGTTCATAAATATTCAAGACAAATTTTATAATAAACGTAATAAATTAAACTATGCCAGCCTGACGCAAATTGAAACGCCCATTTAATGTGTTGCATATACATTTAAAATGTTTGAGTGCCTCACTGGCCCTCCGAAAATCAAACCCAAGCCAAGAAACCGCCATTAATCCCTAGGAAAATGCACAAGGTAGAGGGCCAAAAGCGATTTAGACGACAGTTTCCAAGAGTCAACGGAGAAGTGAAAGACAGGAGACAAGACACCACGTTGAGTTAATGGCCCGGCCGCACCCAGAATCGAGGAACTTAAAGTGTTCGCCGCTGGAGAGTGTAAGGCAATCCAATAAAATTAACCGACTGACACTATCCCACTGAAGGGGACAGAAAAGGCTCCTCCACTCCCTGCCCACCCAATAAATCCAAATTGGACGCTGCGTGTGGTCCGAAATCCCAGCAGGATGTGGAGGCCAACACATACAACACCTCCCAACTTGTTTGCCCGCCCATTTCTCATTTTAATTGCATTTTTCTGGCCAATATTTTAGTTTACAGTGAGTGGTACAAGTGCTACAACAGCAGTAACACTGAATTCCTTTCAGGGAAATTGAGTAATCAACTGGGGATGTTCTTTTAATTTAATTACAAGGTGCAGCGAACATCAGATACTGACATCAGAGCAAATAAATTCAAGTTATTTAGATACAATAATAGTACATATTATCCAAAACCTAACGATAAATTTATAGCAGCATTGGGTTCAATGACATTTTATTCTATATATATATCAATCTATTTATAACTATTTTACATATTGATAGCCGAAAATCGTTCGTTTCCACGGAAACCCACTGTATAACCATAAAATGAAAATTATGATCTGTTAGAGCGTGCTCGGACTTATGAATACTTTGCATTTGTTTACAGTCTGGTACAAATGTATAAATGCAAGATAGATACACAGACAGCCATCTATATGTAGGCATAATGCCACAAGATATAAACAATGGAAGCCTTTTGTTTATTTCACGTAGCCGCAGAATGAAGCATTCCTCAGATATATTCAATTTTTTAATTGGCCAAAGGCCGAAAAAAAAGTATAAGTAGGTTGGAATTCTCAACGGATTCGTTCCGACATTCCTTCGGGGCTAAATCATGGCAACTGAGGGGGCAGTGCCAATGGGAATTACCCAATTAATGAGTCAGTTTAATGGAAATATAGACCATTCTTATCATATCTACTTAAAGGGATCATTGCTAAGTAGAATTTGTCAAGGATTAACAAGGTGCTAAGCTTTCCCAGGATAAACTTCTCACTTTAACATGATTATACATTTCGTGGAAACATTCTTGACAACAAAGGGGTCTCGAAGTATTTCGACTTTCAATTATAATTTCTCGTTAACGGAAGGAGGTTACGCAAATCGGTTTAAATACTTTGTTGCCAAGTACGAGCGAAGTCAAAAGCCAAAGTTGCTCGACTCCTACGTTAAAATAAAGCTCGGGGAGAAGTCAAAACCGCAACCTCCGACCTCCCTAAACCACCCAATCCCCCTCAGAAACCACCCACAAAACTGGGGCTCGACCACAAACTGTGTCAAGTGACTCGCAGAGAAGCTGCCACTCGGCTACTTGCTACTTGCTGCTCTTAAAACCCCGGTCTCCTCTTAGCCAAAGTTCAACATTGCCAAAGTTTGCATGTTAATACGCAAACTATAAACTACTTTGCTCGTATTTATTAACGAGAATCATCTGCCGGAATTCGTGTCAAGCTGCCTCGGCTCTTTTCCCTGAAAGCCACTCAGCCACTTAAAGAGCCAACCACTCGGCCGCTCCAATTCCATAATTGTCGCAAAAGTGGCAACAAATCGTTGAAAAGATTTTCAACTTGCTTTTTTTTGGCAACGATTTTTGGCCAAAGAAAACCGAAAACGAAAATAGATATAATGAAACCTTTCACTTTCAAATTGTGGCTTTCTTCCCATGAGTCACTCAAAGCCAAAGCCAGCCAATTTTTTGCCGCTTTTGCCGGCACGAGACCGAAAAACTAGTTAAATCCAATTCGCGTTTATATGGTTAGATTGTATCTTTTGAATGACCGACCCTCACCGCGATCGATTCACACTTTCGGCTTAACCAATGTGTTTTGTATTTGCATTTTTCCTTATTCCCCTTTGGGCTAACAACTTTGGCCAACATCCGATCATACGCATACGTAATGTTAGGATGACTATGAATGGGATTACCTCATAAGGGGGCTCGTTAATGGGATAATTGAAGACCGATTTCTGGACCATAAATGATAAGCTATAATCATGTGTTAGTTGACTTTATCAGACATTTTATTCAGCCAATTGTATCTGATTTTATTTGGTTGTCTTATCTCCAACACTCCATAGTATTTCTCTTGAAATATCTTATTTACATCAGTGTCTAAAAATTAGCAGTGCATTATAATGAATTTTGATAATATCATCTTTTAGAGAAGGTAATATAAATGAACAAATCATTTAGCAGTGAATATTTAAAGAACAGATAAATATTCGTCTAAAATATTTGGTCCAACTTCGCCTATAATAAATCACATAAAATCGATACTTCCATTTTACTTGTATCTATTCATTTTGTTTAATAATTAAATAACCCCGGCTTTATCTAATCGATTACACTATCATAGCCCATCAATTGTCTTACATTCTAGATTAGGTTAGTTGCTGTTGCCCTGAATCGCACTTTGTTGGCCCTATTGTATTCAACTTTTGAATAACCCTCAAATCCTTTCCTTAATGGCACATCTCTGTGGTAACTATGTATGTATCTGGTTGGCCTGCTTTGTGCCAAAATGAAATGCTGGGTCAACAGCTTATAATGCACGGGAACAAAGGCTGGGAACTGCACACAAATCTCCCTAACATGGCCATGAAACTCTACCAGGTTGAACAACTTTCAATGTTTCATTCTCCCGGTGCCCAAAACCTGCCCCGCCAACGCCTTGCTCTGCTCTTTTCCTCTTTTCTACTTTTCTGCTTTTCTAGACGGCGTACTTTGTATGCTAATAAATTGCACTTTTATGAACAGCATTGGATGGGAGGCACTATCTACAGCTGGGTGCTCTGGGCCGTACAGTGAAACTTCTTCCACAAACTTCCAGGAATTCAGAGTTCAACCATAACATCTTGTTACTAAAATGAAGTTTTCAGAACTTGAACAAATTGAAAGCAATGGAAATAACAAGGGACTCTCTGATTTCCTTTAGTAGAACTTTGTTTATGGCTGTTACAGAAAATCCATTAATCAAATTCCAGAAAATATACGATATATTTATTTATTGCGCTTAGAAATGCCAGGTTCAGTTACATATTTGTCATAATCACAAGCACAGACAATCAAAATGAATATAGAGATTTAGTCTGTACAGCTCGAAACTGGACTTGATATTAGATAAAATATATGATATATTAAAAATCTTCAGGATACGTTTAGTTCATGGCTTTAAACACCGAAAGATACAATCTTATTGAGTCTTGCACTTGGGAAATCTTTTCTCTACCGTTTCCATAGTAACATCTCATAGATTAACAATTCCATTAAAATAGTTGTAAAGTAACTGATTTGATAGTTCTCCTTAGGGAATCTCTCCTGTACCCCAGCACATGCAGATCGAAGAGCCCAAGACGGGGTGTGCAGGTGCTGGGGATCTGGAGGCGAACGATTTATGCAGCTGACATCCGCAGCTCGTTTGGCCTGTCTGCTTTTGGCCAACGTGGAACTTGGAACTTGGGGGAGCGGAAGTTTTCGCCAACTTGTGCTCGTCGTTATTGCAGTTGCTGCCGTTCGTGTTGCCGCTGTTTGCGCTGTCGTTGTTGCTGCAACTCCACTTGGGCGCAGGTTGTGCCGGGCGAGTCAACAAACTTGACGTTGACATGCCTGGACAATGTCGTGGTACTCCAAGTTTCCACGCTTCCACGCCTTCTCCATCGCCTTCTGCAGCGCCTTCGCCTTGGAGGCAGAAGTGCACAAACAAGACCGGAGGGAGGAAAATGGGGAAAATCCAGTGCAGCCAGAAGCAGTTCGACCAACACTGGATGAGTCAACGCTCGGGCATCGGGAAAGGCTGGACAGGAGGACCGGGAGCCACCTCGCCTCACCACAAGAGCAAAAACAACAGACACCGTCTTTGTTGTCGCGGAAATGAATTTTGCTTTGTTTGGGTTCGGGCTTCCAACTGATTAAGGTTGGATATAAAACACAATGATTGACGACAGGGCTTCTACATTTTAGATCTTTCAAGGCGATATAATGGGGGTTTAAGTTGGGAAAAGTGGGAGGTGTTGCGGGAAAAATCGATGCTTTACCAGTAAAATGTAATTCTTTCAAGAACAGTATGAAATTTAGAGATTTTTGAAGGAGAAACTCGCCGCAATGACCATGTCCGAGCTGGCTAATCCCCACCTGACTTGGTCACACACATTCCCATGGAATTGAGTGGTGATGCGATGCTGTCATGGCATACATTGAATTTAATTGACTTTCCTGCTGCACTCTTCCACCGACACCGACCCTAATGACCAGGAGATTTGCCAGCTGTGGGCATTAGCACGCCACCAAGCTCAACCCAACTCAAGTCGACACTCGACTTGGCCGGGGATCGCGGCTAATGCGCTTAGAGGCGATGCCAAAGGCACCAGATGCAGGCACCCGGCAGCTCCCCACCTCCGCCGCAGTGCACTAGAGAATTTGGGTCGAGGCTCGGCTTCTGGTCCCCGGAGGGGAATCCCTCCCGCGCCCTGTAACCCAGGGGAAAAGTTCGTTTCGAGGAATTTGGGTCAAAGCGCGGCGGCAAACGCAACAGGAAATCGATTGGTTTGGGTTTCGGTTTAGGTTTTCGGCTCAATTTCGGTCTAGCCGCGGCCACAACAGTCAAGAAACTCGAGTGCTTGACCACTTTCTTTTCCCTATCTATATGGAGGTTTCTTGTTTCCCGCTTCTCCTAAGTGGCAAACTGATTGCAAAGGTTTTTCCCCCGCCCACCAGGCACTAAACTCCCACACCGACACACCTCGGAATACCTGAATCATCGGTCATGGCCAAAAGCACAGCTGCTGACTCGTCGCCGGCAATCTCGGTGATGCACAGATGGCGTTGGAAAAAGTGGAAAAGCAACTGCGACAGCAGTCGCAGCAGAATAAAGTAAATCCCATTAAAATTGCACCCAGAATCAATTTGAAAAGCTATCAGCATAAATTGGTGTACCCTATAAAAAAAAGTGGGAGCTACTGGGGTATGCACAATGGGGAGATTTTTACAGGCAATAAAAGATATATTTCTTTTTAAAACTAATGATTGTTGTAGCGCTTTATCATAATTGGTAGTAGCATAAATTGATATGAGCATTAATTGGAATCAACATGAATTGGTATACCCTATAGAAGGTAGGTAATGGGGTATATATGGTGGAGAACCTATTATATAAAATACGAAACTTGTACCATTTTCAGAGAACATCCCCTAGCTAGCATGCGATTTCCATTCAAACAAGGAGCGGAAAATTTAGTTGACATAACATTTCGTCATAAACAATAAAGGCAAAAAATATTGCCACTGAATGCAGCAAAATGGCCAACGGAAAAGAATTCAATTTGTCAAAAACACAGACTGGCGTACATAGATGCATTTGCACGTACAGCATCAGATACAGATACAAACGAAGAGATACATGTGATGTGATGATGCTCTAGATATTGTTTGGGTTTTCGGGCAACATAAAAAAAGCAACCGAGGGATGAGAAAAAAAAAGTTCAAGGCTAACTTTTCGTGGGCAACACGCGCAACAGCCAGAAAAAAAGAGAAAAAATTCAACCAACTGCTGTCGCATGTCGCGCTATAAATTCTACTTATAGATTCAGATACAAGAGCCCGCAATCCCCTCACCTTTAGCAGCTGGCACGATCGGCAGGCCACCGTAGATACAAATTGAATCTGGGAAATATGTCACAGCATCTCTTTGGCTATTTCGGTGGGATTTGAATTAATTCTGTGGTAAAAACATTGGCGCAGTTTATA
The DNA here is from genome assembly GCF_025231255.1 of Drosophila biarmipes. Classification (NCBI taxonomy): domain Eukaryota; kingdom Metazoa; phylum Arthropoda; class Insecta; order Diptera; family Drosophilidae; genus Drosophila; species Drosophila biarmipes. The sequence continues at coordinate 23,893,733 of NC_066616.1, read as the reverse complement.
ATTTACACGAAAGCTATGAGGAAAACATTGCTGAATGTTTATCACAAATCCAAATACCTCAAAGCATTTCTCGCGTATTTATAAACAAAGAGCTCGACACTTAAAATACAATCAGACCTGAGAAAAAGACACAACAAAATGCAGGAAAGGAAAGAAAGAGTCGCCTAATGGGAGCGTATCATCCATCGATCAATCCATCAGCCGACCTGTTCCACTTCCACTGGGGAACATGAAAAACATGAAATTTCCTGTTGTAAAAATAAATCGAAGCCAACCGCAAATAACAAATAAAAAAGATACAAGCAACGCAGACATAAAATTAACCGAACCTATCCCAAGTGCATTTTTATTGCGTTCGCCGGCCGCAGCCAAATGAATTATTTGTAAATGGCTGAAAATGCAATTCAATTTTCAGGTAACCACGGAAACTAACAACTGCGCGAGCGAAAAAATTCCAGATAAGCGGGGTGTTGGTTAAAAGGGACAGGATTAGTGCCACTCCAATTTTATGATTTGTTTTCCTTGCCGATAAGCCAAGCAAACAATTCGGAAAATGTTTTTCGAAAAAAAGGAAAGCGGGGGGAATGTCCTTTGCTGATAAAGGCACCCCAAATAATAAAACGTGCTGAGGGTGCCTTCAGGGGAGATTACAAAAATATGAACATGGAAAGGGATCCTAATAATGATAGGAATAGTTTTTTTGAGAGTTAAATAATTGGTGGTATCCTAATGATAACCTATCTTTTATCGGAAATTATTATCGGAACTAATTAAAATGTTATAATCAGTTAAATTATCCAATCTAGAAACAGCCAATCTGCATGCATATCTCCATCTCTCTTGCACTCCCTTCGCACCTCCTATGACGAGGAGTACTTAAGATAAAAAGTGAAGTTTCCCAGACAGACAGTCTCAAAGCTAATTTAGTGGTATATGAGAGGTTTTCACCTATCTTTAAGAACCAAGCCAATTAAATTAGTACAAAAACCCCTTAGTTTTATGGGCATATTAAATGAATTGCTGCGCATAAGAGCAGATAAGGATAATGTGATTCACCTCCCTCCACCGAAATGTTAATCAGAATGGAAAAAGTTTCATTTACTCGTATCGTGTGTATCTTCCATGAAAGTAAATGAACAGCGAGGCATTTCTGCGGTGGCAAGCAACTTTTGCGCAACCCCCAGACAAATCAGGCAAATTAAAACGAGATACATACGAGCCAAGTTTGCCAAGGATAATTTGCTACGCCTCGAACTTGAATGCATTTCAGAGACCCTGACATTGCCACCACCGTCGAGTGAGCGCCCCTTTTCCTATTTCTTGTTCTGATTTGATTCGAATTTGATTGCTCTTCTGACGGGTCAAGCGGAGTGCGATGAATCAGCCGGTTCAGCCGGGTCAGCCAGTTCAGACGGGTCACGTACGTCTGGAAAAGCGCTAGGAAAACTTGCGCTAATGCCGCGTGAGCCCTAATCAAAGTCTGGATATGCTCTACGTGCCGCACGTTCGGGCGTGGATAAAATCAACATAGAGATACAATTTGCCCAGCCAGAGGGAAACAAGGAAATAGGAAATGGGACGACACATGGTGCCCGTCATATGTGACTATAAATTATATTTTACTTTCAACTGCAATTAGCCAAAATGACATTTTTAATTAGCCAAGGGGGAAAATGTATATATGAGTTTTACTGGCTTTTAGGCCCTGGTGAAAGTTTCACCTCACCACCGCCCCTTTTTATTTTTCGGTCGAAGAGTTCGAAGTTGGTGACTGAAAAATTCCCAATTTGCTTGCTTAGCTTCAGTTTCTAATTATAAGCCAGCCAAGCGGGCGCATAATTATAAACAAACAAAAAACAAAGCAAAACAAAGACGGAAAACTCAGACTCCAGCTCAAACTCAAACCCCGAAACTCAAAATGTATCCCAAAGATAAAACAGAGGCGGCAGCAGCGGTTTATGACCTTTCAACAAACAAAAACGAGCCACCAAAAAAAGTGTGAGGGGCGAAAAGATGGCCTTGGCCATCAAATATTTAGTAAATACTTTCCAGGCTGATGGTCCTTGCACAGAGAGAAAAAATACTTATAATACTTGATATCAATTTGGTTTTTATAAGGATTAATTATCCATTTCAATGTATTCTTTTTAGAATATTTTAAACGTACTTTACATTTTAGTTTCCTTCAAACTAGATTAAGTCATCTTATATATAGTTACCCTAACTGATGTATATTTTCTCACAGTTTTATAAATGGTTCTACCTTCTTTGACAGTGGGCGTTTGCCCAAGGCTTTCGACTATTTAGATTTTAATGCCCTCCGCCCTTCCACTTGACCAGTTTATCGCCTTGAGAGCTCTCAAAATACACAAAAGCGATTAAAAAGTCCGCCAAGAGGCTTGCCTAATTTCTAATTTCTGCGACGCAGTGGGGTGTCTGTCCCAATTACAGATTAATCTTTGTCCAGAGTCAACAGCTGAGCCCAGTTGGCGAAGACGAAGTCTGACTCATCCGCATGCAAATAAGCCGCTAATTCTTATCAGCCAGGCCAGAAGAACCTCAAAGAACCTCAGCAGCCCGAGATGGGCATTACTCATTTCGCTTTCGGGGTTCAGTTCGGGGTTACTGGGGCAAAGGCATGGCCCCAGACGTGTGGAGTGAAAGAAAGCCAGCAAAAACAGGCAGGCAAAACAAACGAGTTTATTTGCCAGATCGCCATCCAAAGATAGTAGCTTATGTACGCAAAGATTGCGAAAAAAATATTTTTATAATTTATGAGTTAGGATTGGTATACAATATTTCTCAGTTTACCGATGGGTATTACAGATATTACAAGTACTCAAAAAGCAATGGCATTCTATAAGGAAATAAAATATTACACCATAAAAAACCTGACAACTGTAACAGTTTACATTCATTGCGAAAACCCTTAGATCTTAAGTTACGTTCTGACATACCAAGTGCCACACACAGTTTACCCCTTCCAAGAATACAATCTGTCATAATTTCTGTGTGCCCCAAAATACTTAAAAACTGGCCGCCTTATCGCCAACATAATATTGGGTTAGGTTAGGATTTAATTGCGGTCAGACTCACTATCATGGTCAGAGATGTTTGGCATTGCTTTTATGGCGTATTTCAAAAGAAGGGTTAAGGTCGTGAACCTTTTTAATCTGTGTATTCAGGGAATTTTAGATTATTATATTTTCCTCGCCGAGCAAGGCTGGATTGCCACACTTTAAAGAGGGTCATGGAATCGATTGAATGCGCGCCCAAAAGTCAATATACTACATTCTGCACTTTAAAACTTTTTCGATTTCTTGCGCAGTGGCAAATAAATAAAAGCCCGCTTTGCCAGCGGCAACAACAAAGCCTGTTAAATAACAGTTAGCGCAGTTGCTGATTTTGTTGCTTTTGTTAACTAAAAATAGGAACAAAACAAAAGCCAATCGAACGGAAAGCCAGCACGAAAGCAAATTGGCAGCAAAATCAACAATAAGTTGTAAACAAACTGCTGATTTGTATTATCGTTTGAAAGATATCAGAATTGCATGACCTTTAAATCTAGCACTTTTGGGTTAATAATATGTATTATTATTACCTCCCTAAGGTTGCAATAGTATATGCCAGTCATGATATGACTGATGGCTATTGTGAAAGACAAAAGGCTTTTCCATAATATCATCTCTTTTTAAGAGCTGATAAGGAATTCTTAATCATAATCTAAGAAAAAGATTATGGTAATCCTATAAATGTATATTGCATTTTATCTATATTTATAAAAACCCTGGTAAAGACCCTTTTGAAGACCCTGGTTGGAAAGCCCTATATTATAGATTCTATAGGTAGGAAAAAATTGGCTCTGCCGCGGACTTGTTAAATAACAGTTACCACTCTTGTTGCTACCGCCCCAGTTGGCATTATTATGTTTGTTTTTGTTTTTTACTCTATAAATAGCGAATTGGCAAGGGGCTGACTTGTATCTACAATCCCTACGTCGCACAACGTATCTAATACATGAGTGAAATGGCAATTTGTTTACACTCACCTTGGGATGCAGTTGGGTGGCGTTCGGTCCACCTCCCAGGCGGCGAAGAGCTTCATGGGCACGGGCTTCTGGCCATTGGCTCCTCCGCCCGACAGACCGGGGATTCCTGCGGAGACTCCTCCGCCGCCGCCGCCGGACATGCCACCGCCTCCGCCGCCAGCTTGCATGGTGAGTGGGCCTCCTCCGCCGGTGCCACTGCCGCCGGTGCCGCTGATAACGGCAAATTTATCCACCAACTTAGACGACTTATCGACCATCTTCATGGTGTTTCTTAGCTGCTTTTCGAAAAGGGCCTTTTTCGCGTGTTTTCGAGGTGTTCTCTGGTCTGCTGTTTATGTGTCTATAATGCTGCACATTATTCCGATGCTAACTGGGGAATATTTCTCGAGCAAGCACATAATTTTCTGATAGTTTTCACAATTCAATATTTCGAAAGTTTGTATGAATTTCTTTTTATTTATTTTTCTTTCTTTCCTCTATTTTTTTCTTTGGGTTAACCCGCCAATATATGTACACACACACGCACGCACGTTGGGGAAGGGCGTGCCGCCGCCTTAAAAAAGAAGCAAAAATCTGTAGTATACACAGTGAAAAACGAGGGGGGTGGTTCGGTGTGGCGGGGGTGTGTGTGTGTGTGTGTTTTTCGAGAGGCGCGCTGCAACTGCACTTGCAAACGGAATCAATAGATATACCCGCGAATCTGTTGCGGATGCGGATTGGGATTCTGAGTCTAGAATCGGATTTGGCTGTGAATACGGAACGGAATCGGAATCGGAGTCGGAAGCTGCTGCTGCTCCTGCAGCTTTGGGTCGCGTCGAAAGTGCCGCGAAAGAACCGTCATGCTCCAGAGTAAAAGTGCGAATGTCGCGTTATAAATCTGGCCCCAGTTCGGCTCTCTCGCTGGTCCTCTCTCTCTGTCCCCATCTCTCGCTGGTCCCCCAACAATAACAATGTGTGCAAATGCTATGCGCGCACACAAACACCGACACACCCGCACGTCCACTCCACTCGATTTTCGCAAATCCCCACTCGTCTGTGTGAGTGCGCACTTTATGCTTGGCTCTCTCTTGCGCGCATAAACAAAAAAGAAAACGCCACGATTTTCGGGGAGCAAGCAAAAGGCGGCACTCTCTCTCTCTCGTAGGCACTCGCGCGCGGTTTCCTTGCGTTTCGATCACTTTATCATTTGATTTGATTATTATTTACGTTTGGAGCGTTCCTCATTAATTATTTATGAGCTGGGGCACGTTTTATTGGGCAAATTGTGGCGGAGCAGCGACGGCGCAGCTTCCGTTTTTAGGTGCAATGGAAGCGGTGTGACCAGAGCGGTGGCGCTGGGACATCCCAACTGGGCGGAACAGGCTAATTAAATATACCAAATTATAGGTAATCTCGATTGGAATAGAATAATCTACACTTTTTAAAGAAATCATTAAAATATTGTGTCCCTCTAAAAATAACTTTTAAAAGGTTGTAAAAGTTTGATTAACAAAATAAAACCGGGTACTTTTTTAATAATAATTTAGTATTTTCGCAGATTAGTTTCCCTCGCTGTTGACACGGTCACACTGCCAGCCATTGGGAGAAAAAAATTTACTTTGTTTACCATACGCCGGCGGCGACTTATAAACAATGGCAGATGCTTGGGACATAAAATCGCTCAAGACGAAGCGGAACACGCTCCGCGAGAAGCTGGAGAAGCGCAAGAAGGAGCGCATCGAGATCCTCTCGGACATACAGGAGGATCTCACGAACCCCAAGAAGGAACTAGGTGAGCACCGGCAATGGCAACAAGTTGGAGCCCCCTGAAACCCGTACATTCCCTCCATTTCCAGTTGAGGCTGACTTAGAGGTTCAGAAGGAAGTTCTGCAGACTCTCAGTTCCTGCTCCCTGGCCCTGCCCATCGTGTCCACGCAAGTGGTGGAGAAGATTGCCGGTAGCAGCCTGGAAATGGTCAACTTTATACTGGGCAAACTGGCCAACCAGGGCGCCATTGTCATCCGGAACGTGACCATCGGCACAGAGGCCGGCTGCGAAATCATCTCAGTGCAGCCCAAGGAGCTGAAGGAGATCCTGGAGGACACTAACGACACCTGCCAGCAAAGGGAGGAGGAGACGAAAAGGAAGTGTGCGTCTCTTACATAAATCACTCCGCTAGATCAGTCATACTAATAATTCCCCATTGTCATTACAGTGGAAGTCGAGGACGGAGAACAGCCGCAAGAGAAGACACTAAAACTCGACTCCAGTGCGGCACGCAAAGAGTCTACTAGTCTGGATGCCCCCGACGACATCATGATGCTGCTATCCATGCCCTCTACCCGCGAGAAGCAGAGCAAACAGGTGGGCGAGGAAATCCTAGAGCTGCTCACCAAGCCCACGGCCAAGGAGCGATCAGTGGCAGAAAAGTTCAAGTCCCACGGCGGAGCGCAGGTCATGGAATTTTGCTCCCACGGCACCAAGGTAGAGTGCCTCAAGGCCCAGCAAGCCACCGCCGAGATGGCGGCCAAGAAGAAACAGGAGCGAAGGGACGAAAAGGAACTTCGCCCGGATGTTGAGGCGGGCGAAAGCAGCACCGGGAAGCTGCCTAAGACAGAATCTACAGCCGAGGATGGAGAAATCATCACGGAAGTTATAAACAATTGCGAAGCCGAGTCACAGGAGTCCACCGATGGCAGTGACACCTGTAGCAGTGAGACCACAGACAAATGCACAAAGCTGCACTTCAAGAAGATCATCCAGGCGCACACGGATGAGTCCCTGGGGGATTGCAGCTTCCTGAACACCTGCTTCCACATGGCCACCTGCAAGTACGTGCACTATGAAGTGGACACACTGCCGCACATAAACACAAACAAGCCCACGGATGTGAAGACTAAGCTAAGCCTCAAACGCAGCGTAGACTCCAGTTGCACTCTGTATCCACCGCAATGGATCCAGTGCGACCTACGCTTCTTGGACATGACGGTACTGGGCAAGTTTGCTGTGGTGATGGCTGATCCTCCGTGGGATATCCACATGGAACTGCCATACGGTACAATGTCAGATGACGAAATGAGAGCTTTGGGTGTGCCAGCCCTTCAGGATGATGGCTTGATCTTCCTGTGGGTCACAGGACGAGCCATGGAACTTGGTCGTGACTGCCTGAAGCTGTGGGGCTACGAGCGAGTGGATGAACTCATCTGGGTGAAGACCAACCAACTGCAGCGGATTATTCGTACTGGGCGCACAGGTCACTGGCTGAACCATGGAAAGGAGCACTGCCTGGTGGGCATGAAGGGCAATCCCACCAACCTCAACAGGGGCCTCGACTGCGACGTGATCGTGGCGGAGGTGCGGGCCACCTCCCACAAGCCGGATGAGATATACGGCATCATCGAGCGTCTTAGCCCGGGCACCCGCAAAATCGAGCTCTTCGGTCGGCCGCACAACATCCAACCGAACTGGATAACCCTGGGTAACCAGCTGGATGGCATACGGCTGGTGGATCCCGAGCTAATCACACAGTTCCAAAAGCGATATCCAGATGGCAATTGCATGTCCCCGGCATCTGCCAATGCGGCGGCGATCAATGGAATACAAAAGTAGGATTAGCATAGTATTTTCTGTATGAATTGAGACCTCGACTATAGTAAGATAAATTATTATTAAAGCTTTTTACAAAAAAAAAAAAAGAAGATACTAATATTGCGGATTCAAAAAAAAAAAAACAATAAAGCACTATTATGTCTGCGTTTAGCAGAACATCAAAATAACTGATCACTGATATAATCATGATTAAAAAATGTATGAATTATGATCAGAAAAAACAAGCGTAAAAATAATACACTACCTTTTTTGAACATCGCTGCTTTTGTGTATCGATAAGAAAACTATCGACAAGAGTTAATATATTTATTATAAAATAACAAATGAAGTATGTTAAAACCTATAGAACTGCTTTGGGGTGTTTTATTTTTACGTTTTACCAATTGCTGTGCGCAAAGGTGCAGTTGCGGTAGAAAAAACATCGTTTTTGCAAACAAAATTTTAGTAAAAAGAAATTTTTTATGTTTTTGTCAAGAACATACGCTTAGACCAGCTTAAATCTCATTTTAATTGCATTATGGAACTTTCCTGATATCAATAATCTAGTGTCATATTGTTCAATCAATAATATTAGTAATAAAACTAAGGTGCGCGCATACTAAGGCGGTGCGGTTTATACCGCCCGGAGAAGAACTAACGCGTAGCGGCGACGGTCGACGCGGCGCGTCACCACGCGAATGCTAAAAGGAGCATTTCGAGTGTTATCGACAATCGTCGGAGCATCACATTCGGGCTGAAAACAGAGCGAGCGAGCAAAATTTTCCAAATTCATTGCGGAAATAGGGAATTCACGCGAAATGGACGAAGAAAAACTGATTCTGCTCGTACAACAGTACTCTTTTCTTTACGATGTGTCGGAATCCAAGTACAACAATACCATTGCCCGAGAAAACGCTTGGGAAGACATAGGACACATGCTAGATTGCTCAGGTATGTTGTACAGAGTTTATTGAGCCTGTTCCTCGACAAGACAGGCTTAGCAACTCTGTTATTCTCTGCACCGAATTCGAAATTAAAGGTCTTTTAAAAGCTTGCCCGCAAGCGGGTCCATAAATTCCCCGAAAGTCTGGCAAAATTCCATTTTCTGCACAATTTTCTATCTGGTTTATTCCCGCAAACAACTCCCCAGAGTTGTCACAAAACTATATATGGCTGCCAAAAAATCGTCTTTTATATATTTGAATTTCAAAAAAACTATTTAATTTTGTTGCTTATTTCAGCTAAAGAGTGTAAAACTAGATGGAAAAACCTGCGAGACTCGTACCAGAAAGCCATAAAAACTCGACGAACGAAATCTGGCAAAGCGGCGATGAAAAGGAAGCCTTGGAGATTTGAGAAGGAAATGTCTTTTATGGCAAATTTCCTAGAATCGGGAAGAGGATTGAAAAGTAACATCAAAGAGGACAATCTGGAATCGGACAATGACGACTGCATATTGCGGAACACATCAATCGCCTCGGACTCTTCGACTCCACCTACTGCTTCAGGGGTTTTGCCAGACTATCATTCTCCGAAAAAGATAAAAAGTAAAACCACTGACAAGGACGATGCTCTGCATAAATATTTTGCTGCAGTGGAAGAAGTTGTTCGCACTTTTCCGCCGCATTTTCAAATCAAAGTCAAGTCGCATATTTCTAGCATGATCCATAAAATGGAATACGAGGTTTTATCCGGAACATCCGGTTGAGGGAACGTGGATCATCCTTCTCCATGTCCTTCACAAGCTGTGCCAGATAGTCAGTAAGTTGGTGTTTCGCAAACGTGCAACATTGTATTAAGAATAATAAAATTTAAAATATAACACAACAGTCTACAACTCTGTGTCCACGATTCTGATAAAGGAAAATAGAAAAAGAGTGTGCATGCACCTTTATATGCCATTAAAGTTCGCTATATTTAAATCCACATATACAGATAGATTTATTGCTCATACTAGGGGCTTTGCGCGTATTTACAAAAGTGCGATATAACCAAAACGGCGGATTTTCTAGGTGTAGTATATATTGAATTATATAGAACCCAGTACGTCGCTATCAGCTATGCACGATATCGGTTGTTTGGTTACTCGCTTATGATGGTAACAATAACTTATTTGACTTATCAGAGAGTACATGGTTTAAGTTAGGGTTATATACGAATAGAAATGCAACGTACACAATGTGCTCGACTGGCCTGCCGCAATTCACTGTCCATAGGACACACTATTAGTCCTGCCTAATTCCTGCCAGTGTGCTGGGAGAGTGTATTTACATGTCAGGAATGAGAACATCGGCGTGTGTCCCTTTTCATTGTTTGCTTCAGTTTTCGTAACAATAAATTTGGATTTACAGTAGCAAGCAATAAATTAATTAATAAGTTACATGATTTTGTCAAACATTAACGTGTCTGTAAGTCCCTTCACCACATTCAGTGGCTTGCTCTAGCGCGAGTTGCCACCGGCAGCACTAATCGTCTTCAGCACTATGAAGCCCAGCATGGTGGCAGCGGCCACGCCCAGCCCCGCCTTCCACCACAACTTGGGATCCTCCGTCATCAGGCCAAATTGCCTCAGGTGGCTGCATGTGGAAGAGAAAGAATAGAATTAGTACGGCTGAAGCAGAGGCAAGATTTCGAGTGGTAGAACTAAGGACTACAGGATGCTGCCGCACACCACGTTAATCAAGCGGTTATGGAGGGGGATCAGTGCGCCTCATGGAAGTAAATCGGGCACCGTGGCAGATGGAACAACAACAGATAGAAGGCTGACATTAGTAACGAGTTCAGTTTGAATGGTAACACTTACGCCGACTCCCACAGCTGTACCAACCTGTGCTTGTAGAACAGTATCCAGGCCGCCTGGAAGCGCCTGCAAATCCGCGAATCCATCGACGTGCACAAACATCAAACAACACAGAAAAACAGACACCAACCATCACACAAAAAAAGAGGGGAAAAAGAGAAGATAAGAAGATAAGTAACCATTAATCCAAGATGTGGCCCAATTGTTAGATGCATTTCTAAAACTACTGCAAAGTTGTGAAATACTTTGGAGGTATTAAGAAAGTATTTCACCACTTTAAGCCAGGTGTATTAGATCACTGGAGAAGCACCCAACTGTGGATCCCAAAAGGTCTACTCACGGAAAAGCTGCCATGGTGGCCAGCTTGGTATACAGTTCTTTCTTGTTGGTCTTTAGGCTGAAAAGGTGCGGTGGCAGCAGCTTGTACTTCTCGCAGAACTCCGATGGCTGCATCAAGTAGTCCTGCCGGCGCTCGTCCATGTCGCACTTGGTGCCCACTATCATGACTGGGATCTTGCTCTCCGCGTAATACTTGATGTAGATACGGGCGACGTACTCGAAGGAGCGGGGATTGGAGGAGTCATAGACCAGGCAGGCCACGTCGCAGTTGACCTCCTGCGGCTGGAGGGGATCGAGGGCGTGCCTCACGTCGATGTCGCGCAGGATGAGGTGCTTTTCCTGGCCGTACACCTGAACTGAGTTGATGCAGTGAACCACATTGGTTTTGAACTCCTTGCCGATTAGTTTGTGCATGTCCTCCACCAGGAAGCCCCTGCACATTCCAGTCTTTCCAGATCCCTTGGGCCCAATCACATGACACTTGTACACGGACCGGCTGCTTTGGCGCTTGGCCAAATCGATGCGACGCTCGCGTGTTACGTGTATTGCCGCCAACTGACTGTCGTTCTCATGAACATTGAAACCTAAATAGGCCAGATACTCCATGGTTTTCACCACATCGATCAGTGTCATCAGGGTCCAACGGCAGAGCCATCCGTGCAGGGTGACCCAGCCAGTTGTCTCGTTAATCGGGCAGGACTTGCGAATATCCGTAGAGTAGGACCACGGCGAAGCCGGGCAAGTGCTGAAGAGCATCTTGTGCTCCTCGGGCGACAAAGCTCCGTCACCATCGCGGTCATAGCGCTCGAAAACGGCGATGAGGAACTGCTGTCCCCGGTGCGAGAGTTCTGTGCTGCTGCCAGGAGGTATTTTCAGCGGGGGCCTCAAATACTCATGGCACATCTCCAACTGGTCGTTGTAGCCAAATCGCCGCAACACCGCCCAGGTGGTCTCGTTCCTCCCTCGCTGGATGAAAAGGCAGTGTAGAAAGAGGAAGCCCTTCAGGGTGACCGCATCGTTGTAGATGCCATCGGGTACGTTCTTTTGTATGACGGCCTTCACCTCGTCCAGGATCTGGGGTTGCAGGGGAGTGTTGAAGCAACGACGCTGGAACAGATTCAGCTCGTAGTCGTTCAGCAGATTGTCTCCGTCAATGTCGCAGATCTTGAAGATGCGCACCAGCGACTTCTTGCAGGCAGATGTGAGCTGGAAAAGATATGTTGTTTGGTACCATACTAAATTTAGATCACTTATCGCAGAACCATATTGCTATTGATGACGCAAAGATTACGCCCCAAGCTATGAATCACCGTAGTCGAAGTGGAAGCACTTACCTCCTGTTCCTCCATCATGTACAGCGGTGAAGTCGGGTGCAGCACAGCCTTTTGGGCGTAGTAGAACATCTCGGAGATGTTGTGCAGCGTTTTGGCGGAGCACTCCACGCAGCTCTCGATCTCGGGGTAGTCCTCCATTATAGCCAACACGCTGTCCATGGTGGAGTACTCGATCAGGTCAATCTTGTTGCCCACCAGGACGATTGGCTTGCGAATGGGCTCCCGCTGAGCGTCGCCTTCCGCCTCGGCTTCGGCATCCCCCTCGCCATCCAGTGAGGGATTGCACTTGGCCCGGATAAGGGGCAGCCAGTGGGAGGTAATCCTGTCCAGAGTGTCGTCGTCATCCACGGCGTACACTATGCACACCACGTGCGCCTTGTTAATCTCGGCGGCCAGGGCATCCTCCGACTGCTCCACCGCCGAGAAGTCCACGATGCTGGTGGGCACCTGCTCGGGTGTTACATTCGCTGGAATGGTGATCTCCTCGGCCCGCGGAGGCACCTCCTCCGGGTACTCCTCGCTAACCAGCGACAAAATCAACGACGTCTTGCCCACTCCGACGTCGCCCACGAGCAGGATCCTCACATTCTTGCGCTGTGACGCCGTATACTGACCCATGCCGAGTGCTCTGCAAGTGGGATGTGCCGCTCCTGGTCTCCGAGTCCGCAATCGCCTGCGTTTTGGGCGAATTTCCAAGATTTTGTTATGCAAAAACGCAAAAAAAACAACCGAGAGAGAGATGGGATGGCAGTCGATGTATCAAGGTTGCGCTATCGATACTCCGCTATCGCACCCGGCTGCCAGGGCTGCCACACCGGCAAGCTCAGCTATGTTTAACCCTAAAACGCCGTCGTTTGGTTTAAATTATACAAATTTAAACAATCTGGAAATTGTGGATTCCAGTTTGTTGAATTTGATCCAGTAATTTAATTTTGACTTGGGATTGGTAGTACCTAAACTGTCTGGCAACTACATATGCTGGCAACTGGCTTTGAAAGAGAGCTGCCGTGTTAGCCTTTTGCCGCCAAAACTAGCTAGGGAGAAACTTAAGGACATTACCAACGATTTGCTAAACGAGAAAGTTCACCTAAAAAAGTCAGTGCATTAACAAACAGAACTAAGGTATTTATTAAGATATTACAAGAAAAACTTTATTGCTGATTTTGATTTGAAAATTTTTCTTAAAATATACGTAGGAAGGCGAACTTTCCGTCTTAACTTATGCCCGTTACCTCGCGCCATTCAAACTTGGCTGTTTTCTGGCTCCGCAACTATGCCCGCTAGATTTGGTAATCGATAGTTGGGCAGCACTGGCTGGGCTCCAGAGCTTAGCTTCAGTTTTCAACACCAGAGAGTTGTAAGTGCGGAGAAAAATCAGAACTCTGGGATATCAGCAAAATGAATATCAGCAGCGTCAGCTCGAAAGACAAACAATCATAGAGCCCCTCCGTTGTTTATTTGTTTTTCGTGCCGCATCAATACCCAACGCGTGCCACGGCCAGCCGAAGAGGTTCAAAGGATAACTTCCCCGTGCAACTTTTGCGGGGTGCGGGCAAGGAGAGCGGGGGGCAGGAGTGCTGGACGCGCAGACAGCGCGGAATCGATATCGATGGTACGCACCAAAAACCAGTCGTCTTCCTCCAGCGCCAGCAGCAGCAGTACCAAGTCACCCATAAAGTCAAGCGGGGGAACGGGATCCTCGGGCGGAGGAGTCGGTGGCCGCCAGTCCACGCATCGCTCGTCGAGCGCGTCCAACGTTGCGGCCGTTGTAGCCGGCGCCTCTTCTGCCGGAGGAGCAGGCTCCTCTAATCGCCGCAGTCCGGGCAGTTCGCCAGACGGCGACGACGACACCACCACCACAGATGACCTGACCCCCACTACGTGCTCCCCGCGCAGCGGCCACCATCATCAGTACGGCTACGGCTACTCGTCCTCCGTGCACAAACAGAACCTCTACGTCGTCTCGTTCCCCATAATCTTTCTGTTCAACGTTCTGCGTTCGCTGATTTATCAGCTGTTTTGTATTTTTCGCTACCTCTACGGGGCGAGCACAAAAGTTATTTACCGCCCGCACCGACGCGACTGCAACATCGAGATTGTGGTGCAGAACCCCTCCAAGGAGCAGCAGCAATCCCTGAATCCGGACCTTAACAGCGAGGGTGCTGGCCCGGAACAGCAGTTATCCAATCAGCCGCAGCGTTTCCGACCCATTCAACCGCTGGAGATGGCCGCCAATCGTCCCGGAGGTGGTTACTCACCAGGTCCCGGTGATCCTCTGCTGGCCAAGCAGAAGCATCACCATCGACGCGCCTTCGAGTACATCTCCAAGGCGCTCAAGATTGATGAGGAGAACGAAGGTGAGTGGCGGGGGCGCAGACGGGGGTGGCAGCTCCAGTTCGAGTTCGAGCACTCGATGCTCAATGAGTCATCGCCCGCTGGCTTTTGTTGTCTGTCGAGTGTGAGAATCAATAAGCCGAAACGCGCGCACAAAAGATGCCCCACATGTCGGCGGCGGCGGAGGAAACGGGGGAGTGTTTCGCCTTGATGGACACTTATGGACTGACAGTCCTTCAATCCTATGCTTTTTTTATTGGTACTTGAAGGGTATACTAGTGCGATCAAAATGTATATGTTTTCTTGTTTACTCTACCAATATATTCTTTATTTTCCATTTTAAAATGTTATTTATAATACCCATTATTAGAAAGTTTAGGAAAGCCACTATTATAAACCTTAAAAGGATATTTTAAAGTCCAATCTCACTCGAACATTCCTCCTTCATATTTCATTCCAGGTCACAAAGAGCTGGCAATTGAGCTCTACCGGAAAGGCATCAAAGAGTTGGAGGATGGCATAGCTGTCGACTGCTGGAGTGGACGTGGTGATGTCTGGGATCGGGCTCAGCGGCTGCATGACAAGATGCAGACGAACCTTTCAATGGCCCGAGACCGTCTCCACTTTCTCGGTGAGTGCCCGACCACGCTCCCCTTACCCCGGAAACTTAGTTTTTGTTTACCTCATTTTTTGTTTTTGTTTTCATTTTGCACGTTTCTCCTGCTTTTTTTGTTGTTGTCCACCTTGGTTTTGTCCACATACTCGCGTTCATCCGATGCGCAGCGCTGCGTGAGGAGGATTTGAAAATGCAGCGTCTCTCCTTGAAGGAGAAGCAGAAGGAGCAGGCTCAAAGCAGGCCCCAGAAGTCCAGGGAGCCCATGCTGGCGGGCATGACCAGCGAACCCATGAAGCTCAACAAGGTGCGCAGCAGTGGCTACGGGCCCAAGGCCACCACCAGTGCCCAGCCCACGGGTAAGTTGACCACCAGCTAAAGCGCACCCAACAAGATCCTCACCAGGCAGCGCCACAGCGATCAGTCAGTCCCTATCACCACTCACTGGGCACCCGATTTTATTACGATTTTTATTTCGATTGGCCAAATTGTAGCTTAGAATGAGTAACCTCTGCTGGATGGCACTTTTCTGATCAAGCCTACCTTGTTTCTTCCACAGCATCTGGTCGGAAGCTAACCATTGGAACCAAGCGTCCCGTCAATCTGGCCGTGGCCAACAAGTCACAAACGCTGCCGCGAAACCTTGGCTCCAAAACATCCGTGGGCGCCGTCCAAAGGCAGCCAGCCAAGACGGCTGCCACGCCTCCCGCCGTTCGGCGCCAGTTTGTAAGTATCTGGATAAATAAACAACACATATCTGTTTGCATTTTTTGGAAAGTCTGCAGCGCAGCGAAATGTTATCAAAAAATCAGCTCATTTTGTACAAATTTGGCACATTTCCGGGGGGAAGTTCCATAGGGAATATTTAGCTGTTAAATTTTTTATATAGTTTTTTATATTGTTCATTTTTAATCTGCAGTCCTCGGGTCGTAATACGCCGCCCCAGCGTTCACGAACTCCCATAAACAACAACGGACCCAGTGGCAGTGGCTCCAGCACGCCGGTGGTGAGCGTCAAAGGCGTTGAGCAGAAGCTGGTGCAGCTCATACTCGATGAGATTGTCGAGGGCGGGGCCAAAGTGGAGTGGACGGACATTGCTGGCCAGGATGTGGCCAAGCAGGCTCTTCAGGAGATGGTCATTCTGCCCTCCGTCCGGCCGGAGCTGTTTACGGGTAAGTTTGCCTTTCAAAAGCGATGAGAAACATGATTTTAACCATTACTCCGTTTCTTGTCAGGACTCCGCGCCCCAGCCAAGGGACTTCTGTTGTTCGGTCCACCCGGAAATGGCAAGACCCTGCTGGCCCGTGCCGTGGCCACCGAGTGCAGTGCCACCTTCCTGAACATTTCGGCTGCCTCGCTGACCAGCAAGTATGTAGGCGATGGCGAGAAACTGGTGAGGGCCCTGTTCGCAGTGGCCCGCCACATGCAGCCCTCCATTATTTTCATCGACGAAGTAGACTCTCTACTCTCGGAGCGCAGCAGCAGCGAACATGAGGCTTCCCGTCGCCTAAAGACCGAGTTCCTGGTGGAGTTCGATGGCCTGCCTGGTAATCCAGAGGGCGATAGAATAGTGGTGCTGGCCGCCACCAATAGACCGCAGGAATTGGACGAGGCCGCTCTGCGTCGGTTCACGAAGCGCGTTTACGTCTCACTGCCCGATGAGCAGACCCGCGAGCTGCTCCTTAACCGACTGCTGCAGAAGCAGGGCAGTCCGCTAGATACAGAGGCGTTGCGTCGCCTGGCCAAGATCACAGACGGATACTCGGGCTCCGATTTGACGGCCCTGGCCAAGGACGCCGCCCTGGAGCCCATCCGAGAGTTGAATGTGGAGCAAGTTAAGTGTCTGGACATCAGTGCCATGCGTGCGATCACAGAGCAGGATTTCCACAGCTCGTTGAAGCGCATCAGGCGCTCGGTGGCGCCGCAGAGCCTTAACTCGTACGAGAAGTGGTCGCAGGATTACGGCGATATCACCATCTAGTCTGTTCTAGCCAGCGATCCTGCCCCCTCCATCACTCCAGTCTGAAGCAGCTGTGATGTGAGTGTCAGTACGTTATTCTTAGCCGTTGCTCTAGTTTTGATCATGTGACCCATCTTCACTTCAGGTTCTATTCAATCTTTAGAATTTGAGTTTCACAAACATTGTTAGATTTGTATTAACCAGTGAATTATTCAATATGATTTGTTCCCATGCGATATCTTGTGTTTTAGCCTAAGGTTATTGTACTATGGTCGTTTTACCGCCCTGTCCATGTGGTGCGGCACCCCGTCATGCAGCAGGAGTTGCTAGAACAGTAGTTCCGCCCTGTTTTCGTTTCGTACTTGTATTCAAGGGCACATTGCTTTATAAACTAGTTTTAAGTTTTTGGAACATTCCTTGTAGTGGCGTTTCTTTCTCAAGACAGGCGGCCCAAGAAGTTCACAACTACTTCCATTGTATCCCTGAACCAATAGAGCATATTTTTGTTGTACATTGAGTGCCCATCCACAAGCTACATGTAATCTAGAAGTAAGCGTAGTCCTAAGACCGATGAGATATACTTATACACACACCAACAAAGATACATTTACCAGCGCAGAGTCGGATTTAAGTTTTAATAGTTATACTGTCTCCGTATCGTTAGTATAGTTTAGTTCCTTTGTTTCAATCGATGTACCTACGGCTATAAATACAATCGTCTCCGAATCACCTATATTATTAGTAACACTTTCAAATTGTTGTACCTAGCAGGTGCGTATGGATCTGGTGTTATCAGATCACTCAGAACATCTACACCCGCACATATGCTCGTGCTTATCGCGGTACTTTGAACCAGCTTCTACGCAGCTCGCCCACCCGGAATTTGAGTTCTATGACTAGTTACTAAACACAGATCCAAAACTACATGCATACAAAAAAATATACAACAAATAAATCTCTAGAATACGCTAAATAAAATCGATTTCAAAAGACATCAATTGCATCGTTAATTCATACCTGTATTATTGGAAAGCATTGGTTGTGCTTGAATATTTGTATTAAATCTGTAGCTTAAAATAGCAGCTGACATCACCGGGCGCATTCAAAATAAGCGAAAGTCCATGGAAAAGAAGCATTCGTGGGAACTAGTTTTGCATTTAAAGTAAGCTCCAATAGGGATCAACATGATAAAGCTTTGAAGTCCGTATGTTGAAGCAGCGCAACTCACACATATGTCATATGAAAACCAGATCCTAAACTTGTAGAACTTTTAAAGGCTTTCATTCATTTGTAGTCAAGTTGACCTTTCAATATTTAATGAATGAGCGGGATCTCTGACTCTATTTTGGATACTTTCAAACAATCTTAGTAGTTTGACCTCGTTTCACACGATTACAATCAATAAAAAAGTACTGATAACTTCCAAAATACACATTTTATGGACTTGGAATCTACCTTCAAGTTTTTTCTTACAACCTATATACAACTTAGTTCCCTGTCCTCCTTGAAAATCGTTTTCTGTTCGTTTTCTCACTTGTTTTATATATTTTTTTGTTTCTTTATTTTACATTTTACATATTTATATCGCATTTCGTTTTCCACATTGGAAATATACAATATGTATGCTCGAATTTACATTCTCTTAGTGACTAAATTTGTTTTTCCTCTTGATTTTGCATTCGGCTTGCTTGTGGCTTTCCATTCATCCTACTGACGCCTCCCTTCCCGTCTTCAGTTTTCGTTGACACATGTTCCACATAGTTACAATTACAATTTGCTTTGTCACGATTTTTTTTTTCGATTGTGTGTGCTTTTTTTTAGCTTTGTCGCGCGTAATTGCCTTTTCTCTGATCTGTTTGTTTTTGTTGAACTTCTCATTCGGTTTATTTTGTTTCCGTTTCGTTTATACGCCTATTATCTGCTTAAATTACAAATCATTAAATTATTTTAACACGTACTTAGATTGGATTAGATTGTTACAGCTACCCGCCCATCGCCCGGAGCTTTTCAGTTGATGTTGTTTCAGTTGTCGCCGGCGTGGTTCACTTGAAGTTGAGTACCACGCGCCGCCTCGACCTTCGATTTTGGGGCTCTACACCCTCGGTTCCGATTCAGCTTCCGTTTCCGTCCACCGCAGTCAGCCGCAACCGTAGCCACAACTCCTAACTAGACAACACTCACTCGTGTGCGCCTTTCTAATCTCCAGCTGCAACGCCACCGTTGATGAGGCTGCTTCTGCTGCTGCTGTTACTGCTGCCCACCGGCAGGGCCAGAAGCGGTTCCGACTTTGCTACTACCCGGTATTGTACGTAACCTAAACGTGCGTAATGCGTTTGCGATTGCAACTGCTGCAGTTGCGGCAGATGGTGCAGCAGTGGTGGTTGTGGCTGCGGCTGGGGGCGACTTCCCGGATGCTGCAAACGGCGTCGAAGCTGGCGTCACATCTCAGCTCATTGGGTCTGGTATTGTGGCATCGCAGCACTGTACATCATCTGCGGGGCAAGAGAACCGTTCGCTGCTGCGGCCGCTGAGGCTGCGGCGGCCGTTACGCCGGGCACCACAGTCCCCGGCACGCCCCATGCCACATTCGGCGGCACCATGCGGTATCCAGCAGCTGAAAATTGTATGCAAGCTGATTAAAAAACGTTAAGCGAATTCAAGGGACTGAGAAAATGCTACTTACGGACACCTCCCGCTTGCTGAGCACTGGTAGTGTAGGCGTAGGGATAGTAGCCCTGTTGCATGTACTGCGTCTGCATCTGGGTTGTGGGGTAGGCCTGGAAAACGGTGAAATGAATTAGTAAAGTTTGCTAAAAATGGCTTCCTTAATAATGAACTTAAAACTCACCGCTGGGGGATACCAGTAGCCCATCTGCTGATAGGCGTACGGATACTGCGCTGTGGCGGCTGCAATCTGCTGGGGCGTCATCATTTGGCCGGGTATCGCCGCTCCTGTGGCGGCCGCTATCTGTTGCTGCGTCATCATCTGACCGGGCATTCCCGCTCCAGCGGCAACCGCCGCATTTGCCGCTGCCACGGCTGCTACATTTGCCGAGGCTGCTGCCGCAGCGGCTGCGGCATTGAGGTTATTGGCCGAATTGTCGCCGCCGTTCTCCTTGCCCCAGAAGCACTTGACCAGGTTACCGTGAACCTCGCTGTTGTGCGTGTGCTCGATGGCGCGGGCGGCCGCCTCCTTGGTGACAAACTTGATGAACGAGAAGCCCTTGTCCTTGAAGACCCGCACGTCCTGAATGGGACCGAACTGGACAAAGTGCTTGTGCATCAGGTCGTCGCTGATGACGTTCGGCGGGAAGCCGCCGCAGTATACGGTGGTGTTGGTGGGGCTCGACTGGTTGTACACCTCCTCGAAGGTGTGGCGCTGACTGCCCTTCACGCCGGACCCATTGCCTCCTGGTCCGCCGCCCATGCCGCCTCCCTGACCACCGCCCTTCGACGGTTCGCGCGGTGGGGGAAGCTTGCGCGTGGACCAATTGGTGCGTATCGACCGCGAGCCAATCCACTGGCCGTTCATCGCCTGGATGGCGTTCTCCGCCTCCGCCTTCTTCACGAACGACACAAAGGCGTAACCCTTTGACTTCATGGTGTGCGGGTCACGCACGATGCGGCAGTTGGAGATCTCACCGAAGGGGGCGAACGCCTCGCGCAGGGTCTCCGTCTCAATCTCGGGACTGAGGTCGCCCACGAATATGTGGTGGTGCGAGCTGATGTCTGTCTTGGGCTGGTTGCTGGGACTGGTGGCCCAGTTTACCTGCAAAAAATAATATAGTTTGTTAATAGGTGGTTATAAATATTATTAAATGTAAATGACATGAAATTATAAAGATCATTTATCATTCCCCTAGCTTATCACGAATAATAGTCAACTCACCTTGATTTCCTTATCGAGGAAGAGGCGTTTGTTCATGGCGGTCAGGGCCGTGGTGGCTGCCTGGTAGTTGGAATATTCGATGAAGGCGTACGGATCGTTGCCCGGCTCGCGGATGATTTTGCAGCTCTTGACGGGGCCCATGGTGCCGAAGAGGGCGATGAGCAGGTCCTCGGAGACGGTGCTGTCCAGGTTGCCCACATACAGGGTCTTCGGCTGTGACTCGTCCATGGCTGGCGGATGGTGTCCTGGGACTGTGGCTTCGATCGGGCTCTACACTAGGCTACGTCGGCAATCTACAAGGCTCTACACTCGGACCGGAATCGCAGCAACTGCAACTGGCCGCATCAATTTCAAGTCGGAAGGGTCAATATCAAAAAATTTGCAGATGTTGTTCCTAGCTACGTACAAAATCTAAATATGTATCTGCGCTAATTAAACAGGTGTCTTTGCGGCAATCTAAACGGTGGCTAGCTGCTAACAGAGAACTCGGCTAGAAATTTCAATACTTTCGATTTGTTCTACTACTCTTCGACTCACTCTCGACTTGGCTGGTTGGTATTTGGATTACATAAACTATATATGCTGCATCTAGGTAGGTAGATCTTTAGGCTTAACGCTGAGGTTCGTCGTTTATTGCTTTGCTTCGTTACTAATCTGGCGCCTAATTGAAAATTTCGTTAAACATCTATATGTATATGTATAAATATATCTGTCCTAACTAAACGCTAATGGAGTGTTTCGGAATATACGATTTGTCGCTCTAATTATGTTAGTATAATCGGCTAACTCCGCTTCCTGGGGGCCTGGGGTGTACGGACTCGGAATCGGATTCGGGGTTCCTTGGGGTACACAGTACTGTGGGTACTTCGGAATTGCTCAATCCTTCGATTTTTTTGGGTGTTGGTTTTACAATAAATATAAATATATATATGTATATATGTGAAGTTGTTGTCCGTTCGTCCGTTCCAATATACAGGATTGTATAAATGTATAGATGAATACTTGGTTGCGGCTGCTCGTTCTTGTTCTTGTACAAAAATTAGTTGGCTATGTTGAACAGTGTGAAAGTTCGCAGGTTAAGTGTTGTTTTTGGGTTTCGAAGCTGACCCCTGGAATCGCTGCTGCTGCAAGAGAGAGGGGAGAGAGAATTTGGGTTAGTCGAGGGCTGATAACCGGAAGAGTGGGACAAGGTCTAATGGCACATGATCGGCGGGCTTTAAACCAGGCAAATGATATGGATATAAATCGACCACCCCGCCCCGCCCCCTTTCGCATGCGGGGAACAAAGAAGGCGGCAAAGCAGTGCAGGGACACGCACACACAGACGCACGCTCCCTCGCACGCACACACACAAGCACTCACCCCAGGGCGGCAGGGAGAGCGAGTGAGATGGCGCGCAAGGGGTAGGGAAAGAGACTGCGTGCTTTTATAACAAAGCGATTGGATTGACAATAGCCATTCATTCGCAACGAATTCGCGGGCCTTGCGAAATGATTTAGTTTATAATTAATAAATTTCTGTATTCAATATTCCTAGCAGTTTGGCCAAATTCTTTTTGGGCCACTCACGCACAACACTCACACATAGGCATAGGCACACCAACGCAGCGACGAATTAGAGGGCGAAAGGAAAAACGAAAATCGACTAGAAGATGAATGACCGTCGATAACAAAATGAGGAGAAAGGAAAACAGGGTGATGGAAGAGAAAGATGAGGGAAATTTGCAAAACCGGCGCATTAGATTCTTGTTCTATGCTCTTTGCGAAATGAAATCAAATTTTAATTTGCATAGCACTAAACTTGATTTTGATTATATTTGCGACAGCGACAACAGCGGCGGCGGCGCTAGAAAATGTCAGTCAAAGTCACAGAACAGAAGAGGCGAAGCGACGAGGAGAAAAGGGAATGGCGGGGTGGTTTTTTTGTTGCTCATTTGCTGCTTATTTTCTTCGTCTCTTTTCGCACACGCACACACACACACACTGGCACACACAGAGAGGCGTCTTGCGCTGGTCTTTTTGTTTGCGTTTTGCTCACATGAGTCGCCACTTTTCTTTTGCTTTTGCTTTTTTTCGGTTTTGGCTATCGAGTGTATTTAAACTAATGCCAATATACCAATACCAAGGCGATTTGAATGCGGGACTTTTCATTTGCCTTTTCAGCTTGCCGCTATACGTATGTATGTATGTATGTTCGCTTTTGTGCTGCCATCTTTTAATGCCGCTCCCCCGCCTCCAGCGGCCGCCACGCCCCCGCCCCCGCTCGACCCACCCAGCGATGCCGAAAACTGGGCTCAACATTTGTCGCCGCCGCCGCGCTATAGTTGCATTATGCTAATGCCCATTGTTCGGACGCAGACTTCGCTGCCAAAATCCGCACTCTCTTTTTCTTTAATGCGCTCTCTGTGACGTGGCTGCGGTTGTAAATTTACCGCATTTTACTTGCTCAGCACTCTTTTCGCACACTTCACTCAACGATTGGGCTTAGCCGCTACCGGTTTCTGTTTAAACTGCACAACTCCCGTTGTTTTTGAGGCAGAAGTACATGAGTTAAACGCGTCGCTAAATTTTTACCTTCGTCGTCTAAAATGCGAACTAATTAATGAGATTTTGTGTGCGAGAGCCAGGGCTGCCAACTCGCTGGAAAATAAAAACGCAATGGCGGCAAGCTGGCAAAGGCAATGAAAAGTCTGTCATTTCCGCGGCTTACTTAAGAAATTATTTTAATGAGACTATTTAATGGTGTTTAAGTGCCTTACCAGCAAAGATCACTTCATAACTTGCGAATTAAATTGATTTAAAACAAGGTTATCGAAAAGTGGCAACTCTAGGGCAGCCGATATCGCTTGCATCACCGCTTTCTCTTTCTAGCACACGCGCCGCGGCCGCAGATGCATAGCAAAGAGGAACAGAATTAACAATCGTTATCGAAAAGGGAGAAAGACAAAATGGGCATAAATATTTTTATAAACAATAAATATTTAATTTCCGAGGATTTCATAGACTACGATGAGCTATGCAGCCGGATTGAAGAGAACACAGTGAGTATCTAAGTTTGCAAAAGGAATTTCATGAGATTGCTTAATGGGATGCTCATTTACAGAACTTGCAACCTGAGGATTACTACCTGGTGAGCAATGGTAAACGTTTGGTGGGGGAACTGCCTCATGGAGATGTCCACTGCATCCTGCGCCAGGTGGGCGGAAAGGGAGGATTCGGCTCCATGCTGCGAGCCATTGGCGCCCAAATCGAAAAGACCACCAATCGCGAGGCTTGCCGGGATCTGAGCGGTCGTCGCCTGAGGGACATCAACGAGGAGAAGCGAGTGCGCGCCTGGCTGGACAAACAGGGCGAGCGCGAACGGGAAGCCGAGGAGCGGAAGAAGCGAAAGATCGAGAAACTGCTAGCTGTGCCAAAGCACGACTTCAAGGACGACAAGTACGAGGAGGCCAGGGCAAATCTCACCGAGAAGGTCAACGACGCCTTCGAGGAGGGACTCAAACAGGCGGAGGAAATCAAGGAGAAACAGGCTCAAGCGCAGGCCCAGGAAGCCTCCACCAGTGGCACCAAGCGAAAATCACCCGCCGAAGACAAAACCAAGGCCAAAAAGAAGAAAAAGGGGGCTCTTTGGATAGGCGATGACATCTCAGGATCCGATTCAGACTCTGACGACAGCGAGAAGGAGCCGGAAACACAGAAAAAGGCCATCAAAAACTAGAGAAATAGGTTAACATTTAAGTACTACTTTTTAAATTCGCAAGTTATTACAATCTGTAATTTCCAATCAATATAAAATCCCAACCCGACATGTTAATAAAATAACTTAAATGCAGACTAGCATTTAAAATTTGAAAGATTTCGATTTAATACTAAGCACTAAGAGGATTAATAAGTAGTTGTATAAATAATCTTTTTAATGACCAAAGAGAACATCACGGCGACACAAATTGCGAGGATACCCAGGCTAAGCCCCATTTCAGGTTGGTCAGCATGAACTTCAGGGCCTTGGTCCACTGCTCCTCCGAGTTAAACTGGATCCTGCAAAGAAACCATCGTTACTATTCCTGATAAAATAATTAAAAACCAAACCCACTTTATGGAATAGGAATTTCCCGTGGAGGGATCGATAATCTTGCCCTTCTCCATTTTGTAGGGCAGCAGGAACTCGGTGTCGCGCTTCTCCACCTCCTTCTGGAACTGGGTGAGGCAGTCGAGGAAGGCCACCATGGCAGCATCAAACTTGGTGTCCCAGAAGAACTTAAACCCGCCGCTGCCGTAGAGCGGTAGCTCTCGATTCTCGCCAAGCACCTCCACGTACGAATGATTTCCGAACGGCACCACGCGATACCGCTCGAAGGTGAGACCGATTTTGCGGGCCAGGGCGGAGAGCAGGAGCACTGTCTGTCCCCAGGCGGCGTTGATCTCGGACCAGTCCACGGATACAGAAGGCAACCGACCCAGCCTAAAGTTATTGATGGTGCCAAAGTGACCGGCATGCCAGATGTGGAAGGTGATGTTGAATATGTTGGTGTCGCGCAGTTTGTCCAGCTGCTGACGCGAGTAGGCGATCTGGCTCTCCAGACTGCGCTTGTCGTCCTCTGTGAGCATCAGCTCACGTCTGTGCTTGGTGTACTCGCGCCAGTAGCTCTCCTCCTGCTCGTGCAGCTCCTCCCGCTCCTGTTCCTCCTGGGCAATGGCATCGTTCAACGACTGCTCCTCCTTCTTGAGCTCTTTGAGCTCCGACAAAAGCTGCTCCTCGCTGCGCTTCAGTTCGTCCAGCTCCTTGTCCAGTGCCTCTACATTCGGCGCCTCACGCTGCTGCTCCAGCTCGTCCAGATACGCCTTGTACACATCCCATTCGTCCTCTGCGATGCGCAGTTCCCGGTCCATGATCTCCAGCATGGAGTCGGCGCACTCCTCGCACAGCGGATGATCAATTTCCGAGTTGGAGGACAGGCAGTCGAAGAGCTCCGCCTTTAGCTTGAAGGCGGCACTCATCTTCTTGTTGTCCCTGCCATCGGAGACCAGCATAAAGCCAGTGCCGTTGATCGAATCCGTGAGCCTGTAGGGCGGCACAAAGTGGTCGAAACTGCTGGCGTCCTGGGGGTCCAGAGTGTTGCCATTGTCTCTGTAGATGGGCACTGCAATGGGTGAATCATTAGAGGGGTTTCCTGGATGTTTACTACACCACCTACAAGATAACTCCGCCATGGCGTGCACGCTAATCTTCTCCAGCTGCTCGTCCAGGACGATGGGCTGCAGGCAGCGCTGGCAGGCGAAGGACACCGCCTGTTTCTCCGCCTCGCTCATTGTGCTCGCTTCTTGTTGTCCCTCGATGTGTGCAAACAATTCAATTTTCCACGGAGTGTAACAAAACACAAATAAGCCATCAGCTGTTGGCAGCTGCTGCCAGAGTTGCCACCCCGTCGATAAAAGAGAGTCGAAAAATGGCGCAGTTAATCGGACAGTAAATTGTCAGTCAACAACAGGGCAATTAAAAAAGAGAAAAAAGCGAAAAAACCTGTTTTAAACAAAAACATTGCCCAATTGTGTCCGGCCGGAGCGTGCCGCGGAGCCGCAGGCCTTGACCACCATTCCAATTCTTGGCGATAAGAGAGAACTCGAGCGGTTTCGTTTTTAGTTTGTTTTGGTAAGCAACAGAACGTTAGACGCAGCGCCGTCGTCAGAGCTGCCAGGCTAGCTAAGAAAATAGCCAAATGTGGCTATTTTTTAAGTAGACAAAAACTTTTTTTTTCATGTTAGGCTAACAAAAAAAAAACTGTAAAAAAATACTATAATATGAGAAAAACTTGTAACAAAAGGGGTTTAAAAAAAAATGTTTTTTACATGTCCACATTGTAAGATTGCAGTCCCGCTTCTAAACAAATTGCTTTCAAACACAGCTTCCAAAGTACTCAAAAAGTTGAAAAACAATATTAAAGAAAAGAAACCAAAAAACCAGTTTCATTAATAAACTGCGTCAATTAGATGATTTTTGAGCTTTGAAGATGGGAAAATGACGTATTTGGTACCCCACATCTAGGCAAAGTATTAAAGGTTAAGGACATTGACTTCCGCAATCTGCGTGTTGTGGTTTGTATGCCAAAAGCGATGATAAGCGAGGAAAGTCCAAGAAAGGAATAAGTCATAACAACATGAATAACCGAAGTAGAGAAACTGATAAAGATTCGCATTAAAACATGAACAATTCAAAAACTAAAGTTTATTGCTAGGAAACACATTGTTATTGTGATGTTTGTGGTTAAACAAATTCGAATATTCCAGTAATTTGGCAGCCCGCGCTTTGGCGTCCGTAATCTAGCTCTTAAAAGCTGGCAGCACTGGCGGTGGTCACATTGTAGCCTCTTCGCTTCTGACGACCCATGGAAAACTTTCAGTCTCTTGCAGGCATCACAGCGATACGGAAGCAACAATTGGAACATCCAGAATTCCCACTCCCCCGCACATTTGAATTGCGACATACATAGAGTGTGCCGTGTGAACCATCGAAATCCCCCCGCAGCCGAATGCCAGTCCAGTGTTTTGTTTTGCATCTGTTCCCAGTCCCTCAGCCGGAATTCTAAATTCGCGGATTTGCACCGCCCAGTCCCAGTCACTTGACAGCCCGGCCACAGCCGAATTAATCGCGCCAGATTAAACAAACAAAAACAGAAGCAGACACCGAGACCAGTTCCACATCGTGCCATTTTTATCTGGCCATAGGCATATAGGCATAGCAGACGTGATTACGTGATTAGCAGTGCCGCGGGGGCTGCGGTTTATCAATAGAATAGCAAGAGCAACAGTAACAATGGTTTCCTACTTCGTACCTCGTGGCCGCTTCCTCCTGAAGGCCGGCAATCTCAGACAGGTGGTGCAGCAGCAGCATCAGCCGACCCAGCTTCAGCTGCAGACCATCAAGGGACCCCAGCCGCAGGCTCAGAATGCCAGTCTGCCGGTGGCCCGTCACTTCCGACAGTTCTCCTCGAATTCCGCCTCCAAGGAGGCGCCCCTACATCATAGACGTCCACACCACAAGCAGCAACAACAGCCCAATCCCAGCCAGGAGTTGGCCCAGCTGCGGCGCAACATACTCTCACGCTGGACGGGCTTCCTGCTGCGCTGGGCTCCCATGGGCATCTGTGTGTTTGGCGCCATCGAGTGGCAGCTGCAGAAGCGGCGCTGCGATCAGGAGGGCCAGCCCAGGACCGCCTCCGAGCTGCAGTCGCGCATCTACTGCTCCCTGCCCCTGCGCATTATCAGCCGCTGCTGGGGCTGGCTGGCCGCTTGCTACTTGCCACCTAGTCTGCGTCCCTATGTCTACGGCTGGTACTCCAACACGTTCAACGTCAATCTGAGCGAGGCACAGTATCCGGAGTACGAGCACTACAACAGCCTGGCCGAGTTCTTCACAAGACCGCTTAGAGAGGGTGTCCGCGTCATCAATCAGGAGGCACCGCTCGTCTCGCCCGCCGACGGCAAGGTCCTGCACTTTGGCAGCGCCTCAGACTCGCTGATCGAACAGGTTAAGGGTGTCAGCTACAGCATCGAGGACTTCTTGGGCCCGCTAGAGACTGTGGAGCAGGCCAATTCCGGTGCCTCCTACGCCCAGGCACTCAAGAAGCAGAGCGATGGCTCCACCGAGCTGTACCAGTGCGTGATTTATCTGGCCCCTGGAGATTACCACCGATTCCACTCACCCACCGAATGGAAGCCGACCATCCGTCGTCATTTCTCCGGCGAACTGCTCTCCGTGAGCCCCAAAGTGGCCGGCTGGCTGCCTGGTCTGTTCTGCCTGAACGAACGTGTGCTGTACATGGGCCAGTGGAAGCATGGATTCTTCTCCTACACCGCCGTGGGTGCCACCAACGTGGGATCCGTCGAGATCTACATGGATGCCGAGCTGAAGACGAACCGTTGGACTGGCTTCAATGTCGGCAAGCATCCGCCCAGCACCTACGAGTACGATGAACTGGCTCTGAACAAGGAACCAGCTGCGCCGCCCAAAGAGTTCGGTAGAGGCGACCTGGTGGGTCAGTTCAACATGGGCAGCACCATTGTCCTGCTCTTCGAGGCGCCCAAGAACTTCAAATTCGACATTGTCGCCGGCCAGAAGATTCGCGTGGGCGAGTCCTTGGGCCACATTGCGGGGGCCAAATGAGAGAAGGAGAAGCTCCTATCACGTACCGAATCAGTGCAAAGTCCTGTCACCCATCTGTTCACATCACTCGTTGTATTAGCATTAGACGCTCGAGTCTCAGGCAAATGTATTTTGTGAACATCCTGCGAAGCTAAAACTGTGTATTGTTGCCATTTCTGTAGTTGTAAGCTATATTTTATACAATAAAACGTCGAAATATCTTTGAGAACAACAATAGCTCGTCAATTAACTCATTCCGGCACGCGCTTCTTAAGTGGCACACCGATTGTTGAGGTGGGCTGGGCGTTATCAGACGGCGTTGTGATAAGCGTTACCGGTTCGAACAGCAGTCGTTGAACCCCCCGCCACTGAGGATCAGGAGACTGCGACTGTGGGCTGCTTATCGGGCCAAATAGGCCTCCGGGGGTGGGACCAGATTCGCCTTCTTTTCCGGCTGTCAGCCGGGCTATCAGTGAACCCGAACCTGAACCACATCCATTCTGGTTAGACAAGCGCGTGCCGCTGTCGATGATGAGATGCCCAGTCGTCTATGCCTTACCCCACCCAATGTTTACTTCAGCGCCGAATCCGGGATCGCAATCCATTTCGTTTAATTGATTCAATCAAGCCCGGCCGACGGGAATCTTGTTCGTTGAACTTATCAGGCGGTGACGGGTGATTTGGTTCCAGGCCTTGACACACACACTCCACGAAGTCCGTGAGTGTTGGTAATTCGCCTGGCAACCGATTTGATTATGATCCGAGCATCTGCGTCAGCCGACATTAGGGTAATCGATGCGGGGAACTTTTGAATGTGGCGCCTATTCTAAGTCAGACAGTGTTGCCAGAAAATGTAAAATGGTTTTAAGGTTAAGGCTGGCTTGTTTATAGTGCTTAAAATTATCATAAAAAGAAAGGAAATCACATAAACAATGCATTTAAGCATTTAACTATTAATAATAGCTAACAAACGTGATATTAATTTAAATAGGTTAATTTCAAATATTGGCGCCAAATGGAATTCACCTTTCAGCTAATTCACCTCATGTGATGGTGAGTTGAGTTAAACAGCTGACAGCCGGCTTTCACTTGTTGTTGTTTGCGATTTACGTAACAATTGTTATTTGTTGTGAATTAAATCAGTAATTAACCGAATTAAAATGTTGATGAGGCAGTGTTTAATGACCCTGCGGGTCGCCAGATCCCAGATGCTGGTGCAGTCAACCGGAAAGCCCCAAAGCCACATTATGCAGCGCTTGTACAGCAGCAACCCGCCGGCAATTGGTATTGTGGACTACGATGTGGTCAAGAAACTGGCCAGTGAGCCACAGAAGCTTCTCATCGATGTCAGGGAGCCGGAGGAGCTGAGGGAGACCGGCCAAATCCCCGCCAGCATCAACATTCCCTTGGGAGTGGTTAGCCAGGAGCTGGCGGCCAGTGAGCAGCTCTTCAAATCGAAATATGGCCGGGAAAAGCCGAAACCGGATACGGAAATCATCTTCCACTGCAAGATTGGCAAGAGGAGCCTCAAGGCCGCAGAAGCTGCAGCTGCTCTGGGTTACAAGAACCTTAAAAACTACGAGGGATCCTGGCTAGATTGGGCCGAACGTGAGGGTCTGCCCAAGTAGATGATGATACCCCAGTCTAACTTTAAAAGTAAAAACATTGCATACGTTTTGGCAAGTCATAAATAACATTTATTAAATACTACTCAGTAGCATATTCTAATTTAATATATCTTAGTATTTGACCAGGAGTTTATTTGGTTATGAGATCTATGTTAGTGGAACATCTAAGTGGGATCACTAAGTGACTTAGTCCACCTCCTCGACGGTGGGCCCCTTGTAGCCGCCCGCCTGCTGTCCACAGTTGGGAGCCTGCTGGCGCCCATCTCCGCCTGCCTGCTGGTGCATCTTGGTCATGATGGGGCTGCAGAACTGAGTCAGCTCCTGCAGCTTGTGCTCGTACTCCTCCTTCTCGGCGGTGGTGTTGCCGTCCAACCACTTCACCGTCTCGCTGCAGCGCTCCAGGACACTGCTCTTGTCAGCCGCACTGATGCGATCGCCGCCCTGCTCGGCCGCCTCCTTCACACTGAACACATAGCTCTCCAACTGGTTGCGGGCGGCGATCCGCTGGCGATGACGCTCATCCTCCTCGGCGTACTTCTCCGCCTCGCTAAGCATGCGATCGATGTCCGCCTGGGAAAGACGCCCCTTGTCGTTCTTGATGGTGATGTTCTTGGCATTTCCAGTGCCCTGCTCCTTGGCGGTCACATTCAGGATACCATTAGCATCCAGGTCGAAGGTGACATCGATCTTGGGCACTCCCCTGGGAGCGGGCGGAATGCCCGTCAGGTTGAAGGTGCCCAGCACGTTGTTGTCCTTGGTGAGAGCGCGTTCGCCCTCGAACACCTGGATGGTCACCGCCGGCTGGTTGTCCGCGTAGGTGGTGAAGGTCTTAGACTGCTTGCATGGGATGCGGCTGTTGCGCTCAATCAGCTTGGTCATCACCCCGCCGGCGGTCTCAATGCCCAACGAGAGAGGGGCTACATCCACCAGGAGAACGTCCTTGATTTGACTGCTCTCGTCGCCCGACAGAATGGCCGCCTGAATGGCAGCTCCATAGGCGACAGCCTCGTCAGGATTGATGGACAAATTAAGGGTCTTGCCACCGAAGAAACTCTGCAGCAGGCTCTGAACCTTGGGAATGCGCGTTGAGCCTCCGACCAGGACGATGTCGTGGATCTGGCTCTTGTCCATCTTGGCGTCGTTGAGAGCCTTCTCCACCGGCTGCAGCGTGTTGCGGAACAGGTCACCGCACAGTTCCTCGAATCTGGCACGGCTCACCTTGGAGTAGAAGTCGTGGCCCTCGAACAGGGCGTCGATCTCCAGCGAAGCCTCTGTGCTCGAGGACAGGGTTCGCTTGGCCCGCTCGGCGGCGGTGCGAAGGCGTCGAAGAGCGCGTGGATTGGAGCGCAGATCCTTCTTGTACTTGCGCTTGAACTCCTCGGCCAAGTGGTTGACCAGCCTGTTGTCAAAGTCCTCGCCACCCAGATGGGTGTCTCCGGCGGTGGAGCGTACCTCGAAGAGGGAGCCCTCGTCTATGGTCAGAATCGAGACATCAAAGGTGCCACCGCCCAGATCGAAGATGAGCACATTGCGCTCTCCCTTGAGATTCTTGTCCAGGCCGTAGGCCAGAGCCGCCGCAGTGGGCTCGTTAATGATGCGGAGCACATTGAGGCCAGCGATGGCGCCGGCGTCCTTGGTTGCCTGGCGCTGGGAGTCGTTAAAGTAGGCGGGCACTGTGATGACCGCATCCTTGACCGTGGTGCCCAGATACGCCTCCGCAGTCTCCTTCATCTTGGTGAGCACCATCGAGCTGATCTCCTCCGGGGCGAAACGCTTCTCCTCGCCCTTGAACTCGACGTTCATCTTGGGCTTGCCGTTGTCGTTGACCACACGGAAGGGCCAGTGCTTCATGTCCTCCTGGATCTTGGGGTCGTCAAAGCGGCGGCCAATGAGGCGCTTGGCATCGAAGACCGAGTTCCTGGGATTCATGGCCACCTGGTTCTTGGCGGCGTCTCCAATCAGGCGCTCCGAGTCGGTGAAGGCCACGTAAGATGGTGTGGTGCGGTTGCCCTGGTCGTTGGCGATGATCTCAACCTTTCCATGCTGGAAGACGCCCACGCAAGAGTACGTGGTGCCCAGATCGATTCCAATGGCTGGCATTTTTGTTTGTTTTTCACGCTTTTGTGTTGGAACTTTAAAGATTATTTAACTGCGCTTTCTTGTGAAACGTGTTTTCTTTTAATTTTTATAATTTTTAGTTCGTTTTCGGGTTTCTTGTTGAAATTATTTTTCAATATTCAAATGTCACTTTTCTTTTTGTTCTCGCTTGCTTGAAGTGTTTTCACTTTGGCTGCTTGATTTCAAATGTGGCGCCTGGGAAATTTGCGCTGCTATTTATACTCAGCCGCAGGGAGGGGAATTTTCCAGATTTCCCTGCGAGAAAGGGGCAGAACATTCGAGGCATTTCGTGTGAGTGCGAGCGAGGCAACTAGTGTGCACCGGCAGGGAAATTCTGAGGAATGGAAGGAGTAGAAAGTTCAAGAACAATCGGATATGACTTTCATTTGTGTAGGGTAGGTCAGCACTCGAATCTATTCGGGCCATAAGAATAAATTCGTGGGCATCTATTTTGGGCACACTTCGTATTAATACATTAAGCCATTCATATTTTTAGATTATGTTTTCTTGCCTGATTGACGTCTGTATAAAAACACATATGCATGTATCGCTTATTTTAGTTTTCCCACGCAAAAGGCCTTATAATTAAATGCAAATTAAGCACACAGTGATTCAGACATTTTCGAACTGCTTCAGTGTGCGCGCACCTTTATGTTTTCGACCCAACAGAGTTTTATGTTGTTAAAAATGCATTTTTCGAAAATTACTTGAAAGTTTAGAATTCTTTCTAGCGGGGAGTCGTGGGTAAGTGGGTAAAAAATAGAAAGTACAAGAACAATAAGAATAATTTGAAATACTTCTGTCCCGTCTTCATGATGACAATTAATTGCTCTTATATATTTTTTATATATATAATAAAATTTATTCATTGCAGCTCATTGGAAATTGGAAATTAAATTATGGTTGGAGTCCAGACTAAAAACACTTTCTCAATTTCCCCTAGGGAAATTAATCGATATTTGCACAATCGATTTGCGATAAGCTATCGTGTCGTGTATCGTATCGATAGTTATGTTCCCACACCTTACCATCCCTAGCGTCTTATTACTTTCTAGCGAAAAAAATTAATTTCGCGCTCTTATTGTTATTACTCGTGGATTTTTGCGCAACCCGAGGTGCGAATGGCCGACGAGGAGGATGAGGTGTCCCACAGGATGGCGGCAGCGCCCGTCCGCAAGCCGGACGACGAGATGGCCTTCCTGGAGTTCATCGAAATGGAGAACTTCAAGTCCTACCGCGGCCACATAGTGGTGGGTCCTCTCAAGCAGTTCAACGCGGTGATCGGGCCGAACGGATCCGGCAAGTCCAACTTCATGGACGCCATCAGTTTCGTGATGGGCGAGAAGACGAGCAGTTTGCGAGTGAAGCGCCTCAACGACCTGATCCA
Organism: Drosophila biarmipes; assembly: GCF_025231255.1. Lineage (NCBI taxonomy): Eukaryota > Metazoa > Arthropoda > Insecta > Diptera > Drosophilidae > Drosophila > Drosophila biarmipes. Next base: position 23,859,576 of record NC_066616.1, on the reverse strand, counting down.
CGGCTCCTCCATTGGCAAGCCCATTTCGCGCAGCTGCTATGTGACGGCCAAGTTTGTGCTCAACCACGACCGCCACATGGACTTCCAGCGGGCCGTCATCAGCGGCTCCTCGGAGTACCGCATCAACGGAGAGGTACGTTCGGCCGACACCTGATTATCCCCTTGGTAGCCAACTAATCTGCTGACTCCTTTCAGAGCGTTTCGAGCAGCACATACCTGAACAAGCTGGAGAAGATTGGCATCAATGCCAAGGCCAAGAACTTTCTGGTGTTCCAGGGAGCTGTAGAGAACATAGCCATGAAGACGCCCAAGGAACGCACCGCTTTGTTTGAGGAAATTAGCGGGTAACTTAACTGAGTAGCTTTACAACTCTAGGTGGCTCTAACCTTTTTCACTTCTTGCAGATCTGGACTGCTCAAGGACGACTACAACCGCCTGAAGCAGGAAATGATTGTGGCCGAGGAGGAGACGCAGTTTACATACCAAAAGAAAAAGGGCATCGCGGCGGAACGCAAGGAGGCCAAGCACGAGAAGATGGAAGCCGATCGCTACACCCGCCTGCAAAACGAATATGTATGGGTTTCCATTCTCCTGAATGTATACATTTTGTAACCACCTTTGACTTTAACAGAACGAGAAACAAGTTGAGTATCAACTGTTTAGACTTTTCCACGTGGAGCGGGACATCCGGAAGTACACAGCCGATTTGGAGGTAAGGCAGCAGGAAGTGAAGGCAGTCGAGCAGCGGAAAGAAGCCGCCGATGAAATCCTGCGCGAAAAGAAGAAAGACGCCGGAAAGATAACTCGAGACCTGGCCAAAATCGATCAGGAGATACGCGAGTTTGAGACCCAGATGAACAAACGCCGGCCGCTGTACATCAAGGCCAAGGAGAAGGTTACCCATTGCAAGAAGAAGCTAGCTTCGCTGCAAAAGACCCTGGAGACGGCTCGCGAGGCGGACAATGCTCACCAGTCGGACATCCGAAAACTGGAAAAGCAGCTGGCCGATGTGGAGGCCCTGAAAAAGCGATTCGAGGACGAGATTGAGAACGAATCGCAGCGACGGGGCAAGAGCGTCAACATGGAGGAAGGTCTGGTGCAAGAGTACGATCGCCTGAAGCAGGAGGCGGAAGCCACAGCCACTCAGTACCGTTCCGAGCTGGACTCAGTGAATCGGGAACAGAAGTCCGAGCAGGACACACTCGACGGCGAAACCAATCGACGCGCTTCCGTAGAGGAATCCTTCAAGAAGCTCACCCTGCAGCGCGAAGAAGCTGTTAAGCGGCGAGACAAACTGATGGATCACATCAAATCCTCGCAAGCCGCGCTGGAGGAGCAGAATCGAATCAAGGACGAACTCCGCCGAGATGTTGGCACCTCTAAGGAAAAGATAGCCGAGAAGCAACGCGAGCTGGAGGACGTGCGGGATCAGCTGGGCGATGCCAAGAGCGATAAGCACGAGGATGCGCGGCGAAAAAAGAAGCAGGAGGTGGTGGAGCTGTTCAAGAAGCAGGTTCCAGGCGTGTATGACCGCATGATCAACATGTGTCAGCCCACGCACAAGCGCTACAATGTGGCCGTCACCAAAGTGCTGGGCAAGTTCATGGAAGCCATCATTGTGGACACCGAAAAGACAGCTCGACACTGTATTCAGGTTGGTTTTATTTGTTTCGCGGGGATTCCAGGTAATTAATCATTATATTTGTCCGACAGATCTTGAAGGAGCAAATGCTGGAGGTGGAAACCTTCTTGCCTTTGGACTATCTGCAAGTGAAGCCCCTAAAGGAGCGCCTCCGCAACATCAGCGATCCGCGCAATGTACGACTGGTCTTCGATGTACTCAAGTTCGAGCCGCAGGAGATCGAACGTGCCGTCCTCTTCGCCACAGGCAATGCTCTCGTCTGCGAGACTCCCGAGGATGCCATGAAGGTGGCCTATGAGATTGACCGCTCCCGTTTCGATGCTCTGGCCCTGGACGGAACCTTCTATCAGAAATCAGGTCTCATTTCTGGAGGCAGTCACGATTTGGCGCGCAAGGCCAAGCGTTGGGACGAGAAGCACATGGCCCAGCTGAAAATGCAGAAGGAACGCCTCCAAGAAGAGCTTAAGGAGCTGGTGAAGAAGTCACGCAAGCAGAGTGAGCTTGCCACTGTGGAGTCGCAGATCAAGGGCTTGGAGAACCGGCTTAAGTACAGCATGGTCGACTTGGAGTCTTCCAAGAAGTCAATTGGTCAGTATGACAGTCAGTTAAAGCAGGTGCAAACCCAGCTGGATGATTTCGGGGTAAGTTTTGTTTTAAATTTATCTTAAACTTAAATAAATCTTTTATAAATCTTAATTCGCCAGCCCAAGATCAACGAGATCGAGCGCCGCATGCAAAACCGCGAAGAGCACATCCAGGAAATCAAAGAAAACATGAACAATGTGGAGGACAAAGTGTACGCCAACTTCTGCCGCCGCCTGGGTGTGAAGAACATTCGGCAGTACGAGGAGCGGGAGCTGGTCATGCAGCAGGAGCGAGCGCGGAAGCGGGCCGAGTTCGAGCAGCAGATTGATTCCATAAACTCACAGCTGGACTTCGAGAAACAGAAGGACACGAAAAGCAAGTACTTGCGGATCGTATATGGAACCAATTTAATCAATTGACTTGCAGAGAACGTTGAGCGTTGGGAGCGCAGTGTGCAGGACGAGGAAGACGCCCTGGAGGGACTCAAAACGGCCGAGGCACGCTATCTCAAGGAAATCGACGAGGACAAGGAGAAAATGGAAAAGTTCAAGCAGGAGAAGCAATCCAAGAAGCAAGCCGTTGATGACATGGAGGAGGACATTTCCAAGGCACGACGGGATGTGGCAAACTTGGCCAAGGAAATCCACAACGTGGGCAGCCATTTATCTGCGGTGGAGTCAAAGATCGAGGCCAAGAAAAACGAACGACAGAACATACTGTTGCAAGCGAAAGTGAGTTGTGTTTATTACCTTTCAAAACTATGAATTTAATATTTTATTTTCCTGCTCATAGACCGATTGCATAGTGGTGCCATTGTTGCGCGGCTCGCTGGACGACGCAGTGCGGCAAAGTGACGCAGATGTTGCATCCACCTCTGCAGCAGCAGCAGCAGCAATGGAAAATCTGTAAGCTCTCTAATAATATTTTCCAAATTGCAGGATTTAAAATGTTTATTTTATCCCTAGCATTGAGGTGGACTATAGTTCTCTACCACGAGAGTACGCCAAGCTGAAGGATGACTCCGCATTCAAGAAGACCCACGAGTTGCTTCAGGAACTGCAAAGTAAGCTGGACGTCCTGGAGCGCATTCAGACGCCAAACATGAAGGCCATGCAGAAGCTGGATGCCGTAACGGAAAAAGTGCAATCCACCAACGAGGAGTTCGAGAATGCGCGCAAAAAGGCCAAGAAGGCCAAGGCGGCATTCGAGCGGGTCAAGAACGAGCGATCTTCTCGCTTTGTGGCCTGCTGTCAGCACATCTCGGATGCCATCGATGGCATCTACAAGAAACTGGCTCGCAACGAGGCGGCACAGGCCTACATCGGACCCGATAATCCCGAGGAACCATATCTGGATGGTATCAACTACAATTGTGTGGCGCCCGGCAAACGTTTCCAGCCCATGAACAACTTGAGTGGTGGTGAGAAAACCATCGCTGCCCTGGCCCTGCTCTTCTCCACCCACAGGTTATTAAACTTCATTTAAATGAGTCTTTAAAATTCTAATATATATTTGATTTATCTCCTTAAGCTTTCAACCAGCGCCGTTCTTTGTGCTCGACGAGATTGATGCCGCCTTGGACAACACGAACATTGGCAAAGTCGCTTCGTACATAAGGGATCACACGACCAATCTGCAGACCATCGTCATCTCCTTGAAGGAAGAGTTCTATGGCCATGCTGATGCCCTTGTGGGCATTACACCTGGGGTAGGCATTGAAGTGGTTTAGGTGCGGACACCTACTGACGTTGGTTTACTTTTCTATTTCAGGAAGGGGACTGCCTCGTATCAAATGTTTATATAATGGACTTGACAGAGTTCGAGGACACGTAAAGATCATGTTTCGGCATAGTTGTAAGCACTAGATGTTAGTTTAAAGTACAGCTCGCAATTTCCAATTAATAAAGCCAGTAAATGTGTAAAATCTCCACTGTCCATCGATGCAAAATCACATTTTATAATCAATTCATTTCGCCCACAATACTTACGCCAAAAAATGAATGGAACTACCAATTTTTTTTGAAAATAGGTTCTGCAACTTTAATAGATTCCTTTATTTTGGGCTTGCGTTGGTTGTACTGTACCGGAGAAAGTTCACGGGAGAGATAAATGTTGGCTTGTGTGAGATTGTGGTTCGAATGATGGTATATGTAAAACAACTGGGTTTTAGTTTCAATTTTTAGTTTTTCTCTTTTTTTTCTTCACGTAAAAAACTTTTTGTATTTCTTCAAGAACAAAAACAAACAATTTGATTATTCAGTTTCGGTTTGTATCATTAATTTAAAATAATCATTGCAAACAGATAGATACAGTATCGGCTAGTTAGTGTGTCAGTTTCATAGATTCATTATCTGGTGTGTTGGCTGCCGGCCGGCTATGGCGATAATCGATAAGGCTACAATACAAGGGCACGCCTGTGGGAGAGGTGGTCCAATTACAATCGTTCGGGAGATTAGGACATTGGGGTTGGTTAAAGTAATACAAAATAAACTAGAATAGATTAAGATAGCCAGATTGGAGAGAGGCTACAGTTTCAGGCAGTTGGGAGGACTTTGATTTTCTTTAATAGGGAATGCCTAATTTAAACTTTATACATACAAACTAAAATATTTATGGCGTTTCATATATACACACACTTTGTAACTCGTTTAAATACAAAGATTTGTCTCATTAGCGCTTAAATATTAATTTGCCTTTCTATGGATTTGGTGTTCGGGATCTGGGGCGGCCGAGCTAGGAGCCACTCCTCGGTCAGGTTTGGGGGTTCGATTCCGTCGGTGTTGCGATGTTCTGTTGCGTCCACGATGGTTCCTTGTGCTGGGGGCTGTCGGTGTAACTTGTGTCTGTGCTGTCGATGAACTTGTGACTGTTGCTGCTTTCACTAGCGACTTATATTATCTGTTTGTGTAATTATTGTTTTTGTTTTTCTTTTGTTTATAGTTATTCGCTGAGTTTCAGCTTTTCAATGGGCCTTTATTACTGCAAAATAAGAAAAGAATATCGGTTTTTCGATTAGTGCTTTGTGAGCTTGTCAATTCCCGCCCCCTTTGCCCAAACCATTTTCAAAATGACTAAGGAACTTGATCCTCATATAATTTTAATCACGAGCTTCCATATCTTGAATTGAATGAGTATCGACTTCGATTGAACAGATTCCCCAGCTTACGATTTCGACGCCTGGGCCTGCGTGTTGTACAGGTAGGATTGGTCTTGGATTAGTAAGGATTATCTAAATTTCACTTTTAGAAAAATATAACAAAAAATCAGCTACAAGATCTTGGTATTTTTGGTATATTTTTTAGAATTCTCCTAGGAAAGTACTATTCTGGTATTTTAGGCTTATAATGCCTTCCTCGGAAATTCATACTTACATTGAAACATATTTAAGGCTATCACAGTGTATCTTATACTCCATTGCCGTTGTTAGAGGTATATTTAATATCCTGCGTAACGTATCACGGATACGTGTTGTACTGGTCATATCAGTGGCAGTCCGGTTCCATACTGATAAGCTATCCTCCTGCAGACGAAACGAATTATGTTATTGAGTTATGATATGATACAGATATTGAGCCTGAGAAACCATGCCACATCGGGAACAATCCTTTTGTGTAATATTAATAAAAACACACTTTATTGCTTTTTTGTTTAATAATTTTTATTTCTCAATCAATATGTAAGGAAATCATTTCACACGTCTGACCAATTGGAAATGAAAAACAATAATAATAATGGTAATAAGAAACACACTTGATATTAACACAAAGGCAAATCTAAGTTCTTAATTTAAGTTTTGTTTTTCTCATTTCGATTTGGTTTCTTTGCTGGTTTTTGTTTTATTAAGTTTTCACTTTTTTTTGCTGTTACTGTGCTTTCTTCACATTTCTTTCGTCGGCTGCTGTTCCATGATTTTCTTTTTCTGCTTTTATCGTTTTTTTTTTAATTATTAATCATATATTTATTTATATATAAGACTAACACTTAGGTATAATGTTTGTGTTTCATTACTTTTCATAATTAACTAAATTGTCTAAGGAGAGAGAAAATATATGATAATATGCAATTTGTTTTTGTTACGGATTTTGTTTGTTTTTAATTAATTTCTTTTTTGTTGCTTTTGTTATTATATTATTTAAACATGTTTAACAATTATGAGTATTTGCTCAAAAACTTGACTTGAACCGCTCTTTGTAGCATTCTTAGCACGGCTTCGTTTCGTGTGGTTTGTTAGTTGAATTTTGATTTCCTTTTAAGTAGGTTTTACTGTGGTGTGTGCACACAAAACTAAATTGTTTTTATTTTTCGCCACTAAAGTTTGTCGCTCGCCTTCAATCGCTTTTAAATGGATCGTTATCTCGTATCGACTCGTTATATACGCATATATAATGTTTATAATCGGTTTACATATGTGTGTATATATAGGTGTAGCATTAATTTTGTGTGGCTGTGTCAGTGTGGTGTTTTAAACGCTTGTTAAATTGCACATTGATATTTTAATATTTTGTAAATATTAAACTTTACTTCGTTTGGTTTTCATTCTCCACTAAATTATTTGGACTATCTTCGGTATATATGTTTGTATGTATGTATAATTTATATATATGCTAATTTGTAACTATAATTAAAATATATGTATAAATATTTTTATTCATGTTAGTTCTTGACTTTCTTGGTTGTTTTTTTTTATCATACTTGGAAATATACTTTCATTATTGCTTCTTGAATATACATATGTGAATCCCGTTAAGTATTTATTTGTTCGCGTTCGTCCTTTATTTTGTTTGTGTGTAGTATCTGTGTGAGTGTCATCCTGTTTGTCTTCGCTCTCTGATCCCGAATTGGTTATCTTTTGCTTGTTATTGCCATCAGTTTTGGGTGCCGATTTCGCTGATTGCTGTCGTCTGAGTGCTGAGTAAAAATGCTTCGATATGCCTGGAATTATTGTTGCAATTGCTGCTCCCAATGCTCTCGACACATCCACCAAATATAATCATCAATCAATTCTATAACTCGCTGAAGCTACTGTGCTATCTATCCCCTTCGCTCTCCCGATCTCAAGCCTTGTGTGTGAGTGAGTCTGCTTGTGTTTCGACGGTTGCTGTCCTCTTCTAAGGGCTGCCTGCAAGTTGACGGTGGCAACCCTATGCAAGACAAAGTTGCATATGATGCTTCATATACCATTCCACTCGTTCCTTATCCACCTTCACTTTTCATTGTTTTTTTCTTTTTGAATTTTATTCAATTTTAAAGTACAATTGCACGAGTGTTTCATGTTGCACTCGTCACTAAGAATATATATATTTTTTTGTTGTTTTTCTCTGGCGGTTGTTATGGAAATTGATTTGATTTGTTACTAATTATTCATATATAGAGTTGTATATATATGCGTATGTATGTATAAATAGTCCAAATTATGTTAATATTAAAATTCTAATTTTTATTAATTGAACTTTTGCGCTTAAATTTAGCAATTCATTTGTTATCCTTTTTTCTTGGTTTTACTTTCTTTTTCATTCGTCCACGAATCAATAATGACAAAATGAAACAAATTATAGAAAAAATATATATAAGTGTCTGTATTTATTGCGGAGCCAAAACTTAAAAATATATTAGACAAAATTAAAGCTAAACATATAAATAACAAGATAACTAAATAATAGAACCTAGAAACTTCATTATTATTTCTTTATCAATAATTTCATAGGGGTTTGTTTTGAGCTTGAGGTTTGAAGAGACTCAAAATTCAATTCTTCGTATTAAATTTCTCATTTAAATTTGATTTCATTGGTGGAAAGTGGAAGAAATGCGATTCAAGTAGAAAAACTAATGTTTTCTTCTTTTATTCCCGGAAATAGTATTAATATTATAAGCTAATTTCGAAGCATCCTTCGTTATTTGCTCTCTGTCAATATTTTACAAACTTTTCGTGTTTGAGCGGAGAGGGGGACGTGCTTTTATACAAGTTTAGAAACGAACACATTCACGTATATAGATAGAATAACCATTAGTGTGTGGGTTGCCCCCCTCCCCAGGGGTATATAGATATATTGATCTGAAGAATGCTGGGTAACAAGAAGAACACCAAGGCCCAGGCTTGAGTAGGGTTGGATTAAGGCCCAAAATGTTTCCTAGACGAAGCGAAGCGCTCTTTTTATGTATACATAGATGAAGATATAGCACACACATAATAAATAACTAAAAGATCTCAAAATGTGGGGTACTACGCTTTTGCTTTTATATACGCACAACATTTACATAGAATTTGTAATTTAAATATGTATAATTTGTTTTTATATAATTAGGTATTTGGGGTAATCTAGGTCTGAAAAATCATTATACATATTCATTTTTAGTAGAAAAACGCAGTTTTATCTCGTGTATACAGCAAAGTTATTTTGTTTCTTCTTGCTTCTTCTTTCTTGCTATATTTGTTTAATTATTATAATTTAAATTTAATTCGAAAAATCTACTTAGTGAAATTTGTTACGTTGGTTAACAGTTTTGTATATTTTCCATTTTTTTTCGGTTTAATTTGCTTTAGGTTTCTTGTTTATCGATTGATTTATATATATAACATCACATTATAATAATTACTAATTAATAGATTTGCCCTCTGCTCGTTCGTCTCATTTCTTTTTATATGTTTTTTAATCATAGCATTTGCAAGATGCACAATTATGAAATTTCGTAATAAATATTAGATTTATGTTTACAATTTTTTGCGTTTTTCCAGGCTTACCGCTGACATTGCTCGACGCAAATGCCAACGGAGACCACAATAATAATTATAATGACTATTTACATGGAAAATCTAACGAATATAAATCGAACGAATCGGATTTAGCATCTGTGTGTTGAAGTGTAGGTGTTGGTAGGCCTATTCCTTCGCTTCTAAGTGGTAAATGGTAGATGGTAACATGGCAACACGTGCTGAGGGCCACAAAGGGTTAAGGGTGGGGAAATTAAATTAAGGCCAGCACTTCCACTCCACTCCACTCCACTCCTCTGCTGCCATACTGCCTCTTATTTACAGCAAATAAACTTGATGGAATTTAATTTGTGTGAACACCGAAAACGCTCCGCCACTCGTGGGTTCCATTAATTTTGGCCCAGACCAGACCATCCAGACCAAGCAGACCTTCCAGACCAGGCCTGTCTTAATTAGAGGCTCCACTCTTCGCCGCTTTAAGGCATGGGTTGAGGTCCTTTTCGGCTCTCCCTTCCTCCTGGCTACGTGACTCCCGGGCTCCTGCGCTCATTTGTATGCATTGGGCGGCTGGCTGCGTTGTGTTTTTATCTAGATCGAGAAATATACGGAAAAGTGTTAAATGATTATCAAATTGAAGCTGAAGCGGCAAATTGTTAAACTCTCTCTACGCTTCTTCCCATCGCAGCCTTTCGAACGAAAAGCTTTGCGAACACGTCCTGGCAATGGCAATGCGACAAACGAGGAGCGGAAATAAAATTTCGCATGTGCATGTGGTTAAAGTTTCGGGGGCAAGGTAGTGCACTCAGAAAAAAGGGAACTTTAAGTCGTTTACAACGTGATAGAACGGAAAAGCTAAAAAACCGTTTCCAGGGATAAAATCCATCCATCTCTGTTTTCAAAAATCAACTGACGGTGGCAACCCTATGCTAAGCAGAGTTGCATGTGGCGTTTCATCCGATTCCACTCGTTTCGTATTCACCTTCACTGTTCGATGTATTTTTTCTTAGCGAGTTTCATCTCTGATTTCTTTAGAATTACCCAAACCAGTGGACACTTATTATATTATTGGTTTGGTTTTTCCCAGGTTTCAAGATTGTAACTAACGTGAAATCTAGCAGTTATTTCCCCTGTGCATGTCGGCAAAGGAAGGTCCAGCAACAGGAAGTGGAGCACGAGCCACACTCTCACCCACTCACCACCCACCCACCATTCACACCCACCCAGAATCCTGGCCTTGCCATTGTCTCTAGTCGAAGGTCAGATGATGTTGGAACCAGCGAACCACCGAGCCCACCGACCACAAAACGACTTTAGCCTCGAATGCTTTTTGCATGCGTGTGTGCCACTCAAGTGGCTCATTATGACCAGCTGCTCACAAATACCCAGGCTCTGTGGCCCCCAACCAGGGCACATAGACACACGGACACACATTCATCGCCTACTTGAAGTGTGGCGCGTGTTAGAATTTCATTAGACCGATGGCGAACAACAAAAAACATTTTCTATTTGTTTAATTTGGCTTTAGGCAACCAAGACGAAAACGTCAGAGAAACAGAAGCGACTGTGGTCCTTGTCGTCTGGCTGATGACATCAGCTGGAATCGCGATATCCTGCGACCACCCACTGACCACCCATCGACAGCAAACATCATCCCACTCACAGAGAGTATCTGATCATTAAGCTCCCAAATCAGATAATATTCTAACGACCACCATCTTTATTTTCCCAGTGTGGAAATCGAGAAATCTGCGTCACTGCATTGGCTCGCCTGTTTTCCATCTCCCTTCTTTTTTTTGGCCCTACCCCCACACAAATGTTTAAAAATAGTCGCCAACCCACGATGTCGCCTTTCAATTGATCCCTCTGATTGTGAAGGCAAAAGGTCAGGTACAGAAACAGCATTTAACTCAATCACTTATCAATATTGCACGGGATTCTAGGAAAGCGATTCCAGGTGGTTGCACAGGTGAAATCCTGTTCGCCCACCTCAGTTTCGGCTGAGGATGCTGCAGCATTTGGTGGGCGGATTAACACGACCTTGACATTCATAACTAACTGCCATTTGATTTCGAGCTTGTGGTTAGCCGAAAACCACATTTCCGTTTGCCTCGAGACTGCGGCCAGAGTGTTTCCAGTTTAAGTTTACTTTTGGTGCTAAAGGCTCATTAGAGAAGTTTCTTGTTTCTTAATGGTGCTTGTGTGAGAATCTTGCCTTAGAAGTTAGTTAAGTTTAGGAGCTTGAAATCCGAAAAGGACTTAAACAAATTAATTTTCAAAGTAGGTATTATTTTAGAGGTATTAAAGTACCCTTTATACTGTTTTTAACATTTAATACTTTATTTATTATTGCTCGTTAATTTGCCAATTACAAATGTTTTTCTGCTCAAAGGCAGCTGTGCTTACATCAACAACATGATATTTGTAATAAATACCGCAAAAACAGGATAATTTGGTGTTGTTAGGAGGACATATAATGCCCTTGTGGGGAGGCTGTGTGGGTGGAAGTGATATACATGATTCGCTGAGAATCAATCTGAAATGTCAAAAGGCAAAGCGGGGCTGAGCTGCTGTGCCTGTGCCTGCCACTTGGCGACTAGGCCTGAAATAGCAACAGCCAGAGCAGCAAATTGAATTGAACTAGAGCCAACAAACTGGAGGAGGAGCAGGAGATGGGGAGGCTGGGGCTATAGCCGAAGCTGGCACTTAAAATCCGAGTGACGTGCCGAGCCCGACTGGGTCGTAAAAGCTAACGCAGCGCCAGACAAGACCCAGATAGATGGAACCTATATCCCTTAGCCCCACAGATTCCCCGATAGCCCCGATGGCCATCGCCAATCTCCACTGCCGCCACCGACGCGACTGACTTTGACATGACAGTTTAATTGAGGGACAGCTCCTAGAACCCAGCAACCCCACTGTAACCCAGAGACTCCCATCCCTTCTCCGAAGACAAAGGAAACACAACGCTCTCGAAAAGTATGCAAATTAGTTCGTCTCCCTGGGAGACACCAACAACCAGCGATTGGAGATTGAAGCGCAATGTTTGCCTTTTCGCCCAGATCCTTGGGGAGCTGCTTCCCAGGCCCTTGACAAAATTTAACATTTATGATTTCAATTTCACTCGGGTGAAAGCGAACAAACAGAAATCGAAAGTGCTGAGGCACACAACTAGTTTCCACATTGTATTAAAATTAATGACTGCGAGTTCTTAAATAAAAGTCATGGCAAAGTGAAGAAATAAACTGAACATTAGATAAAACCTTTTTACATATATCTTACAAGTTAACTTGACTTCAATAAATAAACGTAGGCAGTTAGTTAAACTGTCAGCCAGTGTCGTAAGGTTATAACAAAGTTTATGTTCAGCTCTGACACTTTAATTTCAATAACCTTGTGATATTTCTAGTAAAATCAGTTGCCTATTTTTAGGCATGTTCAACAAGTCACCAACAATCAGTTTCTGGAATGCCCACTTAAGTTCCAATGAAATATTTCCCAGGAAAAGAGAATCCATCCTCTCCTTCTCCATGTCTAATTTTAACTGAAATTTGTTTATGGAATTGCAAACAAAAGGGCAGATGAAAAGCTGGCCCAGAGAATAGCTTCTGTCGCGCCGGGGAAAGTTAATCGGTCAACTTCAGGCGGGCAACCGAGCAGCAAGAACAAAGGGTGTGCCAAGGGCGCAGGAGCAGGCGACAATGGTGTGAATTTTGATGGTCATCCATCAGCGAAAGGAGACAGCACTGGTTGGGGCAGGGATGGGGCAGGGATGGGCCAGGCGGAGCTGTTTGCAGCACAACATTAGGACAAACCGCAGCAGCAAATTGCCTGGGCGAGAGATGTTGGCAAAGCTGCCGGCACAGGACACGTGCTGTAGCCCATAGCCCGTAGACCAGGGCCCACTGTGCCGCTCACCTCCGAACCTCCGGCGCATGCTGGGGATTTGTGGCCTTTCAGGTGGGCGGGGGTGGGCGCTAGGGTTGAGTGGGTGTCGGCTGACTGTGTGTGTGTGGCCGGATGGTTTGTGCAGGTGGCGGCACTGGGATTCCATCACTATTTATGTGGCTCGCTTACGCAAATCCTCTGCCAGGACATCATCATCGGATCTGCGGGGGGGTCGGCTGCATGGGTAATGCAGCATGTAACTCAATCAGGGGCGTGGCAGGACACACCCACACGGCCACACATTGATTTCGCAGGCTGCGGGGGCGGAGACGAATGGATGCCTGCCTGCAAATTGAACCATCAAGGACTCCAGCAGCCAGTCCCCTTTGCAAATTGCGTCCGACAGTCAACAATGGGAAGAGGTGGCACAAGGTTGTGGGCGGGGGAGAGCAGCAAGAAGCGCAGCCTACCTATAGTTCTTTCAAATGCAAATATAAAACCAAAATACAGTCTATATATGCAGAACTCTGGTTCCCATTTCAAGATACAAAGGTATAATATTTTTCCTTTCATAACCCCAAATGATTTTTAAGACAAATTCTAACCTACTACCTTCTGTTTTCATAACAAAACCCTTTCATTTTTGGAATGCATTTAGCACCACTTACGCCTGCATATTTAAAGTCGCACACTTTGTGTGGGCCGTGCAGATAGACTGCAGCCCACATAAATGCAAATTAGAGCGGGCGGCAGGTGTGTGGTCCCCTTTTTCCTCATCGTCATCAACATAATCATGCAGATTATCGTCATCATTACACATTTCGGAATTGCAGAGAACGTGGATGGATTTACATACATTTCTTTGGGCCTGCCGTGCAGCGACAATCACATAATGGCCATAAGTGATGAGTAACACAGCATCCCCGCCCCAATCCTCCAGCACTTCCTGCTTTCTCCTCGCTTTTCCCGCTCTCCACTGCCGTTAAAATGTATTGCCTGCTTATAGGCGCGTGTGGTTAAGTGACAGCGAAGGAGTGAGGACATGGGGGTGGCAGAGTATATGGCTGGTCGGCTCTTCACTGGGTCAGCAGTGCAAACAACAAGCAAGAGGACAGCACATAGATTTGATATTGGTTTGGAAAATCCGAAAAATATATCCTCTGGCTTTAAATCAGATATTTTATAGCATACTTTTTGACACCATTTTTAAAAATCCAAAAACCTTGAATATCTTCTGTGGCTATACATATTTTTGTGTATCCTTCTCAATTACCATTCGTTTGTTTGACAATTATCATATGATATGCCTTTTGTGTATCCATTGCCTCCTTCCCTCGCAACTTGATTTTGAGTATCTGCAGCTCGGATTACCACTGTACCTTGGATGATGCTCGAGTACTTGGCCGACTTCTTGTCTGTTGGCAAAGTGGCAGAGGAGCCGAACAGGACAGCAATGCAGATAAGATGACCGGAGCAAGGACAGCGGGGATAAAAACTAACTGACAACAATGGCTCCTGTCAGTGGCACTCTCCACACTTTGCCCCTCATGGATATTGCCATCGCCCACCTTCTGTGTAAACCAATTTCAACGGTTTAACTTACAGCTTATGCCGGGGTCCTTCGTGTGTTTCGGAGTGCTTGTGTGTGGGCATTAAGCGTTTGCCCATGTTTGTTTACAATGGTTTTATGTTTGCACAAATGACGAAGTCGCCCATGACCAGTTCGGATCTGGACCTGGGGAACTGGGAGGAGACCGGGAGCTCGGGACTGTTCCCAAGTCAAGCGTCTCCTCTGGCTCTCCTAAATTTATGCATGAAAGGGAGGAGCAAGCAGTGTGTGTTTGTGACTTATTGTTATGCCGCCACTGTGCCCAATTTATGACTCGAGGTCGGAGAGACAAGCGACATTCTCGAAGCCACCCACCACAAGGCAAACACTGTGCACCCCACAATGCCCAGCCCCTCCCAAAGTTTCCCCTTAAAAATAGACAACCCGAGTGGAGGGGTTGGAATTCCCTCCTTGCTGCCTCCTCTGACTTCATTGCTTGGGATAGAACAAATTCTATGCTAAATGGAATTTACACACAGTTCGAAAAAGTATTTATTCTTAAAAGCCTGTAAAACCTTTTAGAAGAACGATTTGGTCAGAATGAATAAAATATTGAATAGTCTAATAGCAGAACTTGTAAATTTAATCATTTCTCTTTCCTTAATATTAAGGGTTATGATACCAAGCTCTGGCTGTTAACAAACCATTAACTTAACCAGACATTGAGAAATTGGCCGTTTATAATACAATACTTAACAATTTCTTTTCTGTACTAGCATTTTCTAATCTTAGTGTGTTTCTAACACCTTTTATTAAAGAAAAACTAAATGAAATTTTCAAAATCCATAGTAAAGAAATGGTTTTTACATATTCCTTTATAACCTTTTCTCTCCGTGCAGGGGCTGAAAAGTTTCATGGCTCCCCGAAACCTAGGGCACACATAAATACATGGACTTAGGCCCTGGGACTCGTTCGTTTCATCAACTCGAGCAGAACGACAAACGCACAGGGAGCGAGCGTGGCCCAAAGGATGGAGGAGGAGGCTGAAGGCAGATTGGGTGGATAGGGTAAATAGGGGAGAGATTGGGAACGAAGGCACAAGGACGAAGGCACTTGGGATTAAACTGGCAGCGACTTAACTCTGCTGCTAAAGTTGAGGATTTTGAATGCCTGATGAAGTGGCGGACGCCGAAGGAGGCGCATCCCATCTCATCTCTGCTCCAAAGCCTGAGCCGGGCTCATCCCTGTTCGCCCTCCTTCATTAAAAGCTGCCAACTTATGCGATTTGATTTAAGCTCCTACGCTGCGTGCTTTTTATATATATATTTATTTATATATATATACCAGTCGGAGGGGGATTGGGTCTAGTCCAAGTGCGTGGCTCTGCTAAATTTAACCGAGTTAAATTTAATTGCAATTTGGAGCCAACTTTTGTTGCCAACTTTCCCTTGAATCTTGCCCAGAGTTTGATTATTATGGTATTCTTCAAGTTTTATCGAGAACTTAACTTTGCATTTCACAAAGTTGGCAATTTACTGACTCACTCTTTCGCAAGCCATTATATTTAATTTAAAGTGAAAAGGCGCTTTAGTCTGCTCATAAATAAACTGGCAAGGTATGCAAATGACATAAATCGATTGCAGAGATTTTGCAGTTCTTATTAGGGATACGATATGAAGGACGACGGATGAGGAGCCCCCTGAAATATGCAGCACTAAATGTAAATTTGCTTTTTGTGCGCATTAGCACTCAGGCGGGGGGCTGTGGATGTGGACGTGGATGTGGCAGATGTGGGCTTTGTGGGTGGGCGAGTGTACGTGCGTGTAGTCAAGTGTTTGTTTGTTTAGCTTGCGACAATAAACAACAACAACAATATGGCAAAAGCGGGCTGCCAAATGAGCAGGCACAACAAAAACGCCACAGCAACCACAGGAGCTGGAAAAGCAACAGCAGCGAAGCTCCTTGTTGTCAAGTGGAGTTTAATTTATGTTCAGCCCCGAACGAACATTCAAACGCCCAAACGCCCATCGACCCCCAGGCGCCAGCCCAAGCCCCCGCTGAATCCTGGATGGCCACCACCCACCGTCACCACCTGACGCCACATTGGAGGCGCCTGCTCCAAAGTTTCGCCAGTGTGCCTTGCTTTTGGCGCTAACTTAATTTCCATTTCCAAATTTAGCACGTCTCGCTCTCTGGTTCCCCTGCCCTTTTCCCTTTTTCCAGTTCGTCCCCAGTTTTTCCTTCTTCCCCTCTCTTTGTAAGGCGAAAAACTTTGGTTTTCAATCAGGTTTTATCATAATAAAGGTCATACTCTCCCAAATCCTTCACAAATCCTTTTTCAAAAATATACATATTTATTTATAAACCAAGGACTTAACTTATTTTAGATACTTTTTATGCACCCCTTGCTAAGATTATTCGCCAGATATATTTTATATATGGTTTTCTAGATTTTTTTTTATATTTCACCTTAAAAAAAACCTATTTTTCTCCATGTAAACCTAGTCAAGTTGCGTGCTAAATGCAAGTTTCCCCTAAAAACAAAAGACCAAGATGGCGACCTATCCGCAAAACAAAAATGAAAGAAAAAGCCAATTCGGCGGTAACAAAATCCATCTCATCGAAATTAAACCAAAGGCGGGAAGAGCGAAACAAGGAGAATGTTAATCGGGAAAAAGTTTTTTTGGCGAAAAACTTTCATTAGACACTTGGCTAAGACGGAAAATTCTCGAGCTGTTTTGTTTGGCACAACCACCCACAAAACAGGGGCAGCAACAAGAAAAAAGTGACGTAATCAATGTGGGGGGAAGATCGTAAATAAGGAAATTCAAGTGCTGCGCCACCACAAAACTTAATTTTTGTGTATCCAATTAAATTTGGTTGAAGAAAATGCTGAAAAGATGGCTCAAAACAGGGAAACATGCAGACTGGAAATCTTTTAATTGAAATCTCTCACCGCCACTTTGCATAATTGCATCAAGACATCAAAGGTCAGAGTTCAAATGCGATTGTTTGTGTGGCAAAACGATCAAGTGAGTGATTAGCGTTTGGCTTCCACCGAAAATCCAGTGTCGGATTGCCGGGAATTGACGTGGTTCATTGTCCTTTTGTTGGGGCATTACACACCCGCCTTACACACAGATCCTTGACAATAGCCAGAGGGCGGGGAGCATACTGTTGTAAGCCACTGTGTGACCCATTCTAAACACAAAGGCCAATTATTTGGCTTGCAAACTGGCAAGGTGGAAATGCAGTGGGAAATTCAACAGCAGTCACGGCTCAATTACCTAGGGACAATGTGCTCAACTGCATAGAACTAAGGAGGGAAGGTGCACAGAGAGAAATAGCCAAGATAGGTGTTTTCGTATTATAATATTTCTGCATAAGCATTTTTTATTTTTCAATAAAGAAATCTATAAATTTTATGGGTTTTACCCAAAACTCATAGGGTTCAACAAGTTCGTTACTTGTTTATAATATACACCTTTATTCCCACCTCGATTCGCTCCTTTTCCGAATGGTTTGACAAGCAATTTTTCAGTTTCAGTTCGGTTTTACGATGTGTACACCCAGGCACACACAATCTGTGCCCCGAATTGGGGCCAACCCCTATTAGGGATCCGCGGGGAAGGAGGAGCCACCCCGCCTTATAGGGCCGCCTAGTCAAGTGCACATGTTAGACGCACGTATTTACAACATATTTTATTCTTTTTTCCAGCTACTCCAACGCCTTCTTTTTATTTCAGGCCAAGCTGTTGCTATTTGCGTTGCGGCGACTGTGTGTGTGCTTGCCACGCAGACATCGTCACGTATTATATAAGCACAGAACCATACACACACTCGGCTCTATGTACTGGGCAGTATTCCATGCCAGCCCAAAGAACAAAAGAGTGAATCTTTACAACGGCGTTGCGAAATAAATTCTGACCAACTGCAAATCCACAGGGAGCTGGCCAGCTGACCTCCCACTGCCGCCCTCTCGGGGGCTGGAAATGTTGACCCATCGCATTTTGCATGCAATCCGTCGATCGGGGCTAATGCAATCAAGTGGGCGTGGTCAGCAAACAGGGGGTACACAAAAAATCGATGCCCCATCACGCAGGAGAATAGTTTTTTCGTTCGCATCCACCGCAAACAAATTGAAATGCAAACTATACAAAATCGTCGCTGAAATGGCTGCCGTGGGGCGACAAAAAAAGGGGGTCAGAGTGCGGAATACGGCGCATCTAGATAGGGAATATCGAAAAACGCAGTCCGGGGAGAAATTTAACAATTGCCAGATAGTCGGATATTCCCAGCGGTATAAATTTGCATGCACCAATTTGCACAGATTTATCGAAGGATTAGGTCTAACTTATCTAGATAGTGCAAGTGCATTTGTCAACTTTAAATATTTATTAAAATGTTGTATGAATATTTAATCAATATGACAACAAATTTCCTCTTTTAGCTATTTTATAGGCTTAGAAAGATGTTTTATAATCCCTCACTGTCATCTCTACGAAGAACAATAGAAAATTTATTAGAACGAGTTTTCCGCTAGGAGTGACAAAGACATTTAAGCTGGAAAAAAAGAGAAGAAAAGTGAAAACAAACACATGACATGTATTGCAAAACTCATCTGCACGTGACGGATCCAGTGTTTGCACTGCTCTTTAATTGACTCGCTTGCTGGTCAGAAGCAGCAGAGTTGCAAGCAGAGGTGGCAACACTGGACAAACAAGAGGGAAGAAGAAGAAAAAACTTTAAAAGAAAAACTTCCTCAAAAATCCTTTCTTTTACCTTTAAAAGATAGAAAAAACAACAAACACAAAATGCTTCTTTTTAAAAACACATAAATATGTTAAATGTTTTTTTTTCAATCGCTTTACTGATTTTTTCCAGTGCTTCTTTTAACGTGGTGACAGACAGACAGACTGCGTTGAGCAATTTAAAGCACTCGTCTCGGACTTTGTAAATTATTCAACGCGAAAATTTGTCACTCAGTAAATATTCAGCAGAAGTCAAAATAGAGGTAAAAGATAGAGAAAAAAAAAAGAGAAACTAACAACGGATAGAGAGCAAACAAATAGTGGTAAATACAGTACAAAGAAAATAAAATATGAAAATTTTGACTAGAATTTAATGTAAAACAGAAATTCTATAACCCTGTGTCTAAAGATACAGGCGATTTTAAATCCAATTACTAACAAAATCTAAAGAAACCAAAACCTGACCTAAATATAGTGTTGGAAAACTCCGTAAACGAAGTGTTCAAAAGATATATATTTTTTAAGCTTACAAAAAGCGAGACTTCCTGGAAGAACTAGACTTAACAATACAAGATGAAATACTCTAAAACAATGACAAGGTCGGCACTCGCAAGTTGTCATCATTCATGAATACATCACGCGCGCCCCCATTTATGCAGCGTTTATTTACACGCCCAAGTACCCGTACACTGGCACAAAATGGGGGGCGGTAAATATTTCATGGCAACATTGCTCTGCTTTGGCCCATTTTTCACAGTTCGCAGTTCGCATTTCGCATTGTTTGCAGATGGCGCAACGGGTGCGAAAGGACCGACAGCGGGAATTATTAAAATGAGACTGCAAATATGCCGGCGTTGGCGTTAAATTGCACGAGGCAAAAACAAAAACCAGAAGCCAGCACAGAAGTTGCCATTAAGATGCGAAAGCCACCGCAAAAACGCAATCAACTGACGCCAATTGTCCGCTCCACAAAGGAATGCGAGTGAGTCAGACGAAATGCCAGAGGGATTACGCAAAACAAAGGGACAATTTCGGAAGGATAAAGTAAATGCCGGAGTTACGCATTTCAATTACTGTGTCATATAAATAAACTTTTATTTCCCGGAAAATATAAAATATGCAGTCAATCCTAAGGGCTTTGCGAGTAATTGGTGTTTTTTCCATTAAATATTCAGCTATGGTAATTATATTACATAAAGCTATTCATTCATTGCATTGACAAATACATTGAGAAAAAAACATTAAGTGAGATTTTTTAAACACATAAATAAATTACAATTTACCTCATATAAATAAGTAAATGCAGTTTATTTAATATCAGTTTTAATAATGAACATTTTGATACATATTTAATCACATATCCTTTAGAAACCCTAAGTAAGCTCTTTTTCCAGTGCATCTAGATAGCGTGACTTGCAACTAAAGAGAGACAACAAAGTATCGCATCTAGTTAAATATAATTACAATGACCAGAGTCAATTGGCGGTGGTTGCCAAAGCTTGGGAATGGCTGAACATGATTCACCGGAAAGCCACAATTAACACAGCGAAAGGCGTGAATATTTAAAAACAGTCACCCAAAAACAAAAACAAGAAAATAGCCCAAAACATGCAAAATATCAATTCATTATCAGCCGACACCGTTTGACGTCATGGCAAATTTGGCTCAATGAAGACATAAAGTCCAAACACATTGCCATTCATTGCCATCACTCAGGAACAGATGCATACGCAATCGATAAAGTGCAAAACAAACACTAACTAACAAAAGCAAAGTGCATACATTTTTAATAAATAATGGCCTGCAACTCCGATAAAATATTCATGCACCCTGAACAATGCAACAAACTACCAATTGAAATTTCACATCTTTGTTTGCCATCGCAGCTAATCTCTCGTTTTAAGCGAGACTTCCGTTTCCATTCGAAAGGCAGCAAACAAAGGAGAGCATTTTATATTCGGACTCCTTTGGAATTATAGAAAAAATGGAACATGAAAATGGGCTAAAATTTCGACCCACTTTAAAATGAAATGTTTGAAAGCAGTATGTTAGGAAATTCAACATGCAAATCGGGATTTAGGAACTGAAGTTATGGAATCAAGAAGTTCGGTTTTGGGGTCCAATTCCGGACTCCTTTGGAATTATAGAAAAAATGGAACATGAAAATGGGCTAAAATTTCGACCCACTTTAAAATGAAATATTTGAATGTAGTATGTTAGGAAATTCAACCACGAGTTCATAGAGGTATCCCACATGCAAATCGAAATTCGGGAACTCAAGTTATGGAATCAAGAAGTTCGGTTTTGGGGTCCAATTCTGGACTCCTTTGGAATTATAGAAAAAATGGAACATGAAAATGGGCTAAAATTTCCACCCACTTTAAAATGAAATATTTGAATGTAGTATGTTAGGAAATTCAACCACGAGTTCATAGAGGTATCCCACATGCAAATCGAAATTCGGGAACTCAAGTTATGCAATCAAGAAGTTCGGTTTTGGGGTCCAATTCCGGACTCCTTTGGAATTATAGAAAAAATGGAACATGAAAATGGGCTAAAATTTCCACCCACTTTAAAATGAAATATTTGAATGTAGTATGTTAGGAAATTCAACCACGAGTTCATAGAGGTATCCCACATGCAAATCGAAATTCGGGAACTCAAGTTATGGAATCAAGAAGTTCGGTTTTGGGGTCCAATTCTGGACTCCTTTGGAATTATAGAAAAAATGGAACATGAAAATGGGCTAAAATTTCCACCCACTTTAAAATGAAATATTTGAATGTAGTATGTTAGGAAATTCAACCACGAGTTCATAGAGGTATCCCACATGCAAATCGAAATTCGGGAACTCAAGTTATGCAATCAAGAAGTTCGGTTTTGGGGTCCAATTCCGGACTCCTTTGGAATTATAGAAAAAATGGAACATGAAAATGGGCTAAAATTTCCACCCACTTTAAAATGAAATATTTCAAAGCAGTATGTTAGGAAATTCAACCAAGAACTCATAGAGGTATCCCACATGCAAATCGGGATTTAGGAACTGAAGTTATGGAATCAAGAAGTTCGGTTTTGGGGTACAATTCCGGACTCCTTTGGAATTATAGAAAAAATAGAACATGAAAATGGGCTAAAATTTCGACCCACTTTAAAATGAAATGTTTGAAAGCAGTATGTTAGGAAATTCAACCAAGAACTCATAGAGGTATCCCACATGCAAATCGGGATTTAGGAACTGAAGTTATGGAATCAAGAAGTTCGGTTTTGGGGTACAATTCCGGACTCCTTTGGAATTATAGAAAAAATGGAACATGAAAATGAGCTAAAATTTCGACCCACTTTAAAATGAAATATTTGAATGTAGTATGTTAGGAAATTCAACCACGAATTTATAGAGGTATCCCACCGGCAAATCGGGATTTAGGAACTCAAGTTATGGAATCAAGAAGTTCGGTTTTGGGGTCCAATTCCCGACTCCTTTGGAATTATAGAAAAAAGTGGAACATGAAATTGAGCTAAAATTTCGACCCATTTTAAAATGAAATATTTGAAAGCAGTATGTTAGGAAATTCAACCACGACTTCAAAGAGGTATTCCACATGCAAATCGGAATTCAGGAACCCCAATGCTGTGCTGTTTTATAAAAGTTTTCATTTGTTCACTTAAATCGATAAATGCTGGTCAAAAACAATTTTACGCCTGCCAAGTAAAAAGTATTTGAATTGTTATTGTTGATTTCTCGGATATATTGATATCGTTTTTAAGAGAAAAATGTTTTTCTACCTTTTTTTGTGTATAGCAAAATATATTTGTTAGTTTAAGATTTGATTTGTCAATTAAATTTTAGGATTTCATTTTGTTGTCTTTTAAAGAAAGTTACCCAGGAGTTAAAGTTTTAGAGAAGAAATATCCATTTACCCAATGTAATGCTTATTAATACCATCGTTATTAGATTTGTTTTAAAAATAAATATCACCTCGCTAAAAGATTTTAAAACATAGCTTAATATTAAGAAACTAACATTTTATGAATAAAGTTAACAAGACATTGCGATTTCAACTACATTGAATTTTAAGTATTAGTTTTTAAAAGGCATTTATATTTTGTACCTTCATTAGCATCACTTTAACTACCCAAAGCATAATGACAAAATGTATTTATTTATTTTTTAGTGGGTCAGTGCTAGATTTCGCTATTTGTGCACTCCCAATGTTTAGCATTTGTTAAGCAAGCAAACATTTCACGCTCTTTGCCACATGCCGCCCCCATAGGTGGTGTGTTTGCGCGGAAGCGGGTGATGGTTGGGTGGTGGGCTGGTGATTTGGGTCCGCGGATGAGGTCACGTCTGGTTGCGTTGCCAGCACGCACATTTGACATGCACATATAGTGACGAGCTCAACATTCCGCTATCCCAAACGTACATACTCGATGCGAGCTGCATTCATATACATTTCCCTGTGATACTGCTGCGTGCCTTACATAACGAGTGCAGTTCCAATCGCAGTGGCTTAACCACGAGCCAGCGTCTGTTAATAACTTTTATGAATTACTATCGATTTGTTAACGCCTGCTTTTAATTGGCTTTTTCACATGCAAATCCATGTTGTTCGTTTCAATTATGATAAATAATAAATGCGAGTTAAGCCGCCTTGCCATGCGGATTTGTCCCCCAAAATCCCTAACAAGTCCTTGAAGCGCACCCAAACACTCCGTTGCAGTGGCATGTGGCATGTGTGCATGTGCTGCTGCAAAATCTTGTGGCCAACATGCCTGCCAAGCGGCTGACATGTAAGTGTCAACAGTTGAGGTTGCAGGATACCCGTTTTGATTACTCCCAAATCCCGTATACGCAGTGTGTGGCCTAGGGCGAATCCAACAAGGAAATTACCAGTTCTCCGGTCTGACACTTTACAGGTAGTTTTAATGCTTTCAAAGATTCTTGATTAAGCCAGAAAGAGGCAATGAAATGTGGTTTAGCACACAACGAAACCAAATTAAGTACTCGCCATGTGGCCAAAAAATAAATCAAAATCTTTTCCCCTGAGAAAACTGTTATTTTATGGCCATAAATAATTTCAATGGTATAATTGTTTTCAAAATGCTGTTGTCTGCATGGCAAATAAGCAAACTTTCTCGGCTGTCACAAATTATATAGGCTTGATAACAATATCTTTAGATTAAATAAAGTTATACAGGAATTTGATTTGAAATTGCTTTAAAATTATTTAAAAGCTGAGAAAATACTTGATATAAATTATTTTAGCTGACACTGGCAGGCAAATTGTATTATTAAATAGTTAACTTAGCTTATACGAACTATGGTTGCAAGGTTGCAAGCTAATTTGTGCTGAGAAATGGTGGTGTGCTCTAATGGTATATTAAACCAATCTAGAAATGCATTATTAATGTATTACCCGTCGCAGTCTCAGAAATGCAAATTGGTCTGAGGCAAATTTGGCCTGGAAAATAATAATGGCCCAGACTGTGAGGGCAACGCATACATGTAGCTTGCCTGTATGCTAAGTTAGATTGCTGTATTGATTTTTTGGCAAGAATATATTCAACAGCGAGTGCCCATCAAGCGGGCGAAAATGGGTAAGCTCAGCCAGAAATCAGTGAAATAAATGACATAAAAATCGCATTAACCCATATTTGCACTAAAAACGACAACGGCGGCAGCGAATCAAATTACATGAGCAGACAAAGGAAGGCGTCGACCTCCCTGATCCTTGTGCCTGCGTCCTTTTTCCCTGCCGCTCCTCGCTGCCCCGATATCCTTGATATCTTATCAACACAAGTCGTGCACAGAATGTAACGGAAACGGAAAGTAAATGGCAGCCATTTAAAAGGAATGGCGGCGAGCGGAAGAGAGGGCGAGAGAGAACGAGAGAGGGGAATTGAAAACTGCCCGAGTGTGCGTGCGTGTGAGGCCCGAAAAATCATTGAAAATATATGAAATGGGTTGCCTACTTATGGGCGCTCATTTAATTTGCAACCTCTCGCAGGATACGTGTGCTCGCGCGCGTGTGTGTGTGCAGGAAGGCATATGCACGTGTGTGAGTGCGCCAGGAGCAACAGACACAGGATGAGCGCGAGCCGTGCGGAAATTTGCAGCTGTCCCATAAATATAAATAATTACACAAATTAGCGAAAGTTGTTTATTTAATGAATTTTACATTGCCCGCAGGAAAATGGCGTGTCAGCCGTTTCCCGTCAAATTTCACCTGGCAGGTGATAAAAGCCTGGTTTAGATTATGACACACTTTTATTGTTGCTGCATTTTGCGATCCCATCAAACATTATTTTATCTCTTTAGTGTATTATAAATATTTTCTGAAAATGGTTGGAGTATTTCCGCAATAGGAAAATATTTTTATGTGCTTTTTGGCACACCGCTCTGCGACTAGCATCCAATTTTCGACTCCACACTGCGTGTAAATTAAATGAAAACTATGCAAATTCCAAAAGGAGAAAAGCACACACACAGCGCAGCCCAACTGAAGGTTGAACCAACAAGGACACTCCACAGAACAGCGCCGAACAGTCGGAGGCAGGAGGCAGCCCCATCTAGCATGCAGAAATGCAGAAAAGCCAAGCAATTCAGCCAAGCGATCAAATATTGTTCGGCGATATAAAAGGAACATCGAAAATTACAACCAGACAAGCAGAAAATCCATCGATTGATTCATTTTCCCCCCCAATAACATCCCTTGGCTGTTTGTCAGGCAACCCACCGAAGTTCCCCATTTGCAGTGGCTGTGTGCTGAAATTTATTAAGGTTCTTGTCTGCTGCAGTTTCCGTTGCCACTGCAGGCAGGGAGGATCTGGAGAGGATTTTATGGACATGCCAAGTGATTTTTAACGCAGTTGCAACAAGGACATCCCGCACACAGATCGGATGGCAGCTGCTGTTGCCGTTTGACAGGATGCGACACCACCAGCGGTTGCCATCGGATAGCAGATACCCAAACACACCCATCGCATAGTTTATATGGTATGGTAGCACGCCCACACATAAAGTTCTTTGAAAATAGAAACTTTCGAATGGTTTTCTCCGCTGCATTTCCCTTAAAATGTTGTCAAGCAAATGGCAATCACATTTTACGAGTTTAATTGTCAGCCAAAGTGCGAGACAAAGTTTTTCATTGCATTTTGAGAAAGTGAGAAGGTTATCACATCTTTGTAAATGCAATTCGGTTATCCATAACTACACTACACAAAATATGCATTATTATTATTAATAAATCCACAATCAAGTCCAAAACAAAGCCATAATTCTGTGGTATTAATAACTTTACAAGCTTATCCTTTACCAGACGATAAAAGCTCTCGAAGCAAAGTCGAGTCATCTCCGTCACATGTTGCACACTCTACTTCTGCCGAAAACCGAACGGAAATTAATTGATTTTGAAGCTCATCAGCAGAACGATGATCTAAAATTCTCCGAAATTAATGGAAAACCACTCTCAAAATTAATTACCGACAAATGGGCAAAGTGGCGCCTGGGGAGGGGCTGTGGAGAATGGGAGCAGGACTGACTGGCTTTTCATATTGAAATTCAAAATTGTTTCACTTGCCCGGGGAGTGCAAGGGAGACGGAGAACGATAGACAGATGGATAGAGAGGGAGGGAAAGCCCAGACCACAATGGCAAACTTTTTGCGGCCAAATGGGAGATGTCTATGTCTATCCCCTCCCGAAAATCCCCTAGAATCCCATATATCCGCCCCGTGTCTGTTGCAAAATGCTTTTTGCTGCTCATCGTCTTTTTCTTCGGTCTATGCTGCTGCTTTTTGGGCGATTTTCATGCTTTTTATATGAAAAATGCAACCGAGCAGCAAACTTTTCGTTTCTGTTCATTTTTGGTGTTCTAAGTTAGTTGGAAAATAACATTTTTTGGCCGGTTAGTGCAGCACGTGCCTGCCATATGGATAATATATATGTGTAATAATCCGCTCGGTCTGGTTCTCCTCCCCCTTTTTTTTTAGTTTTAAGTTACGTTCTGTCAAAAAACATTTGAGCCATGAAATATGGAATATCCCTTACAGGGGGAGCATTAATATAATGCAAATCGATGCAGACACGCCCCAAATATGCAAACACATACATAAACCCGCCCGCAGGCGGAAAATTTGTGTGGGAGACGAAGAAAAATTGCCAGCAAACAAAACGAGTAAATGATAAATATCCGGGGGAAAATACATGAATGGGTAGAAATAATGGCAATAGTGGGCATTAAGGGATTTTCGCATTTGTTATTCAATTAAAGCAGGAATATTAAGTAATTTTCCTAATTTTATCTTATCTAGGTCTACTTAAACTCATTATCTACACAAGTTAACTCTATCTACTGATAACCACATCTCAAAATTGTTGGCTCATGCAAGATTAAAGCTCTTTCCTTCCCAAGTTTGAAGTCTTTCAGCTGGCCAGCTTGTAATCTACTTTCATTCACAACACTTGAGCTTTCCATGATAGACCCAAAATCCTAAATCAACAATTACTCATGAACCGAGTATTTCCTACTTGGATTTCCATTTCAATTTCATTAAACTGCAAATCTTATCGGCCTGCCATTATCATTTTATTGACAAGCCCAACAAATTTACTTGTTCAGGCTCTCTAAATTGCCTGATAACTCAGCAAAGTGTGGGTACTTGATATAAACAAAAAAAATCGCAAAAAAATAAACCCAAATAAGGAATATAAATCAGTCGGGGGAAAAGGGAAATGGCTGATATGGGAAATGTCAAATTCGGGCGGGGAAACCTGGAAGATTGAGAGACAATTTATGCCAGGGCGTGGCTTTCCTCCCCAGCATCAGGTGATGGGAAAGAAATTGCCAATAAATTGGCCAGACATTAAGCCGAACACTTGGAGCCACAGGGAAAATGGGCGAAAAAAAGTTTAACAAATTTATGACTATTCATTAGGATACTTTTTGAAAAGGAAAATGCAAGAAGGGCAGAACATTTTTCATAATGAACAACAACTTCGGCGTGGAGCCTTCATTATGTCGTCCTGTGTGCGAGACGCAAATTGTTGCTAATTAGCAAACAACTTGAAACACTCACGGGGATATATCAGGACATGCCACGCCCACAGCCGGCAGGCCACAGACCACGCCCACAACTAATTGCATAGTCAAAAGCGATTGCAGGGCGAGGTCAACGTCATGGGTGTAGTGTGTAAACCCAAGAAAGCTGCCGCACACACTCTATCCACAGTATTCACCTTGGAAGGATATATGGCAGGATAAGTATACATATATATAAACACACTTAGCACAGGACTCAGCACACACACACACACACACACACACATGTGTGTGTAAGGCAAACACTGTTGCCTTGGCTGAACTCCTAAATAAATCAAAATGCTTTATCGAGACTGGAGCCCGAGACAGAAACTGCGACTATCTCAGCACGCATTCGGAGGGCGGGGGAGGAAAAAAAAAAGCAAAAGCAGCCCAAACTTGACAAATTTCCCATTTGACTTGACTAATTTGAAGATTTATTTATGCATCAGCAGACAAAGGGAAGGGAAAATCCAGAGAAACGCAAATAGATTTGGCCCTGTCGCAGTCACAAAAACGGGGCTTAAATTGTTACTGCGAGTGGGTAGTAGGGGAGCCAAAGGGACAGGTATCCTTAGCACATATCCTTAGCACATATATTATGCACAAACCTGTAACATATAATTTATGACGGGGCAGGGAAATGCCATTATGGCCAATGCCAGCTTATATTTGTATTTCATTCATCATTCATCCCATTTGTTCATTGCTTATGCAATTGTTTTTTACCGCTGCGAAAGTTAAGCCCCCCATTGTTCATTGTAAAATTGGCTTAAATTAAGTATTGATTTCATTGGCCAATCGCATCAGGGAATAGCATGAATATAGTAATCGCATTATTTCCAATCGGTTGATGCAATTAACATGCCAACTTGCGTACACATGTCGTATGCGCAATATCCGAGCAAACTCAATATTCGTTAACTCTTCAATGCAATTTAAGTTGATTAAGGGCTGGGATTGGCTATCTATTATTTAACTGTATTGTTACAAACGATTGCTGGGACTGGGATGAAAATTACTCAAGTAAACACATGGCGTATACTTAATGGGAGGAGAATTAAATATTTTTATTTGCCCGTAAAGTTTGTGATTAATTATGATTGTTATTAGACTGAAAAAACCAGAAACAACAACTGCGGCAAATGTAATTACAAGACAAATTTACAAGGAAATTCCTGGGCAGCAGGATGCTTTCCCCTCGCTTTCCCCACTCCACGGAGGCTGCCCTTTTTGACAGTTAATTTATGTGGAAAGTTACAAGTGCGCCTCGAGCGCTGAACTTTGAGTTTTTCCTTTCGCCTCGACTTGGGTCACCTTAAAAGCGAACTCACGCACACACAAAGCACACGCAGTGGCAAGCGTAAAACAAAAACAACAACCGAGTCAAAGGTCAGGCTTCTGTTTTTCCAGCAATATCTGCTAAACAAGACCGAAAAAGGAAGCCAGCAGTCCCACAAATGTAGGCAACACTTTTTTTCCCCCAACTTTTGTTCCTTCATCCGCCGAACCGAAGAAATAAGTTGGAGGAAGCACAAAAAACAATCCATATCCATGGGTTCTCAAAAATTATACGCATCTCTCAGTTTCAGTCCCGCTGTGAGATTTACGATGGGTCAGTCGGTGGGAAGTTTTATTGTTTTCCCAGCTAACCCCAATCAAAGAGGTTCGAGGCAGGATTGATTGCTTCATTAAACTGGCGCCAAGTGTGTATCGACAATGGCAGCAGCTAATCAAATTTTATATATGATCCCATAAAGCATGTCCGACATCAGCGGGCGAGGAGAGCATATTTGCTTTTTGCAAAACAAAAGTAGCAACTATGAGATGGAATATTAAGTAGTTTGGGTCAACATCAGGAATAGAAAATGGAAGTACCTTTTAAAGGATATAACAAAAAGTACTTATTTTTATAATATATAAATAAAAAAAAAAGTTAATAGGTTATGAGAAATAATAGTTCTTTTCTAAACTTCCCATTTTTAGGACCTGCTTTTATTATTTATGCAAGTTATCTGCCACCTTTAGGCAACAACTAACCCTAACAACCCCACCAGAACCCACAACTCTTTCGCTTATAAAATCCCCAATTTGTACATACCATATCTGGCTTATATGTGCCATCTATAAAATATTATGCGAGCAGAGTAAATGTAATGCAAATTGAGTTCCATTCCTTTTCCTCTTCTCATGTGGGCTCCCCTCGGCGGATGGCGGATACTCGCTAGTCAAAATATCAGCCAAGAAATCGCCTCCACTCCCTGGGAAGATGTCTTACACACTTTTCTGGTTTTCTGGCGGAGCTCTGTTGCCAGGGCAAGGTCGTCTTACTTTGCTGGATTTTTATGGCATGCACACGTCAGCAGTAAGCAACAACAACGGCAGCAAAACAGGTCTTGACTGGCGCCTTAGGAAATTTTCCTGGCCCCAAGAAAATGTATATATCTGTATGTATTTATTATTAGCTATGACTTTTGTGCGTGTGTTCATCGTGAGTCACAACAATTTTCGTAGGTCTAGGCGCAGTTATAAAAACCGAATGCGATAATTGTTAAGGAAAACCCTCCTACCCTGCTTTCCCTTTGTGGTCGGTGCGTGTGGCAGGACTAGCATAAAATGGCCAAAAGGGAGATGATGGTGGGTGGCAAAAGAAAAAGGAGCAGGAATATACAGGGGTAAACAATTTTTATTGCCCTTCCTGTATAAACGAAAGTGGCGTTGTCAGCAGCACCAGCAGAAAAAGGCATAGGCAAAAGATTTGCTTCTGACCTCAGAAAACCACTCGAATCGGTAGAAAAACTTGGAAGGAGATGGACGTAGAAGAACTAGAAAAACAAACCCATCTCAGAACGGAGAAGAAAAAGGCTAAAATCAAGTTCAGGGAACTAAAAAACCCTGACTTTATGGTCTATCATAAAGTAGCACTACGTAAAAAATATAGTGTCAGATTTGATATTTCTTTCACATTTATTGGTTGAATTTGAAATGGGAAAACAACGGTTTTCTTTTATGACAACTAGTTCTAAAAATATCTTAATAGTCGCTCGTTTCCTAGATTTATCGCTCTCCTTAAATTAAAACAAATTGCCAAAGTCAAAGTCAAGGCAAGAAATAATAAAAAAAGAGCCAAGATAATCATGATTGACATGGCAACGAGAAAGATGTCACCCCACTCTTGCCCATCCACCCAGCATTTATAACGAATGCAAATGCAATAAAAAGCTCGCAGAGATCCAGAAAATTGTTTGCACGCCAATTTAATTTATTAATTTAGCCAGGCAGCCCAAAACAGCCGCCACAAGACGAAACAATGAGGGCAGAGGCTACAAATAATACGAATAAATAGATAAGCAAATAAAGTGAGATGGGACTGAATCTCTTTGCATGTCATTTATCTTTGTGGGCCCACGTTTTTACCATTTTTTGTGATAAGTCTGTAAATTTGATTAAATGGCGTGTAGGAAAACCCGCAGGGGTTCAGATAAGTTAACTCGCTTGAAGAGGGCATATTTTTTGAATATTTTATTGAAACCTTGGAAGTGCTGCTCTGAAAATTATCAACAAAATTCCACCGAACTTAAGTAGTCTTCAGACGATTATCCACAGTCTCCAGTAAAACTCATAATATCAGCTTTTCTTATTTTCCTCGTTTTCTCCCCTTCTTTTAAACCTTCAAAGGACATAAGCGCCTCGGAATTGTGCTTTTAATGATGGCGTTGACGGCCCCAAACGACGTTTATTGTAAATGATGCACAAATGCCGCTTTGGCGGAATGGCCAACCATCTTCACCATCATCATCATCCCCATCTCCTTAGTTCCACTGCAAACCCTCCTCCAAATTTGCGCTGCACTTGGAGCAACTTTATGGCACTCTTCACAGGCCCTGAATTCCATTTGGCCCAAATTAACGTTAAGCATAAATTTTGAGCCAGCAAAACGAGTAACGAGAAACTGAAACTACGGCTAACAATAAATAAAAGCAGAAAATAAAGCTTATTTCGTTCTGCAGCTGCAGCAAGCACGATTAGCATTAACAATTCCATTAAGAGCCGAAACAGCACAGCAGCCAAAAGAAAAACAGAGTTCTCAACTCGACGACGAGCTGCTAAAGCCTTTCTTGACAGGAAAAACTCTGCACGGAAAATGAAGAAAGCGAAAAAAAATATAAAATAAAGTACTTGCTTGAAGCCTAAGGGGTTGACAACTGGGGATAAGGCCAAACAAGATGCCATGAGGAATGGAAGGCAAAGACTTTCCATGAAACTTGTTCCAGCCATTTTATAGGATTTAAGTTTTAATTAACTATTTTTGTTATAAAAATAATATGGTCATGAAAGCCACTGGAAATACCCTCAACAAAAATGAATATAAATAGGTTTTGGCACAGTTTATCACGAAAATATAAGCCATAGGGATTTAGGTTCAAGATCCCCTGCACTGCCATATATCAAGGGGTTCTCTGAACCCCTAACGAGCGAAATGAGTAAGTAGAAGGCCATTTCTAGGGGCACTTTTCTGGTAGCTGGCGACGCCTTATATCAGGCCATTTGTAAATTTACATTTGCTGTCAACTGAAAGTCATTTGGCCGCGAGAAAGCTCATAAAAATCGGGCCAGACAACAACATCACACCGTTTCAATGCCGTCATCGCCGAACATTATCAAAACTGGTGGAAACAAAATACCAACACAAACTAAGTCTAAGGTGACAGACAATAAAGAAAAAGTCGTTAAACAATTTGATATGGCCTGGCCTTGAAGAGCGGGGAACATTAACGAAATGAAGGCGGATTGGCGGAGAAACACGAGACCAGAGAGACGGCACAAACTTTTGGCCAACAAAACTTGGTCTAAACCCGGTCTATGACATAAAATTTCTCGCTTCGCTGTTTGCTTTATGATGTCTCTTTTTCTCGGCCCGAAGTAAATGCAAATTAGGGAGGAAAACAACAAGGTGGCTAGGAGATAAGCAGCAATGACAATGACTGCGACTCACCCGAAAATGAACTTCCAATTTCGAGTGAAATTCCATTATGTAATGAGCTGGGTGGCCAGAGCAGGTGGTGTGGCCAATAAACCGTGCCCGCTGGGCAAACTACACCTGAAGCGGAGGGCAGAGGCCGAGCCATGGAGCTTCCGCAGCCGAGGAGGGGAGAGTTCAACAAACTGGGTCGGCCAATGCTACTTTTCGAGCAGCATTTTGTGGATGGATGGGTAGTACGCTTTCTAAAAAAGTTACCAACTTTGTTGGTTCAAAGTTTACAAATTTCCAAATTTTCATTCTATTTAATTGATGTATGGCACAGTTGAACTTTTATTAAGCCAATTTCTACAACTCTGTAGGTATGACTCAGCTTAGCTCCTTAATGCCTCCTTTTACCAACTGGAAACCCGTTAAAAAGGCGGCTTTTATAAAGCTTTATATTATAAATACAAAGAAAATTGTGTTCCCTTAGAGCTACTTATGCAGTACCAGTAAAAACTGAACTGCTGTCATGCCATTAAATGGTTTACCTTTTCTTTTCACCAGGTAATAGCTTGTCTAGACAGTTTAAAAACTGAATTACTCAAATTACCCCACAATATCCATCGTAATCAACATATCCGGCTGATTTAATCGACGTCATAAGTGAAGGTAACTCAATACCCAAGGCAAACTTCACCCAGGATTGGACTGTGTGCGCGGCTTGGGGGATGAAGACTTAACAGGTCAATCATCCCTGGACTGCGCCATCTGCCTGCCAGCCAGCCTTCCAGTCAGCCATCAATCAATCAATCAATTGCAGTTTACACACTGACATGCAATCCACAATGCGGCATCTGCTCCAATCAAAAGGGGGGCGTGATCTATGGGTGATATTATGCCAATGCCGAGCCAACATGGCCGCTCTGGGTTTGATTAATTCCAATGGCGCTGGCACAAGAGCCGCAGCCCTCGGGCAAATAAAAAGAAATTTAGTGTCAAAAGTAATTGTGCCCAAAGGACATGGAGAGAATAAAAAAAAGGAAAGGAGAAAGGCAGAAAGCACAAATGGCAAGAGGAACAACAAAAGCGGCGAGCGCAGCAAAAATAATTACAAGTCATGAACACAGATAGCTAAAATGACGCGACGGAAAAGGCTACAAAAATTTCCGACAACGCTCATGGATCCTGCGGCGGGGAAAGCGAAGGATGCAGTGCACCCAACTCCCTCGCACTCGCACTTGTGGGCTCAACTTTTGTGTTGGCACAGAAAAAGTTTCCGAGTGTTTAGGCACTGAGAAAAAATATAAGCTAGTTATTGATTAAATTATTTTGAAATACAATAATTTTTAGAGCATCTATAACTTATCTCGCAAAAAAAATATTAAGAGCATTTTATTCTTAAAACTCTGAACTCAACATTTTTATCCTATAAATTAACTTTAAATGAATTTCCTCTTTTTTTTCTGTGCATATTTGTGTGTGGAAATTTATCTATCCTGAGGCCGTTTGGCAGCCAGAGATGTTGGGAAAACTAATTAATAGCGCATTTCATTTGGTGCCTGCCCCAAAAGGCAAGGAAACTGTGTTGCTATCCCGCTCCCTATCTGCCTCTTGCTCTTTGTTTATGACAAATAATGTTGAAATTAAATGATATGCCTGGAGCGATAAGTGAGTGTTGTGTTCTATCTACTTTTATGGGATAATGCCGGACTCCCCGGTAATCTGCAGCCAAATCCGAAGCCACATTAGTGCCGAGAGACCGGAGCAATTCAGGAAAAGGGGCGGCGAAAGGGGGTCACATCGATGTGGATACAGCCACCCAGTCATGTGATATACCGCCCAGTTAAGTGCGGGCGATTCACATAAATTGGCCAACTTAACTAGACAATCGTAGCGTGGAATAAATCCTATAAATCGATTGTTAAATTACATTAAGTTCCGAGTTGTAGCTATTTTAACAAATTTTTAAGGCCTTAAAACAACATCGGATTTTAAAATCTGTTACAATATTTTTTAATTTGATATTTATACTTTTCATTTTAGATCTAACAGAAAAAAATCCTATACATACATGGAGTATGAGTGATATTTATTAAAATAAGGGAGCAACACGTCGTATGCGTGATTCCTAGAAAATGCTTTCCAAGTTTAATTTAAAGTATGATTAAGTAAGTGGTAACCCTGTCGAACTCAAGATTAATTAAAAATTTCAATTTTGGTTAGTGGCAACCCTGTTGAAAGGTTCACACGTGTTTTCTTCCTCTTCTTTTCATGGAACCCCGCGCGTTAATTTCCATCTCTCTTTGCCACTTCGAGAGAGTCAAAAAGAACAAAAACGGTAACCAATATGA
Organism: Drosophila biarmipes; assembly: GCF_025231255.1. Classification (NCBI taxonomy): domain Eukaryota; kingdom Metazoa; phylum Arthropoda; class Insecta; order Diptera; family Drosophilidae; genus Drosophila; species Drosophila biarmipes. The sequence goes on along the minus strand of NC_066616.1, from coordinate 23,824,063 downwards.
AAAAAAAAAACACGCAAAGGCAGGTTGATAAGAAAAAGAGGTGTGGGAGGATATTAGAGGATTGCGGATTAAGCCGAGGTGAGTTTTGGGCTTAAGTGGGGGAGCAGTGAGTTTTTCCCTGAGGTTACTTAGTAACATTTCTTCCCCCCGCTTGTCTATTGTGTGGGGACTTTTAGTGGTATGCCGTGTGGAAATTAACACAGTGCCACATAAAATGACAATTCAAAGGTCCAAAAAAAAGAGAGAAAAACCAGACGACGGAGAGAGCGAGTGAGCCGAAAGAGAGCGCCCTGCGCAGCGAGCGCCAAAATAACGTAGCCTAACCCAAGGGGTGCGTGTGTGTGCGCGCTAGTGTGGGTGTGTGTGCGGCTTTTGATTTGCCACAGCTGCGACGCAGGCAGCGCTGCCTGGATCTGGATCCTTGGATCCTGTGACCCTTGGGAGTTCTGCCGCCGCCGACAGCGCTGCCTGTCGCCGCGTCGCTGTTAAAAATAGCAAGCGAAATGGATTAGTTGCCGTTGCCTAAGCCCCCAAAGCGAAAGAAAGGAAGGAAGAGCAGTACAAAAAGGAAACGCAAAACGGCATAACGGAAAGCTGAAAAGAGCGAAGTGCGGCGCATGTGTGTGTGTGAGGCTTGTTTTTGCCATTTTTGTTTCACCCATTCTGGTTTTCGCTTCTTTTTACCTTTTTTCGGCCACCCGTGTTTGTGTGTTTGTTGTGTACAGTTCTGTTTGACATTGTGACCGACTGAAAATGACGACGATGATGATGCTGTTGCTACTCTCTCCCTCTTGGCCTCTCTCCTTTCCCCCTTGCACTCTCTACCCCTGCTCAGCTCACCCTTCTTCGCACATGTGTGTCATGTGAATGAATTTTACAACACGGTAACGGCATTTCAGCAGGCCCAAAGCCAAATCCTTTAAGGCCGCCTTCGAAATGAAAGTATGCAAAGCAACAATAAAATATGACGTAAGCCACAAAAACCAAAAGCTACTCTCGTTTTTTGGGGCACAGAGAAAAAAGAATTAAAAATGATATCTTCATAATATATTATCTTATAATAATGTATTTGGGCACAAAAATGAAACATTTTTTAAAGGCTAACAAACTTTTCTATTTTAAAATATTTTTTAAAAACTGTAAATTTCTTTTAATTTATTTCCCCTAATCTCCACCTTGATTTTTCTTCAGTGTACACACGCTTATGACTCCAGCTACGAAAAGACGCTGACACACACATCATGTTTTGACCACCCAACCCACTCCCACTCCATGTGGCCACCTTGTTGCTCACTTTTTTGCTGTTTTGTTGTATTTTACGCACAAAGAACTCGAAGGAAAGGCCGGAAGGAAATCGACACAGGCATGTCCCTGCTGCTGCCACGCCCCCAGGAAGGAAACGCCTTGGACAAATTGTCCCACAAGTCGGCGGAGGGCGACTAAAACCACAGCCAAGCGCACCGGGAGCAAAGAAAAAATTACTTAAAAGATAACTTTTATATAAACCGAGCAAGGAGAACGGTGCGGGAAAGTACAACGAATGCTGCTGTAAAAAATGTATGCCTTTTATGGGGATCCTTGTGGTTACGAGGATAATGAGGCGTATACGCCATGCGGGCTAAAATGGGATTTACAGCGAAGATGCAGGGCAGCAGTATGGTAGTTTCGAAAAAACCTTTTATTTTCGCCGGTAAAAAATGTTGTGAAAATTAAAAACTCCTAAGATTTTAAATCACCCAAAAATAGTGTCTAAAAGTATGAAACTGCATTCATAGTGAATTGAGAGAACAACATTTATAGCATACTTTTGAGTGCAACATTATACTTTTATATTATATATTTCTCAACCACGACCAGAATTTTTCAAAGCATTAATTATAATGTTAAATTCTTAAAAGAAAAGTCAAAACAGCAGGAAACTTGTAATACCCAAGTTCATTATTATATTTTAATCTTGTATCTCCTTCAACCACTGACCACTTGACCGCAGTTACCATACCCACCGCAATATCCTGGAAAAGCGCTCTTTAATAACACGGACGCATAAAAGCATTCCATGGTCAGTCCAAAATTGCTCGAGGGCGACTCGTAAAAGCCTTCCCCACAAGGCTGCACAGCAGGACGAGCGGCTTGTGGCGAGCTGTGCAGGACGACGACGATGATGAAACGGATATGGCTTATTGCCCGGGGATAACCACAATAATGCAGGGGAACAACAGCGCTGGGCAATTAATTAATTCTCGAGAGGAGTTTATCATATCATCCGACGAGGATGCGATTTAATATTCAAATGCAATCTAATTAGCCGCTAAAATGGCTCTCAGAAATTGCAAGCGACATTTCAAGGCCACTGGTAACCGCGGCAACGCGACATTCGCTTTTAATTGCGCTGGGCACAGGCTGAAGGTGCATGCAACAACAATGGAGACATTAACACCCGTCGCCCGAATGCAATCCGCAATTTAATTTTATTATACAATCGCAGTCGCAGCTCCCACACAACTCTTAAAGCAATATTCCCCAAAGTGCAGGGGCAAAATGTGCGCAATTCACCAAGCGGATGAATGGGATGGGAGGGCAGGGTTTCGAGGGCACCAGAGAGATGGTGGGTGTTGCATACCCAAAAGATACCAGAAAGAAATTTCCCTCGCTCGTGTCGAGGGTGGTGAGCTGTTGAAACTTTGTGGGGCAATCAAAAGATGTTAAGGGAATATAGGGGCGCCTCAGGGAGAGGGCCATGTTTTCGGGATACCCTGGAAACAGTTTTAGTGGTCAGGTTTTTAAAATTACTTATAAAAAACTGCAAAGATTTTAAATCACTTTTTAAAAAAGGTGTCTAAAAGTATGCTACAGCTAGCATAGTAAAATGCGGAAATAGAATTTTTAGCATGCTTTTTTACACTTTTGTAAAACCAATGTTTTAGTCCTCTGAATTCAAATCCATTACGTTAAATATCATATAATTTACCATTTTTTCTTAATCATATTTCGACTTCCCCACCACATCCCCTCAAATCCCTAAAGGAAACCCTGGATAGCTTCATTTAAACCCAGTAACATCATCAAAAGCGAACTCGACATTGCATTCATTCAAGAAAAAGACGTTTCCCGCAGCCAACTCACCAAAGAAAAATGAAAAAAGACAGCGGGAAAATGCAGGTGGGGTGAAAAACAACCAGGGAAAGGGCGAAAGGAGAAAGGAAGTGGGGCAATGGGTTCGCGGGGCTCGCAGCATAAGCAACTGGCGACTGCACACTGAGAGGTTATGTCAGCAATTGAATCAGCCAAAGAACCGTAAGAAATACCCATCTCCTCCTCCCTTTGCACTGTCACTCCTGCAGCTTCCTTCCCTCTGATTGCCGTTATGCGGTTTAGTTAATGTAGCTCATGTTTTTGTTGCTGTCTCCATCACTGATGTCGCCCTGCTCCTTATAACCCGCTGTGCAGCACGCAAAAAGCACAGCAAAAGCAAAAGCAACACAGCACAAGCAACAGGAACAGCAAGATAACCGCGCTGGCGAAAGCAGAGTGCAAAAGTTGAAATTACGTCAAATGAAATTAAGTGCACGCCTTGGAGTATGCAACGGAATTTTCCAGGGTTTTTCGTTTACAGCTCCCTAAGCCGGGACTTATTAAAGTCAGCTTTAAATGGGAATTGCCCGATGGTCAAATAACTTTTGAATGTTGCTTTTGACTTTCAAATCCAATTGTTGGTTTGACCACTGGAAATTTCTTCTGTTGCTGAGACCTTTTAAGGGAAACTTTAAAAATGAATTCCTTTTGGTTCAATAAATCTTAAATATTCCCTTTCACCATGGATAATTTATTTTGTTTACAACTCTTTAGGTTACTTTTTAAACTTAACTTTAATTTACCATAAAGTTAAATCCATCCACTTTCTTCATTCGTTTGATTCTAATAAAATAATATGCTTAAAATACCAAACTTCTTAAACGAACAGTGAGCATAGAGATACCTTTAAGTAAGGCAGAGTATTTCCCCTAACTTTGTTAATGGCAGAGGCATTTCTCTCTGCGGCAATCTTTCTTATTTGCTTAGGGTTAACAATGTCAGGCCCATTTGTCAGTGACTTGCAGGAGTTGATGATGCTGCCTTTGGCTGGGGTTTTTCATATCTCTCCTCTTGCCACTCTGCCAACCACCGACAGCCGACCGAGTTCCCCGGAGGGTATGGGCCACTTGGGAGCCGGGAATCCTGGCCAGCTGTGCTAGGCCACTGTTGCTCTTCCGCCCGGATAGCCAGTTATGCCATACCATTTTTTCGACATCCTGGCCTGCCTCGCTTCCGTGCTCGTCTGCATATCCTTCTGCAGATCCTCCTCTTTGACAACAGTAATTAGTCGGCGCCTTTTGCGTTGATTGCAATTCCTTCGCCGCTTTTATTCTCTTTTTGCACTTTTTTGCACTTCTCGTTCACCTGGCAACTGCGAAGATGCAAATTTCTGCACTTGCGAGAAGAATTTCGTGAACAAGTTAATTAGAGGCAGCTGAAGGTGAAAGGTGCCGCGATGCTGAAGTGGGTGGTTTGGGGCATGGCAAATGGTGCCAATCAGGGTGCAAATGAAATTATACAAAACTCGATTTTCGCCGAGGTTCGCTTTCGACTTTTAAGCTAAATATTTCGTAGATAAAACTTTAAATTATGGATTGACAATCTTTCTAAATAAGTATTAGTTCTAAAAGATAGGCCTTGATTTATTCGCACACCATTTATAACTTTCATTTGAAACTATTTAAAACACATCGGGCTAAAAGCAGAAAGCAGAAACCCATCAGATTGCACAATTAAATGGTTTCTGCTGTACAAACACGGAACACGTAACCCAACGCTAGAAGTTCATTTAATTAAAGGTAAAACTGTTCGACGCAACCATTAAATTTATGGTCTCAACCTTTTCACTCTTTCTTTTTAACTCACGCTTGGTTAACTGGCATTTCTTCGCCTTTGTGGGCCAACTTAAAAAGGAAATTGGAGATGAAGCCAAGCGCATGGAATTTAAATGTGAGAATTTCAGTTTTTCTTTTATTTCTCGCATTTTTCTGTTGGAGATACAAAAAAAAGCGCACAACAAAGGGGGGAAAATATGAAAATTCGCCAGAAGTCGGACTCAACCTTGGAAATGGGAACCGGTTTCAACCCCTTCGGTGGTTAAGGGAACACCTCAGACCCCGAAAAAGAACAGGAAAACCACCCACATCGTATTACTGGGTCAGGTTTTCCTCGAGTATTACCATTTTATTTTTTTGCCTCCGCTCGTTAACTGCCCAGCAGAACTCATTTCGTGTTGTGGGTTCTTTTTTGTCTTGCCACTGCAGCAGCATTAAATACACATATAATTTGGCAAAAAAGAGGGCAGGTGGGTGTGGTCATGAGCCAGGCGTATCTGATGTTGTTTTGGGAGTACATAAAAGTAGGCGAATGAACTCTTCCCCTCCCGAAAAAAAGGGTCAAGCCACATGTATTAAGGGACTTTTACGTCTGGATACCCTTCAGGCTAAGACCGAATCAGAGCTTAGTTGGGATTTACTTTGCTTTCTATAAATAAAGCAGATTTTTAATCATTTTCATGTTCATTTTCCATTGCCAACAAAGTTACAGAAAAAAACTGAATTGCATTAATTTTGAATAAATTTTAATGAGTTTTACAGATGCTTTAAAATTCCTCGCAATCATATTAACTGTTTTTGCCCAGCATTTTCAAAACTTTTGTCTACATTTAATTATGTTTTTGGGATTACATGCACACATTTTATAGCCCATGAAAATTTGTTGCACGACAAAACTCTAAATTAATTTTGCTAGCCCAGCAAAATCTACGCCCCCATATTCGTGTGTGTGTGCTTTTTTTGTCCAGTTTGAATCGGCCCCATGGGTCACATTGAAATCCTCCCACAAACCGGCCTAACTTGCCAACACACCTCTGGGCTGAAACTCATCCGACGTGCCATGAAATTTGTTTTCAATTAACAAATTGTTTCGAAGCGACGACAAAAAATCGATAGCTAAGCCTTTTTCCACCTCCGGCTCCTTTTATTTCCTTCTAATTTTGGCTTGGGCATAAAAATCTATGGTTTTTAGGAAAATTAATTCAACGCCAGAGATATCTTGCGTTCCTACACAAAGAGAAACAAATATTAATTCCCTTTCTGTGGAACACAATATATCTTTTTTCTGCCCATTCTCTGTTGCTACACACACAGTATACAATAACTTGAAGACTTGAAGTTTTCTTCTGTTTTTGATCTTACAAATATTCTTCTTAATATTCTCTTTCTCTAGATAAATTCTAAGCATTTCATGCGCTTCGGATGTGGGAAATGCAGGAAGCAAGATTCTGGAAGCAGGATGCAGGCTTCCCTTTACTTTGTGCATGGCAAATTCCTACATGGTCAGAGCAAGACAAGAAAAACGAAACTTTGGCCCTGCAAATCAAAAAGTTTTCAAGTTGTCGAGAGCATCTTGGCAGACAAGTTTCAACAGTTAACACGACAATGACGATTCTAAAAGAAACTTTGCACATCCGAGATGAGATAAAGTGGCACAGCTCACTCAAGTTCACAGAGATATTACATGTGCTGGATATTCATTAGGTTTCGCAAAATGACTCCTACTTGTGAATCAATAAATCAAAGCGTAGGTTGACAGCCAACAGCAAAACAAGAAACGTAGTCATAAGCCGGTAAGATTTGTGACTCACCAAAGTTAAGATACGAAAAATAAAAAAAGAGGATACAAAAACTCCCACCACATCGCAATCGAGGCGAAAAAAACGACCATTTGGATTTGGCAAGACATCAAAATAATAGATAGACAGACAAATAAATAAGTATAAATAAAAGCGGAGGGCGAGTGAGAGAATAGATAAATATATAAATTGAATTCATGACTTGCAGATACAAAACAGACACTGCAAGGGGGCGTGGCACTGCAGTGGTGTCATCAAACTCTGCGGGCAGAAAAGAAGTATAGAAGTATGGTATAGCACCCATAAATACCCTGAAAATACTACCCCTCTTTGGGTTCTTTATTCGGAACTGTATGGTATTAAAACTTTTATATGTGAAATATTTTTACATTTTTCTAGTAAGCGCTATTAAAGCATTTTTCCTGTATGATATCATATCTCAGATCCTTCCCTTTCCCAGCCCAATATACCCTTTATAGAGAGGTACCCAATGCTGCGGGCATGTCTACCACATGGGGGCTTGAGAACAAAAAGGCAAACAAAAGCTATGTGATAGAGCCCCAAACAAGGTAAAATGGCAAAGACATTGAAAAAATGGTTACATGAGAGTGCGGTGTACGGGGGGACGTCACTCAAGGGCCGAACTTTTAATTACATTCGTACGTATCAGTTGGATTCACCTTATAATGTTTATAGGGGTTACAAGAAAGGGGAGCCATAAAAACAAATTAAAGCACTGCCCACAGCTTTCTTATCTATGCCAACCGACAGACTGATAGACCATTATCAAGTGATAACAGCGATGATTCACCGGTTGCCTTTGGACAGCTCATCGTTTTTACGGCGGTTACTTCTAGTATGTTTGTACAGCCGAAATAAGCCTCCTAATTACTAATTGTGTTAGAGTGTAAATAGGCCCCAGTGTCATTATAAGTGTGGGTGGAAAGTTTTGTATTGCTGTGCAGAAAGAAGTATTAGTTTCGATTGTTATTAAAAATGAGAATGTCTAAAAGGAAATGCCTATATGAGGGAAAGACCTTGATATTTCACTGCGGATTCTTATAGCAAAAGCTGTCTATAATAGAACCCCACTTTCTATCAGTGGAGGCGCCTATGATAAATTGGAGAATCACTGGGGAGGCGCAAAAGTATAAGGTCGCTCTGGGTTACAACGATGACTCAATTCAAAGCCTACATTGTGAATCGGGGGCGGCGCGAGCCCTCTGCATGTTCGACTCACATTAGAGGGGCGATACTCGTTCAGCTCATTCAGAGCTCGCTGACAGGAAGTGTTGGGCAGAACGGAATGAAATGATACATGATAAACGGCGTATAATGTGGAGAACTTTCACAGATGGTTAATGCTTTCGAATTAAACACGCAACTGACACGATATCGTGCTCTCCCAGGGGTCATCGTTTAAAAAAAGCCACAAAAGCGACAAATGAATAGAGTACAAGAACAAATATGCCATTAAGTAGAATAAAGTAGCATCACGAACTAGAAAAGACCCATATAAAAATAAAGACTATACCGATAAGACCTTTTTTTGCAGGGAATGGTTGAAATATTTCTCGGCGAGAAATACTTAAAAATCCCTTGCAAGACATACTCAGATCTACCCCAAAAAATGACTTGATGCGAAACGTATGAGATCATCAACGACAAGATGCTTTTGTTATAAGTAACATGTATAAAAACCCAGAATGAGAAAATAAGTGCCATAACTTTGTTTGAATTCATTTGTATGACGAAGCGGCAAAAATATACGAATGAGGCACTCGAACTAGGGCCTTTGGGCAGCATCCGTAATTGATGACAAATCGAGTGCACTCACTTGAATTCACGTTCAAAAGCAATCAAATAAACTAGCTTTTAACTAGTTTAATAATGTTATTGAGGAGAAAGAGAACTTTTTGTAATTATTGTACTATAAATATTCATTATCTCGTCAATTTTCTATTCCATTTGCTTAACGAGAGTGTGTATTAATTAAACAATTTTTTTAATGACAGTAAGATGAAAAGAGCCGAACGACTGATAGAAATGAAAGCGAGGAGGAGGAGATCAAGTGGAGCACGACTTTTATATAAGAAATAGTAATTAGCATGGACTATAAGATACTGTATTTGTTTAATTATAAACAATCCTAAACATTAGTAATTGCTGAGATCGAATAACTTTTATATGATCTTTAAGGCTTGGTATATATTTTCTTTATCTGAAGGATATGAAGTAGGTTTTTTTTAATTTGACACTGATCTAAGAAGGTATATGCCCTTATAAGGAATAGACTATTGGATACTTCGTTTTTTTAATTAAAAGAAAAGCTTTTGGTATATATTTTCTTTAACCAAGTTTAAAGTTTTGATGAATATTTTTATTAAACAAGTATCTTTCTTATACAAGGATTGACTATAAGATACTTTTTTTTGTTATTATAAAGTATTGTAACCATTGGTAGATCTATAGATGATCTGTATTAAAGCCTTAACTCAGAATATTGTCATAATTAAAACAATAGACCCCTGTATCCCTAATATATCTCTTTTATCAAAGTTTTGTTACATTTTGTGGAATATTTGTGATAAACACTGATCCAAAATGGCATATGCCCAGCTTCTTATATAGGGTATGTGTGGTATAATTAGCCTTTCTTTGTTTTGCTTCGTTCGTTTGCCAAGATCTGGTTGGGCTCCCCGCTTTATCGCTGACTCTGTTTCGCACTCGAAATGTCACAACACAAAGGGCACGAATTCATTAATAGAATCGCGAGGGTTTTCAGGGGGCGAAGGGGTGGTTTTGGGGGGTGGGGACTTTCGAGGACGTGGAAACGCGACCTTCGGCGATTTTTCAATGCTGGACCCTCTGAAAGGCGACAAGCCACGAGGGAACCCTGGCGTAGAGAGAGTAATTGCGGGAAGTGCCGATAAAAAGAATGCCAAATGCTGAATGTTGAATAATTATTGCGTATTACTCACCTCAGCGCGTGGGAATGGAGCGTTGCAGCTGTTTTTCGTGTTGTTCGGTGGCTGTGGAAACTGTTTGGCCTGGAAACGGACATTGGAACGCCGGAGCCCGGACTGGAACTTCCAATCGACGCAGAGGGCGTGGCAAGGCGGAGTCGCGACTTTTATCTCGTTTTTATTTCGATTTTCTCGGGCTTTGATTGCATTTTTGTGGTTGAAATTAAATTGCAGCTTGATTGATTGACATAATACGAAGTCATTTGAATTTTTTCGCAATTTTCTCGCTTTTCTTTTGCACTAAATAACGCGGTGTGTTAACTGGGTTTTTGTTGCTGGTTTTCATTGCAGTTTTGGTGGTGGAAACGTGCTGATTGCTGTTGTTGCTGTTGTCGTTGCAGTTTTCGGTTTTCATTTGCGCTCGTTCAAAAGATCAAAAGGTGAATTAACGAATTTGGAAAAAAAAAAGTGCACATAATGCAGGTCTGACACTGGCAGGTGGTTTAATAGTAATCAAAACAGAAATCACCAAGTCGAGTGGTGCGTATTAACAAACTTGCATTACCTACTTAAAAGCGAAAGCATTTCTCCGTGTGTACATCTTAATCACAATAACTCTCAAAAACTCATACACATTACGTTTTTGTTTCGTTTTTTTTTTCCTTCTGTGTTGTTAATTAGCATAATGATTTGGAGTTGCTCTACAAAATATGCGTAGATAAGGTAGATTATGGGCCTGGATGAGCATGCTACTTGCTTGCTTGGATTCTATGTGGTTTTGTTTTCAGTGTTTTTCATAGTGAGTGCAGAAAAGTTGATGGTTTGATTTGTTGGTTAAGTTGTTTCATATTTTTACAGCCGCATGCAGGGGAATATTTTTTGGGTTATGTGTGAGGAATATATTTATATTTGATTTTGCATTCCAATTGTTAGTTTTTTGAGGGGGAGAGGAAAGAAAGGAAAAATAGGTTAATCAAGAAAGAAAAGTATTCATATGTCTCTGTGTGTGAGTGAGTGGCGTTTGTGTGAGTGTAAGAAATGAAATCATAGCTAAAATCGAAAACCATTAATTTCTATTAACTTTTCTGGCCTTTACAACCACGAAAATCGACAAAGGAAACCTGTTTTTTGGGGGGGAAGTAAAGAAAACAACAAACAAAAGCTTGCACAACAGAAAAAACTGAATAATCAACTTTGAATTTAACAGTTTGCCGATTAATTTGAGGCTGTGTATGCTATGTGATTGTGATTGAATTGTTTACCCCTTTAAAAGTCAGCATTCCATCAACTTCCTCGACTTTAGAGCTTCGGTTTCATGTGTATTTGCTTGCTTTTTTCATTTTCGAATGTCGGAGTTAGCTATTTATCTAGTTTTATATTTGTATAATATATATGCCGTGTGTTTTGTATAGTTTATATATATATTATATGCATTCAATAAATATGAACATGTTAAGTAAATAGCATTATAGTAAATAGTCAATATAGTTATTATCTCGTATAATAAACAATCTTTTATAATAAATATTCAAAAGTTAACTAGAGATTTGTTGCATCCTTCTCTTCCTCATCATCGGTGAGTGATTGAGTGTGTGTGGGTGATGGTTCTACTTTAGAGTGAGTTTTCAACAGGAGAACTAAACTAGTGAAACGAACAAAAACTAAATGCATTTTCCAAGTTTCAAAAAATCGAGGAAATCACTCTCCTCTTTTTGCTGCAAAGCATTTGCCATGAGTGTGTGTGTGTTGTGTTGTGTGAGTTTATTATAATTCTCGTTTTTTGCTTCGCATTATAACAATAATCAATAAAATTTCATGTTTTCTTTGTTTGCAATTACTTGTCCGGTAGTTTAGTGTTTCATACTCGCTCTCTTTTAGTTTTTCATATATTTTCAATTAGCAATTTGCTGTTTACAAGTACTAAATAATCTGTTAGGCTATAACTTGAGTTTCCTGGTGTACATTCGGATAGACTCTGGGGACTTGAGACTCTTGCTTACTAACCATACAAGTTCTCCTCTATATTAGCTACAATTGGTGTACTCGAGCCCTAATCTGTGTGCTTCACTGGTTGCGGTCTCTTACAGTTTAGGTTTCGATTTTGTCTTCTGCAATTTCTCTGGGTGGGTTGCGCAACAATTCTGTATGAATAGACCTATAGATCGGGTCTTGAAGATGATATCATGTGTGTAAGAGTTGTGTAGTGTGTGTGTAATGTAATTGTAAGTAATTGCATTCGAGATTTACATGAAATAACTGCTAACATATGAGGCCGCTAAGATGCCCAGCACAGTGAGGCAGATCAGTATCATGATCTTCTTTCGTCGGGCTTTACTCTGGTACTTGAGCGCCTTCTTGGTGTCCTGAGTTGCCGTCTGCACATAGTCCATAGCGTGCTCCACATGGTACTCAATGCGATCGATCATCTCGCCCTGCGACTCCACCAGCATGGCCATGTCCATGAACATGTCGTGCAGCTCCTTGATCGATGTCTCCAGCTTCATGATGTCCTGATGGCGGGCCTCGATGTCCGCCAGCGTCTGTTTGGCCTGCTGCGTCTCCATGATGATGCCCTGCGTGAACACCGACGAGTTGCCCTCCTCCAGCATCTTCTCCAGCTCATCGTCGTTCGTCGGCCTGCCGGTGATCTCCAGCTGACGCTGTATCCTTCCCTTGCAACGCTCCCGATAATCGGTCTGCGTGCGATTATACTCGGTCATCACCTCCACAAATTTTCGCGACAGCGTCGAGTGCTGCGTCTTTCGAATTCGCAGATCCGCAGATGACTTATTCTGCTGCTCCTCCTGCTCGATATTCTGCTCGATACCCTTGAGCTTGCCGCGCACCCGGTTGGCGTTCTTCTTGATGTCGGCCATCAGATCCTCCAGCTCCTGCTTGGTCTTCTCGTCCGTCTGCGGGGCGGACAGGATGGCCGAGTGCTTCTTCTTCACCTCCTCGACGTTGTCCTGCACCTTGTCGATCATACCGCGGATCTCCTCCACCTGGGCGAAGAAGTCGTCCATGTAGGAATCATGGCCGTCCACATTGACGGCCACCTCCGTCTCCTCCTCGTCGTCGGATTGGGCGGCATGGAGGGCGGCTAATCTGTCTTTAGTCATCTTTGTGTGGGGGGTTTATCCTGGTTTTAGAAAGGGGTTTTCGGGGCCTTCGTTGGGGGGGAGTTTTTTATAGTTCGTTTTATTGTTTATAGTTTTTATGGGGTTTTACTTTTCGTTGTGGCTGGGTTTCGGCTAGCTTTACGTAAGCCCTTGTTACGCGGTTTTTGCAGATTGCGTTTTTGCGATTAGCAGTTAAACGTTAACCGCGCACACACACACTTAGCACACACACAGACACGTGTAAACGCGCGCGGAGTTTTTCCGTTTTTTGCCTTTTGCAGCTTTGCCTTTTAACTTGTTTGCACGTTTTGCCACTTTTGCGAGAGACCTCTTATTGATTTTCCGCTTCGGGCTGGCAGCTCTCTCTTTTCGGTTCACTTTTAGTGTATAATTTTAACTAAACTGGCACTTTGGCTGGCGTTTTTGGTTAATATTATTATGTTTTTTTGTGTTTGTTTGTGTGTGTGTGGTGTGCTGTTATTTCGCTCACCAAGAGAGAGAGAGAGAGAGTGAGTAAGTGAGAGAGGGAGGCAATGAGAGCGCGTGGTTGCGGGCGGCGGCAGCGACGTCGACTGCGGCAGAGCACCTCTTCAATGCCAGCAGCTAAAAAGCTAAAGCTGCTGCTGAATTAATTTTTATTTTTCTTGATTTCCGTGACTCACTGGTTTTTTTGTTGTTATTAAAAATACAACGTCCATATAATTTTAATCTTTTCCCTCTCGTGTGTTGTATTTGTTTGTTTCACTTTCGCACGGCACACACACGCACGCACGCTGGGGCGATAAACGATTTTCGGCAGCAGTGGGAGAGGCGGCTACCGAAATTCTCTTAAAATGGGCAAAAAAAATCGATTTCTGCGCAAAGCTCCAATTCTGCCGTCTGCCTTTGCTGCTGCTTCTTCGTCGACGTCGTCTTTCTCTGCTTCTGCTTCAGCTTCTTGTTCGCGGGGGGTGTTACGGTGGGCGTTATTTGTTCTCTCTCCTTCTGCTTTTCGCTTGCGTTTTATTTTCGTTTGTTGCGTACGCGTCGTCGTCGGCGGCGATGAGTCAGTGTGTGTGTCTGTTGGAGAGGGACGCACGACGACCACCTCTCTCGCTCTCGCACACTGGCTGTCCGGGGTGGCACACGATTTGTTGTTGTCGTTGTCGCCTATTGTTTCACCCGCACATTCTTCGAGTTTTTTCGTAGGCAAATGTGTTGGCAATATTTTTGCTAATTTTTTGTTATCACGAAAAGTAGCAAATATTTCGCGATTTTTCCCGGCGGCTTTGAGTTTTTTCTTGTGTTTTCGATGCGGGCCGATACGAAACGCAGCACCTCGCGCGGGCAAACAATTTTCGAGTATGACCGTAGTGCGACTGGCGCACTTATACCTTCCGGCTCGCAAAAAAACCTCTCAAAATATACTGTGTTTTGCAGCAGGAAATACTAGAGCAACTCAACGAGACAGCAAAGTTCAAAACCATTGGCATTCAGCAAGAGAACTAGCGCTGAATTGGGTTGTTTGATTTAAGTTTTTCGCCTCTCAAGCAATGAAATGGTTGTTTATTACTTTTGTTATACCAATAAGTTTACTTTATAAAATTTGCACGATGAAATCTGGTTGTTAGGGACAACATTTTCAAAAGTTAAAGGTTATATTTATTGAATAAGAGGCTCATTTTTTTGAGTGTTTTAAACATTAATCGGGATTTAGCACGGTCTCGAACCAATTCCGCGCTGACAATTGGAAGAGCTCTCTCAATTTCTCTCGATTTGCATAGTAAATGTTTATGTGGGTGTAACGGCCTGTGGAATGTGGGGAGAGTGCGCTGGCGCTACTACCCTCTCTCCGTGGTATATTTCATAATGTGGTATTTTATAATTTCCAAACTTATTAGGATATTTTACATAAATATTTGTTATTTAAAAAAAAAGTCCTTTGTTATCCGAATAAATGAAATTTTACTTTTTTTTCTCTGGTCTTCCTTAATTTTTCTTAAAACCTGAACATTAAATTAATGGCAACTTATTTGTTTTATCAAGACTTTTGTTTAAACCTTTCACTTTCATTTTTATTATTTAAGCTGGCTCATTAAAATGTTGTAAACAATTGCAAGTGGTTTTTGTTTTCTCTTTTGCTCGGCATTTTCGCGTTTTCACTTTTGCTGGCAATTACCGCATAAATACCGCGAAAACGCCTGACGAAATGTGCTAAAAATGCCGGCACACCGCATCCATTACGTCAGGCCCTACAACAGCAACAACAATCAGCACGGGTTTGTTTGTGGATCCCATTCGGATTGAGAAACGTCATGCGCGAGAATTTTTATGAATGAATCGCGACCGGCACTTTTGTTTAAACGAATCGCGAGCTGAAAAGGAACTGACAAACAGGCCGCTAAATGCAATAATACACCCGTATATATGCGGCATTTATAAATAAATAAGGGAATTAAGTAATACCCAGGGCTGTGAACCCCGGCGATCACTGCGAAACGTTGCGCAACACTGGTCATTTGGGGGCAACATTTAAAAATTTCCTTCTTTTAAAAAGGAATTTTAAATCAATGCTAGAATATTCATAATTAAAATATAACAATATGTTTAATATTTAAATTACTTTAAATCTAATCAATATGAGAAAATTGTATCCCACAAATAAAGCAAAATCTCTTTTACTTGAAAGTATTTATGTTGATATTTATAATTCCTTTCAGAGATTTGAATAAATAATTATTAAAATCTATATTGCTAACTAACAATTAAGCATTTAAAATAAAATGAATTAGGTCCCAAGGTATCGCGGCATGGTTTCCCCACAAAGTCTTAGTAAAGGATCTGGAGGACTCACCGGATATTTTGTCTGTAGCACGATTCCGCATATCTCGTCGCCGACGAGGAACTGCTCGCCGAGCATCGCCATGCAGACGTTCTCCCAGGCCCGCTCGATCTTCGCCTTCCGGAGCCGTATCACCCACTGGCCGCCCTTGCTGTTCGCCGGGTCCTCCCACATGGGCTTGATGCCCTGCTTGAAGAGGCTGAGCTCCCGGAACGGCTTGAGGGCGGTGGGCCGGATGAGATGGGAGTAGAGCGACCACCACTGCTGCACGCTGGCACACCGACCGACCACGTGCAGCGACTTGCTGTAGTCGGCGGCTGCCCGCTGCGTCCCCTTGCGGGAGAACCAGAGGCAGTATGTGTGCTGCAGCCGGTTCTCGCCGGGACCCACCTCCAGTGGCGGCAACTTGTCCACGTCTATCTCGGTCTCCACATCGCTGTCGTCGCTGTCGACGATATCTGGCCAGATTTTCCTGAAACGCGCGTGCATGACACACACGGCAGAGACGGCTTTTGATTAGTATGTCAAGGGTTAGAAATCAAATTCAAAATACGGTTCACCAGTTCACCACAACGCCGCACAGCCACATCTCTCACTAATTCACTCAGTGCCGCTTTGAAATTTTCCACTCTACAAAGCAGAAAATGAAGCTGACCATTCGCACGCTGGACCAGCGCACCATTAGTCTGGAGATGGGCGACACGCAGGACGTGCGGGCTCTAAAGCAACGCCTGGGCAGCCATCCCGATGTGTCCTTGCCCGCGGAGAGCCTGCAGCTGATCTACAGTGGCCGGATCATGGAGGACGCCATGCCGCTCAGCGAGTACCGCATAGCAGAGGACAAGTTCATCGTGCTAATGGGCAAGAAGAGTGTCCAGGTGAAGCCGCCGGAGGAGCCGGTTCCGCCCACACCGCCTCTAACAGCGGCTCCCAGTGAGACGCGCACAGAGCCCGTGGCGCCTTCATCTGCTCCCGATGAGCAGCGGGTGCGCGATCTCATGGCCATGGGCTATGACGAGCAGGAGGTGCGCTCTGCCCTCCGGGCCAGCTTCAATCATCCGGAACGTGCCATCGAGTATCTGATCACTGGAATTCCTCCAGAGGCCGCAGCGGAGCATAGACTTAGTGCTCCTTCTAGCGGGCAGGCAGCTGAGGGGCTGCAGGAGCTAGTGGCGGATCCTCGCGTCGCCCGGGTGCGTGAAATGATACGTGAGAATCCCGAGCTGCTGCAGCTAATCCTCGCCAGACTGGCCGAAACCGATCCGGCTGCCTTCGAGGCCGTGCAGAACCATCAGGAGGAGTTCGCCGCCTTGCTAACAGGTGGTGACAGTGCCAGCAGTGATGACTCCCAGGCGGGGGCCACCGTGCAGGTTTCCCTGACCACCGAGGAGGCGGCCGCCGTGGAGCGACTGGAGGCACTGGGCTTTCAGCGCGTGATGGCCGTGCAGGCTTACCTGGCCTGCGACAAGGACGAGCAGCTGGCCGCCGAGATACTGTTCCGCCAGTCGGAGGAGGATCGGGATGAATAAACCGAGTGGGCGCACGTAAATGCAGCCAGAACATAACCTAACAATTGTGGCTAAGGGAAGAAGGTGACGATGCTGGCCCAGTTTTGTTGGTGGCGGAGATGGCGACCGTTCTGTGCGGGAGTGGGTGGCGGCGGCGTGTGGAGGGTGGCGGTGCGCGTGGGTGGCGGAGGTGCTCCACTTACGACTCGTACTGCTTGCTGGCTACTTTCTCCATGCTTATCCTGGCAATGCTAATCCTGACTGGGTCGCTGCTGCTGCTGCTGCTTCAACTGGTAGTGATCCTGGGCTTTGGCTGTTCCTGGTGGCGCTGCTCCTACCGCTGGAGGAGATGAACCTGTGGATCCGTGGGGTTGCACTAATAGATTCTAGATGCTGCTGCTTCTTCTGGCGCAATTCTTTTGCTCCTTGCCTGCGTGCGCGTGTGTGTGTGTGTGCCGTGTGTGTGTGTGTGTTTGTGTGGTTTTGGTGGATTCTCTTGTGGGCGAGATTTTTTGGGGCCGCCGCTTCTTGGGGGAGCGGTTCGCTACGGGTCCGCCGCTCTCTCTGGTAAACAATCGTATGTCCTGTGGCTGCTCCTTTTCGGTTTCCAGTGGGTTTGCTTGTTCCTCGGCCGTTTCGTTTTGGTTCGCTCAACTTCAGTTTGACGTTTCTTTTTGTACACAACACAACATGCGTCTGAATGGGTTCCACTTGCCATCCACCTTCCACGCGGCGCTGTCAAAATGAGGCAGTGTTGCAAAATGTACCCGAATTCTTACGTTTGCCAACACTGCAGGCAGTGCACTGACATACCCTAGGTGAGAGGGTTTATCACTTTGTTGTTCTTTTCGAGCCATTACAGAAACTATTTTTGTTTCAATAAATTCTCACAACTTAATTGGAAAATAATAAGATTTTTTAGTAGGCAAAAATATAAATATTTAATAACAAGTGTCACACACTCATCTTGAGATAACCACCCCAAAGCTTAAATTCCCAGGGTATGCACTTATCGACATTTTGCTGTCACTCTCCAAAAATCGGTTTGTTTACGTTCGCTTGCAAGCCGCTAAAAAATGGGCAAAAGTGAGAAAAAATCGAAGAAAAAGCACAAGGAAAAGCGCAAGGAGCACAAGGAGAAGCACAAGTCGAGGAAATCAAAGAAGCACAGCCGGAAAAAGGAGGAATCCCCTCCGCCAACTCCGCCACCACAGAAGCAACCCGAAAATGGTAACCAGGAGGCGCAGGAGGAGGAGGAGGAGGACTTTGCCATACCAATAGGTCCGTAAGAGCACCCCTGTGCATTTATTTAACTATACAGTTTGTGGTTTGCTGAACACCCTGCCCACTCTGCCACCCCAAAACTCAAGCACTGATGAACAGCAAATCCCATGCACCGGAGACTCCGGAGGAGTACCAGCGACGCCAGAGCCAGATCCGCAGGGAGGTGGATCCGGTCACGGGACGCGTGCGCATCATCAAGGGCGACAGCGAGGTGCTGGAGGAGATTGTGACCAAGGAGCGCCACCAGGAGATCAACAAGAAGGCCACCCGCGGCGACGGCGAGTTCTACGAGGCCAGATCCCTGGACGCCGCCAGGCGACGCAAATAGCTGATTACCAAAAAGCAATAATACTCTATCCCAATTATGTCTTGTAGTAATAATTAATAACTGTCAGTTTAATTAAACAAAGGGCTAGCTAGCGACTATATGTACACGCGAAATCCGTGGAAATTTCTTTGGTGGCGCAGCTAGTACAACTGATGGAAGAAGGTAGTGCTGCCGTCCTGCCAGGCGGGATCATCGCTGACCTTCGCCCTGCACATCGGGCAGGTCTGCTCGCGCTTGAACCAGGTCTGGACGCACTCATCACAGAAGATGTGGCCGCACTCCAGCACAATGGGTGTGTTGAAGGCGTCGTGGCAGATTGGACACAGGGCGCCCGCGGCATCCAGCTCGTCCTTGGTCGGCGGTCGCTCAGAGTCCTTGAAGAAGGGGATTTTAACAATGAAGAACTTTTGTTTTTATTGAAATACACTTACAATATTTTTCCTGAAGGTCACAATCGCTTTCTTCAGCGACTTGCCGCGCTCCACCAGCTCGAAAATCTTGGCACCCAGGTAGAGGGCGGAGAACAGTCCTCCGGACACCACCTCCAGACCCGAATAGGACTCGTACAGAAACAGGAACCACTGGGTAATGGGTGTCATCGCCCGATAGAACTGGGAAGTATACTCCACCAGCACATAGAGACGAGCCTGGGAAGCGTAAACAAAAATATTATTGGAGATTGGAGTAATGAGGTTATAAATAATAGATGCACACGTAGGCATCGAGTGACTCAGGGCTGTCTTATTTAAAATCTTAAACGTGCTTCGGGATTTCCCCCTTATTAAAGCAGCGAGTAAGCTTTCCATATTCATGAGATTTGGGTTTGCTTCTATAAGCAGATAAGTAATGATAAGAAATGTTTCACGATCAATGAATTTCATAAGAATTAAATGAAACCTAGTCATAACTCAGGATTAGCCTTAATCTGCAACTTTTTCCAAGTGCATTAATATCTTTGAATGCCATTCCAATACTAACATTTAGTTCGTGTTTTTATCGGGAATTGATCCCTCTAGTAAAGCATTACTCACCCGCACTTTGAGTCTCATCAAATGGTGCGGCAGCATGGTAATGAATATTTTAACCAGCATTGTCAGCAGCTTGATAATGAGATCGCTCACAGCTATGTAGTACAGCAGCATGCCCAGGGGTATCACCTTGAGGGCATCGTACGTGTCCTTGGAAATGGAGCCCTTAAGGGTCTCCGATAACGTTGTGGGATTGGGCGAAAACTGTTTGTCTCCCTCGGAGCTCGTTTGATAAGGCAAGAGCTCCACGTTAAAGTAATTCTTGGGCGGCGGCACTATGAGACCGAAGGGATCCGGTCGCGCGGTGGCCAGGAACAGACGCACTGCGACCACCACGGCAATAAGGCAAGCATCCCGCGCCATCACTGCGTAGTTCTTCTGGGCCAGCCGGGCCACCTGGCTGCGCACCGATCGGTTCACATTGTACATCACCGTCTGCAGCACCAGCAGATCCACAATGCCCAGCAGGTGATCGTGTATGAACTTGATGAACAGTATGAAGATCAGCGGCAGATAGCGTACAAAATGGCTGAGGATCTGCACCACCATGTCATCCGAGATGAGGTGTTCGTCTGGTGGATTATCTGGGGGCTCTTGGGGATTGCCTGCTCCTCCTCCTGCTCCGCCGCCGTTCTCCCCGTTGCCATCGCCATCGCCCAGATCCAGGCTATCATTCGGTTCGTGCTCTTCGAAGGGTATTGGATTGCTGTTTAGTCCTATGACGCTAGCATTGCGCCGTCCTCCGGTCAGGCTGTGATTGTGCCGCATCTCTCCCTCGCGCAGGGAGATGCTCCTGCCCATGGCGACAGCATCACTGGGCCCACTTGCTCCGCCACCGCGGCTGAACCGCAGGGGACTGACGGGCTCCGGCAGCGAGTTCTGCTGCTGGCTGAGCAGTATGTGCGAGTTGTCTACGGGGTTGGCGGCTGGCTGAGCTGCAGCTGCTGAGGATGACGTAGCAGCAGCAGCAGCAGCTGGATATCTGAAGTTGGAATGTGTAATGAAGGAGCGCAGTGCCTCCGTGGAGGGAGCCGTGGACAGGGAGAAGACATCGTTGAGATTGACACTCCAGAAGCCCATTTGCCGTACTCCAGCCGCAGTTCCGGGCGATGCTCCTGGCCCACCGGCTGCTCCGGCGCTCGACGGCTCCTCCAGGCTGTTGGCGCCCATGCTGCGGGACTGCTGTAGTCGTCGGTTCATCTGTGAGGTCACCCGCACCGGGGAGCTACTATTACTGGCCGGTGTGTAGGATCGCTGTCGCGCCAAAAAGGTCGACAGGATGTTGGTGTGGCGGGCATTGCCGCCGCTCAGGCTGCTGCTCCTCGCCGTGGGAACGAAGCTGTGGTCCAGGTTGATGCTGGTGTTGGCCGATCCCCCGGAGACACCACTTGCTCCTGATCCTCCTCCGCCGCCGACGCCACCTCTAGAGGTCACCGAGTATGAGGAGGCGGGCAGCAGGTAGTCGTGCTCCGCCGTGGTCGAGTCATTGTCGTCACTCTCGATGCTGATGGACACGCCCGCCGATGCCCCGCCATCCTGGTGGCCACCGCCGTCCTGAGGGCCAGCGCCACCTCCTCCTCCACCGCGATAGGGATCCTTGGGGCTGTTGTTCATTGTTCCAATCCAATCACCATTGATTGGAGCTGGCCTTTTTTCACTCAGAACCCCGAAACGTCTCCCCAAAGTTCTTGCATTTTGCACCCGTCGCCGGCTGGTCACACTAAAGTGTCGCCCACCAACGACGCGCGGTAAATATATATTTTTAAATTAAGAACCTTATATTCCCAATTTAAACATCTAATTCTACTAACAGCTGAAGATTACGCTGTCCTACACAAATAAACAAACTTTACTCAAGTATAAATCAATTGATTTCGAAGTTAAAAGAAGTTTCCTAATTAAAATAAGCTTAGATTTTGTTTAAAAATGTGTTTAAGTTCAAAATACAACAGAATTTACATACATATTAAACATACCTTAAGAAAATTATTTTATTATATAGTTACCCTACTCGCATACGGTCACACTTTGGGGTGGAACTTGTGTGGAATGTGGATTTGTTTAAGCCATTTCAGTTACTATTTTAAATATAATTTTACCATAGGCGTAAACAGGTTTCTAAGAAAGGGGGTCCATATTATCTATTGCACATAAATTAATTATTAATTAGTTTTTTTTACGTTTCTAGTCGAAAATGTGTCACCACAGTCCTGCGCACCATTGTGGATTTTATGTTACATATAATTCTCATTATTTTATTTTAATTAACAACTTTTTATAACAAAATAAAAAAATATTTTTAGCAGGGATAACAATGCTATAGTTTGCATTTATGCAACTTTGGACAGAACATTTTGTCAGCCAGGTTGGCCGAGCGGTCTAAGGCGCCAGATTTAAGCTCTGGTTCTCGTGAGAGAGCGTGGGTTCGAACCCCACACCTGGCAATGGAGATTTTTTTTATTTGTTTTTTTTTTTAATTGCATTATATTGTATTTAATTTTTATATTAATCTTTATATTAATTTCCTATATATTTATGCCTATATAACCAATTTAAAATAATTTAATTGGCGATAGCCAAGTTCTCATTGTTGCGCTTGAGTGAGAAAGAATGACGCCTTTCTACCCCATAAATTATGCAAATAACTTTCAAATTTCTTCCTTTTCCTTGCGGTGCAGTGTTGTCCACCCTCATATGTGCACTCCGCAGGCCCATTGATAAGGATAATGGAAATGGCTCAGTTACCGCTGACCAACCGCAATTAAGCTGACCCAAAGCCGTTGCCCGGCAACCCGAGGCGTCCACAACAACCAGCCGGGTTCAGGACGAGGAAACGTGGCCAAAACCACCCCTTAACCAGTCCAGGAACCACTGAAGGACCAAGGACAAGCCCTTGCAGCCCGTCAGGTCAGTTGAGTTTGTCCATGTAAACAAAGAACAACTGGAAGGTGACTAACACGTATAAAATTCAGCCAGATGCAACTAAATATTGTTCCAAATTAAATGGGTAAAGAAAATAAAACCATAAAATATAATAACATACAATAAAGGGAAGCAATATCCTATAAATATATCTAAGAATATTAAAAACTAATACGAGTATAAAAGTGAAAAAAACTATAAGTGAAGTATAGGAAATTAAAAAGGTTGTTAAAATAAGTACCATCACTCTTTTTTAAGATCTAATATGATTATGACAGTTCAAGGAACAACCCTAAAAAAATATGGTTTATAATATCATATCCGAAATGTAAACCTCTATATCATTTTCGGAACCCAAAACACAGAAGTGCTCCGTTGGTCACTTATTTTTGTGATGAAATATTAATATTACTTCAATATCATATCCCAAAAATAGTCTGCCATCAATCTATTGCGTTTTTGAAACCCAAAACAAAGAAAAGAAAAACAAAACCCGCACAAATGCAATAAATGAAGTCAAATCGGCAATTAAAATATAAATATTATTTATTATACAGTTTAGTATAGTATGGTATAGTATAGTGCATGTGCATGTGCATGTGGTGTGTGTGTGTGTGCGTGTGCGGTACATGTTTTTTAACGTGCCTAATCTTCTTAGATGGATGTTGAACCCCATTGGCGTAAACAAAAAAAAAGAAATAGTATAGAATGCAAAGTATATGCTATATAGATTTCTATATATTCCATTATTGATCAGTCTGTGTAATCTCTCTCGCTGGCGGAACGCCTGATGCCGCTGCTGAAAGCTGAAATCTGAAATCTGAGATGCTGATTCTGCGCTGCTGATGCAGTGGCTCCAGCTCCAGATCCTCCGTTCAATGAACCGGCACCGTGATGCGGGGCGATAAACTTTTGGTCGTCGTGCTGCGATTCCTACGCTGCAAAAACAGCTTCACGTTCTCGAGCGGCAGCTGGAAGTGATAGTAGGCACAATAGGGCAGGGGATCCCAGTAGGCGAAGAGCGCCTCCCGCTTGTCCAGCGCCGTGGTCGAGGTGCTCCGCTCCAGCGCCGACCAGCTCCAGTTGGGCAGCTCGTCCTCCGGCAGCCCGCGCCTGTGGATGCACTTCATCGCCCGGCACAGCAGCTGGGCATGTGACCTATTGTGGCATATGTAGGGCAGGGCCACGCCCAGTCGTGTGCCCAGGGGCACGAACTGACCCCCATGGGCGGGGCTCTTGACCAGCCGGAAGCTTATGTGTCCATTGATGGGCCTCTGGAAGCGCACCTTGGCGAAGAAGGCGCGCAGCCACAGCTCTATCTGGGCCTCGTCGTCCCGCGGCACTGGTATGAGGTTCTTGGTGTGATGCTCCACCCGACAACTTACATTGGCCACCACCCGCGAGTCCTTGACGGTGGTGCAGGTCACGTAGTGATGGTAGCCCGGCTGGTCTCGCACCACCAGCCAGGGCTGCCGCTCGCTGATCTCGTGCTGGTTGAGCTTCAACTCGGCCCTCCTATTGGGCAATATGTACTTGTGCCGCTCCAGAACGCCCTGCATGCCGGCGGCCATCAGGATGTTGCGATAGCTGCCCACAAAGCCACTCTCGTAGATCTGCTGCAGCTGCCTGGGCGCTGTGAGGACCACATGAGCCGGCAGAGCCATCTGTTGCTGCTCGCATCGCTGGAAGAGCTGCAGGCAGTCGTCCAGCTGGAGGGTCTCCTGCACGCCGGGTATAAAGCTGGCGCAGCCCAGGACCTCCAGATGCGGGCGGGCCAGGGAATCGTAGTAGGCCGGACTGGTGGCGCACACGGGTATATAGACCGAGGGTCGCTCCTTCTTCACTATGTGACACAGGGCGGCGATGTACTGATCCGGGTTACTGGCCGTGGGCCTGGGCACCACATAGAACTTGTCCACCGCCGTGGAGAACCTGGCCAGGCCGAAAAGTCCCTCGAACTCAAAGACCACCACTCGGGCGCCGGATCCATAGAAGTTCCTGGCCAAGTGGAGCGTTTGTATGGTGCTGCCGCAACTCAGGAGAATGGTCTTCTGCCGCTGCACTGCACCCAGTTCCTCCTCGCCGCTGAGCAGCCACTTGACCAGGGCAATGGGCACCCGCAGCAGTTTCCAGAAGATCCAGAGCACGGCCGACAGCCAAAAGCTGGGCGCCGCAATGGAGAGCGGTATGTAGAGCACGTATCTCAGGATGGTCAGGACCAGTCGCATCAGCAACTGCGGCCCGAAGAGCAGGACTCGTGTGCCCATATTGGGCTGTGGGGGCGTCTGTGTCTGGAACTGGCTCCTCAGCAGGCTGCCGTCCGCAGTTCGCTGGCGTCTCAGGGTGACGAAATGCTTATGCGGCGTCTGGGCATCCTTGTCCTCCTCCTCCTCCGACTGGCTGGGATGCTCGGGGATCAGGTCCAGCGAGTTGATGCGCCGGAACTTGGAGCGCGAGGCCTGGCGCAGTTGCCTGGCGTGCTCCTGGCGCAACAGCAGGTCGTCCAGGGTCTGGGACATCTTCACTCGCTCTCACTCGCGTCGCGAATTCCGTATGTGAATGCTATATTATCTCCGTATTCCGTGTTCCGATTATCGCTGCCGTGCTGCTGCTGGCAAAATCCGAACTGTGACTAAAGCGCGTTTTAAATAGGAGCTATACTTTAAACCTAGGGGATGCAGTCGCGACCAGCGTTGATAACCCAGCCCAGAGACACATGTCCATCGATTGGGATCCGCACTCGAATCCCAGCCTATACCTATGCCTGTGCACTGCTAGAAAACTTCACGAGTTATTCCTGATATGTGCCCCTGCGATTAGCTCTAATAGGGCTTTATCGCACTACTGATTAGTTAATTGCACTACTTTTATGGCCACTGGAAATAGACTTTGGCGACAGTGTTTCTTCAAGAACTTATTTATAGCCCTATCAGGTGCAGACACTACGAAACCTTAGAGTTTAAAGTACAGACATATTTCCAAGTAGTGACCTTTCATTCGATGACTGGCACTCCGTTCCGGTAGGTCAGTGCTTATTTTCTATGCTGGTGGGCTTATCAGACATAATTTTCTAGTTGCCAGGCAGGGATTTTTGCACAAAGTGTTATTAAAAAGTACCTACAAAAGATAATAATAAATAAATATTTTTAATATAATGTGATTTACTATACTTGATATATAAGGGGTACTGGAAATCTGTTTTAGGTACGTAAAATGTACCGAATCTTCAGTGTACTAAGGTTTATTAAAATATCTGCATCATATTCAATTAAATGGTACTTATGATTTAGTAAAATTGATAGGTTCTTGAAGATTTAATGTTATAAATTAGCAAATCAAAGTAGGGTTCCTGAGATTATAGAATCGCTCATTTAATATGATAATGATTTGCGTACCTTAAAATGTACCGAATCTTCAGTGAAGGATTGTACGAAGGTATGCTAAAAGATCTGAATCATGTTGAACTGAATTATTTATATGATACAGTAAAATTGATAGCTTTTTAAAGAGTCTGAGATTAAAGAATCGCTGATGTAATACGATGACGTTTTGGGCACTTAAAAATGTACCTAATCTCCAGCTAAGCATTGTACTATGGTTTGATGAAAGATCTGTTTCATACTCAATGAAATAATATTTATGATTCAATCAAACCCATTGGTTTGCAAAGATTTCATGTTATACTATAGCAAATCAAGATAAGTGGGTTCCTGAGATTGTGGAAATTCGCTGATGCAATATGATGATGAAATCTCTCAGTGTATCAGTAGAACAATGTGGATGATCAGCCGCACGGTGTGTGTGAACGCGCTCCTCCGTTCGTCGGTGATCTTTGGCGGTGGGTATAAATCATCGCCAAAGATTGAAGGTTCCAACCGAGTGGCGCCCGTTGCCAAGAGAGCAGGCGGAGCATCGGGGAAATCTTCCACCGAACCCAAGATCTCTACAGCTTCGTACGGATAGCTCCGTGCGCACTGCAATGCAGGTCCGCTGGCAGATCCAGATCTCTGGCCAATGGGACTTTGGCCCGGCACACTCACACACCCGCAAGGTATTCAATCCCATTTCTGCTGATAAGGAGCGCCACTCTGAACCCCGATAGGGGCTCCAAGAAGAGACGCGACAGGCAAACCTATGCTTGGAAATAATCTCACACCTACACACAGTATAGATGTTATGGCATCGGGCGGCGATTGCGACTGGAAACCGAAAGTGAAGCAAACAAACACCTTACTGCCGAATGCATAACCAATCTTCGGACTTTGAGAGTCTACTCAGCACACATAGTTGTCGCGATTCCGACTTCTGTTTCCACATCTGCACACGAGTCGGATGGAAGTAATAGAAACAATATGGCAGAAGCGATTCTGCGTACCTGGCACTTTGGTATCGCCCCAAGGTCGCTTTTCAGGTTCAGAACGGCGCCTGATAAGGCCGTTTCACTTTGAATATATTTAAATCAAGCGCTCGGACTTTTTTCTGGCATTTTTTTCGCAGTCGTTGAGCCATGGAAATAGCTGCCTCACCTATGTGCCGACTATTTATTCATCTGGCTTGTGGGCTGCATGAGTATGCAGTTCCCTGATCTGAACGGTGGCGATAACCCGGGAGTCCGCCATCGCAGTGGAATCGAATACAACCTGTGCCAGGAAACATTTTGACATTTGCCTGCGATCGGGGCATTACGTGGCTGTAGATAATGCAAGCAAGATTTGCACAGATTTGCAAAGTCGATGAGAAGGATGGGTGTTCAATGGAACATCTTGGTAAGATGAGGAATAATTTCCCCAAATCGAGTAAAGCTTAGGAGTCTATGAGGTGTTCCCTTAATAATGTTAAAAAAAACCAAAATGGTTTTATCATAAGGTTAACTACTTCTAGTTTATTTTATGAGTGAATATATTTTCTACGACTTAAGATTATTAAGAATATTAAGGTAGTACAATCTTTATCTTGTTACCATATTAAATATTTTTTAAATGATCTTATTGTATCTTATATTTTTTGGGAACTGAACTATTTTTTAAGTATTTGATATATTTTACAACAATTTTAGTTTTTCTTTAGTAGTTAGAGCCTAGTCTTATGTTAGTCTCTCAAATGTTTAGCATAATAACCGTATCCAAAGGACCTCTATACCATTCCTAGAACCCCATTTGTATTCACCGCAAATAAATCAAGAAAAGGGTTAATCGCATCGACGGAGTCTCCTGAGCCTTCTCAATTTATTGCCCGCTAGTTGACTTATTAAAAGCAATTGGGCATGCAGCTTGTGACCAGGGGGAAGCCACCCACCACCACCGGGTGTGGAAGTCCTCAGCGGCTATACCCCATCGATACCGCCCGATTTGACCGACCGCATTCGGAGTATGCTTCGAGACACGATTTGCATTTGTTGCTCGCTCGCACGCCAAACATAATTGTGAGCTCCTCGTTCCGTAATCAATTGTGGTTGCCGCTGGTAACCAGGAATTTGTTAATTCAATGCTTATTCCGCCCCAGAGGAAGTGGCGGTGCCCAGACGGAGCAGACCCTAATGGCGGTTAGTTCGAAAAGGGAATCCTTTCTTCCTCCTTGCGAAAAGTTGGCTGGGCGCTCAGTTGGCTTAGTTCCGCGGGCCCAGACAGTTCGATTCCTAGGAAGGATTGCCAGTTGGTTAGGCCCTCCGCCCTCTCCGTTCCGGATACCCTGATTAACTTTCCCTACCGCGCAGCGTTAGTTGCGTTAGTACTTCCGCATTCCGCAAATTTGTGTCAATTGCCACCAGGCAGGACACGCTAGGAGGCCTCGAGCCCGGGATTCCGTGATAACCTGATGAGTATTCAATTGGAGCTCAATCAGTTAACAACAGTGTCTAGTGCGCGGTCTTAATTTGGACGAGAAAATAAAGTGAAGCAAAGGAAAGTGCCCGAAAACCCAGCTAAGGGATTCAAGTGGGATATACCAGCTATATTTATTGCCAGTGCGAAGTAAGTTCTGGTAAAGATGCATATTTATAATTAGAAACTACTTAAATTTTACTACATATTTTAAACAACGTTCATTTAAAATATTTTAGTCTTTCAAAAAAACACTTTTATGCTAAGTTTCTATGATAATTTCTATAGTAAAGTTTTAGCCATAGTTGGTTTTAGTTGTTCCCCCGGTATTTATTTTAGTTTCTTTAAATTTGGGAACTTATAATACATTTAAAAAAATACAAATTCCTAAAGATTTCCTTAAAATGTTAACAAAATACGTTTTTAATAGAAGCAATATTAATTATCATTATACTTTTAATTTAAAATTTTCGATATGGGAAGTTAGTCCTTTTATAATCTTTCGATCAAAAGATACATATATCGTTTTTTTGGAACCTTTACAAATGATTTTTCTTCTTAAGCTTAGTTTACCCAATGATTGATACTCGATTTTATCTACCAAGTCCCCCTACTGCCGCCATAAACAAGAATTACGACCTCCATTCGACGGAGCCCTCGGTGATAGTAAATCAGGAACTAAAATAGAAAGTACCAGCGACCAGGAGCAGATTGCATGCCAAATCATAGTCGCACTATCAAGGATATTACTATTATATTTTTATGGTTTGCACAAACACAACTGGCAATGGGGGCTGGGAGGGATTGGGTGGATGGGTTCTTGGGGTGGCTAGCATAAGGAGCTCAAAATTAGAAGACGCATTCGTGTCAAAGGAAGTTTCAACAGCGGCGGAAATGTTGTTTATTAAAATAAATACGAGGACAAGGAAATTATTATGACTTTGGGGGAGGAGTTCGGGAGCATGGGGGTGGTAAACACAAACACTTGCTGTCCTGGTGACAGACTGTGCAATGCGTGTCGTCCGGGGCCCGAAAACAATTTCCTCAAGTGGGCCCCCGGAAAATATCATTCGAAAGTATGGACGAAGCGCAAAGAAATCCTTCCTTTCCGGCCGGGATCCTTGGATCCTTGCTGTGGGACGATAATGAAACGGGGGGCGCTGGGCTTGTTTATTTGCGAGGGAACATCACCTCGGCGCAGCTGTCATGACGACTGACTCCAGGCCCGGAACAAGTTAATAAATCAATTTGGACTAACTTATCGAGTCGCTCTGGAGCGTAGGCGAGGCGCCAAACTTTTGGCCAGAAAGTTTCCGCCTCAAAAGGTCTGTACCCTTTCTTATTTGGCGGAAGGGGTGGTTCCACTATAGGGATGTACCATAGAGCTTATTAAAGCTTACATTTTAAGAGAAACAAAATATATATAGGAAAGTTTTTTCAAAAGTAAAATAAAAATTTTCGGTATTTTAAAACATGATTTATATTATATAAATATTTAAATAAATTAGTTCACCTGTTACTGATTGTGGATAATACTTAAAGGCATAGAAGAACAACTTCTTTGAAGTCAGCAATCTTTTTTTTTAATTAGAGGGTATCACAAAGTTCTTATTCCAAACTATTCTGCGATTTCTGGCTGTTGCACGCAATGCCAACCGCAACACAGAAACTTCATCAGAGGCATCGAATCGAACCGAACTCACCCCTTTCTCCCTCCAACTCCTCCCACAGATGCAGGCGTATCGCGATAACTTCAAGCAAACGCCCTGCCCATCGGCCGTCGACCTTCAGGCGCCGGGACCAGCCCACCCACCGGCCACCGCCGCCCGGCTGCCCTTCTCGCGCAGTCAGCGTGGGCGTGACCCCTCGGCCAGTGCCGCCTCCGTGACCGCCGCCGGCGCCCTTACGCCCAGGATGATGAGCCCGGGGCCGCCTGGCGGAGCGGGCGGCGGGGGAGATCCCTCGGCCCTGCTGCGTCAGAACCAGGAGCTGCGCCAGCGGCTGGCCGACGAGTCGCACAGCTATCGCCGCCGCCTGGACACCTACAAGCAGGCGCAGCACAACCAGGCCAACCTGGTCAGCCGGCTGCAGTCGAAGATCCAGCAGTATCGCCAGCGGTGCAGCGACCTCGAGGACCGCATGCACGAGACCATCAAGCCCACGGCGGGAACGGTACCCAAGTTGACCACGGGTCCGACCTCCAGTCAGGTGCTGGTAAGTACGGAAAATTAGTTCATAATTCATTTGAAATAGATTTACATAGAGTATACCTAAAAAATGTTATACTTAAATAAACATTTTCCATAGAAAACGGCAACGTTGCGTATGAGTAATACGTTTTTTGTTAAATTTAATCTATAAAATGTATTTCCATTAAATCAATTTTGGGGTTCATAGGCTAATGAGATTGCAATAATCATTAAAATTGAATATATAAAGTTGCCAAGGGTAAACATTTGAAAATAAATAAATATGAATAACAAAGCTTCTCTTAATATAAGTCTTCTCCAATGGTACCTTCTCCTTTAGTGCTCCACTTCCCTGACCCTGGGCCAGAGCAGTTTGCCCTGCAGCTCCTCGCTGGACTCGCCGCCGCCCAGCTGCAGTCGCGACTACGTGCACGACGATGTCCTGGTCACCGGAGGAGGCGGTGGAGCAGCTGATCTGTGCCGCAAACTGGAGGAGGAGCACCAGCGCTGCGAGCAGATCCTGGCCCAGAACAGTGCCCTCCGGCAGCAGCTGGAGGAGTCGAATCGCACCAACGAGGCGCTGACCAACGACCTGCAGAAGCTGACCAACGACTGGGCCGGCCTGCGGGATGAGCTGCTGATCAAGGAGGACGAGTTCAAGGAGGAGGAGCAGGCCTTCAAGGACTACTACAACAGCGAGCACAACCGCCTGCTGAAGATGTGGCGCGAGGTGGTGGCCGTCAAGCGATCCTTCAAGGAAATGCAGACGGCCATGAAGGCGGAGGTGGCCAAGATGGGTCAGGAGATCAACTGTGTGGGCAAGGACATCAGCGGCTCCAATGCCACGGTGGCCTTTGCCCACCAGCAGGCCAAACGGGCGGCCGATGAGGAACTGCGGCAATCCCAACGCAGCAACGATGAGCTCCAGAACCAGTTGGCCACCCTGAAAGTGCAATACGAGAGTGCCCGCCACGAGATCATGGAGCGCGATCAGCGACTGCTGGAGCTGATGAATCAGCTGAAGAAGCTGGAGGATCGCTGTGCCCAGGCGGAGTCGCAGGCTGCTCTGGCCAGTCGCTATAGCGACGAGATCGAGCGACTCAATAATTCCATGCGCGAAATTGCGCAGGCCGTCGTTCAAGATGCCGAGATCGCGGATCGCGAGGCAGACGCCGAGGTCACCGGCGGGGTCATGCAGCACATGCACCTGACGCGTGACGCCGCCTCCGTGGCGGGTGGTGCCGGGGGAGGCGGTGGCGCGGGCAGCACCACTGGTGGCGGGAAATCCCCGCGCCGGAACTCAACACGCGCCTCCCAGGCCTTCGCCGAGGGCACCATCTCAGCCGTCCAGGCGGCACTCCACAAGTACCAGCTGGCCCTCCACGACATGCAGGTCAAGTTCCAGAATACCAGCGAAACCCTGCGCACCACCAAGGCCCAGTTGGAGACTAGCGAGGGAACCAAGCAGCTGCTCACCACCAAGATGCAGCAGCTCACCGAGAAGCTGGACAGCAGCAACTCCAAGCTGTCGGAGCTGCTGCAGGAGCGGGAGAGTCTGCAGCGCGGCCTGGACGATGTCCGCAGCCAGAAGCAGCAGTCCGAGATGGGCAGAGCCGATATCAATAGTGCGGTGAGTTGTATACTGTGTGTGTGCGGGCAGAGCGGCGGCTGTTGACCACTGATTTTAGCTATAGAAGGGAAGTCCTGATAAAGTATTTTATAGTTAGTACTTTTTACCCCTTAAAATAGTTAATCGTAAAAAGAATGTAATATATAACTATCTCATGGAATTCTGGGTCTGGGAATATTTTATGGAAACTCTTTGTGAAAGATTAAAGCGTCTGGTTTTTTTCCAAGTGTGGATGTCAAGGCACATTGGGGGCGGTTCGGTGATAACTCGATTAGTCTCTGTCTGAGTCTGATTACGCCGTAGATTTTGTACTATACTTATGGTGATCCCAACTCAAATCCGGGGTGAAGAGCCATGTCTGCGATGAGTTACAAATTATGGCGGCGAAGATTGCATTTGCAAGGGGCTAAGGGCATCAGCACCGGGATCTCGTATCTCCAAATGGGTTGGGAATATAAAGCTTTATAAAACAATGGCGTTCAATATTACGAAATGGGGAATAAATCAATGAAATATATATTACTTTCTTTAGTTTGAGAATCTGAGCGGTGACTATGAGAAGCTCCAGCTGAACTGTGGAAAACTACAGAAGCGCATCGATTCCATGGAGGAGGACAAGAAGGCCGTCGAGCTGGAAATCCAACGCATTCTAAAGGACAAAAACATAACCGAGTTGAATTTGAGGTAAAAGTTAAAATAACCCATTCAAAAGTACCCAGTAAGACCCTTAACATCCCAACAGATCCGAGGAAGACCGCAGCAGTCGGCTGCGGGAGGAGACCATCTCCCTTCGCGAGGAGCTCAACCGGGTGAGCCTGAACCGCGATCTTCTGGAGCAGCAGCGCATCGAGTCGGATAACCTGATCAATCTTCTGGAAAAACAAAAGTCCGATTTGGAGTACGACCTGGACAAGCTGCTGCTGGAGAAGTGTGATCTGCAGGAGAAGCACGAGAAGCTATCGAACAACAGTTGCTCCACCAGCGATGAGCTGAAGTCGGTTCAGAACTGCCTCCAGGAGACGCAGGAGGAGCGCAAGAAGCTCCGCATTCAGACCGCCGATCAGTCCAATGAAATTGGCGAGCTCAAGAAGGAACTGGCGGTGCTGGACAAGGCGCGACTCGAACTGGAGACGGACAACCTGTCCGCCGGCGAGAAGCTCAAGTGCCTGCAGCTGGAGAAGGAGAAGATCCTGCAGGACTTGGCCTGTGTCACCAGGGATCGCGGTGATATCCACAACCAGCTGACGGCCATGTGTCGAAAGAAGGAGGCCTTGAATGAGGAGCTGATGCGGACTCGCCAGCGCTTGGAACAGACCACCGAGACCAATAGTCGCCTCAACAGAAATCTGGAGGAGATGGTGAAGGATGTGGAGGAGAAGCAGGTGGTCATCGATTTGCATGAGAAGGACACGCATCGCTTGAACGAACTTCTGGCTGCTCTGCGCTCGGAAAAGGAGTCCCTGGAATCGGTGCTCTTCGACACGAATACCTCACTGGAGGCCACCGAGGAGCGCCGCAGCCAGTTGGAACGGGATCTGCAGGAGGCTTTGGTGCGCGAGGAGTCCCTAAAGAACCATGTGGCACGTCTGCAGAAGGATCTGGAGCAGTGCCAGCGCAAGGCCCAGGAGACCAAGACGCAGTTGCTCAATGCTGCCCGAGCTGCCGAGAGTGATTTCAACCAGAAGATAGCCAATCTTCAAGCTTGTGCCGAGGATGCGGCCAAACGACATGGTGAGGAAATCCTCCAGTTAAGGAATGCCCTGGAAAAGCGAATGCAGCAGGCTCTGCAAGCCCTGCAAACGGCGAAGGATGATGAGATCGAAAAGTTGCAGGAGCGATTGGCCACCCTGCAGGCCCATCTGGAGAGTCTTGTCCAGCAGCACGAGGAGGCACTGATCCGAGCGGAGAGCGAGAAGCAGCAGGCCCTGTTGATTGCCCACCGGGACAAGCAGGCGGTGGCCGAGCGGTTGGAGGCCGTGTCCCGGGATCTCAAGACAGAACAGGAGTCCCTCGATCGCAGCAGACGCGAGGCCAATGCTCGGGATGAAAAGCAACGGGCGGCGATCGCCCAGCTCAAGGACGAGATGGTGCACATGCGCACCAAGGAGGAGGAGCACAAGTGAGTGGTATTTTAGTATCTTCTAGCCTGGGATTACATTTTTTCTCCCATAGGATTAAGCTGGAGGAGTGCATCCGCAAGCAGGAGTTGCAGTTGAATAGTATTCGTGAGGAGCGCGATACCCTGTGTCGTGTGAGCGAGGAGCTGAAGATGGAGATTCGTCTAAAGGAGGACAAAATGGAGAGTACCAACAATGAGCTGCAGGATGCACTGCGAAAGACCAAAGAGGGTAAGTTTAAATGCACCAGATTCTCTCCAGAATATCCTTAACAATCCCTGCTCCAGGCGAAGGATTCATTGACAGTCTGCGCAAGGAGCTCACCGACTGTCGCCGACAACTGGCGGACAGCAACATCGAGCGGGACAAGTATTCCGGCAGCAACAAGGAGCTGCGCGACCATGTGAAGCGCGTGGAGAGCGCCAAGCGGGAACAGGCACGTGCCATCGAGGAGGCTCTTCAGAAGATTAGCAATCTGGAGGACACAAAGAACTCGCTGGAGAACGAACGCACCAGATTAAGTACCATCCTGAAGGAGACGGAAAATCACTTTACGAAAACCACCCAGGATCTGAATGCCACCAAGGCGCAGCTGCAGAAGGCCCAAGTGGAGTTTGCCCAGAAGGACGAGGGTGGCAAGGAGCTGCAGTGCAAGCTGGTGGCCGAAGTGGAGCTTAAGGAGCGGGCCCAGCAGGAGCTTTGCCAGATTAAGAAGCAGTTGTCCGACTTGGAGGCCAATCTGTGCGCCACTCGCCAGGAATTGGGCAGGGCTCGGTGTCAGAACAACCAGGAGGAGCACCGCTTCCATGCCAGGGAGCAGGAGTTGGCCCAGCGCCTGGAGGAGGGTCGTGGCAGAGAGAAGCGACTGGAGGATCAGAAGCACAACTTGGAGGTCTGCCTGGCTGATGCCACCCAGCAAATCCAGGAGTTGAAGGCTCGCTTGGGAGGGGCTGAAGGTCGTATTCGAGCCCTGGATGAGCAGTTATCCTGCGTGGAGCTGCACAAGCGGGACACCGAGCAGAAGCTCTCCTCCGTCGTCCATACGCTGCGCAGGATTGCCGGCATCCAAGTGGATGGCAGTGTGAATCTCTCTCAT
Source organism: Drosophila biarmipes (assembly GCF_025231255.1). NCBI lineage: Eukaryota > Metazoa > Arthropoda > Insecta > Diptera > Drosophilidae > Drosophila > Drosophila biarmipes. Next base: position 23,788,530 of record NC_066616.1, on the reverse strand, counting down.
CGCTTGCTCAGTCCCTCGAGGAGATTCAGTCCATCACGCAGTTGCGGCGATTACGACAACAGGAGCACTTCACAGTGCCCTGATGGACCCATCGATGTGGATCCGGATCTGGTGCGGAAGGGTGTCCGCAATCTGATGCACCAAGTGGCCCAGTTGGAGCGCGAGAAGGATGACTACAAATCCCAGCTGGGAGCAGCCAAGAAGCAGCTCCAAGATGCCGCCGAGCAGCAACTGAAATGCGATGCCAAGCTGGGTAAGCTGCAGGCCATGCTGAGGAATCTTCAGGAGGAGAAGAGCAACCTGGAGACGGATCGCAAGATGAAGATCTCCGCCATCCAGGCACTGGAGAAGAAGCTCAAGCACCGCAACGATGAGTGCCAGATGTTGAGGGAACGGTTGGCACAAACGGAGATGCAACTGGCCGCCACATCTGAGGAGAATGGCCAGAACGAGGAGCGCCTGGAGAAGAGCAGACAGCAGTGCGCCAAGCTGGACAACGAGAAGCGTCAGCTGCAGGAGGAACTGGCCAAGGTGGAGGGCAGGGCCAGCAAACTGGATCTCCAGCGGGTGGCCATGGAGGGCGATCTCACCCGGTTGCAGATGGCCCTGCAGGAGAAGGACTGCAGCATCCGTCAGATGGCCGAACGCCTGGAGAACCAAAATCGTGCTATGACGCAACTGGAGGATCGTTGCACAGCCCTCAAGTCCACCGTGGATCAGCTGAAGGAACGCCTCCAAAAGTCCGCTGTAACCGAAACCCAGCTGAGGGGCGAGCTAAAGACGCTTCAGAAAGAGCTCTCCGAGCAGGGCCACTGCTCGCAGGCCAACGAGGACAAGCTGAAGCTGGTCCAGAAGTCCCTGCAGACCGCCGAGAACGAGAAGCGCATTCTCACCGAGCGCTTGGACAGCGCACAGACCAATCTCAACGAGCTGCGTCGCAGCCAGCAGGCCCAACTGGATGGGAATCAGCGCCTGCAGGAGCAAGTCACCGATCTGGAGGTTCAGCGCTCGGCTCTGGAGTCCCAGCTCCGCATTGCCAAGTGGAACCAAGAAAGCGGCGGCGACAAGGGGTTGACCAATGGCAATGGAGGTGGCAATGGCGAGGAGGAGCTTAGCAGGCAGCTAAAGTCTTCCCAGCGGGAGAAGTCGGAACTGCGCAGTAAACTGCAGACCCTACAGGTGGGTAAACAAATTTTAACAACAACAAATTTCAATCTGTAGCCAACAGTGCGTATGATTTAGGTATTGTATTACTATGAAAAATTAAGTATACGCAGTGTTGCCTGTGCTCTATATAATACTTTCTTCGCAATTTACATTGCTTCAAGTTTTTTGATATTTAATTTTTGTAAATACCTGTACATCCTTAGGACAAAGTCAAGCAGTTGGAGTGCGACCGGAAGAGCAAGTTCTCCGGCGGAAACGCCTACGATCGGGCAGAAAAGTCCAACTCCTATTACGGTGGGGCTAATGATTCCGGGGAGTTTGATTCCAATCGCTACGATGAGGGCAGAGGAAATGCCGGAACTGGAGGAGGAGGCTCCTTCAACTGTGGATTGGATCATAGTGTGATCGAGCAGGAGACCCGCGATCTGCGTCTCAAGGTGCGTCGCCTGGAGACGCTACTGGCGGAGAAGGAGTCAGAGTTGGCGCGATGCAAGGCGCGGATGAACGATAGCGCCAAGTGCGCTGATGGCTTGGACGGGGATCGCTATCGCAGTGCCCAGATGCACGCCGAGAAGCTGCTCGACGCCAGGGAACAGTCGCACAGGCAGCAAGTTCTGCGCCTGGAGAACCAGGTGGGTGGTCTTACAATATAATGATGTATTTGAAGAATATTAAGTAAATCCTATCCCTCAGATATCCATGCTTCGCGAGCAGTTGGCTCAGGAAGCCAAACGACGACAGCAGTATATTCTACGCAGCTCCAAGGCGAATCGGGAAATGCAGCACTTGAGAAGCACCCTTGGAGATTCTCTACGCAACGTGTCCCAGCACCCGGTGGATGCTCACCTCCTGGAAAGCGAGAGCAGACGGTAAGTTATATATGGTTAAATATTGTAATAAATCATATAACATATACCTTTTTCTAGCCTCGATTCGGCCGTTTCAATGAGCCTGCCTCCTTCGTCCTGCCGGGACTACGATCGCGACTAGAGCGATGTGAAGTTGAGTTTTGGTTAAACTTTATCCCGCCAAGAAGACGTAACGCTCACTGCCATTTGCATTTATTTAGAAAAGGCTTCCTGGACTGCTCCAGCCGCATCTGAGTTAATCATCGCGTGCATTTCAACTCGTTTGCCTTAGTACAATTCTAGCTGTTCATTGTCTGCTCTGTTAGACAATCGAATATAGTGCGTTCCATCCAGTCGCATTCGGGCATCCGGTAGCGATGATGATGCCATCCATACATCTCCACACAAATAACTATGCATTAAAGGGTCACGAGTTCCGATTCTCCCTGAGCGAGGGAGAACACCGAACCATATCTAACACGACAATTTACATCATTTGCATTTACATATTGGCCAGAACACCGATCTAGTCAGCACGAAACAAAGCAACTATATTTAATCCTTAGCGTATCTAAACCTATATACACTGCGGTTCGACGACTGCATGTTTTATAAAATATATATACAAGAGAAACACACTTCTAATGAACACAACTACCGATCTAAGCTCTTACTTCTTGGTGGGTTTAAGCATTTTTTCGAGGCACTGAACTACCAACTTCATGTTGGCCTTTTGGGACGACAGCTTGGCCACTTCGCCCACGATGGCGAACAAGGCTTTGGCCTTTCCTTTTTGGTATTGCTGCACTGCCTTGGCCTGGTTATTAATTGCCTGCTGGCAGAGGTTCTCAATCTCTTCTGGGCTGCAGATCTGCTGCAGGTTGTGTAGTTTAATTAGCTAGGATGAAAAATATATATTATAGTAAGTAGTTCTAAAGTTATGTATTTTGAAGATACTTACCTCACTACATTCGGTTTCGGGGTTCTTGTGGAGTAGTTCAATAAGTTGTCGTGCTGCCTGAAGGTTAATCTGCTCAGTGTGCAGACTCAGTAATATATCCTTTAAATCATCAGCTTTAATGGAGCTACATGAAGAAAAACATGAATTACATAATGCCTCAAATACATTGAATCGAAGTATAGTACCAATCTTCCACATCCAAGTTTAATTTATTGCAGTAGGTCAGCAAATCGTTGATAAGAAAGTTGTATATCACTTTCTTTGGCAATTCTGGTAAACTGCGGCTGATGCTCGTAAAATAATCCAGCAGAATGGGTTCATTCTGGAATAAAATAGGTTTCGTGTTATTGAAAGCTAAATTCACTAATAATATGGGTACCCACCACTAAAATTATGGCAGTTTCCGCATTAAGGTTGTACTGCTCCATCAAACGTTGCCTGGTGTCCTCTGGTAACTCGGGAATTTCCTCGCTCAACGCTGCCACAGAAAGCAGTTCCTCTGTTGACTTTGAGCCCGGCCTGAGGTTGACATGAAGAGGTGGTAGATTCGGCTCCGGCATGAATCTGTAATCCTGCAGCACCTCCTTGTCGCGCATGGCCACTGTTCGCCGGTTTTCTGCATCCCAGTTGCGAGTCTCATTTGTGATGACTCCACCATTGGCCACAGTTTCCAATTGTCTGTTTATTTCATAAGTAATTGCTTGTGAAATGCTGCGAACCGAGCCTATATTTTTGACTTCAGTGCGTACACCGAAGGGGTAACCTTCTTGGTGAATGGATATGTTGGCATCCACACGCAGGGCTCCCTCTAAGGAACAAAAAAAAGTAACTTTGTAGATGAAAATAGTTGTATATCAAATTACCTTCCATTTTACAGCTGCAGGTCTGAAGACGCCTAAGTATGAGCATTAGTTCCTTGACCAGCGAGGCTGCCTCTTCACCAGTTTCCAGATCTGGGGCGAAAACCAACTCCATCAGGGGCAGACCAGCGCGGTTGAGATCGACTAAGCTTCTTTTAAGATAATCGTCGTGCAGGGATTTTCCACTGTCCTGTTCCAATTGCAACTGCAATAGTTTAGCCGTCTTGTAGTATACCTTTTTCCCCGGTGTTATGACTGGGAAAGTCATTTTACCATCATTGGCCAGGGCAGCCCGCTGCTGAGTGATCTGGTAGCCATTCTGGGTAAGAAAGGTGTTTACAATAATGTTACAAGATATGATGGGTCATATTACTGGCAAATCTGCATAGAAGTAATGCTTGCGATCGAACATGGACACCTCATTCACCCGACAGCCCAGGGCCAGTGATGTCTTGATGCCGGATTCCACACATTTTCGGTTGAGCACCTGGAAACAGGCATTCAAGGTAGGGAACTCATTTTAACTGGTATTTTCCATTCTCACCGGCAACGTGCCCGGTATGGAGGCATCAAAGTAGGCCACGGAGGAGTTCAGTGGTGCTCCAAAGGCAGTGCCACTGCCGGAGAAAAGCTTAGATGCACTGGCAATCTGTGCGTGCACCTCCAAACCCACAACGCTTTTCCATTTCCTAAGAAACCCTAGTTTGAATCAAATCTATATAGTATATTTAACTTAATTACCGCTTGGGAACGTTGGCCAACTTGGGCTGCGTGGCGAGTCCTCTTATTATTGTGTAATACATTGTATTACAATAATTATAGAATTACTCTAGCCGGTGGCGCAAGAAAGTTGCGCCAAAACAGCTGATGTTGTTTTGGTTGCGGCCAGGGCTGCCGGACGTTCGGCGACGGCGTTGCCAGAACTTGCCAAATCGATTGGCTGGCGATAACAGCGCAAGAGAAATATCACAAAAAAAAAAATAACCTTTTTCATTTTCAAGACAAACATGTAAAACATGAGTTTAGCAGAGGTAAGCATTGCAATACGAACTCCACCAACCGAAACAATAGTGCGGAGGATCGAACGCAGCAGGAATTTAATGCCAAACGCCTGTTCTCCAGTTGACAGCGACCAAGACGAGAAAAAGCACACGCAGCTCTGCAAAAGACAACCACGACGACGAGCGAGTGGAGTAGAAGGAAGGACCAGGAGTGGAGTAGCAAGAGCAGGAGCAGGAGCACCTAGGGCGGGCGGAAAAATCAATTGCAGCAACGGGACCAGTCAAGGTAGCCGCCGCCGCCATGGTGATAGAAATAGAGAAGATCATCGCCGACCTGGAGTCCAACATGACGCTGGAGAACGAGGAGGCCAAGCGCAAGCTGGTGGAGTTGCTAACCCAGAGTGAGTTCTCTGATCCCAGATCCCCTTTTCCTGACCACGGTTTCCATATCACCTCATTATCCACCTTTGCAGACAAGGAGCAGTGGGTGGTGCAGTTCATGCTGGACTACTTCTTCAAAACCGGATCTCAGCGCATTCTGGAGGTGCTGGTCAAGGCCCAGGCGCCGCACGATGGCTTCATCTTTGACCGGCTGGACGACTGCCTGAAGCAGTCACAGCACCGGGTGCAGAGCCTGCAGGTGTTCTGCTTTATAGTGCGCCACCATCCCACCTGGCTGTACAAGATCGAGAAGCACCGGCTGATCAAGAGCGTGTTCAAGCTGCTGACGGTGAGTTTAAGGAGTATGTAACCGATCCTGACTCATCTTGTCTTCCCCACCACCGCCCTTCCAGCATGAGAAGGAGATTGTGCCACTGATGAGCGCCCTGCTGTGCATAATCACCCTGTTGCCCATCATACCGAATTCCGTGCCCAACTTTTTGAACGATCTCTTTGAGGTCTTCGGGCATTTGGCCTCGTGGAAGCTGCAGAACAGCGCCAAAATGCCGGACGAGAAGCTGGTTCACCTGCAGTTGGGTCTGCAGATGCTGTTCCACCGCCTGTATGGCATGTATCCCTGCAGCTTCATGGCCTACTTGGGGGAGTTCATCAAGCGAGGCAACGGGGGCGGAATCTTCCAGCACACGATCAAGCCGCTTTTGGACACGGTGCGACTGCATCCCATGTTGCTGACGGCCACGCCAGAGACGGAGGTGAACAATACGCGCTGGAAGGAGATGGAGCCGCATGACGTAGTCATGGAGTGCGCCAACCTGTCGCTGCCCGTGCTTCTGCCCGAGGCCAGCAACGAAGATGGGAGCTATGCGTATCCCATAACCCCGGGATACAGTCGTATGACCTCGAACACCTCGACTACGGACTACAGCTATCAGCTGAGGGAGTTGCAGCATTCGAGAAACGTGTACTCCCGCTTCGATTCGTCCGCCTCGGGTGGGGAGCTGGGTGCCATCTGGAGTCCGCACAACGAGATCGCCACGACGAGTAGCGCCATACCGCTGACACCGACCACATCATTTATACTGCCACTCCAGCCGGCGATGAATTCCCAGCTGATGGTGGGCATGACGGGCTCCTCGCCGCCCGAAGCTGCTGTGGAGGCCACGCCGGAAACGACGCCGCTGAAGGATGTGAGGGAGATAAAGCAGCCAGGCCGTGCGGTGAATTCGCATGCCGCGAGAGCCATCTTTGCCGTGAGCCAGCCTTCTTCACCCATGCGCAAGGACCAGCAGAGTCAGTTCAGTTTCCCGGATGTTACTCGCGAGGCGGAGGAAAGCAGTCACTCCTTTCTGGAAGTCAACAGGGTGACGACCTTCGACCGGCGTCTGCAACAGGTCATGCAGGACAGGCACAACGTTAACGCATCTTTTCCCAGCAGCATGCCGGAAATCAATTCTGAATTGTCCCTAGCCGGTGGTTCCGCCTACCCAGCTGCCACCCAGGAGGTCGCTGCCGTTTGCGGCGAGTGCAATGAGACGGACAGAAATCTGTGCAGCGTGGGAGGACTCCATATGCCCACCAGCCGATCCATGCACCAGCTGGCCAAGAAGCGCCGCAATCGTATGGCCAGTTATAGTGGCCATGACAGCTGTGCGGACAGCAGGAGCTCAGCAGCCAAGAAGGCTAACTGGAGCGTGGAGGCGGAGAACCCGATGCGACGGACAAAATCCTGCTCAGCTTTAGCGACCATGCGTCAGCAACATTTGGAGGAGAACGACGACGAGGCCGATTGTCCGGGGCAGAGGCAGAGATCGGAGAATGGAAATACGCAAAAGACTGGCAGCCGCCTGCAGAGGAGCGGTCGGATTCTGGCCATTTCGGCGCCCAAGGAGCCGGCCAGAAGCTGCGCCCACGCCTCCACCCAGACGGTGGAAGGAGTGGATAGTGCTCCGGCGCAGTACGAGAATTGGCTGATTGAACTCCTGCTGGAGTGCAAGGAGCAGCGGAACAACTACGAGAGGAGCCTTCTATATCCACAGGATTTTCTGGACGAGTACATCAAGCATGCGATTAAGGCCAATGAGACCTTCGACGCCGAGCAAGGTCAACTTATGTGCCTGCAGCTAGGGTACGAAAGCTACCGGCGGTCCATCCACGCGGAGCGCAATCGACGGCTAATGGGACGAAGCAGGGACAAGCGCAGCCTGGAAATGGAGCGGGATCGGTTGAGGGAGCAGCTAAAAAACTTCGATGCGAAGAACAAGGATCTGGCCAGTAAGATGGATCAGGCTATGCGGTTGGCCAACGAGCGCCAGAACATCCACCAGGAGGAGCTGGGCGAGATGAGGGCCAAGTACCAACACGAGCTGGAGGAGAAGAAGTGCCTGCGGCAGGCCAACGACGACCTGCAGACGCGCCTCACCAGCGAGGTGGCCCGCCATAAGGAGATGAACTACGAACTGGAATCGCTGCGGGGACAGGTCTTCAGTCTGAGCACCGAGCTGCAGCACACCCAGCAGCAGGCGGACATGGGGCTGCAATGCAAGCAGGAGCTGGCGCGTCTGGAGGCCGAGTTCATCATCATGGGCGAGGTGCAGGTGCGGTGTCGCGACCGTCTGGCCGAGATCGATAACTTCAGGGCCCGCGACGAGGAACTGCAGATGCTGCAAGAGAGCAGCCAGCTAGAACTGAAGGGTTCGTGTTTGTTTTGCTTACACTTTACGAATGTTTAACCATTCCGCATTTATTTATTTAGAACTGAGGCACAGTCTGGACGAGAAGACATCACAGCTGGAGAGCATGAAGCACAAGATCAGTGACCTGCAGGCCCAGCTGGCCAACAGCGAGAAGGCCATGACGGAGCAGAAACGACTTCTTAGCACGGTCAAGGATGAGTACGAGGAAAAGTTCAAGGTAGGGAATCTATTCTGTCGGAAATGAAATGGAGATCGAAACTCAGAGGACTCGTTATTATTTAATACCACCAAATTTACCTGTGCTTGCAGTCCGTGAACAAGAAGTATGACGTGCAGAAGAAGATTATCATGCAGATGGAGGAGAAGCTGATGATGATGATGGCACAGCCGCAGGGGATTGCAGGTCACAACACCTGCTCCCCGGACACGGACAGAACTGGTGAGTGGAGGGCAGCTTGGTCTAGCTTATGAAAATTTTGCTTATGGTTCCCACCCACAGACATTGCTTCATCCATTGAGCGCAACTCACCGCTGTCCACTTCGCTGGCCTCCAGCGAAAGTCTATCAGCCAGTCTGCGCTCCACGGAGCTGAAGAACCTGCAACAGCTGGTGGACACACCCTCGATGCCGGAAGTGCTGAGCAGCCTGGCCGCTGGCACCCAGTTCGAGGATGTGCGTCTGCCGGTGGTGGATTTGGCCTCCTCGGCCAGCACCGCTAGTGCCATCAACATCGTGCCGCACGCCTTGGACCTGCCGTCGACCTCTGGCGGCATCGGTCACACGCTTACCCACCCACATCCGCATCCGCATCTTCACCTGCAGCAGCAGCAACAGGAGCAACTGCAGCAGGAGCAGCTGACGACGCAGTTTGTAAAAAAGAACTAGCTTTCCTTCGCTAAGCAAATGTCTATTGGTAAAATCCAAACAGAAAATCAACAAAAAAAAAAGTTATTGGTTCGACATATTTTCATATTCAGTTCAAAACTGTAACTAAGGTTTAATAAATCGCTGACTCCACGCAATAATTATAAAGGTTATACAAAATATTAATGTTTGAAATTTTAACTTGTTTAGCACATTGCAATTTGTTGTAAAAAAAATGGTTTTGATACGAGGCAATAAGTAAGGCGCGCATTCACATTATAATAAACATTTAATTAAGATCAGCAAGCATAAAAGCCGAGTTTTATTTAACTTGAATAAAAAGCCACTTGAGTTATATAACAAGCGCCAAACTTTTGAATTTTATGGCCAAGAGAGCAAACAAAATCGTAAACAAACCGCGAGGCATTGCCAGCTGAGAGAAATTGAGTAGGGTGGCAACGCCACATAGAACAGCTGAGCGGAAGCAACAATAATAATAGGAAGAAGAAGCTGGAAAGCAACGCCTATAAATCAGATCATACAGAAAAAATCAGAAAACTATATAATGCTGTCCCAATACATGGAGGAGTTCGAACAGGTAGGTCCCCCCGCTATTTATCCTTCATTCATGTCTTTAATCTATCAACCACAATCCACAGGAGCCCTTTGAGGTGGGCGAGTTCATAGAACGGCTCACCTGGCGCACCAACAATGAGCTGCAGAACAGCGAAGAGTTCCATCCTGTGGCCCTGCATGATACCTTCATCCAAACCATCAAGGACCTGAAGATCCTGCAGGAGAAGCAGCAGAGCAAGTGCGAGCGGCTAGAGGAGTCGCTGCGCCAGGAGAAGGAGTCGCACGCCAAGAAGATCGCCAAGCTGCAGGAACGCCACCAAACGGCCATCGATGTGTTTGGCCAGCTGGACGAAAAGATCAACTCGGTGGCCGGCAAGATTATGCACCTGGGCGAGCAGCTGGAGAACGTGAACACCCCCCGCAGCCGTTCCGTGGAGGCGCAGAAGTTGCTCAACTTTATGTCCGAGTTTTTGGCCGCCGGACCCGTGATTGTCAACGATATTTTCGCGGATGCCACTCGACTTAGTGAAGCCGCCGATGTGATCCAGAAGCTCTATGCCATCTCGCAGGATCTGCCGACCGGGAACTTTGCCGAGTCCAAGCGGAAAATCGAAAAGAAATACGATGAAGTGGAGCGGCGGCTGATCGAAGAGTTTGCCACGGCCCAGAAGAGCGAAGACATTGAGCGCATGAAGACCTTGGCCCAGATCCTGTCCCAGTTCAAGGGCTACACCCAGTGTGTGGACGCGTACATCGAACAAAGCCAGATGCAGCCGTACAGCGGCAAAGACATCTTCATAGGCATTGTGCCTCTCTGCAAGCACCACAACGAAATCATTCAGAAGGTGTTCGCCAATCCGCAGCAGGTCATGTCCAAGTTCATACTAAACATCTATCAGCTGAAGCTGCACCAGTACGCGATGACCAAGCTGGAAGACAAGAAGGACGAGGAGAAATATCTAAGGACTCTTTATGAGTTATATTCACGGTAAGTTACTACAATGTTGTTAATAAAGAGATATAATCATTAAAATTATGATCTTACAGCACACTGAAACTGTCCACGGATCTGCAAGTCTACATGTCCACCATAGACGACGACTTGCTGCAGAAGCTAACGCAGCAGATTTTCGTGAAACACCTTGCTGGCTACGCCGAAATGGAGACCAAGTGCCTAACAGCGAAATGCTCCTCAGAGCTGGAGAAGTTTTATGCCAGCAAAAAGCACCAGAAGACGGCTACCACCAAGGGCTTTCGTCGCAACATGGAGGTGCTGATAGCCACGCGCGCAAACATCAATATTGCCGCCATCGAGGACTATGGCGGGGAGACCTTTCTGTCCGAGGAGCTGGCCATCAACATGCTGCAAGAGGCAAAGGCATCGCTCAAACGCTGCCGTCTGCTGTCCAACGAGGCCGAGCTGCCAGGCAATGCCATCAAACTCAACGATATACTGTTGCGTTTTCTAATGCACGAGCATGTAGACTACGCATTGGAACTGGGCCTGCAGGCGGTACCGCTGGCGGAGGGCAGGGTCTTTCCACAACTGTACTTCTTTGATGTGGTGCAAAAGACGAACATCATTGTTCATCTGCTTGACAAGCTGTGCCACACATCTGTAATACCCTGTGTGAGGTAAGTTTGATAAACTTTGCTTAGTTGCACTTTACTTATATTAAAGGACGTTATTCTTTCAGTAACACGCCCAAGTACTCGGACTATGTATTCAAAAAGCGTATTCTGATGGATCAGATTGAGACCAAGCTGGATCAGGGTCTGGACCGCTCCATTAGCGCTGTAATTGGCTGGGTCAAGGTGTACTTGCAATACGAACAAAAGAAGACCGACTACAAGCCGGAGACTGATGTGGATACCATTTCCTCGCCGGTGAGATATATATTTAGGTGGTAAAAGCTTTCAAAATCTATATAAATATTGCATTCTTTTCGCTAGGCCTGCCTGCAAGTCGTTCAGAATCTGCAGCCCGTCATTGTGCAGATCAAGAAATGTGTCGATGGCGAGAATCTGCAGAATGTCCTGACGGAATTCGGAACCCGACTACATAGGGTGATCTATGATCACCTCCAGACCATGCAGTTCAACACGGCTGGAGCCATGTGCGCCATCTGCGACGTGAACGAGTACCGCAAGTGCATTCGCGAGCTGGACAGTCCGCTGGTGACGCAGCTCTTTGACATTCTGCATGCATTGTGCAATCTGTTACTTGTTAAGCCACAAAACCTCCAAGAGGTTTGCACAGGTGACACTCTGGTAAGTGATAGAGCGGTGTCTTTGATTTCGACTATAGTACTTACGTTACCATTGTTTTCCACCCCCACTTCAGAATTACCTAGACAAGTCGGTGGTGCGGCAATTCATTCAGCTGCGCACTGATTTCAGGATTATCAAGAACACCAATTACCTGAAGGGCATCATTGAGTGAGGCGTGTTCAGCTGCCAGGATGAGTCACATTCCGAAACTTTCCACCTTGCGCGGTGCTGTCTGCGGATTAAATTGATATATTGAGGGGGACATTATCTAATAATAATTAATTACGGTTCGCTATGTTCTTTAACTTTCAATTAAAGTCAAGTGGCTGGTTACTTTTATCTACACATCGCCGAAGGCACTTGATTTGTTTTCCAGTATTTATAGGCGCTACTTCACACGCGTGCCCGCCACCCAACCACCCACTCCCAGGCCCACACAAGCCCCCAGCGACGTCACGGACGTCCCCTCACCAAATCTCCAGAGTGAATCGCTGGCGTTATCAGTCAGAAGCGGAGCGAAAGTCAGCGTTAGTTGCTCCGATCGGCTTCCAGTCAATAAATCAAAGTTTATTGCCTAAGCGCCCGTGGAGTATTTATTTATTTACGTTTAACCGGAGAGGGCAGGTACTCTCCCATCGAAGAGAGGCCAAGTCGTACGGCCGTATACTTTCGGTGGCACTCACTATTCCCGGTGTCAGTCACCTGTTAGCCAGCAAGCCAATCGTATCGCCAAAGAAAACGTTCCCAGCCCGTGATCCTCATTATCGAACCCCTTTTGTTATTGTTATTGACATTGGCAAGCTGTTTGCACATTTACGCGAAACGCGTTTGCCCGATATTCTAATCGAATCGCGAATCGAGATCTCAAAGATTTGATTAACAAGCCATGCAAGGCGCCTTCATGGAGTACTACCTAAAAATACTCCTGTTCATTTGCGCTGCTCAGCAAATTGCCGGTGGAACGCTCAAAACCACCCGCGATGCGGCCTACAAAAAATACCTGTCCCTAAGATCTCTGCCCTTCGAAGACTGCGGTGAGTATAGTCTAGAATCAGTTTTTCCGGTGGGTCGATCTATGAAACACAAAAATCACTTGATTTTTGCAGGGGAAAGAGAAGGTAACGAAATATTACGAGAAAATCTCTAAATTTCGAAGTTCTAAATAGGTAAAAATTTATATTCTGCCAAATATCTATCCACCTATCAATAGTGATACTCATTAGCTTCTATATTTTCATGATCGCTCCTCACCGACCATCTTCGAAAAAAGTGATCAGACCAAGTTCTATGAATTAAATCTTTTGTAGCGTCATCGAGTAGTAAGTATTTCGATGGGAAAACCATCAGAACCATTGTAAATACCATAGACGCCAATCTCACCTGACTTAAACTGCTTCCGTAAACAAAATTGCAGTCCTTAAATAAAATAGAACTGTCAAAAAGGGTATTTCCCCGAAAGATAATTATTATTTATGATATATTACCGAAATTAATCAATCGAAGACTGCTATCAGATTATAATTTGAAAATAGGTTAGGTAGTTGGAAATAACCATAGCGTAATTTTCGAATGACATCAACGAAAATGGGCTGTGTGGATTGTAAATTATTTGGTATAGTACAAAGAGATCCATTGACTCAGGCTCTTATCAAAGGTAATACCAAAATCTGATTTATGGCTGGTAATTACACACTAAATCAGTTTGTAGTCATGCAAAAAATGTTGCGAATCTATTTTTAACTCTAAGTATTTTTAGATTATTTCAGAGCATTAAAACTTCTTCAACTTTTTAACTTCAACTTAATTGTATTCCGACTTTACGATTTTTGATTAACTGTAGTATTTATGGACTGGGTGCAGTAAATCAATGATTTATGTTCTGGAATCGAAGAACTGTAAACAAAGAGATATTACGCCCTTTTGGGGGATTACCTAGAACTATTTATTGTGACGCTGATAGACAGGCGAACGCCCCTGGGGGGTGGTTATCAATTAAAGAACTTAATTAGCGGAATGGTGTAATCTAAGAACACGGTTCATTTTACAGATAGAAACTGTTTAAAGGCCTTGGGAAGTGCACTTGGTCATAGATTATGGAATACTGTGAATATGTAGGTGTACGTCTGTGTCGGTCGCAGATAACTCGGCTCAGTAGCTGAGAAAGTTTTTTATTGAATTTAAGTTCTTAATTTGTTGATAGGTTGTGCATTGGTGGCAGTAGCATGTTCAATGTCACGTACCCAATGATGGCAGTAGGATAGCATTTTTAGGATAACAATTTATATAGCTAGGATATTATATCCTAAACTAAGGTGACACCATATCTTAGCGAATATAAGGTGTTCTATATAAAATATAAATCACCATTTTTTTATAGTTTCCAATAAATACTAGTCTTAGCCATACTAGTGTTATTATATGTATATTTAACCCTAACTTTTCCACTTATTTCAGGTTCTTTGTACCAGGTCAGCTACCTGGACATCGAGAGCTGTACGTCGCTGCCTTGCTCCATGGCCCGCAACGCCACCATTAAGGTTACTGTGCGCTTCGATGATAATGGTAAATACAAATATATCAGCGCACTGATAAGGCCAGATCCTCAGAGAAAGAGACCTCTCCCCGCTTGCTGCGGGCAAAAGTCAGTCGGAAACAAAAATAGATCGAGTGCGGGCGAAGAATTTCGATCAGGTGGATGGCGGATGTTTTGGGGGGAGCAAGGTGTAGGGAGGAACCCCAGAGTATTCGGTAGTTGAACCGCCACTGCGTGCTCAAGTGATGATGGCCATAATGATTAGCACCTGTCGTAAATATAATTGATCCGCGATTGTAAATCTTCGAAATTTCACCGAATTTCCTGCTGCCACTACTACGGTTCGATGCAGTTGTTGAGATATTGACAACGATTGCAGCCCGGGGCCCCGCCCCAAAGTCGCTCCATAAATAACATAAATAAAATAATGAATGCCTAATGATATTTTGATGAATCAGCAGAAATGGAGACGAAATCGAAGCGATTGATCTCGGCACGAATCGAATAATTGGAGTACTAATTCGCGATAGGGGGCTGTAAGAAAGATTGGCAATGTATTAGGATTGGGGGGAGCATGCAAAACAGATTCTTATAATTGGATTGGAGTTGGGCCTTTGATAAACAAATCTACAACTGAGGGAGGAGCAATAGTGCACATAAGTTGGGGCTATTCTTCTTTATAATCTAATTAATAATCTATTATTTTCTTGGTTTACAGGCAATGGCGTTAGCTTTCTTAAACATGAGGTCCGATGGGTGTTCAACTACATCAAGACCCAGGCGGCCATAACTCCCGATCCTTGTGATGGGGATCATGGTTGCATAGAAAGTGCGAGCGATGGCAAGGCGTACTGGGCCAATGTCTTTGTAAATGAAACTCTTCCGGTGGTAAGTTCAGAATATATTTATAAATTGAATCTATTAAAAAATAAATAGGATCTCTAATTTTACAAAATTAAAATTCTTATGAGTTCAAAAAAAAAAATAAACTCAAAATGTATACATTTAAAAATTTCTTTTTAATATTTTATAAACACCTGAAATAATGTTTGGATTTAAGTTTTATTTAAATTCAGATTATATTTTTTTTAAATTCTGTAACTAACACAACTTTTCCCTCTGTGTTGCAGATGAAAGGCAGCATGCTGTGGGAATCCAAGGATGCAAGCGATCAGAACCTAATCTGCTTCCAGGTTCCCGTTGTAATCACAGTGTAAATGTGTAATCACGAAAATAAAGTAATTGGTGCATGCAAATCAACAGACCAGTGTGTGTGGGTGTGTGCGTGCGTGTGTGCATCCTTTAATGAAATTTTGAATGAAAATGAGGGAGGCGCGGCATCGTAGTAGTAGAAAGGGAGAGGAGAGCGAGCGAGGCGGAGGCGGAGGCAGCGGAGAGGTGGAGATCTCTGTTTTGGCACTCACACTGACCCAAAGATGCTGAGAGGAGAGGAGGGAGCGAGAGCAAGTGGAGCACAGCACAGTGGCTCAAATAAGATAAGAACAGTTTACAAATCTACAGAATAAATTACATTTTTTTATTTATGGAGTTAAAGACTTCGCGAGCAAAGGAAAAAAAGAACATTTCTTGGATTAAGTTAAGTCATTTCTGTATAAAACTTTTTAAATGCTTTTTAATTTATTAAATAAATACGAAATTAACCTGAACTGGCCCCCTGTGCCTGAAAGAATGGTGGGGAAACGGAAAAATTGGAGCCAAAGCCGTGAAGCTGAAGAATTCGCGAGGGCAAAAAGTAAGCATAAAGGTTTAAGCTACCAAAGAAAAACATAAATCTTTAGATTTAACCAGTCTTTTCTTTATTAAAGCTCTAAGCCAGAGATTAGGTTTAAGAATTTATATTTTGTTCAATAAATCCCAGATGAACCTGAAAGCACCCACTGAGCCTGAGAGAGCGGTTGGAGAAGGGGAGAATTGGAGCCCGAGCCCTGTAGTTCCGTGAATCTGAAGAATTCGCGAGGGCAAAAAGCTTTCATAATGGTTTAAGCTACCAAAGAAGAGCCTGAAATTCTTTAGATCTAATAAGTCGTTTCTTTGTTAAGGCCTTAACCCAAAGGTTGTATTTAACAAATCTTTTATATATTGTAAAAAAAATCCCAATTGAACCCGAACTTGCCCACTGTGCCTGAGAGAGCGGTGGGAGAACGGGAGAATTGGAGCCCGAGCCCTGCAGTCCGAATCCGTGGCGTTCAGTGTGTCACTCTCTCTTGGCGGCTGCAGCGCAACGGTCGCACGAAAAGAGCTCCCTCTTGAGACTCTGTTTCAGATTCAGATTCGGATTCAGTTTCGGTTTCGGTTTCGGTTTGGTTTGTTTTGTTTTGGGTTTTCGGACTGCTTTGGATCGGGCTCCAAGCTGCCAGTTCCCAGGAGCGGAAATCGGAACAGTGCGCGGCGAATTAAATAATAAAGTGGCAGCAGGCGATCAAAGAAGGCGCTCCGGCTGCGTAGGTGTACGAGATCGCAGAACGCGGATCGCGAAGTGGAGTGGAGCCAGTGCATCCGAAAGTGTTTCCATTACCGTGAGTACCCCAAAATGCGTGGCACTGCTCGCCATTTGCGCAATTCCGTCGGCGTGAATGAGTTTGCCTTCGTGCTAATTGCGGATGATATGGTATAGGGGTGCCCAAGGGGATGGCTAGGGATCCCAACGCGTAGTGCACGGGTGACATGCGTTCACATCGCTGCTCACACGGTGAAAGCTCTCTTCGCCGGACACTTGAGGTACCGGCGTTCTTTCTAAAGAACACTGAGAAATTTAATCTTCCCACGATAAGAAACACAGCTCGATAAATTCCAGAATCAAATATAAAAAGAAAATTGTGTTATAGATAGGTATTTTCATCTCCATTTTTTAATACATCGTCTTTTATACAATCTTAAACTTTAGGCCTTCCTTATGGTGGAATATGGTGTTTAACATACCACCTGAGAGATCTTAGGGATTTTTTTATAGGATTTAATTGTGTGATATGGGACCTCCCGGGGGAGCCTTCAGGCAATGCTATAATCGGAAGTACAAGCATGAATGTACATGGCAAATATCATATCGCTAAACCTTGAGCACGGCTTCGGGTTCGGAACCTGACGTAGAACCCGACACCGCCATGGACACACATCCTACCCCGTTTCGCTCCGGCTGAGCTTGAGCTTGAGCACATGCCCAGCTGGGTGCTTGAACCCCATAAATGGGCTTCCATTGGGAGCGCTTGGATTTCCTCGCGGGCTTAAATGGCACAATGTGATCCGGGGATACCGCACTTGACAACAAAAGGAACGATACCAAGTTTCTAGCGTGTGGAAGCTAGGTCATCTCCAATTAGCAAAAGGGATTCTCAGGTTTCTGGTTCATTTTAAAGTAATTTACTGGCTACAGATATGGATTTCAAGATTACAATATTAAATTATGAGTATTTAATTCATAATAATAATAAATTGATGATGAATTGTTTAGGTAATACATTTGCATGCATCGAAAACGTTGACTTCTGACGCATACTCATCACCCTTTTCTTCCATGATATTTGAGAAGGGAACTTCACGATTTCTTTAAATGCACAACCGTAAACATTCAGTTGATATTTACATTATGGATTACTGTGATTCAGCAACGATCGTGGGTAATCGTGGGACCCCTCTGCCCCAGCGAGACCATCGAACTTCTCAATTTGATCTTGCCGTTCTGGCCTGGCCCCCAAAATTAACGATGGTACCCCTCCCCTTTGGATGGTGTTTTGTTACTGGCCCTCCTCGAACGTTAACGTTTTTTATTTTATACTTCTTTTTTACAACCAATGCACTTTGGCAGTGGCAGAGGCAACAATGCGATGACGTTGCTGCTGTTGGTCAAAGTGTTAAACGATTTGCATCATATTACACACAGTTGTTGCTTCTGTTGCTGCTGCTTTGGGTTTGCTGGCCATTGTCGCCGGATTGCTATTGTACTAAGCCCCAAATGGAGGACCAAGGTGGTACTGGGGTTGGGGTATGGGAGACGGCGTGCAGATGGACACGGAGCTGCCAGGGGGGGCGAAACAAAAGCAACACTCCAGCAACAGCAGCAACCACCAACGATTTATCACAGCAACGACGTCAACGAAATCGATCCGGATCTTAGTGCCCCCCATCATCCTCATCCCCATTTCCATCTGCTGCCCTGCTTAACAACTCCCCTGTAAGTGCACTCGCAGAAATTGTGGGTCGAATGTGCCACATAACTCTACTTGACCAATCACTTCTTTTAAACTTATCCACTTTATTTTGAGGTCCGCGTTTATGTTACATACTCTTTGGTATTGTGTTATTCCTTTAATATTTTTTCTGGGACTTTAAGGATCTTAAAACTTAAGTCTCTTTTTGTTGAATTTTAGTAAATTTCTGCTTAGATATGCTGGATGACGTACGTGACGTTTTATATCCCAAGTCGCTTTCATAAAAACAATCTCAAGTTTTTTGTTCCTATAAAAGGGGCATTTCTCTGTATATTTTTTTACAGGCCAACTTTCAAGGGTACCTTTGATTATTTAATTAATTTCTCCAAGTGCAGCGAATGTGTGCTGAGCTATGCTCGCCAAGTGCCTTTTCGCCTTGGTGTGCGTGAAGCATAAAAAGTAATTTTGAATTTTTGAATCGTTAAAAGCAATTAATCGCCTCTACGCAACGGCAGCCAGCCTGGCTGCGACTCGACTGTCTCATCAGCGTCAGCCGCAGAACCCATTCATCTGGAAGAGTCGTGGCCGCGATCCTCAACCCCCAATCCCCATGCCCCATTCCCCATGCCCCGTTCCCCATATCCCATACCGCACTGCCGACGCTTTACTGCCCAATTTTGTTGCAAATTTTTCGTTCCGCGGAACTTGGTGCATTTCATCTCGTCTGCTCTTGGCGATCGTCGTCGTCGCAGTCGCCGCTTCATCTTCTTGCGTCGATCGTCGCGCACATTCATTTGTCGCTTAATGTCCCTCAGTTAGGCCGCCCCGGGCCTGCGCTCCCCGCAGCCATTCCGAGCTCCTTGGCCCCCAATCCATCGCATCCCAGTCGGAGTGGCAGTCGCAGTGCCCACAGCAGCGGTCAGCGGAAGAGGTCTAGTGAAATTGAGTTTCTAAAAACATGATCATACATCTTATGTTTTTTTAGTATCATTTATTTAAAAAATAACAGGATTCCGTCAAGAATATGGTCCTTCAATAATTATATTACTATATCTTTAGCCATAGGTAATAGTTTCCTGTAATTATTTGTTTCCATTTTCTAAAAATATGCCTATTTAAAAGAAAAGTGGGACTTAATTTTTTTAAGTAATTCTCGTTCTACTATTTTAAAATTATAGGTAAAACCTCTTTAAGCTATCTGACTTTTATATTTAAAAATCATTGCATACTTTCTAGCGAAACTATGTTGTGACAGTAAATATAACTTGATTTTGAGATTTTATTATAGGTTCGATGGATATAAAAAAAAATATATAAAAATATATAAATTTTAACTAAAAAATCTTAATAATTTGGGCATTGAAGATTTCATTTTTGAACGTTTCGCGCTATTTTGAGCTCAAAATAAATTACTCATACGTAGTGTGGCTTGCAATGTGGTCATAACGGATAGACACCATATAAGTCTCAAATTGTTGACGAAGATCATGTTTTTTTGAGAAAAGGAGACCCTAATTATATTTCTGAATTACTCCCTTAATCCCTTCCGATTGATTAGTTATATATTGCTGACCCCATCTGTGCCGAGGCATGGCATCTCCTGGCTGCCCCGCCACCGCATCGCTGCACCACTTCTCCACTCGACTGCTCCCAGAGTGTCTGTATCGCCTTGGTATGTGCGGCATCTGCTGGCTAGGCTTCTGATCTGATGAGGCTGCTGCTGCTGGTGGTGCATCTGCTTCTGCTGCCCCTGCGACTGCAATGTGGATATGGATGTGGATGTGGATGGGCCCATGGATGTGGCTTCAGATGTGGTGACATCCACTTGCAGCTCTCGCACATTCGTCGTAGTCGTATTTTTCTCAATTTTGTTTTCGCTGCCTGCACATTCACACGCAGTCGAACGGCAACAAAGACCAAAACAACAACATAAACCGACTACCATCGACCATACCATAAAACATTAGTTTCCCATTTGCGTGCTAAATACCCTACGTGGAATCGAAGCGGGCACATCGATATCGATGGCAGAGGAAAACCAGGTGAAGAGGAGTCTGCCGTGGTCCAGGCTTCCCAGAATAGCTGGTGCAAAATTAGGATGCAAAGAGCCGTCAGCATCCAGAAAGGTGCGGAGATCGGTACACTTGAAAAATATTTTAAAAGAAGGTATAGGAATACCTTCTAGGAAACCAACCTGGGAATCCTTAAAAAAATCGTACATCCTTTTAAAATGTAAAAACTTAACAGAAACTGTTAAAACAAAAATGTATTATAGAGATACAAGCGTTATAAGACCTTCAAGTGGTCAGTTCTTATCTAAGTCATCACGCCCTGAAGCTCCTTCCTGCCGAGTGTAGGGCATCAAGGAGTCAGCTCCCAATGGAGATACATAGCTCCGTCTGGCCGTCCGTCCGCTGCTCTCGTGGCACGCACTATGATGCGCGCTTTGAAGTCCTGTCAAGCACTTGAGATACATTTATGTATTTTTTTGCATTTTCATTGCCTCGACTTCGGGGTCGGGCGGCACAAATGCGAGGAATGATTAGTTAGTTGGTCATGCAAAATGGGTGAAACCGGTTTGGATCCCCACGAAATCGGGGCCAGGGGGCCAGGGAACAGGGGAGCGGGTGATCCTTTAGCATAATCAGCGGGCTGCTGTGTTGATGATCGGCACAAATTACGAACGCACGGAATGTCCAGAAACCCAAAGCTGATCACCTGACGCATGATCATTTGCAGATTGCAATCACCGATGGTCGGATCGGTTCAGATGGGCGGCATGCAAGTGGCTTTGCTGGCGCTGCTCGTTCTCCTCGGCCAGCTAACATCCAGCGCTGTGGCCACTGGATCCTCCTCCTCCTCGTCCAACCAGCGCCAAAAGGTGGCCCATTGGTTCCGGGATAGTAACGATGTTAAGGACAAGATTCTGGAGCTGCAGTGCTTGGCGAAATGTGGCGGCAGCAATCCCTTGGGTAAAGCTGGACGGGAGCAGTGCCTGGACAAGTGCATCCAGGAGCTGCTGCTGGGACCCAGAGCCGGCAGCTGTCCCAAAATTGGCCGGCAGACGCGGGCGAGGCTCTCCTGCCTGGACAACTGTCAGTACGATCATGAATGCCCCGAGGTGCAGAAGTGTTGCGCCTCCAGTTGTGGGCCCATGTGCGTGGAACCTCTGGGCGTTAGGAACAACACGCTGCTTCCTCCGATACCCAAGATCCTGTACTTTCGGAGGTCACGCGGTCATGCCGTAGATCTGAAGATTGAGTCCTCGCTGCTGGTCTACTACTTCCATGTGGAGGTGCGCTCCCACATAGGAAGGTACTTTGCGGAGAGGAAACTGGGCCCTTGGCAGTGGCAGAAGGTGGAGAAGACCATGGAGGAGAACATCGGGCACAGCAAGCAGTAGGTTCAGCTCATCTGAAAGATTTCTTGTCATCATAGAATTTTTCCTTCTTCTCCCACAGCACCTATATTTTTTTCCATATGCGACCAGGACGCTGGTATGAGGTTCGAGTGGCTGCCGTCAATGCCTTTGGCTTTCGGGGTTACTCAGAGCCCAGCGACCCCTTTCCCTCGACAGGCAGTAAGTATCTTCATATAGATTCAACCTGGAACTTTATGTAAAAACCCATTAGATCCCAAGCCACCGAAGGCGCCAAACGATTCAAAGATCATTGCCAAGCAGTTCGATGGTCGATATATGAGCGTGAAGCTGGTGTGGTGTCCCTCGAAGTCCAACCTGCCCGTGGAGAAGTACAAGATCAGTTGGTCGCTGTATGTGAACAGTGCCGAGGCGTCGATGATCACGCTGGACACCTATGTTAAGGATGTGAGTAGACCTCCTAAGAATCCCCTAATGGGTGGAAACACCTTATCCAACAGCGTGTGATGCTTTTAGACCCATCAGTTCGAGATCAAGAAACTGCTGCCCAACTCCTCGTACTACATCCAGGTGCAGGCCATCTCCTACATAGGTTCCCGTCGCCTCAAATCCGAAAAGCTGTCCATGCTCTTCAACACAACGCTACAGCCCCTGGAGCCAATCACACCGCTGCAGTGCTCCGGCAATGGGAATGGGAATAGACGACGGCACCACCACATTAGCAGCTCCAGCAGTTCATCGGAACGGGTCACGACCCCGGCGCCAGCTGGCCTCAATGAGGTTTCGCCCAATATTGCCAACCGGACAACGGCCGCCTCGTATGAAGTGGGTTTCCGGTTGAACCGGAAGTTCGGCATGATTGTGCAGATTCTGGGCTTCCAGCCGCACAAGGAGAAGTAAGTATTTATAAACAACTTGGCAACCGAATGCAGAAATATCACCCCACCGCACTTGCAGGGTCTACGAACTGTGTCCCCAGGAGACGAACTGCGAGCAGCGAGAGTTCCGCGCGATTCGCGCCAAAGTAAGTAATACCCTTGATGATGTTCTGATGGGAGCCACGAGCCACATGTCGGAATATTTCGTGCCGATTGGCCGGACCACCAGGCAAGGGCAAATCAGTGGAGCATCGTTGACCATGGGGCATTGTTTTTACAAGGCGCAATCATGTTTCCTCCTTTTGACACGAAAAACACGTCTTAACAATAGCCAGTACGTGGTCAAATGCCAATCAAAATTTTCCTCAACCAAAATGAAGGGAAATGGGTCATGGCATAGGTGTACGGCCGAGCTGCAAAGATCTTTTGATTAGTCCATCCAAACTTAATTGCCTTCCGTTTTGATTGCAGAGGGACCCTTTGGAGTTCAGCAAGCTGAAGTACAACACCACGTACGTGCTGAGGGTACCGCGATCCAGTCCGAATTCCGTGCTGGACGACTCCAGGAATGTCTTCACCTTCACCACGCCCAAGTGCGAGAACTTCCGCAAGAGATTTCCCAAGCTGCAGATCAAGTGCGGCGAATAGCCCTCGGCGTATGGGCTGAAACCCACTGCAGACCATGAGATTACACTAGATTGTAAATAATTGTATGTAAAACTTAACTTTTACTTATTGTTAGACTTAAGGACACACAACAAGAAGAAAAACAAAGATCGTTTTCTAAGTGAAGAGGTCCTTGAACTCCTGCAGATCCTGCTGATGAGTGGGTTTCTGGCTGGTGGCGCCCAATAGCTTGCAGTCTTCCAGGCGGACACCGTGCTCCAGCAGAGCTGCAATCAGTCGGGAGGTGTAGAGCACTGGCCCACCCACCAGATGCAGGAAATCGTAGTGCTTCTCTCGCCGCGTGCTGAAGAGTATTCGCTTGGACACAAAGTCTCCGTAGTTGCTGATCCGCCCCACGCAAACGTAACGCTGCAGCGATGGAGCATACACCTCGACGACTGCCCGGAGACTCTCTGCAGGGGTTAAGGCTTCTGCTGAAGCATAGACCACTCGGAAGGGTATATCCACGGCTTTGTAAAAGTCGATCGCCAGATTGAGAATGTGTTCTAGTTGGGCGTGCGCTTCCTGCGCCGTTTGGGTGGCCACAAAGCTTTGTACCGCATTCGTTTGGGTCGCCGTGTACAGACTGGGAGTGGGTCCATTTAGCCCCGCCTCCGCCCTGTTGTAACTCCGACCACAGCAGACATAACGCAGGGGCAGCACGGATGGATACACGCACAACTTGGTCATGGCGCCTAGGTAGCTCTCAAAGGAAGCTCCACCGGTCAGATAGGCGGTATTGATTTTGTTTTGTAGGTGCTCCTCCTTTACCAGATGATAGTCGCTCAGGGGCGTGGCGTTTGCCTCCAGGAGAACGCAACGCACAAAGTCAGGATTGGCGGTTTGGATGAAGTCGCCTTGATTGACGAAGTACCGGGCCAGGGATTGCATGGCGTTGATGTCAAAGTGGGCAGCCTGCTCCATCATGTAGTACCGGTTGTTGTCCACAAAGTGTATTAAATCCTGATGATCCAAGTGGGAGCCGGTCTTATGTTCTGTTTTGGGCAAGCCACTCCGATATAGCAGCTTCTGTTCCCCGCCAGTGGGACACAGGACATGCAGTCGGTTGGGCAGGTGCAGGTAGTCGTGTATGAAGTCATCCTCGATGGGATAGAGTGCCTGCTTTAGAGTCTTTAAGTCGTTGCGCAACGCTTTACCACGTTCTTTTAGCTCCTCTAGTTGCTCTGCACTGCCTCCGGATTTAGTGAGCTCCTTCAGACGCTTTGTCACCGCCTCCCGTTCCTCGGAGACCTTGGCCAACTGTGCGTGGTGCCTCTCATACTTTTCGTACTTGGCTAAAACGCTTTCCAATCGGGTGTCCAATCCCCTGCTGGCGATGCTCTGCTCCAAAGATTGGCGGTCCCTGAAGGTTCCCTTGAAGTCCAGATACGGCTGCAGGGTCACATAGTTCTCGTTTGCCTTATCGCCGGTTATGTAAAGTGCTGAGATGGTTCTGCTGCACGTTTTCCTGGCCGAAAGGCAGTTTTTTAATACATTCCGAAAGCTCAACATTTTTGTTATGTTTTTATCAAGTGCAACAACAAAATCAACCGGCAGAGTCAGCTGTTGGCGGCGTTGCCAGATCAATGTTATTTGTTAGGGGAACTCCAGTACCGGAAGTCGTTTATTTTTGTTTAACAACTATTTGGGGACTTTCCCTTTTTGACTAAATCTAATCGGTTGCTAAAAATCGATGAATAACTTATAAATGTTTACTTATTATTATCTATTTAACTAGAAACCACGGAATTTTGCTTGAACAAAAGGTATTTTCCTTTTTACCGAATCCAATAATCGCAAATTTAAAGCAGTGTATAATGTATATATAATAACTTTTACTTGTAACTTTATCATTTTTTATAAACTAGTATGCAATTTAAATAAAGTTTAATGCTGCTGCTGGTCATAAGCTATTCTCAAAGCGTCGACATAAAATGGGGGCGGTTGAAAATTGTCAATTTCATGGGATAGGAGTTCCCTCCAGCACTTTACAGGGAGTACTATGTTTTCAAAGTTTTGATCATAGGCCGGTGCAATATCCTCGACACCATGGTGCGGTTCAATGAGGTCCCTTAGGAACGGATGGAGCATTGCGTCGTCGGCGGTTATACGTCTTTCGGGAACCATTTCGAGCATTTTCTCCATCAAATCCAAGGCTTGCGGATTGGCATTTGGAAACAGTTGATAGAAGTCCTGTTTTTCGCGATAGGGATACCTTTCCAAGTATTTATGAGAATGTTCTACATGTATACCGCCGGTGAACTCCTGCGACGGCGTCCCCATTATATTCAGCAGACACTCCAGTTGATTTAAATAGCCGTTACCAGGGAATAGGGCATGACCAGTGATCATTTCCGCAAGGATACAGCCAACAGACCAAATATCGATAGCATTTGTATATGAACCCCGGAGGAAGAGCAGCTCGGGGGCCCGATACCACAAAGTTCCCACAAAATCGGACATAATCATGCTGGACAAACGAGCCAAGCCGAAGTCTAGAATCCGCACTTCGATATTTTGATTTACCGCGATATTGCTGGGCTTCAAATCGCGATGCAGGACACCGGCGCTGTGTATGTACTTCAGACCTCGCAGTATTTGGTAGAGGATAGACCTAATCTGGTAGTCGGTGATCCTGTTCGAGCGTGTAAACCTGTGCAGGTCCTCGTCCATGAGTTGAGTCACAAAGTAAACGTTCTGAAAATCGCCCCCCCTTGCGGGCGGATGGAAGACGTGCAGCAGGCTGATAACATTGCGGTGGTTCATGTGCTTCAGCAGGCGGATCTCACGGTAGGCCCCCTTGGCATCCTCCTCTCTATCGAAAGGCTGCACCAGTTTTTTCATCGCCACATCCCCAATTTGGGCGCCACGTAGCCTCACCCTGGCCACCTGGCCAAAGGAACCGAATCCGAGGGGTCTAACAATCTCGTACACGTCTGGGAACTCCCAAACGCTTTCGTTTAATTTCACTCGCGCAAATCCCGCCATTCTAAGTAAATTTGCAAGAAATGTCTTCGGAGTTCGGCAACAGAAACCATACTAAATTCGCATGTATCAACTTACCCCTTTTAATGCAGTTCTTATCAAAGAGTTCTCATAATCTTATCAGTAATAAGGTGATTCAGTTCCTTTTACAACCGGAAAATAATACATGATAAAACCGAGTGAATCAATGAACTCAATTTGGACAACTTCATGTCATTAATAAATATATATTTTTTTTAAACAAGTTTATTGTAAGCTTTACAGTACAATTTTAGTGGCAAGCCATAACAAATAGGGAAAACGTAAAAAACAAAAATATTAGTTAACTCTAGAAATAGCTACATTTGAGTACAAAAGGCACCGTTTGAACAACGTTATGTGTAAAAATAAATCGGTATAAAAAATAAACTGCCCTGTTTAATACTTTAAGTCCGTGATGGACCGCTTAGGTATCACTTGACATCCTTGAGAACCTGTGCAAACGAAGGCGGGGGCCTAAAGTTGGTGACCTCCTTGAAGATCAACTCCTTCCACTTGTCCACCGGCAGATCCATATCTTCGAAGCTGTGATCGTATGGCGGCGAGGTCTGCTCGTCGCTGGGCTCCGCATATTTCTCCAGGTATGGGTGGGCCAGTGCCTCCTCGGCCGTGATTCGCTTATCGGCATCCAGCTCCAACATTTTCTCCAGCAGATCAATGGCCAGCGGATTGGCGTTCTCGAACACCTTCTTGAAGCTGCGTCTCTTCATGGGCGGCAGTGATTGGATGTAGGAGCGTGCGCTCTCCGAGGAGATCTTCTTTAGAAAGTCGGCGGGTGGCGTGCCCAGCATTTCCATGATCAAGTTCAGCTGGTGGATATGATCGGTACCCGGAAATAAGGTGCGCCTCGTAATGAGTTCTGCCATGATGCAGCCCACAGACCAAATGTCCACCGTCTGGTTGTAGTGCATCCAATTGAGCATGATCTCAGGGGCGCGGTACCAGCGCGTGGCCACATAGCCCGTCATTTCGTTCTCTGTAGGACGCGCCAAACCAAAGTCCAGAATCCGCAGCTCGCAGTCCTCGTTGACGGCAATGTTCGAGGGCTTCAGATCGCGGTGAATCACTCCGGCGCTGTGGATGTACTTCAATCCTCGAAGTATCTGGTAGACCAGAAACTGGACGTGGTCGTCGGACAAGTGCTGCATCCGAATGATGTTATTCAAATCCGCGTCCATTAAGTGGGTGACCAGGTACACCTGCTGGAAGTTCTCCAGCGAAGCGTTGGCCGGGTGTGGGTGGAATATGTCAAGCAGGCCGATTACGTTCTCATGATCCATGTGCTTGAGCAGTCGGAGCTCCCGATACGTCCTCTTGGCGTGCACGGCGGATTGAAAGGGCCTGGCAAGCTTTTTGATGGCCACATGCATGGTGGTGCCTCGAACTAGTGCCTTGGAGACCTGTCCGTAGGCTCCCGATCCCACGGGCTGCAGGTCCTGATATATCTCGGGGATCTCCCATTCCGTCCGGTTTATGTCCAACTTGTAGAACTTCTTGGTTATGGACGCAGACATGGTTTTGCGCGTTTGGCAGGGCGTCGTCACCTATCAACGAGATATTAATCATTAAACCCAAACGATCAAAAATACCACGCTGATTACCTTTATCTCGAGGCAGCTCTGCGGCAGTTTTACGGACCTCCGTTCCACGCCCAAGAGTATCAACAACTAACTACTAGTCGCTGGCATATTTCGTATATTTGCGCTATTACTCCATTCCGATGCCGATGCGTGTTAGGAATCCGTGAATCAGATCTATAGCGTCGCGATCGGAAGCGACTCGCGAGTGCGCTACACTTCCACAATGGAACGTTTTTAGATTATTAAAGTGTGTAGCTGAAGGAACGCTTTTACGGTTGCTATTTTTAGGTTTTATATTATAAGAAAATGCTGCAATTGTGAATTAAAAATACTATCAAAACAAATACTTTCGTACAATAATTTTTCTATAAATATTCCTCTTGTATATATTTAACAATATTTATCTAATTATCTTAAAGCTTTTAAAACAAATGTACCCCATCGCCCCCAGTGTACCGCGCATAAATAAAAATAAACACACGGCGTTGCCGGATCGTCAGCTGTCAGAGTGTTGACAGTTCGATGAACACTTATCGAATGAAGATTTGAAACAGCTGTCTGTTGTTTTCTCCGCGAATTCTTCCCCCACCACCCCCTGACACAATTTCCATTGCACTTTTCTTTTGCTTAAATTGAAAAAAAAGCAGCCACAGCCCGCGCCTGCGCACTTGAACCGCCGGACTTATTAAATACTAATCTAATCGCGGCGTAAATGCAGCCTGACACATTCCGGCTCGCCAGTCGACGAACGAACGAGCGGAACGGTTAGTTTCGCACCAAAGCCGCTCCCGCTCACATCGTGATCTAGCAAACGTAAGTGCCTAATGGATCAGCCGGAGTACCTTAATTAATGAATAAATCAGCGGTGTAAAACATAAACATTACAAGGTTTAATTAGTGTTTACTAGAATTCGAATATGCAAATGCCCGGGGAAGCGGCAAGAAGTCACCTGAATGGCTGCGAACTGCGACCTTTGGAACCTGGACCTGCAAACATGAAGATTTCCCATAATCTCAGATAGCACGGAACAGTGTTAACATCGATGGCAAGTTCGGCATGGTAGGAGATCTACGGACCCAATACGATTAGATAGCCCCGGGGGTTCAAAGTGTGGCTAATAGAGTGCTAGTTTCAAGGGTTGCTTTCACTTCATCCCCCGTACTAATTTTCCTTCACATTTTTCCACGGAAAACTAACTACTCCCCAAAGGCCTACATATGTAGGAATAATTTTGGGTAGATAAAAAGCATTATCTGTAGTTATTACCCATTATAAAATGCAAAAACTTAATTAACTTCTCTTTCAGGCACAAAATGACTTCGACTCTACTGCCCGGAAACATTGTGTACGGAGGTCCTGTGACCGAACAAGAGGCCCAGGACTACAGATCCCTGGGCCAGTATGTGCTGGACAAGTACAAGAGCTTTGGCGACCAAACGGTGCTGGTTGACGCCGTCAATGGCGTGGAGTACACGGCCAGTTTCATGCACAAGTCCATTGTCCGGCTGGCCTACATCCTCCAGAAACTGGGAGTCAGGCAGAATGACGTCGTCGGATTGTCCAGCGAGAACAGCGTCAACTTTGCCATAGCCATGTTCGCCGGCTTTGCTGTTGGTGCCACTGTGGCTCCTCTCAACGTGACCTACTCGGACCGCGAGGTGGACCACGCCATCAACCTGTCCAAGCCCAAGATCATATTCGCTTCCAAGATCACCGTTGATCGGGTGGCCAAGGCGGCCAGCAAGAATAAGTTCGTCAAGGGCATCATCGCCTTCAGCGGCAGTTCCAAGAAGTTCAAGAATGTCTACGATTTTACTGAGCTGATGGACAACGACAAGTTCAAGACACAGCCGGACTTTTTGGGACCTGCAGCTAATAAGAATGAGGACGTCTCTTTGATTGTGTGCTCTTCGGGAACCACTGGACTTCCTAAGGGCGTACAGCTGACCCAGATGAACCTTCTGGCCACGCTTGACTCGCAAATGTATGTACTATAAGCCATTTACCGAAGCACAATATGAAATCATCCTCTCCAACAGCCAGCCCACCCTCATTCCCATGGAGGAAATCACCCTACTCACCGTCATTCCCTGGTTCCACGCCTTTGGCTGCCTGACGCTCATCACTACCGCGTGCCGCGGCGCCCGACTGGTGTATCTGCCCAAGTTCGAGGAGAACCTCTTCCTCTCTGCCATTGAAAAGTATCGCGTGATGATGGCCTTCATGGTGCCGCCACTGATGGTCTTCCTGGCCAAGCACCCCATCGTGGACAAGTACGATCTGTCCTCGCTGATGGTCTTGCTGTGTGGAGCAGCACCGCTGAGTCGAGAGACCGAGGATCAGATCAAGGAGCGCATTGGAGTGCCGTTCATCCGGCAGGGCTACGGTCTCAGCGAGTCCACGCTGAGTGTGTTGGTGCAGAACGACGAGTTCTGCAAGCCCGGCAGTGTGGGCGTGCTCAAGGTGGGCATCTATGCCAAGGTGGTCGATCCCGACACCGGCAAGCTGCTTGGAGCCAACCAGCGGGGCGAGCTGTGCTTCAAGGGCGACGGCATCATGAAGGGCTACATTGGCGACAGCAAGTCCACACAGACGGCCATCAAGGATGGCTGGCTGCACACCGGCGACATTGGCTACTACGATGACGATTTCGAGTTCTTCATTGTGGATCGTATTAAGGAGCTTATCAAGTACAAGGGCTACCAGGTGCCGCCCGCCGAGATTGAGGCGCTGCTACTGACCAACGACAAGATTAAGGATGCGGCGGTCATTGGCAAGCCGGACGAGGAGGCTGGAGAGCTGCCGATGGCCTTCGTTGTGAAACAGGCGAATGTGGAGCTGACCGAGAGCGAGGTGATCCAGTTTGTGAACGACAACGCCTCGCCCGCCAAACGGCTGAGGGGCGGCGTGATCTTCGTCGACGAAATCCCCAAGAACCCCAGTGGCAAGATCCTGCGTCGCATTCTGCGCGACATGCTCAAGAAGCCAAAGTCCAAGTTGTAAGAGGATCGCTCCCCTTTTGGGCGGTGTGTGTATAAAAACAATTTACTATGTGTATGTTTTATTATTGCTAAACTTTGTTTTATAAACTACCAACTGGTTGGGTTTCGATTTACTCATATTTGGCTTTTTTCTTTTGAAGTATTCGCTTAAAACTTAAATACAAATAAAAACTCTTGGAATTCGATGTCGCAGATGCTCTGTGACATCGCCGGAGCTTGGAAAATTCAACTCCGGCTTGAATTACGTAGATGTCCGAACTATCAATAACAAGTTATATATAAACAACTCTACATACACTTGTTCTCAACATGTAACAAACTTCTGTTTTTTCCCATATTGTTGTCGCTTCTATATAGACTCATTATCAATTTCGTATGGTGTATACATATATTAATATATATATTTATTTATTTGAAATATTTAACTACTCATCTGCTCTGCTTTGTAAATAGTTGTTTAACATTTTTCTTTTGTTTTTGCTTGGAAAAAGTTGTCTTCTTTTTTCGCTAAGTTGCGGCAAATTGCATATATTGGGGGTTCATTTGTGTTTCCGGTATACAAAGAGGTTTATATGTCTGTTCTCTAGCATTAGTTCACTAATTATTGTGTATGAAACCTTAAATGTAAGAGAAATGCCTTGGTTTCTATAACGGAAATATCATAGTTTGTGTAAAATCCCAAACACTGCCCATCCAGCACCTGCGTCCGCTCCGATTCTTTCGAGCGGCGTCACTCCCCGTGCCTCCTTACAGTACGTTCTTATTGTTGCAATGCTAATCGACTTGGTGCATGACTTACACTTAAATCTAGTTCGACAAATTAGATGCGTAAATTCAGTTGTTCACTTCGTTAGTTTCATTCGCTTTAACATTAGATAGTTAAACAAAACGGTGCAGTTTAAAATTAGCTCTCTCTTTCCTCTACTACTCGTTTGGTACAATTCTAGTTTCCTGCTTTTTGGCACAATCTTGACAACAAATTGGTTACTCTGATTGTCACTTGTGAACAAAACTAAATTGTGAGTGTGTGTGATGTGAGTGTATGTTAATATATTGCTAAAATTGTATTTTGATCCCTGGGACCATATAAAAGTCGAGAGACCCCAGCCACAGCAAAGGGCAATGTTAATTGCAATTGCATGGTGACTGGTGAGAATTTTTGGATACGGACCGCCGAACCCGAGATCTGCCTAAGGCGACGAAGATGATAGCAGCAGGCTCAAAGAGCCGCCACGATTAGATTCAGATTCGGTCGTGGATCACACAATTATCTCCATGCGGTTCGCCTTTCGCGTCACCTTGGGTGGGCCTTGTGCTAAGTCCGACATGCCGCCGTATTTAAATGAGAAGATGACAGTCTGTTGGCCAAAGTTTGCTTCAAACCTGCAGGGATAAAGGCGTTAGAAGTGTTTTCCCAGTTGGTACTTCATTTTTCTAAAGGCTGTAAGTGAAAGGTGTTTCTTACTCAGTGCTTATGTGTATCTCCGGCGGTTTGCCTGTGGCATTCTGTATGACCAGAAACATTTTGGTAACAATTTCAATAACATGACCCGTTTGAAACACGAAATCTCCCTTCTTTCGTCCAAATTCAGACTGAAAAATGAACAACTAATTAATATTTGATTTAATGTTTTTGATTTGACTAATATTTACCGCCTTCACGTGGAACACAGCGATGTCATCCAGGTAGGGGCTCAGAGACATTCGGTATATCTCCGATGCAGGCACTCTGTACTTAATTTGCAGCGTTCGCTGGTCCAACAGCAATAGCGATGAGGTGGACAACACCAGCAAAATGGGAACAAACTGAAATCAAGCAAACATATATTAATATATAACATTAAAATGGAATATCCCAACTCACCTTTCCGCTGGAGCGTGCTATCTTGTTGATGATGTCTGCAAAGACCACATACTGATCGTTGGTCTCGGCGCAGATCTTCTTCCACTGCTGATTGTGTCGCAGTCGCACATAGTCGCCCACAAATGGATGACCCACACTTCGTGCATAGGAGGCCTTCCGATCTTTGAATATTATGCTGGCGGTGACCTTCTCTCGCATTCGATTGCGCGCAGTTTGATCAAAGGAGTTCCTATAGATGTAGCACTTCCAACGATGATAAATGGAACGCAGTTGACGCGAGGCATCTGCGAGGAAAACCGGCGCCGCTGGCCATTCTGTGGAGAGTGGACTCAACGTATTGGGTGGCAGTCGCAGGGGAATGGTCAACAGGAACTGCCTGATCTTCCACTGACGGTAATAGCGGCCTATAACGTCGATGGCCCATTTCACCTGGCGTTTGTACTTCAAGGACCGATATTCCTCGCGGGCCTGAAGGTAAATAAATTAATTATTAATGAGGAAATAGTCAATTCTTTACAGAAATAGTAAAATAAACCATGCAATGCTTACAACACGATATAAGCTCCACAAGTGTCTACGACCAGTGAAGGGAATACCGAATCGGCACTCCTGAACATGCAGAAAATAAAAGTAAAATAAGGCTCATCATGCAAATTAATATGTTCCTTGGCTGGCTTACCCGCCACGTGCGCCACGCACTCGAAATGATCATCTGGCTGTGCCGCATGCGCTGGAAACGCTTTCTCGCATGATACATGCGGAACATTTTTTGGATGAGCACGGCCAGCTCACTGATCCGCAGGCGGCGAAACTGCTCCAGCTCATATACGGTGCGCGGACTGCGCACGAACACATTCTTGGTGCCGATCGTAAACTCCGCCGAAGGCAGTGGCAGGTTGCGAATGATCAGGGCGATGCCCTCCACCTGACTGCCGCCGTGAAAGTGAGGCCAAGTAAGGCTGTTGAGCAGCTTGTAGCGGTGAAAGAACTTGACGTGCAGCAGGTGGTAGCAGTGGCCGGTGCGACACAGGTGGACCAGCGGCATCAGCGACATGTAGCGCACCTGGTGCTGCACCAGCGCCATGTCGAACTGGTGGGGCTGCTTCCCCTCATTGGGCTTAATGCAGAAGACATAGTGGGAGCGGCGATGCTTAACGATGGCCAGCAGCGTCTGCAGTTGGGTGCGGATGTTCGAGCTTAGTGTGCTGGGCTTCTTGGTGACCTGCCGACGGGGATTTCCTTCGGGGAACAGGCTTTGCACCAGGGACAGTTTGCTCTGGTAGAAGGCAGCGCTGATATACTTTGGCAGCATGTCCGAGTTCTTCTCGAGGAACCGATGTATTGAGTAGTTCACTACGCTTGCGAAATGACGAATTCTGAAAAGACGTTAAAATTAATTAGGATAGAACTGGGACTGCGCTTAGGAACCTACTGAAATGACATGGAGTTGCTGCCGGTGGTCATGAAGTTGGGATGCCCCGCACAACATTGCTGAACTCGCGAAAGTAATGCTTCGTTACTGTTCAGATGGGACTCGTTAATTAAGCTCAGGATGCCATAGCTAGGCTTGTCTATTAGCTCGCAAATTGACTCGTTGTCGAAATAGTCAATCCGGGACCACTCCAATCCCTCGCGGATGTAGAGCTCTTGCTCTGACCGCAGTACATGATAAACAAAGTTCTGAAAAAACGATTTAATCATACATTGATTGATTTTTTTACTAATAAATTTATACTTGCCTGATGGATCTTCTCTGCGCTGTAGTTAATGGCAAACTGCTCAAAGGAGTTGTGATCCAGCACTTCGAATCCATAGAAATCCAACAAGGCCAAGTTTTTCTCGCGCTGCGTTGATTTCAGCGACTCGTTGATTTTGTTCACAAGCCACGTAAAGAGACGGCTGTAGAGAGTGCGACAAAGCGTGTTCCGGTTGATAGCTGCTTGCCTGGCATCCATTTCGCAGCCCACATCCTCTTGAGCGCTGTTCGAACTATTTGCTCGTGTTAAACAGTTGATCAAAATTTGGGCTTCTATATTGAGAAGCTGTGCTGTCTCTTGAACCTCTGAGAATTTATATTAATTAAAATGCTGTCCTTGCTAAAGCTTTTGTAACTCACCATAAACATTGGACACCTGACAACCCTCGGTTCCATCAATGTTGGTGATAGGTACGAAAATAAAGTTACCCAACTTAAGCACCACTGCAATGACCCGAAAAATTGAGCTACTTTCCTCACAGCTAAGGCCAAGGACATCCAGTGATCGCTGAATAAGTTGGGGATTTGTATTTGACAATATGTATAATATTTTAGGGAATATCCAACCTTGGTATAGTGAAAATTCATACGGTCCTCCTCCATGGCAGTTGTGTTCCGAAGCAGCTCGTACTTTTCCACGTTCCGATACAGCTTGAGCGATTCTGCCAAGATACAAATATTTTAAGTACAATTTTTAAGCGATTTAGGTATGTTTTTCATACTCAACAACTGGAGATCAGCCCCTAATAGTAACTGGTAAAATATGTGAAAATTTCGTTCTCCCATAATAGTATCCGTTATGCGGGTCTGTGGACAGAGAAAATATTATTTAAAAAACAGGAAACTTAAAAAAATTTAACTGAGGCAAACCTTTTCCAACATATCTTATGAGTAAGCACGAATTAAATAAAATTTGTTATATTTTTTACCTTATTGATTAAGGTTTTACTTACAGTGGGTTATGTGCACTCCCATTGGGTCGCCCTTAAAGTCAATTTCAATATCAAATAATTTGCCCTGAAAAGGAAGTTAAATGTTTAAAATGTAAATTAATATGCAAAGCCACAGCTTAACTCATTTAAATGTGTATTACACTCACATATCGACTGGAGTTGTTATTTTTCAAGGTGCAGGCATTGCCCATGGCCTCCAGGAACACATCCGCACAGGTGACGCACTCGCGCATCCTTTGCGTGGGCGACTTGTGGCGCCTGTGCAGCGACGAGCTGGCCGAGGGCGTGGGCGAAACGGAGCTAGGCGGCGGAGGTGGCAGATCACCCAGCACCTTACTCAGCTTGTGTGCATCGTACAGCGATATACGTTGCGTGGAACCCATGAGGGAGCTTCGATCCCGTTCCCGCTCCGGCTGGCTCTCTGACGAGTGCTGGCGCGTCAGGTTAGAGCAGCTGACGCGATGCGAATGCGTCGGCTGGGCGGTGGCTATGTTGGACAGGCGGCATGTGCTGCCTCGCAGCTCATCCCGCTCCTCCTTTTCCAGGCTCTGGGCACGGACGCACTTGCTGTGCCCGCACTGGCGACAGCCGCCATAGACAGAGGGCACAGCATATTTGGGCGAACCCTTGGCAGCCGAGGGCATGGCAGTGCAGGCGCTGACTTGGGTCTGCTGATGCTTGAAGCATGACTTGGTCGGATGCAAGTGGTGGGCATGCGATTCGAGCAGACTGCTGATATTCTCGCTGCTCTTGTGGTGCGAAAAGTCAAAGTCCACGATCTTCTCGCGCATTTGGCGCCTGCTCTGGCGTTCGATGCTTTCGTCCCGCGTCCGCGAACGCTGCGACGGTCCTGGCGAAGGACTCTGTCGTCGTGAAATAGTGGCTGACGTGTTCTCCGCCCGGTTCTTGCATATAATAAAGTTGGCAGTGCCGGAGCAGCTGCTGGAGGCGCGCCTGTGGGCGTGCGTCACCAGACCGCTGGTCGAGCTGATTGAGGACTGCTTGCGCAGGACATTCGGAGTGGCGGGGCAGTGCGAGCGGTCCTGTATATGGGTCAGAAAGTTGACGATCATTTTGAAGGTTTCCGTCTTGCCCGCTCCGCTCTCGCCGGTGAGGAGAATGCACTGGTCCTCGCTTTGATCCTTGAGCGACTGGTAGGCCAGATTGGTAAGGCCATAGCTGGGTGGACAACAGAGAGGAATATAAGAACTGGACATCATGTATACCGGTAGGAATATCTTACATGTGTGGAGGCAGCTGAAAGATGCCCTTGTCGCCATAGTTGCGGACATTGTCCAGAGAGTGCTCGGATATGTGATGATATGGATTCAGAGCCACAACAGAAGTTCCAATGTAGGTCTGCAATAGGGAATTCATGTATTGGAATGTGGACACTTTACAGGACTTGTATTACTCACATATATGTGATCGCGCTTGTAGCGCTGATGGATGTTGTTTATGAAACTATCCTCGGACAGGTTCTCCAGCAGCACCGAGTCCCAGGTGCCGATTTCCTGCTCCATGGCGATTCCCAGCTCCAATTACAACAACATGCACATGCACGGCAGTAGTGACAACAACGGCGACGGCCAGAATCGAGCTCAGCATTTGCATTTGAATACATCAACTGCGAACGGGGCCAAAACGAGAACGGGAACGGTGGCAGGGGGTGGGGGGGTTGTTAATGGCTCCAACAATTGCATAATTTATCGCGGGCCTGCTTGCATCTGGGCGAATCCGTGTTTTGATTTTCTGATTCAATTATTGATTTTCATGTGGCTGGCGAGCAACAGCCTCGAACTAGTGTTCGTGCAGCTATATCCGGCGGATAAGGTCAGGCCCTCTATACCCGTGTCTGCTGGACTCTAGACTGGCCTTTCAGGCCACCGTTTTCGCGAATTATTGCCTTTACTCGCCACGATTTGCACATTTTGTTTACCTTTTCAGAAAATACATTTTGCATCCAGTGGGAACTAGTGATGGCCCAGCCATCGATGACACATTCGATGAGGTTCCCTTGCCAGTTATCGATTACTGTACTCTTTTGAAAAGTATCGTGACTTTGCCATACAAATTTTGAACACAAATATTTAAATGTAGAATACTAGGGAGTTGTACCACAAATTTATAGAGGTAACCCACATATAAATCGGGATCAAATTATCAAAGGTATGAAAATTGGAAGGTTCCCGTTTTATCAGCCATTGGAATTACGAAAAAATCGAACATGAAAATGGGTTAAAATTTTGACCCTCTTTAATTAGAAGGATTTTAATGTAGTATAATAGAGAATTCAACCACAAAATCATAGAGATATCAACCTTTGAAATCGGGATTCAATAACCCAAGTTATGGATTTTGGAAGTGTAGTTTTGGGGTGCCCTACTTCAGTACTCTTTGGAATCACGTATAAACGAACATGAAAATGGGTTAAAATTTTGATAGTCGTTAAAAAGAAAGATTTTAATGTAGTTTAATAGAGAATTCAACCACAAATTCATAGAGATATCAACCTTTGAAATAGGGATCCAATTACCCAAGTTATGGATTTTGGAAGTGCAGTTTTGGGGTGCCGTACTTCAGTACTCTTTGGAATTTCGGAAAAATCAAACATGAAAATGAGTTAAAATTTTGACCCTTGGTAAAAAGAAAGATTTTAATGTAGTATAATAGAGAAATGAACCACAAATTCATAGAGGTATCAACCTTTGAAATCGGGATTTATTTACCCAAGTTATGGATTTTGGAAGTGCAGTTTTGGGGTGCCGTACTTCAGTACTCTTTGGAATCACGTAAAAATTGAACATGAAAATGGGTTAAAATTTTGACCCTCGGTAAAAAGAAAGATTTTAATATAATATAATAGAGAATTCAACAACAAATTCATAGGGATATCAACCTTTGAAATCGGGATTTAATTACCCAAGATATGGATTTTGGAAGTGTAGTTTTGGGGTGCCGCACTTCAGTACTCTTTGGAATCACGTAAAAATCGAACATGAAAATGGGTTAATATTTTGACCGTCGTTAAAAAGAAAGATTTTAATGTAGTATAATAGAGAATTCAACCACAAATTCATAGAGATATCAACCTTTGAAATCGGGATTTATTTACCCAAGTTATGGATTTTGGAAGTGCAGTTTTGGGGTGCCGTACTTCAGTACTCTTTGGAATTACGGAAAAATCGAACATGAAAATGGGTTAAAATTTTGATCCTCTTTAATTAGAAGGATTTTAATGTAGTATAATAGAGAATTCAACCACAAATTCATAGAGATATCAACCTTTGAAATCGGGATTCAATTACCCAAGATATGGATTTTGGAAGTGTAGTTTTGGGGTGCCGTACTTCAGTACTCTTTGGAATTACGGAAAAATCGAACATGAAAATGGGTTAAAATTTGGACCCTCGGTAAAAAGAAAGATTTTAATGTAGTATAATAGAGAAATGAACCACAAATTCATAGAGGTATCAACCTTTGAAATCGGGATCCAATTACCCAAGTTATGGATTTTGGAAGTGCAGTTTTGGGGTGCCGTACTTCAGTACTCTTTGGAATCACGTAAAAATTGAACATGAAAATGGGTTAAAATTTTGACCCTCGGTAAAAAGAAAGATTTTAATATAATATAATAGAGAATTCAACAACAAATTCATAGGGATATCAACCTTTGAAATCGGGATTTAATTACCCAAGATATGGATTTTGGAAGTGTAGTTTTGGGGTGCCGCACTTCAGTACTCTTTGGAATCACGTAAAAATCGAACATGAAAATGGGTTAATATTTTGACCGTCGTTAAAAAGAAAGATTTTAATGTAGTATAATAGAGAATTCAACCACAAATTCATAGAGATATCAACCTTTGAAATCGGGATCCATTTACCCAAGATATGGATTTTGGAAGTGTAGTTTTGGGGTGCCGTACTTCAGTACTCTTTGGAATTACGGAAAAATCGAACATGAAAATGGGTTAAAATTTGGACCCTCGGTAAAAAGAAAGATTTTAATGTAGTATAATAGAGAATTTAACCACAAATTCATAGAGATATCAACACTTTGAATCGGGATTCAATTACCCAAGTTATAGATTTTGGAAATGTAGTTTTGGGGTGCCGGACTTCAGTACCTGTTGGAATTACGGAAAAATCGAATATAAAAGTGGGCTAAAATTTTGACCGTCGGTAAAAGGAAAGATTTTAATGAAGTATAATAGAGAATTCAACCACATGTTCATAGAGGTATCCCACATAGAAATCGGGATACAATAACTCAAGTTATGGAGTCTATAGGTGCAGTTTTTGGTTTCCGTTCTGAAAGCCAAAAAATCGAACATCAAATGTTTTAAAATACAAATTTTAAGGATTATAAGTGAATTCGATTACTTTTGCCAGGGTATTGCAGGGTCGGTGTTTAACAAAGCGATTATTTTTGTAGTCGACGGATCTCCCATCCCTATTATTCGCTAAAGAATGTAAAAATGACCATGAATACCGACGAACGAAACTTTAGATCCAGCTACTACGAGAAATGCCTGATTAACAGCGTCGAGGAGAAGAAGTCGCTGAACAAGCTGCTCCAGGATGACATCCGCAACCTGAACAAGTTGAAACAGTTCTGCATGAACTACACGGTGCCCAACATACACAGGAGCTATCTGTGGGCTTTGGTCATGGGCATCCTGCCGCTCCACAAGGCGTCCACGGCCTACATTCGCGACCAGAGGCGCGAAATGTACGAGGACCTGCTGCGGGCCGTGATTGTACTCCGGTGTGCCGAACAAAAGGAAAAGGAGTTGGTCATGCACACCATGTGGCTCCTGGAGTCCAATCGGCTGTGGCACGGCAGCTCCAGTGCCAGTCTTCAGGCGGACGACATACACTTCATCGAGATTGTGCGAACCCTGCTTCAGATATTCAACGACGACGTGGAGACCTACTGGATTGCCAAGGGATTTTACAAGTACACCCGCGAGCTGAAGAAGGAGTGCGTCAAGCTGAAGGAGCAGACGCAGATTATGCTCAAACGGGAGGATCAGTCGTTGTTCAAGTGTGTTTCTAAATGGCTAGAATAATGCCTCCCAACTGATTTTTGTGCTTTTATTTTAGCCACCTGGAGGAGCTGGGCCTGTTTGATGGCAACTCAACGCTGCTGGACAACTGGTACATCACCTGCTTAGCTGGAGTCATCTGCGAGACTGTTTTAGTCAAGATCTGGGACAAAGTTTGTGGCGGCTCCCGTAAAATTGTCGTTTTCCTGTTTGTCGAACTGGCGAAGGACATTAAGTCCCTGATACTCAAGCAGAAAACCCTGCCAGACTTGAAAAGACTGATAGAAACGGTAGGCAAATAAACCAATAATTGATTAAAGCCCTGACTAATCAAAAATCCTCCTCAGGTTAAGGATCTCGATGGCGTCATTGTAAACAAGGCCATCAAATCGCTGCAAAACAACAGCAGCGAAGTCGAGTACACGCACTAAGTAAATCTACAACATTTTTATATTGGACATGTAAATAGCGAAATCAACTAAATGTATTTGAAGACCACGTCCTTCTTGTCACCCACCGTCTGCAGTTCCAGCGTCACGGGGCACTGCATCCAGTAGGAGAGCAGCTCCTCCGTGTACCCAATAAGGAAGTACATTTTGCGGGGGGTGATCGCCTGTCGGATGAGGGCCGCAATCCTAATGGTGTTGTGCTGCCGCTTGATGATGATCTCGGAGCAGACGAGGGCGTGCCAGGTGCCGGTGACGAACTTTCGAATAAACACATCCTCGATGGCAGTCTGCGACGGACGCAGGGCATCCTTCAGCGTGGCTAAAGAGAGAGCGACATGAAGAAGAATCCTTAATAAACTGTCTCCTATAACTCACATGTGTTCCACGAGTTCCAGGACTTGCGGTGGCCAATGAAATGCGGAGGATTGGCCATCTCGTAGGTGAGCGGCCTGTTCCGCTTTGTGGTTATGCGGTATCGTCCGGACTGCACGCGACAGCATACGGAGCTGGTGTGGATGCTCGACCGGCTGAGTTGCTGCACCTCGGCCGCCACCTGGGGCACCAGCTGCAGGGAGAGAGGGGCGTTTACAATTTAAATTGCCTGGATTTGTCTATTATTTAACTCACCTTTTTCAAAAAGTTCATTATTCCGGCAGAAACAATTTGCGTCCAGGAACAGCTGATGGCGTGACGTAACGGTTTGCTAGAGGTGGA
Source organism: Drosophila biarmipes (assembly GCF_025231255.1). Classification (NCBI taxonomy): domain Eukaryota; kingdom Metazoa; phylum Arthropoda; class Insecta; order Diptera; family Drosophilidae; genus Drosophila; species Drosophila biarmipes. The sequence continues at coordinate 23,746,871 of NC_066616.1, read as the reverse complement.
CAGGGGCTTACGAGTATATTCGATTATTTTTGGTTTCAAATTTACGAAAGTTGTCAATGTTGAAAACATTGCAATATAGTATATGTTATGTTAAAAAACATATATTTAATACACAAAACAATCTTTTTAAGATCATTTTCTTTTAATTCCGAATTAAAACCTGAAGGATCTCGATAACTTTGAATAAGTATCGATTTCTTATTAGTCCTAAGCTGGTAGGTGTTGGTAAATATAGCTTCCATAATATCTAATGAGCTTACAGCTAAATATTTTTGTTTATTGAAAACATGTTTCTTGTTCACATTAATGTTTGACAGCTTGAAAATTAAAATGTTAATTACTTGATTGTTGAGGATTAAAAAGTTAATTAAAAGGGATCAGCCCATCTATTAGTACCTGAAAATAGCAGAGTTTGGCTATAAAATAGCTTAATCGACATCTCTGGAGCGCTGAGCCTGCGCGCTTGGAAAATGGCTTAAACGCATCTCGAACAAAGATCGAGGATCTCCGATCGAAAGGAACTACCTGTTGGAGTGACCTCTTCCAGAAGCAACCCTGACGAAGGTCCCTTCCTGGAACTCCTGATTTTAATTCCCTTGCTGTCGAGGATTTAGAGCGCATACATTTGAAGCCATGACGCTGAACGAGAGCGACGCCACTCGCCTGGAGTTGACGCGCAACTTCCTGGAGCTGTCGCGCAATCCGGAAACCTGCACCGCCCTGCGCAGTTCCGACTGCATCCAGCTGCTGGTGCAGATCCTGCACGCCAACGACGAGGGCCTCTCCACGGCGCGGAAGTACGCCAGCCAGGCGCTGCACAACATTGTGCACAATCATCCGGAGGAGAAGGAGCGCCAGCGGGAGGTGAAGATGCTGCGCCTGCTGGACCAGATCCTCGACTATTGTAACTTCCTGCGCACCCAGCTGCAGAGCGGGGGCGAAGCCATAGCGGATGATGAGGATCGCCATCCACTGGCGGCCATGAAGCTCCTGATGAAGGCCAGCTTTGACGAGGAGCACCGCCAGACCATGTGCGAACTGGGAGCTCTCAAGGCAATACCCAATCTAGTGCACCTCGATCATGCCGTCCACGGACCTGCTGCCGGCAGGGAACAGTGCAACGCCCTCCGGAGCTACGGCCTTATGGCCCTCACGAATCTCACCTTTGGAGACGAGAACGTCCACAACAAATCCTATCTGTGCGGTCAGCGGCAGTTCATGGAGGTGGTAATTGCCCAACTGAACACGGCTCCAGATGAACTGCTTCAGGTGGGTTATCTCTTCAAACTTAATATTCGAACCTTAAAAACACAACCTAAATTCTGTAGGTCCTGGCTGGAGTGCTTCGTAATCTCTCCTGGCGCGCGGACAAGCATATGAAGACCATATTCAACGAACTGGGCACGGTGACATCCTTGGCTCGAGCAGCAATGCAAAACAAGAACGAGAACACCCTAAAGGCCATACTCTCTGCTCTCTGGAATCTTTCCGCGCACTGCAGCACCAACAAAGCGGAGTTCTGCGCAGTGGACGGAGCACTGGCCTTCTTGGTGGGAATGCTCAGCTACGAGGGTCCGAGTAAAACCCTCAAGATCATCGAAAATGCCGGTGGCATCTTGCGAAATGTATCAAGTCACATTGCAGTGTGTGAGCCATACCGCCAAATCCTGCGGCGGCACAATTGCCTGGCCATTCTGCTGCAGCAGTTGAAGTCGGAGAGCCTCACCGTGGTGAGCAACTCCTGCGGCACTTTGTGGAACCTATCGGCGCGCTGCCCCGAGGATCAGCAGTACCTTATCGATCACAATGCCATTCCCCTGCTGCGCGCTTTGATTAGCTCAAAGAACTCCATGATTGCCGAGGGCAGTGCTTCCGCTTTAAAGAATCTGGTGAATTTTAGAGCCACCCTGGAGCTGATGCCCAATGGGGATGGTGGATCCCTTCCCCTGGACAAAGAGTCTGGCCTTGGTGGCACCCTGCCTCGGAGGTTCAGCTCTCTGCGTCTCAGCTCGAATCCCACAGGATCGCTGAAAAAGGTACGACCTTCTACTGTGAGCACAACTGGTTTCCTGAACAGAAAGTGCGAGAGTCGCGAGTCCATTTACTCGGGAAAGTCTGACTCCAAATACTCAACCAAGTCGGAGGGGGCGAAGAATCCCTTTGAGATAGTTACACCGACGGAGGAGCAGCCCATCGACTATTCCATGAAATACATGGAGCATAAACCCAGTAGCAGTAAGAACTTTGAAATTGACTTGGACCAGCCCACGGATTTTAGTGCTAGATATAAGGAGAGACGATCCGTTCAGTCGGCACAGCCGGAGATAAAGACGGAGACCAATGAAATTAGGAGCAATGAGCTGCAGCTGGCCAAGTCCTCCTCGGCCACGGAGCTGCGAAATGGTCCGGGTCTAGTGGCGGTTTCAACAGCCAAGCAGAAACTGGCCACCGAAGCGGAGACGGAAACTGCAGAGCGACCGATCAACTATTGCGAGGAGGGAACCCCCGGAAGCTTTAGTCGCTTCGACTCCCTTAACAGCTTGACGGAGAAAGCGGAAAAATGTATGGCGCCGAAGACACCAACAAAACATGTAGCGCAGCTGGGACCACTGGACAGGAATACGCCACAAAACATAGACTCCGCGCTGGAAACTCCTCTTATGTTTTCCCGCCGCAGCTCAATGGACTCACTGGTAGGCGACGACGAGACCATTGCCTGCGAGGATAATGGATCCGTGATCAGCGAGTACAGCCGAATGCAGAGCGGCGTCATCTCTCCCTCGGAGCTGCCGGATTCACCAACGCAGAGCATGCCACAGTCGCCGAGGAGGGATAGAAAGATGCCCACTCAAAGTAACGCGGAGACACCTGATCGGAAGCCTGCCAATGTGTTCGAGGACAAGCTCAACAGATTCCATGTGGAGCACACGCCTGCTGCCTTCTCTTGCGCCACTAGCCTAAGTAATTTGAGCATGTTGGATGACTCCAATGCCAACGCCGTTCGAGAACAGCGTACGAATGATATTAATGGAAATGGAGATGCTCCACGTAGTTATTGTACTGAAGACACTCCGGCTCTGCTTTCCAAGGCGCCGAGCAACAGTGATCTTTCTATTCTATCCATACCTAACGATTTGAATGCCAACGAAGAGGTGCAGCCAGTGCCTGCGCCACGAGCTGATGTGCCCGGCATGGACACTCGGATGCCGGCTGAGGACGCCATCTCGAAAATGCGCTGCGGCGGCAGTGCGTTGCCCAGTTATCTGCCAGTGTCGGATGAGATGAGCAAGTACTATGTGGAGGACAGTCCCTGCACGTTTTCGGTCATCTCTGGACTTTCCCATCTAACAGTGGGATCCTGCACAGCAGGGCCGGTTTCGAAGCTTCCGCTGAGGAATCCTGAGGAGACGCAGGCCCCCAAGCTTCCTCCCAGACGCAGCGCTGTCCAGGGGGAAGCAGAGCCGCGTCTGCCGCCGAAGAAAAGTGACTCGCTGAGCTCACTCTCCATGGACTCGGACGATGACTGCAATTTACTCAGTCAGGTAAGACCAGTGATAATGGTTCACAAGAGAATGTGTATATTTCATTCACAAATTGTTTGGTTATAGTTTTACAAAGTATTGTAAGACACTTAAGAACAAGTGACTCACCGAAATACAGTTACTTCTTAGAGAATTACATCCTCCAAAATTATAAATATATTTTTCTTGATAGGCCATTGCGGCAGGAAGCTGTCGACCCCAACCGAGTGGAGCCAGTACCACGTCCAGTCTGGCCAACACCAGCACCAGCACTCTTTCCAGGACAAATGGAGATAAGAAGCAGCCGGAGGATGGTGATAAACCAAACTACAGTTCGGATGACTCGCTGGACGACGAGGACGATGATGCCAGGTCCAAGTCGCTCTTCGAGCAGTGCATTCTGAGCGGCATGCACAAGTCCAACGACGCCCTGGAGTCGGAGGGTGAGCCGCCGGGGCAGCGACAGGAGACCAGTGCCCGGGATCGGTTTGTCAGCAACCAGGTGCGCCAGATTGAGTCCATGCTAGCCGGGCGTCAGCACTAGCAGCGGATGGGAAGGTTAATTGAGAAGCGCATGCATTTGTTGTTTGGTGGCTTTTAATCTTGTCTATGCAATAATATTCTCACGGTCTCAATTTTCCTATAGTTCAGATTAAAAATTTGCACTTAAATTTAACTCTCCAACACGTGTAATATTATGTCTACCCTCTCACGGAAAAATTAAGGAAACTAATAAGGGGTGATACGAAATGGGATACAGTCGGAAATATAAATAAAAGTTGGGATCAACTGAGGTCCGTCCGGGATGCTCCTAACATGATGCTTTGATGGACTAGCGCGAGAGGCTGAAGAGCTCAGTAGAAACGTTTTCGCGCATTGCGATCCTTGAAGTAGGAGATGGCGAAGATGGCCACTGCGGCAGCCACGACCACCACAAACAGCAGGATGAAGAAGATCTTGGCATTCGACATGCCCGGCTTGGGATCCTCCTTGTGCTCACGCGGGGGCTCAAAAGTCTTGGCATTCGGTACGATATTGGTGCGCCGGATAATCTCGTCGTGCTGTGAATGAAAGAAAATGATGGTTTAATGAACAAGTAAAGTAAAGCTGGTTTTGAGTAATATAATACTCATAAAGCACTCATCTTTATCGTGTGTGCTCGAAAACATTTTTATAGCTTTTGAAAGATTAATACGATTTAAATGCATTATGAAATTGAACAATGTGTTTGACGCCTCCTGCTAAATTATAGCAAGTTTGTGCAATTAAAAACAAGTTGACTCTCATTTTAGAAGCTTGTTCCCAAGCAATAATATATACATATATAGAAACTCGACCCGGCTTTTGGGTTCCTTGCACTCTTAAGCCGATAAGCAGGCATATGAGTAATGCGTATTCCCCTTCCGAGGTTTGGCAAACACATGTGAACTTACGTTGACGTTGGAATCCAGGTCGTAGAACTTGAAGCTGTGGATGTCGTGATTATCGGACAGATCACCCGTCGTCGCAGACATGCCGAAGTGATAGCCCGTGGGAAGCTCAACGTTAGCAACCACAAAGCAGCTCTTCCACTCGTTGCGATTCTCCAGATCCGTAGATACCGAAAGAATGTCGTTCTCGTATCGGATGCTGACCAGCGTCTCGTACTCCACATTGCGGAAGCGAACTTCACAGCCGGCCAGCTGAGTGTGCGTGCCATCGCGATCGTGGTCGTAGCTCCAGCTGCCATTGTTCACCATGGCACTGAGATAAGGATGTTGGTGCTACAAAACGCAAGATTAGTAAAGGATTTTCCATAGCCCTTGGCGTTCCTACATTGTGTGGACCGTTGTGATTGCTGTAGGTGTCCAGGATGATGGCCAGCCCGGAGAAGTGGTCTTTGCTGCCAAAGACCGGTCCTGTTTGCATGCGCTCCTTGGTGTACCAAATGGCAAAGCCGTCGCCAAAGAGTTCAGAGCCCTTGCCGTGCACCTTGAAGCCCACATGAATCTCCCAGTTGCGCGTCATCACGGGCTGCGGATTAGGCACAACAGACATTAGACTCAAAAGGTCAGCGGTAGGGAACCCCGGCTTACCGAGTAATTCCAAAGGGCGCCGCTCTTGGACTGCAAATCCGTCGTCAGTCTTATGTAGTTGCTGGTCACCATTGTGTTGCCCAGGAAGTCCCAGTGTGGCAGGATCACGCCCACGCCTGCAACGGAGAGGGCCAAGCCACGTTAGAGGTACACGTACTCCGCCTTATCAGAACGCTTAATTACCCACCTTGGAATGGACGCACCAAGCTGTGCTCCCGCTTCATGTAGTCCGGCTCCCTGGGGCTATCCTCGCCGAGCACCGCTAAGGCGGCAACGAGGAGCGCCAGTAGAGCCAGGGAACAGTGTGCGAGCGACGGATTGGTCATGGCTCCCACTTGGATGAAACGGAAAACATACACGGAAAATAATATTTGCAGACTATTTTTTTTCGCCGGCCTATTAGTGGTGGGCAACTGTGAGTCACTGACTGTGATTGGCAACTATCGACTGTCTATCGATGGTTAGTCATGATTGCATTAACAGAGCGCAACTTTTGGAATGACCAATAACATAGCTCTGTTGCCAGCGTTTGGTTTTTCTTTAAAAAAAATAAATGAGAAACCAAAGATAAACTTTTAACACGGAAATTACGTCTTTATTCTCGCTAGCATAGTAATAGTCACATACTGTGACTAGCAATGCTCAGCGCCTATCGATTGTTACTCACTTGAAGTGCTGAGTTGTTATCTAAACTGCATATCGACCGTTATCAACTTTAAATATTCAATTCCTGTCTGTTACCTGGTTTTCAAAAATTGTGTTTATCAACAATCAATCAAAAATGTTTTATTAAACGGCAAATAATATATATAAAAGAAAATATTAAAAGCACATAAACTAAAACGTTTTAATGTTATATTAAAGCTTACAAGCTGGCGTCTTCTTCCTTTTAGGATAACGTCTTGCATTTTTTTAAATTAAAAAACACGTTAGTAATCTTTATTTTCAGTCGTTCGTTGATGTATTTTTTCATTTTTTTTAGAAAGAGCTGCCTTTTTCTTTTTATTTGTCAAATATCAAGAAAAACTGGACTTAAAAGTTGTAGGTAATTCAACTTTTTTATAAATTTAAATGATAGATATATTTGTGTAGATGGAATAAGTCACAAAAATAACAAATATTTTAAAGGAATTTCACAGTAATTAAGCTCTAATATCTAAGATTAAAGTAATTTTCATTTCCAATTTTGTTTTGTTAAAGATGTTCAGTATAATGGCACAATTTGCAGACTCAAGCGGAAGTGCAGCTAAGACTGCGAAATTGATGAATGCAAATTATTGTTTTGGACAGCTTGCCCCCTCACTTTGGCGCCTAATTCACGCGTCCAACCTGTTTGCATATCAATAAGTTTGCATCGGATTACAGCGCCAACAACGCACAGCCAGTTTGTCATGATGTGAGGCGTTTTTATGGCTTATTGCACACGCACATTGGCGCCTTCACGCCTCGGGTCTTTCGGCTCTCGGATCTTGCATCTTGGATCTCCAAGCTCGAATCTCGCGAGTCAAGTGGTGGAAATCGGGGCGGGAAAACCAGTTCCACAGCGCCAAGAGTTTTCCTCCTCGGCGTGCGTTTGATGCCAACTTTTCGGGGTCATTGTCAAGGTCGCTGGTCGTGAGAATATACGACAAATAAATGCAAATGCAGCAGGAACTTTGGAATGCAGCTGCAGCGGATCGGCTCAGATCGCATTGGAATTATAATCACCGATTCAAATGCACATTTGGGCACAATTAGCCGTGCTAGCGGCTAACGGTGCAAGATGTGTGTGTCACCTGTGAAAGGCGGCGGAGATTCGCGGAGGTTGCTTCCTCAACACGCCGCTAATTGGCATATAACGTGCCTAATTATATCAGTCATTTATGAAATCATTTCACTTTTCACCTCTCTCGCGGCAACTGCAACCACACAGCTGCAGTGTATCTGAGCCAGTTTCCGCCGAGATATATGTACTCTCGACTCATTCGTTCTTGTCGCCCCGCAGTATTTGACTCACGCGTGCGATCGAGATCGACTTCCTCATGGATTCGAGTGAGATATGGCGGTTATTTTGGTGACCAGCATTTCGGGGAGTGGCGGCCTTTGAAAAGCTCCCTAACGAAAGTGGCTGATAGCCATGATTAATCGCCCCTCGGGTCAGAGTTTCCCACCCAGGATGTGGCAATTATCATGGCTAGACCATCGCATCACGGTTTATTTATAGAATAGCTATGTCGAAGATAGAATCTGGCAATTAGTAGCTCGCTTAAAACCTCATTTATAAACTACGGCTATCGGCTGTCATGTGCGGACAAGTTCAGGCCCAAACAAGCCGCACTTTTCAATTCCTCAATTCCTCAAAGAGGCAATAACCTGCGGGCCAGGCCAATACAGGCCAAGTCTGAGGCCGCATGGTGATTGATAACCTGCTACCGCTGAACACTGGCTACCAAGCAAAAAGGAAAAAAGCAAAGAAAGCCAGGCCAAGCCAAAAGTACGCGCAAGGCAATTGGCTAATTGATTCAGCATAAATCAATGGCAATCAACAATTAGCCGCATTAATTGCCTCGCTTACAGCAATTGAAACTGAACTTGACCCTCTCGCCGTGGAGTGGAGTGAAGACAATGCAAAAACCGTGGAGAAGAGAACAGAACGGAAGGCCAGTAAGGCAATACCCTGGCCAAATGTTTGGGGTTCGATCGCGGGGCTAACTGGGGGATACCCTAGATTACGCTAAAAGTCAGTCTATACAGCTCACCAAAAACTAGATTTACGCACTCTTGATATTATCCTAAATAAACCATAACTTACTGAAGCCAAACTTGTTAAAAGTGATAAATTACTAGATAAAAAGGGTTGATTATATGAACTAATATATGCTCTTAATTGGTGAAACATAAATATTAATAAATAAAGTGCATTCTAAGTTGTAATAGATATTTAAAAAAAATGTTCTTAATATTAATACTCTTTTCTATATATTCTTTTAAGTTATGAAACCATTAAAATAATAAATAACTTGACAAAAAGAATGAAAACAATATAAAAAGTATCTTTAGCATAAGTTTATTGAAACTAAAATATGATGAAATACAAGTTATGTAATAGATATTTTCTATATCTTCTTTACCTTTTCCAAGATTTGCTAAATGGATAGTTAATATACTCTTTGTCTGAGAAACCCAATCCTTTAGCTGCTGCAACCCTTTGTGAAGAGTATCGGCTATTAGCCAATCGCTTCGACTTTGGCGGTTGCAGCCAGCCAAGGAGCTTTTGTGGCCAGTTGAGATGTGAACTTGAACTTGCTCCAGCCTCCCTTCCCCCTCCCCTGACTGCCGTCCCCCCTGTTTGTCGCATAAAAAGCAAAAAACATAAAAATCCAACTCGAACGCATTGCTGGCATAGCAGCAAACAAGTGTGCAAATCGTATAAGATTAAAGCTAATCAAGCATGACAGGCATTCCTCATGAATTTCGCATTTATTGCTTTTTTCTGTAAGGGCCACACACGTCAGCAAATGTCAATCGTTTAACGGACTTAATAGACTTAAAGATGCCGCCGTGTGCCACAGAGCATAGAACCCCACGCTTCCGGCTGAGAACGCGCGCATTGTGATCTTATAATTATGATTCAGATTATGCATATTTGCCACTATTAAATACTCGAGAAGCGAGCGTAACGTAAATTGTCATTCAAAATCAAGCGAATATCCAGCGAATTTCACGGTCAAGTGGAAGTGTCAGAGGCGGAAATGGCCAAACGGGGCTGTTGTAGTGGTACGTTTTTCACCTGCCTGCAAGTCAAGGTGTTGCCAGCTTTCCAATTACATATGCTAGATACACCGATTTGCATAGGCAGCAGCAGCAGCTGATCGAGGCGACCCGTTTGTGCACCCAAACCGAAGCCAAAACTGGTTACCGGAACCAAGACGATGAATATTGATTCGCTAGAAAGTTGAATTCGCCACTGCTGCACTCTGGCCACCGACATCGCACCGATTCCCTTGCAGAGAACAAACATCACGTGGCCGGGGGTGAATGCAAAGCACCATACCCCCATAGAGCACGTAGACCCAACAGTGCAAGCCAAAGAAAAAACTCACTCAAATCGCCAGCTGAAAAGCCACTCAAAACAAACGCACGGCTGCGCCGTCGACGGCGGCAGAGATCGGGCCATGCTTTATATAAAATCAACTGAGCATATCTGTTGGAATTCATTAAACGTTTTACCGCACAGGCCGACGTACAGCGGTTCGAGATCCGAGATCCGAGATCCAAAAATCCGAAAATCCAAAAGCCCGAGAGCTCCACCGTGTAAGACCCCAGCTTTTTGGAGTGCTCCGCAGTGCGCACAGCCTTTGGCTTCAGTTTTTCCTGGCTTCGCGTGCTCGTCGGTTGTCATCCATAAATAACAAAGCATAAAAAAAAACACAAGCCCATCAAAATAACGCATTACGACACTCGAAACCTAAGAATTTAGCAAGCAAACGTAAAAAACTAATGAAATACCAAACGTTTATAGAGGCTAAAAAAACCGTTTTCGTGTTAAATAAAAAGTGCCAGTGCTAAACTCTGATATAATTTAAATATTTGCTAACTAATTGCAGTTTCCCACACGCTCACACACCTTAGCGCAGCTCAATCAAACAGCAAATATGAAATTCGTAAGTATTTTTTTTGGTATTTTTTCGTTGCACTTTGTGCAGCAAGTTCGTTGCCTAAGTCTTTCGTTTTTCGCCACAATTGTCACAGCACTTTTGCAGCGGTCGCTAATGCCCCGTAATTGTTAACACGTTCGAGCCTCGTTTGAGTCTCGTTTAGGCCGCAAATGAAGTCAACTATTTCGGTTTGACAGTTGCCAAATGACTGCCGCCGCGGCATTGTTCGCTGCCCAAGAATTTTTATTTTTATTGGGCCCTGGCACTCTAATTTATGGTCCGCAGAGTCGTGTGTCAGCGGGCCATGAAAGCCAGGCCACCGCCTCAATAGATCTCCATAGATCTCTCTATCCATATAAGCCATATACCCCAGTTTATGTGCATTATTTGACCGGCGACCAGTGACCATCCGCGTTCAAGGCGCCGAAAATGTGATGGAAATTTGAATTTCGAATGCGTATGGCCAAAATATGCATAACTCAAACAAGGTTTCTCGGCATAATTCGATCTTGATAGCTGCGACTAGGAATGCTGCCCAATCTAAATATTTGATCTGAAACATTTCTTTTAATTTCCCATAAAAGTCTGTATTTCGTAATTTTGCATTTTCACTTTCGTTTGATTTTTTTGAAGAAACCGGATGGTTTTAATCATCCCATTAAAATGTTATTGCTTTAAAATGGAAAACATTCCCACTCAATTTAAAACAAAATTTCATTTCACTCGGGCAATAATTCTTTTAATAAATCTTTACTCTAAATTTAATTTTTATTATTTTCCTTATGGTATTATTAAAATTCCATACAACTTGTTAAAGAAATATTTTTACAAGCTGCTAGAGTGAAGTCACTCAAAAGTAAATATTAATATTCCAAATTTCACAACTGCTAAGTGATTTGGAGATTTCCAGCGTCTGATTAGTCACTTCAAGATCAAATAAAAGAGCTTTACTTAGTTAATTTAAATGGGCAAAGCCAAGAGGTTCATTCAACTAATTTTCATAAACGCTTGCCTTTTTTCCCATCAGATTCTGAATCATGTCCCCGTTTATGGGTCAATGAAACGCAAAATTATGGTAGTAAACGTATTTAATAAGAAGTCCAAACAGTTTCCGCCACGCAGTTTATAATCAAGTCGAGTAGCCCGCAATTACATGGGAAAACGCACGCAAAATCGCAGGCGTGCGGGCAAAAAGTCAGAAAAAACACAAAACTCTCAAGTTCACGATGAAGGCCACGGAGATCTCGGATCTGGCGGGGATTTCGGGTAGTGGGCATAGGGGATCCGGAGTGCGCAGACAGCGGGCAGACAGCTCGGACAAGAAAACGAGCCGAAAAAACGTGCTTGGGCATGCGTTTTGTAACTTAATTGAAAAGTGCGATACACACGCGCCAATGGCCAAAAGCTAAGAGCTGAAATGCCAAAGCCAAGACCAATTGATATGGCCACTCCGCTGGCCGGCTGACCAACTTCTCGGCTCCAATTGCGTGTCCCAAGCCGGCTCTTGGCCAAAAAAAAATGGGGAAAACATAAAACCAAAACCCAGATGCAGTCATGAATGAATCAAATGAACCGCAACGGTGCGTGGAAAATGGCAAGAAAAAACGAGACAAGCTCAAAATCGAACTTAAACATTATAAAAACGCAAGCGTGCAGTGCATAGGAAAATCTGGCCTGGGCTTATGCAACACTCCCCGAGCTTGGGGTGCTGAAAGGGGGCATCTATCCAGGCAAACTGGCACCCTGGGAAACCGCAATCAACGTCGCTCTCGATTAGGATTCGACCATGCACACGAACAAGATTTATTAATTGCTCCCAGACAACTCAGTTAATCGCTCCGGCTCAGCTCCAGCAGATGTCCGTCCAGATCTCAACTTACCATGCAGTATGGCTATGCCAACCTACAATGTAGCTGCCTTTTGCGTGTGGAAATTCAAATTAATTGCCATACGTACTCGTACCGTTTGATGTCGCATTTTGTGTAGTACGCTGTATTTCGGTTTTCGGATCTGGGTCTTTGGCTCCGGTCGCGCTTGGCTTCCCCCTAATGAAGATGTCACGCCGGAAAGTGCCGATTGCCCAATGACCAAGTACGGGGACGACGACAAGTCCACCAGTCCACTCCATGCATAATTACTCGTGGCGAAGCCAGGGCTTTTGCTTTTTGTTGGATCTTAGTTGGCATTTTGGCTTTAGCTTTGCGCTCTGGGTCAACAAATTCTGTATAAATATTGGTTAAATTACAAAATGTATCATTAGAGCATCAATCAAGATTTTTTAATAAGGTTTTTAAAGGATACTTACTTTTTGTATTTAAAACAATAGGAAATATTTTTTTCATAACTCTTAATTTTTTCAAGAAAACTCCTTAATATTTAATCTTTTTATAACTTCCCCATTAAAGTGGAAATATATAACTCACTAAAAATAACAATTTAAATAACCAGTTAATCTTATATTTTCACTTCAGAAGTCACTTTAAAAAATTAAATGTAACCAAGTTAAATAAATACTCGTTAATCCTTGATAAATAACTCTAAGATAGCAGCTTTTTGGAAATGTCTCAGAAACTACAGCCCAACCTCTTCCAAGGAGGCGCATTAAAGTCAGCTTTTGTGCAGCGTTGAACACTCTGGTTTCTCGACAGGAGTGGGACATTCCGATCCCGAGCAGGAGACACCGCCTCTGGGGCTCCAGGCCTTGTCATTCGATATCATCCCATCGGACTGAGCGGGCTGGACAATTTTTATTATGCTTTTCTGTCGCTGGACGGCGATTAGCGTTGGAGTTCGAATGGGATATCAGGCTCTGGGCTGTCGCAATAGCACGACTCCAGAGCGGGACTCGGATAGCCAGGTGACCGGCCAGGCAGCCGTGTGTCCATGTAGTCAGTCACTCAGTTGGCCAGTCGTCAGGTCAGTCAGTCGCCTCCACGGTGGAGTAGCCATGGCAAGTGCATGCCATATGTACACATGTCCAGTTGGTGGCTCACAAAAAAAACACTGCCCACATGCCATGGTTTTCGAGTTGCGAAAAGTATGGTATTTGTGCCTTTAGATACTCGCGCTCCATTACCATATTTATGAGGCATGTGCGTCGTCGTCGTTCGGCGCTGTGTTTGGCATTTTGTCAGACTCTAAACGATACAAATTTGCCCGACTTGCAGCTGGAAACCAGTTTGAACTTGAACCCATTTCACTGGCAGGAAAAAGGAAAATCTAGAAACCGAAGTATCACGATTCTCACGCTGCCACGACGGCTGGCGAACTGCAATTTGCACTTCCTAGCCAAATTGATGTTTAATAATTCAATTACAATTGACAATAGATTGGGCAACAATCGGCCGGGCAGCTGGCCACGAAGTCGCCGACTGACTCCATTTCCCACCTATTAAACGCAATTCAAAGTAATTTGAAGCGGCGCTTGTTGTTGGTTTTGGGTTTTCCTAGCTTTTCCTCTAGCCATGGTGGTGTTTTTTCTCTGTTTCGGGGCTGTCAGCCAGTTGCACCTACTACATCCAACACTTTGCACCGATCCAGCTTCGGACAAGCGGCGTTATTTGCGTTTTGGGGGAGCTCCCAGCTCACAGCTCCGAGCTCCCAACTCCCCAGCTTCCGTGTTGAAAGTCAGCCAAATTGTTGCTCAATCGAGCATTGACCCTCTGCCGAAAATGAGAAAAAAGCGGAAAAAAAGAAGGCGTTGTTGCTATCGCCAACAAAAGATAACAATAATAACTCGTGTTCGGGGGCCCCGAGTTCAATTGTCTCGCTCCAATCACATTCACTTTTCCATCTGCGATGCGAAAACTCCATCACCTGAAATTAATTACGCTCGAATGGACAAACGACCAGCCAGGCGAATGACAAATCGGTTAAAGTTTAAATATAAACAAGATAAATTAGCAGCTGCTCGCCTGCCACCTGGGTATCCATCAGCCTTTTAGCTTTTCCCCAGTGAGTCATGCAAATTTTCGGGGGTCTAACTTCTGAGCCAACTCGGAATCATTGAATGTGCCACCGTCTAGCAAGAAAAATAATTTATTTTAAAGCACGAATTAAAATCAAATTGAAAATATGAAGGGTGTTGGTGGAGGAAAAAGGAGTAAATACCTCTTGGAAAGTGTCTAAAGTAGAGCAGTCTCGTAAAGTAAGACTGTCGAGTAGTGAGGCTTAAACAATCCTTAGTCAAGATCTATAAACTATGATAAGTGATAACCAATAAGCAATTAATTAAGTGGAAAATTGGAAGGGGACAATGCTAAACTGGGTAATGATGGCTTTCAAATACACTTGGTATATAAATTGGGAAGATAATATCATACTAGATACAGATATTAATCTCAAACTGTAGAATTTTAAGGAATTTAACATTATAACAAACCCAAAAAATAATTTAAATGTTGTTATCCAATATTTTAGTTTCTTTAAAATTATATTTTGTTCAAGAATTTAATTTTTAGGGATGAAAGATAATAATAAACTTAATACATACCATATAACATTTTATTTGTGTAGTTCTGCAGAATTCTACAAAATAAAACGTACTTACTTAACTCATTACAAGTCGCTTTAAGTGACTTTTAGGGACCACAAATAAGGGATATTTAGTGTAGAACAGCTCTTTATAATTCAGATTAATGTACTTTAAACTGTCAAAACACAAAGCCCACTTTGCAGGTGAGACTCCTTAAGGAAAACCCAGATTACAAGTCAATTTTTATTCAATTTCAACTGCCACAAGAGTCGGCTTGCAGGGATTTGCAGGTAGTAAGCGAGTATATCTGCGGCATGACAAAGCTATTATACCCCGAATCCATGGGCTATCAGCGTTCGGGGCTAACGAGACAATGTAGCGATCGTCGTCTGTCGCCCGCGTCCGTCCAAGGTGCTCCGTGCAGCTCCATGGTGCTCCAGCTCCGAGTGGCTTAGTGATTTCTTACCTGGCTTTTTATTTGGCTTTGTATGCGCTGGCACGCTCACATGTTGCTGCACTTAATCATTGTTTGTGGGTGGGTGGATTTTATTTTCGCATGAGCCGCCGTTGGCCAACAGTGAAAAACAGCTAAAGTGGAAAAAAGGAGAAAAAGCAGCCACCGATATTTGAATTGTGTGTGTACTTTTTGTGGTGTGGTTTCTGCTGCTCCGCCAGAGTGTTTTATGGCAGTCCAAGCAGTTCCAATTACGAAATCATATCTAAGGTCATTTGTTCGGCTAATTTGTCGGAATTTCAGTGGGAGCAGGGGTGGGTCGGTGGCCCAGGAAGACCGCAGGCACTGCGCCCAATCTCACCCACTAATTAGCCCCAATTAAAAGCCACTAAATTAGCAAAAGCGATTACTTTCAATTTCGGCAGCTGTGGGGCTGTGCTCCAGAGGAATTCGCGGAATTTCAGATGCAAACTGCCGGCTGACGACATTCTGACGGCTACATGTGTGTGCAAAAAGTATATCCACCGACCCAGAGTGCATTTTCTGGCCAAGACTGAATTTTCCGGCCAGGAGTGACTGGCAGTGGCACAGTTGAGGCGGAGAATCGATACTGAAACTACTATACCCACTGGTCAAGAGTCAAGACAGATGGATCCAATTTGTTTGGCTCTGTTTTCAGAGTTTGTGTCTCATTTCCGTTTGAAGCGATTTATGTAGGAAGTCTGATAGGTTTTACATCCATTATCGAGTGAATAACACGTTTCGCGAGTCAAAAACGAATGTTTTCATTAGCCAATTGCTTAATGTTTTATTGGTAACCATTTATTCAAAAAAATTGGTTCTCAATAACATAAGCTAAATTATTTTTAACAATTTTTCTTCTAAGAAAATTAGAACAAATGGGTCTTATTCTCTTTTTCTGTGGTAATCAGTATTTTATAATATACTTCTTACTTAAAAAAGTCTGTTTAAATTTTAAATTAATTTAAAAACGTATTAAACTTACCATTAAACAACTAATTCAAACGTATGGTAAAACAATTCTTACTTTTTTAATAATTGTTTTTTGGCTTTTAAACTGCACAAAATTAATGTAGTTTCCGCAGCTTAAAGTCAAATTTATGGAGTAATGTTCGCAAATGAATTACAGACTGCTTCCACAGCCTAATCCCCTGTTAGGATCATTAGTCACTGTTCAAGTGAGCTGAAATGACAGATCTGTGGAACCAAACTCTTGCTTTCCGTCAGCTTTTCCCTTAACGATCACATGTTTGTCGCTTTTGAGAACTCTACGATCTTTTGGATCTGTGTAAAATCGATTCCTGCGCCACTGCTTCAACTTTTTGGATGTGGCAATAGAGTCTTAGTCGCAGTTTTATTTTTTCATTTTTTCTGAATGACTTACAACAAGTGGAGGCACAACAAGAACGGCGGCGGCAAACACGAGTTAATTAAAACAATTTTTTTCACAAGTCGCTGTGGCTTGTTGGCAGCTTTGCGACCGCCTTGTTTGCATATTTTGTGATTATTTTGTAGCATATTTTGGCTAATAGCAATTAGCGTTATTGTTGCAACTTGGCCCCGCAGGGATTGTTTTAGTTTTGATTTTGATCCCTCGGAAAATGCAGGCAGCCAAAAAGGCGCGGCCCATTAGGCAATTAATGAGGCCCGAAAAATAAAACGTGTGGCAATTTTTGCATATGCCTTTGCATTAGCAGGTTGCAGTCAACAGCATATGTAGGTTACACATGGTGCTTATAGGAAAATGGGTTCAGAAATTGAAAACCCGTTCCATTAAGTCAAATTTGCCCTATGATTAAAGTCAGGCTGCCAGTCAATTGACTGCCTTAGCTTAACTAAGACGTTTTCACTCGGATCGAAGACAGAGTGGATTTATGAACCAGCCAGCCAGACAATTTGCACAGCATGTGGCCCCCACTTGCACCCACCTCCACAGAGTGCATCGAGTGGCCACCGACCATTATCCATTGCCCATTAGCATCCCAGGCGATCGAGGAGATTGGGGTCAGTGGAAAAAATAATCGCAGCCGAGATTGTGATTGCTATTTAACAAATTTATCACACTTCGGCGCAGTTGTGGCGGCTCAACGTGATGTGCATTGAATAAACCGAATAGAGCGCACATTTTCCCCTGGCTTTGCTGGGCTTTCAAATTGTTCGATTCGAAAATACACGATACATAAAAGGAACCCACCTGATCGACTTAAATTTACTGCTTTTTGGGAGACACAAATCAGTTTTAAACTCAAACTTTGAATACTTCCTAGAGCCGCAATCTGTAATTAAGATTTTATTCTCCCAAACCACTTGCATTCGCAATTTAAGTGCCACATACTGGGTTGTTAAATGAACAATTAAATTTAAAACGCTCACACTTTTTAAGCCGCATGCATGTCCAATTAAAAATCGGAGAACGGACACCCAACTGATATTTAAATGTTTCGCAAAAAGGATCTGATCAAGTGATAATTAAACAAATGTTTCAAAAAATCTGTTAGCAGAATGTGAAATTTAAGATCTTATAGGTTTGGGAAAAAAATGCCCATTAATCTACTTGGAATTAAATAAAGTTAGAGTTAACTAACTAACTATCCTTTTCAATAAATCCCAAATTTGTTTTACTATAAAAGCTTTAATTTAAAATGAAATCACTAGTTAATGTAGGCATTACATTTAAATAAAATAATACACATTAGCCCTTATTATATTCTATAAATATCCTTTCACAAAATGATCTAGTTCCTTGAAAATAGAACTAAAAATGTATTAAAATCCTAGCAATTGAATTATAAAAAATAGACCACTCTTAATTTAAATTTAATTTTCTACAAACAATTTTAACTGCTTCCCCTAAAACAATTACTATTTAATTACATAAAAGTGAGCCCATGTTATGTCAGTGGTGGAACATTTCGAGAGCAATTTCCTTATAAGCAACCTCATCGAATTGGGCCATATTTGTCATAAATTCGTCATGGGCCATTGGAGCATTTGACGTGGCAAATTGCAGAGGTCTGTCGGCCATCGACCAGAACGCCGATTGAATCGGTGGCGGACTGGAACTGTTAATGGCACTCCGGCACTCCGGCAATCTGGGCACTTGGTACTTGGCTCTTTCTGGGCTTCTGGCCCGGCTTTCTGGCTCGTGCTCAAGGCGACTGCACTTGACCGGGCCGAAAGCGAGCCATGTGGCATTCTGCGTCTTGCGTTCGGTATTTAATTGTCGGCTTATGGCATTGGCACACATTTCCATGGCTTAATTGCTTTGGCCAGCGTGTAACCAGTGCAATTGGCCCGTGCATGCCGTCGGCCATATGTATAATATGTTTGCAATCCCTCCTCTTAGTAGCCAAATACTGAAATGGTAGCATTATCCTAATACCCACTATCTGTTCTCTTGCAGTTAGTCACCATCGCAGCCCTCTGCCTCTTTGTGGCCTTCGCCGCGGGTCAGCAATACTTCTTGGGCCAGTTCCCCAGCCGGGCTCGCTTCGGATTCGATCCCGTGGCGCTGGCAGGACCCTCGTCGGCCACACAGGTGCGGGATCCCCGGCAGAACAGAGGTGAGTACCTTGGAGATCCTTAGTTTTGAACAAAGATCTTCCAAAAATGCAAAAACTCCTAAAAACAGTTTTATGGTTTATCTTTTTAAAACATTTAGCTACAAAATATTCAGTTATTCATATTAGCTCTGGGTTAAAAATGTGTTTACAGATTTTAACTGTGTAATTAAATTTATTAGCAATGAAGTTGTTAATTTAAGATAGCACTTTTAACGATGCTTTAATTTTGTGAACCATCATTATTTTTAAACCGTTTTTTATTACAAGTGCTTCAGTTGGGTGCTTTAAAGTATAAGAAAATACCTGAGTGTTTGTTTAGATTATAAAATGTTAACTTGTTAAACAAACTATATTAATAGCTTTTAGAAATAATTATATCTTTTAACCAAACGACTTACAAAAATTATTAATAGGCAAGCCAAAATATAGGTTACACTGCGAGTCTTAAAAGTACTTAGCAGTGCTTTAATTTCTTAAAAATGTTTTCTAACTGCCAGCTAAAAGTATTCTTAGGTAAACAGAAATATAGATTTAAAACCATGTCCTTTTACCTATACATTTCCCCACTTTCTCCCCACTTCGTACTTGCAGGACCCGTGGTGTTCCCCCCATCCCCGCCAGACGCAGTGGACGAGTCCAGCGGCGTGGTCGTCGGCGCCTCCGGATACGGCTTTGTGCCGCCCCAGCAAAGTAATGCGAACCTCTTTAAACGCACCGTCTGAACACGCTAGATAGAGATAGCTGGCCGTACATCTCACTCACTTTCCTACACATGAACACACCCACACACTCCTAGAAGAGAAAAGCTTTATTAGTGCAATACGTAGTCGTGTCTTGTTATTTCTTTGTTATTGTTGAATAATTGCCCAGTAATTTACAGTCCACACAAAAATGTCTTTGTTCGCAGGAAAACTCGTTGGTTAGAGTAACAAATCTTCCCCACACCCAAAACCACACCGATTGCCAGTAATTAACACACACACAGCACACGAAAGCACGCACACACACACACAAATTATGCACCCCAGCACCGGAAACGGAAATGCGTCCCTCTTAGCTAATTACTGCCACCCACTAACTTGGCGCACCTCCCCACTACCCACTCCCCCTCCCCTCCTTTCCCCCTTAAAATAAACTTAACATTACTTAGTTTAATTAGCTTGAAAACCCAATGTTAATTACCAACTTATTGTTTTGTTTTGTATTTCTCTTATGATTTCTGCTTCTTTTTAATTTATGTTTCAAATTGGAATTGTATTATGATTTTATGTTTTATTTTTACCTTATTTTATTTGTAACAAACATCTAAATTTAAATTATGAATAAACCGACAAAATACTTTTAAACAAACAAAAACCACCATTAAATTGCAGCGTTTTCCGTTTTTCAAATGCACCATTTGATTTGTATTTATGTTTTCTACATGGATAAGCACTCGAATTGCTGATCAGTGATCGGTGATCACCCTGGTGGCAATTATTTTAAGCGCACATAAAACTAGCGCCTAATTAACAGCTCCCAAGCGGCTTTGAAGTGCGGCGGCGCCGCGATCGGATGGCGGGAAATGGAAATGGAAATAAAGATAGAGACTGCGACTGCAGACCAAGACGAAGACGGAACCGGGGAAACCATCGACTGTGACTTCCACTTGCAAAGCGACCTGGGCATGCTCTGCCATCTCGGTCTCCCCCTTCCCGGCCAGCTTCACACTTGGCGGAGCAGGCCGCAGGGGAACACATGTACTCGTACTCCTCCAGGCGGCTGGGGGATCGGAGTCGGGACAAAACGATGCGAATGCAAATGGGGAGATAAGCATGTTGAGGTGCCGAATCCCTTGTTTTATCTGGTTGGAATCTTTGGCAGAAAACGAAGCAAAAACGTGGTTAGACTTAAACAAAATAATGAAATTAAAAAAAAATTGGAATTGGATTTTAGAAAATTCTTCAACTCTTTAACCTATTCAAACAAAAGACTTAGGAAACGAACTTGTATTATACAAGCTAAATTTTTCAGCTGACATTTTATTAGTTTTCTAGACTTTCAAACAACAACGCCTCACATTAAGTACCAAACAAAAGACTTAGGAAACGAACTAGAACACTATTTATTGGGCAAGACTTTTATTAGTTTGCTTTTTATTATTCAGCATTAAATTTTAGTGTCAAACGACGAACTTGATTACTATTTTCAAGCTGAAATTTCATTCCTAAGTTATAAAATCTGTAAAATTTATTGATCAAACAAAAGACTTAGAAAACGAACTTGGCAAAAAAACAAGTACAGAATTTTTACTTTGATCTTTTTTTTAGATTTCTTTAAAGAAATAGTTACTTTATTAAAAATCTTATAAAGTACAAAAGATAGAGGAAAGATTCCATTTTAAGTTTTTGTAAAAGTGTGAAAAAAGGGTTAAAATCTTATAGATATAAACTAAATCAATCATAATTAACTCATAAGTACTTCTATAAAAATTTCTCTGTATGTAGTTAAGAGTCTTGAACAGTTTTCCTTTGACTAGAACCAAAAGCCCAGGCGAATCGAAGCAACCCCAGCTGGTAGGGAACATAAACAGTTTCCTTAACGATCCGAGCAGAAGCAGGTGCTGGAGCAACAATTGCTGCCTGCTATTCGCGATTCGCGGCTCCAACTCAGACCGCAAATGGTCCCGTGCCGGATTCAAAGTGGAGTACGAGCGGAATCTGGTCTGGCGAGGAATGGAATGGGGCTAGAGCCGAATCTAGAGATGAAGGTGGAGGGACGGAGCAGCCTGCGGCCAGACGAAGTCAATGATATGCGCGACTAATGCGACTTTTGCTGGCTTTTGCATTTGCCGCATGCAAAATATGTTGGCAGTTGATTTTCGCTTTTTGCGAGCGCCGCTTGCTCTGTTTTTGCATATCGATATTGAGCATGCAGAAATGGGGCAACTTTTTCCACACATCTGTATGTCCGAACCGAGCTCCCGAGGACTTCGATCCCAGGCTTATTGTACAAATGAATGGAGAGACAACATTTCACAATGGACTGGCTGGAGCGTAAAAAGCGTTAGCGGCCACGACGCTAAGTTGAGATAATTTTTACAATTTGACAATTTATGCACGATTGCTGGAGCAGCCATTGTGTAATTAACTTTGCATGCCCAAAGTTCTCTCTCCCCCAGGCCGCAGAGCCCACAAAGCCTCAGGAAAGCCAAATGGTTACGCAGTGGGATTCGGCTTCCTGATGAGGACTGCCTGCGGCTAGGAGGCCTACCAATCCGCCGCAGGCCATGGTAATGGCTATAGCAGCACCAATCTATAACTGAAGCCGCAGCGTAACAATTGCCCAAGACTGGCGTAGATTAATGGCAGCTCCCCCGCCCCATTCCCCCAGTTCTGCGCTCCACATGCCCCTGCTCCCTGCCACCCGATCCCCTCCTGATTTAGTTCCAGACATGAATTCGAGCGGCGATTGGCCTGCCCGCAGTTGGGCAATCTCCAGCCGCAGCCACCCACCACAATTACACAAAGAAAAGTTAGTCCAAACAAAGGCTTCCTTGTAGCCACAGGCTTTGGTTCTTCAAAAGGCTTACAATTATGGTTTAATTGCAGTAACTTTTTTCTTTAATAAGCTGCCATCATACAATCAATGGTTTGCTGCCAAATTGAAATAGAAAACAAAAGACTTAAGAAACGAACTTGAAAATTTCCAGAGGATAAACATATTTATGTGGCATAAACTAAAGGGCAGTGTTCAAAGAATTAATGGTACTTAATGGTACTTAATTCTTTGTAAAGGAAAATAATTGCTAAAAAATCTATTTGTTAGAATTTTTCTCCTAATATCTATGAGATGTTAACCAAGTTTATTATCTATTAGGTATTATCCAGGTTTATTATTGGATAGATAGCTTATTTCCCCAGTGTACATACCGATGGCAGTCGCAGTCGAAATGCTCAAATGTGACCGACATTCTAATCAAAGTGGCTGGGCGTTGTCAGACGAACGGACGACTCGGTGGACATCAAAGGCGCTGGAAATCGGCTAACGACTGTGACGTCGACGTCCGTGATTGCAGCGGCCACTGTGATTGACGCAGTGAGCTTTAGACCCCGTCGCGACCTTCGAGCCGTGTCATTGGGTGACGCCCACGCTTGGAATTCACCACTCGGCACCGCAGCACCACAGCTGAAACCACAATTAATACCCAATAGTAGCCCCCTCCCAGTGCACTTGCCCAATAGATATACCCAATAATCCAATATTAATCATGCCGCGTCGAGTGAGAAAACCCAATTAAAATGCTTTTGTTTGTTCGCACAGCAGCGGCGGCTGTGGCAGTGGCGGCGGCGGGGGATCCGTCGACGTACTTTAGCACCACCTTCCAGACCCCCGACACCGCCTATGCGACATACAACTTCTTCGGAAGTCCGTACACCACGCGGTTTAGGTACTTCTGAGCAGGATGGAGTGTGCAGGCCAAAGTGGAACCCCAAGTCATGTTGAGTGGTCAGTGGAGCAGGAGGAGATCGAGCACTGACCGCAGCCGGAGAACTAGGAGCAAGAGCTGGAGACTAGAAACAATTTTCTTGTAAATAAATGTGTTAACTCTTATTAACAAATCCATAGGGAGAGTGTTTTTTAACTTAAATGTGGATAAAAGATGCCCAGATTGTGTACATTTTAATACTTTTGAATGGATCTCCTAACTATTTTTAATGACACCAAAAAATAAAAATCATTTATTTTTATTTTAATACAAAAATGTTATCTATTTTCAATTTAAATGACTTTTGACTCATGCAAAAAACCTGTATAGGAAATGTGATACATTATGTAAAAATTATGCAAAGTTCATTGATTTATATTATTTGAGCGAGATCTGCTAAAAATAGTCAATAGCTTTTCGCAAGTCATTCACCGATCGCATTTTGGTGCTCCACATTTGAATTTCTAATTTCAACTGAATGAATATTTCCGTATTTGTTGGTGTCTCACGTTATGATTTCCTAAAATAAATTTGTGTAAATAAAATAAAACAAAAAAAACCAACAAGCATCTAATCATAAAGCTATTAAATTATAATTGAAACTAACAAGACATCAATGTCCGAACATTTTTTTTTGACGCTGCAATTTGGATTGGCAAACAAAAGACTTGGGAAACGAACTTGAGAGCGTGCAGCGTGCAGATCATTTGCATGGCGGCGGCCTAATTGCAACATCCCTTTGGTTTTCAGTTTTCAGCTTTCGGCTGGGAAATTGGCAGCCAATCGGCAATCGGCGATAAGGATATGTAGGGTAAGTAAGCGTTGGCCAATTTCAAGCCAGCAACTGGGCAATCGGAGCACGCACGTCTTGGGCATCGTCAGTGGCTCTGGAATGCTGCGAATTTCGCCTCGGCGGGAAATCTGTGCTGTGCAACATGACATGACAGCAGCGCCACAATTGCATGTTGCCTGCTGCTCCACTGCCATTGTATGCTAAGTTACGTATACGCCCGGGCGGCCGGGGCAAAAGACAAAAGCTGGAGCCAAAGTCAAAGCGGGCGGTGTTAATTTCCAGTGACACTGGCGATGTTGCGACCAGCGTGTCCGCCTGGTTTATATATATTTTTACTTATTTATTTATTTATTTCTATTTCTATTTCTGCGACTGTCAAAAAGCAAAAAGCCGAGCTGCACCGCGCACCAGTAAAAAGTTTACAATTCTCGGTCGGTTTCACAACAATGGGCAACGGATCATTAGCAATGGCATGATTCACAGCCGCAGTCAAAAAGCAGAAACTGAATGTGCCTTTGGAGCCGCGGAAAACGCCGCCTTTGTCATAATTTTATTTTTATTTGAAGTGCGGCCCAGGAACAGCGCCAGGCCAGCGGTGTTGATAACCTTGTTGACCACAAGAATTTCCAGCGAAACGACAGTTTGAGTGAGAGCACAGGAAAAAATTAGTTATATCAGGAAAATAAGCCTTTATTAGTTTTAAACTTGCATAAAAATGAGCCAAATTAATTAATGTGAATAAAAGCCAAACCCATTTTGTGGCATTTTGGAAAAGCATATTCTAAAAATTAAATTTAAAGATTTCGTTTTCTATCGGTTTTTTGCGCCTATAAAACTATATTAAAAAGTATGGCCTGGCATATACAAAAAATGCATGTAAAAATCGTGTAACTGCCCCAATTTGGCATATGTAAAATCAGCAAATGGATGATAAATCACATTAATATTTCTTGCTGTGTGCAAATTCATTTTATGCTCTGACACCGCGGGCAATAAATGAAAATGAAACCGTGAAAACGTATGTATATGACTGAGTGTGACAAATAAACAATCATGCAAGGCGGAGACATTACCCGGGGCCCCCGGGAACCAGTTGGGAGTAACCCCAGAGAAACACTCCCGTCTCCCGCCCATTCCACGATCCAATTTCAAAGTGTCGCCTTTTGCCAGTTCCGTGCAAAAATCACGTAGTCCAAAAGCAGTGCCAGTGGGTGACCTTCAGGTGATTTGCAAATAATGGTTTTTAGTTCAATTCCTTCTTGCAATTAGCAAATTCTATAAAGACAGCATTGGCCGGCCAAACAGTGGCGGTAATTAACATAATTCCAAATTTACTATCACTTTTAATTGCTCTGCATTTGCGACTGTTGGCCTTTCCAAACCGACCAGCAACGAGCGGTGCTCGAAAAGCAGCTATTTGTCACATATTCCAAGGCATTAGCAGTCACGGGCTTGTATGTATCTCTTGCTATAATGTTCTCGTTATAATAATGCTTTTCATTGCGGTTGCAACCGTGACACGGTTCAGATAATTGCCAAAATCAAAGAGCTTTTATAAAAGATCGGCAAGGAAGCAGCATGACTTTGATTTTCCAACACAATTATTACTTTGAAAACTAATGCTTAGTTAAAAAAGTTATTCTCCATACAAAAACTGTAGCAGAGTCAATCGATAATATTTTTATATACATTTTATAAACATTTTAAGTTTTACAAATTTCAAATAAACGCGCTATACTCCTCAGTGTGACCATCGAAATCCAACCTTGAAAAACCCTTACCCAGTTGGGGGTGGAGAAACATCGATATTAACATCAAAGCTATCGATGTTTCTGCACTCCCACTACGAATATTCTAGATTATAAGCGAATTTTTCCTACTTTTAAGCGAAACCAAACAAACTCATCATGGAGCAATGCTATAACAGAGGCTGTGGCCAACTCTTCGATCCGGCAACCAACAACGATGGTAAGCTGACCGTGGTGTAGTCAAAGCACATGTCCGATCAGAGATATCCTCTTCCAGAATCATGCCGGCACCATCCGGGCGAACCCTTCTTTCACGACGCCTACAAAGGATGGGGCTGCTGCAACAAGAAGTCGGTGGACTTCACCGAGTTCCTCAACATCAAGGGCTGCACATTGGCGAAACACTCGAACGTCAAGCCTCCAGAGCCAGAGAAGCCGGTTAAGGATGAATCGGACAAGGACGAGGTCATCGAAGTGCGTGCTCCAATCAAGGAGGCTCTGCCCCGACCGCCCATTGAAAGCCCGCTGACCGTCCTGCAACCGACTGTGGCCCCCGCCTTAAAAGCTATCGTTTTCGCAACCAAGACTCCGGTGGCGCAAAAAACCAGCGACGCCATTGAGGTGGGGACCAGCTGCAAGAACAACGGCTGCACCTACTCCTTTGCCGGGACAAGCAGCGACTTTGGCGAGTGCACCCACCATCCGGGAGTGCCCATCTTTCACGAGGGCCTGAAGTTCTGGTCCTGCTGCCAGAAACGAACCTCAGACTTTGCCCAGTTCATGGCGCAAAAGGGCTGTGCCTATGGTCAGCACAAGTGGGTGAAGGAGGTGGGTACTTTTATGAACCCAGAATCTGAGAATCAGAACTTAACCTTTGTCCTCCCCTCCAGAACGATGACAAAAAGGTTGTGCAGTGCCGGTACGACTGGCACCAGACGGCCACCAATGTGGTAGTGGCCATTTATGCCAAGAAATATGACTGGAGCCAGAGTCTAGTAGAGCTGAATCCCATTAGGCTGCATGTCAACCTGGTGTTCCCAGAGCAGGAGGACGCCCGGTTTGACCTGGACCTGGAACTGCGCGGGGTAAGTCCAACGAGACACTCTCAGAATCTTGCTAATCCTCTTGCTTTGCAGATTGTCAACGTGAGCAAAGCCTCTGCCCATATGTACGGCACAAAGGTGGAGATTACACTGCCCAAACTGGAGCCCGGCTCTTGGTCCAACCTGAATTTCCCCAACAAGAAGCTGCCCGCGGCCAAGAAGGGACAGGATGAGGAGAAGCCAAAGCAGGAGGACAGCGACGAGGAGTTCTTCGACCTGGACGACATAAAATCGGAGACCAGTTACCGTCTTTCGGAAATGAGCTTGCAGAACCAAAATAACTTAGATTAATAAACGAGTTGGCATTTAATGTTATATACAATACACGAATATGCCTTGGAGAACCATTTTACTTAATCATCGTCGTCGTCGTCTGCGCCGGGCACCCAATCCTCATCGTCATCATCATCCAAATCCAACTCGCCGAGGTCCTGGAACAGGGCCTCATCGATCTTGACATTTTCAATGTTTTCACCCGCCTCCAGGAGGAACTTGATGTCGGAATCGTTGAGCGTGGTGTCGCACATGAAGAGTTCGCGGCCGGTCTGCTTCTTGGACACATTGTTCTTCTCCCGCTTGGCCGCAATGCCGGTGCTCTCCTCGAAGTCGAGTTTCCATGTCATGAAGGACTCGACCGTCACCCGGGTGCCCTCGAACTTCTTGCGCTCCTCCTCCTCGACTTCGCGCAGCTTCTGCTCTCGCAGCTCCTCTTGGTGGAACTTGTGCTCGTCCCAGCGCTCATTCAGCCACTCCTGGGCGCTGCTCACCAGCGAGAAGATCATCTCCATGCCGAGATTCTCATCGATGGTCTTCTGCAGGTGTTCCAAGAGGCGCGTCTCGAACGAGTCCTCAAAGTTTTCTGGCTCGTCGATTTCCACCACGGGCGCCTCATCCGGATAAGTTGCTGTGTATGTGAAGACCAGTTTGCAGGACAGCCCCTTCTCGGGCTCCTCCGCATTGTACTCCTCCGTGGCAATTGGAATCTGAAATTTGTGGTGTGGCTCCGTGGCGAGAACTGGAGGAGAGGAGGGTTTAATGAGCCAGGATTTTGGGGAAGTGTCTTGATGCACTTACTCTCCATATCCCCACAGTAAATGGAGTCCAGCGCCTCGACCTCGTTGGTCTGATCTTCCTTGTAGTTGCGGCTCATTGTGCCAATTTAGTAAATTCAACAAATAAATAAGGCAAATCAGTCGCCGCTTCGCTTTGAGGTTACTGGCAGCTGATGGCCGATGCACGGTCAGACTGCTTGATGATAACGATTTGCTTGAAGTACTTTTTAAATTAAAATCAATAAATGTTAAAACTTAAGAAAATAAGTTTGCATTTATAAAAATAATAAAAAATAACGACTTAATGAGTTATAAAAGATTTTTTTAAACAAGTTAAAACTCATCATACTACATCATGCCGTTTGAACGTGCAATATACGCTTACCAAGTGTTGCCACTTGGAGTTCTCCAAGGTTGCCACATAAAAGTCCATTATTTTCAAATTTAAATTTTTTTGAAAATAGTTTATGTGATGTATTTAACATTAACATTTAATAACTTTTATTTTAAGAAAGAACAAAGAGCATTAAACTTATAATTTAACCACACATAAACATTATAAACTCTGCTTAAAATACAATTAACTAATCATCATTCATATTTTTCTTAAACTCTTAAGTAGTTGATACTGATGCTTTGTCGTCCTGCAACTTCCGTGTATAAATATAATATTTAATAAATTTACCGGTCGGGTGCGTCCAATCTATGTAAGGAATAATACAATAAAACAAGATTTAAATTTTTCTGAATAGTATTTCTTACTTGTGCACTGTAATGAGATTGCTGGCCTCAACCCTCGTGTCCTGGGGCGTTAGGAAACAATACTGACGAGACAACCACTCCAAACCCTCGCCGATCAGGATTTCCGTAATAAACTTACGGTTTACTTCGTCCTGAAATCATAGAAATGTTTTTCGATAACTTCAACACAACTAAACACGAAGAAAACTCACTGTAAACACATCGTACTCGTCAAGGAAATAGAAGGGATGATCTGAGGTGCTCCAAAGTCCTTTCAGCAAAGAAACTGTGGTAAACGAGCGTTCACCGCCTGATAAGCTTCTGGTGTTGGAAGTTTCATTTCCGCTGGGTGGAAATACATTGATCTTCCACGTCTTCTCCTTGTCACTGGTCTCAAAACTGACTTTAAACTGTCGCATGGCAAGTGCTTGCTGTAAAAAAATCAGGAAAAACATATATTAAAGGTAAATATAGATCAACAAAAAGTTAAATTTTACCTCAAACTGAAACTGAACCATGGTAAAGTAGTGATGACGCGATCTCTGGAACAGTTGCGCCCGCTGATGGTACGCCATGCGTAGCTTCTTGATCACGGAGTCGACCACGGCCAAGTGCCGGGCCTGAAGACCCAGCTCATCGCGCAGCTCTGCCAGCCCTCTCTCCACCTCTTCGGGATTGTAGTTCAGCTGCTCCACCTGCTTGATCTTCGATCTGTAGCGACTAATCAATTCTCGTATTTTCTCCTCAGACTGCGTCGTAGCCACAAACTCTCCGAATTTCTCAGCTTCCATACGAGCCTTTTCCAGTTCATTTAGCAAGGTTGTCTTCTCGCCAATCAACTTCCTTTCGAGCTGCAACGTTTTCTCCAAATTTCGTGTGTTTTCCTCGTAGTGAAGGTCCAGACTGCGAATTTTGCTCTCCACTTCGCGCGATTCGGTGTCTAGTGTGGATAGCTTGTCGTTGATTCCCTCAAGGGATCGCTTCTCTTCCGCTTCGGCCGCCTGAAGCTCCGCCTTGCGGTCTACGATTTCCTTTAGTTTTTGCAGCAGCAGTTCGCGTTCTTCCTTGCATTTCTCAATTTTTTCACCACTGTCGGACAGATGGGATTTCTAAAACCGAAACAAAATAAATTATTACTTAATGATTGGAGTCACAAAGACATGGACCTACCAGTCGATCATATTCGGGCAGCTCTTGATAGTCAAAGTTTTGCAGCTCCATTATCTGCTGCATTGCCCGCTGGTTCTTCGATTGCTGCTGACCAATCATGGCACTTTTCTTTGTAATCTCTTCGTGGGTATTTTCCAGCATCTTTCTGTGCTGCATGTAGTCTTTTTCCAAGGAAGCCTCTTTTTCCTGAAGATCACCGTGCTCCATTTCAAGCTGACGTATGCGATCATCAACGTTTATGTGAATATAACGCGCAGGATTTATTCTAGTCGAATAGACAGCATAGTTGGGCGATGGAATGTACTCCAGTCCCAGATTGGGCACTAGCACCCTGGTCAAATTAGGCGGAACATTTTCCGTATCGGATGTGAGGAACTCCGCAGTCTCTTTGGACTCCGTCACCAGAACCGTTTCGATGCGTAGCATATCTATGAGGTAGTTCATGACCACGGGGTCTTCGCAGCTGGAAATAAGGCATATAGTTCAGCTGAAGCATTTTTACACATTTAAACAATATTAACCTGATTTCATCGATCAGCACGGTGGTATTTGGCGTGGTAGGCCTCACTTTATTCCTGGAAACGTCATAAACGCGATCAGTAAACGGACTTGTGATAATGGTGGGCATGTTCCCGCCGGGGAACTTGTTCTGCAGCAACGCTCGCAGAGATTGTCGTTCCCGGTCGGAGCTAACGATGTAGGAGCGCAGGCAGGACATCAGCTGGTTCTCAATCAGGTCCCTGTACTTAGGATTGGGCGCACTGATGTACTGGCCCAGAGGTCCGCGGGGCATCCTATGCATATTGGAACCGGCATACTGAGTACGCAACGCGTGAACAACCTGTATGGCCTGCTCACCGTACACAGACAGTTTGTTGGATTTATTCCGGGACAGCGCCTCAATTTCCCTACTGATGTGTTCTGTAAAAAATCAAGATGTAACATCTCATTGAGGAAATGAGGCTTTAACTTACGCTTTGATTTATGGAGCTCGATTCGTTCATTTTTCACAGCATCTACTCTTTCCTGAACCGAACTGATCTCTCGCTTTATCTGCTGCTGCTCCTCGCGCAACCGGGCGATAATTTCTTCGCTGTCCGCCACCTGCTTCTTCAGCGCCTCCATCTTGTTGGCATGCTCCTCCCGCTGCTCCTTCACGCGATTGAAGTCGGCATGGTAATTTCCAATCAGCTTCTCGCACTCATCGTACGCGTGCTGATCCTCTCGCATGCGTCTCTCTGAGTTCACAATCTGGGCTTTGACATTGCTAATTTTTAGGAGCAGATCCTGCACGGCCCGCTTGGCAGATCTCAGCTTTTCATCCTGAGCTTTGTAGGTCGCTAAAATTTGATTTTTGGTAGCCTCAAACTCGCTCAGTTGCTGGGTCATTGTGGCTTGGGTGCTCTCTTTTTTGGACGTAGTTTGCTCCAGCTTGGTCTTTTTGTTTTCAATCAGCTTAATGGAATGTTCCAGATTGTCCAGCTGCGTCTGGTAGTTCGTGACAGCCATCCATGCCAGCTTGGTTTTGCACTGTTCCAGTTTTACCTATAAAAGGATAGCGTAGTTTAGAATAACAAATATTAAAACACTCTAGTTTTAATCCATACCTTGACATTTTCCTTGTCCTTAAGTATCAGCAGTTTTTCCTCTTCAGCCTCAACCTGCTTGGCCACCATATCCCTTTTCTTTAGAATTTATAAAGACAGAAAGTTAGAAAAACGATATGTTAGACACCAGACCATTCGCACCTTTTCAAGTTGCTCCAGATCTTGGGTGAAATGGCGTCGCTGGGCATGGCACTCGGTCAGACTGCTGGTGCAAACATCCAGTTGAGTTGCCTTCATCAGCAGTTTGTAATTCGAAGCAGGCTCTAATCTGTAAGTAATAAAAACCAGCTTAGTTGGCATTCCTTGACGGGTGTGCAGTATCGTCTTACTCTTTTAGAAACTCTCGTGCCGCCTCCTGATTCAGCACAAAAATGGGATTTTCCACGTTGATGCCAAAGCAGAGCAGCATGCGCCGGATCTCGGCCACTTTCTTGGACACGCTCCTGCCGCGAGCATCTTGAAGGTCGTAGGTGGAGGATGAGTGGCGTATTTGACGCACTACCGTGAGATGGGGTCCAAAAATGTCCGCTTTAAAGGGTCGCAGTCCGGCATTGGACAGGGTGATGGCAATGGTGGCACTAGCCTCGCCGTTTTTGATTAGCTCTGGAATGAAAGCAGAGTTATTTAATGTTTGTTTGGTGCTTTTCTAGAACCCACTTTGTATGCTGCTGGCCCTGTTGGTGGCTCTAGCACTGCTGGTGAGACCCAGCGCCAAGGCAGTGATCACGGCGCTCTTGCCACTGCCATTGTTTCCCACCAGGAAGTTGATATTGGGGCCAAACTCGATGAACAGATTGGAGTGGCACATGAAGTTGGTGAGCCGCATGGAAATCACTTTGCCACAGCGATCGAAGGCAGTCGGTATGGGCAGCTCAGACTGGGGAAAGTAAGGTCAAGATTAGTAGGGATTAAGTGGGTGGTATATGAATCCCTACCGATAGGTTGAAGGTGTTTACACGCTGCGACGTGTTGGTGCCTGTTGGCCGCGCCTGCTTCTGCGTCTGCGCGACTTGAGAGGCTGAAGTGGACGCCTGCGTAGTAGAAGCCTCCTCCAAACTCTCCTCCTCTTGTTCTTCCTCTTCGAGGTATTCGATGTATTCCGCCTCCGCCTCTGCCTCGGACTCGGTCGGTTCGAACTGCTTGCTCCTCTTGCTGCTTGGTCCCGCCGTGGAGCTATCGCTGTCCGATCCGGACGACGGCATCCGGCGAATCCTGCCCCTGCGACTTCGCTCCATTTGGTTTTGTTTCTCTGCGAAAAAAAAGCGCGGGCCGATTTGAATGTAAACAATTCAGTACTAACCAACTCCGTACTAACTTGGTTTGCCTTTGTTGGTTTAAATGGTTTAGTAAAAGCGTTGTAATGCTGATGTTTCCGATGCGAAATAAACAAAAGCGCAGTAACTTAAAGAATTTTAACAAATTTCGCCACAATAAATTGTTGTGCTCAAGCGCAGTGTGACCAGACTGCGCACATACTGAAGCGTGCAAAAAGGCATCCATTGAAGGTACAGTGAATAACCGCTTGCATAAAACGTATATCAGTATAATTTAAAGTTTTTTTAATTGGATTTTGACAAGTCTTTGCTTACAGTTAAGTAAGTATAAGTTTCATCCAGTACATAGAAGGAGCGCATATACATTACTTTATCATAGTTTTCACGACCCCTCTCCCCTTGATTACATAATAAAAAATTTATAAAAAGAAAATGTATTATTTTTTACATTTAAATTTGTTTGAGGACTTAATACCGATAGGGAGACATAATGTACAATGTGAGAGCCTACGTAAATGCTTCTTTATTAATTATAAACGAGTTACATGATTTACCCAACTACGCAATTAAAAAGTACCAGTGTAAACGGGGCCCAAAAAAAAGCACAGTTTGCCGGTGCAGTTCTAGTGAAAAGCCATACGTGGCCCTAAAAGCTTTTAATTATTTCGGTGCTTCCCCCTTAGCTAATATGTTCTGTACTTTGCTCACCACTTTTCAGTATTTCATTTGCGTCTTAGAACTATCACACGATACAAGCAGCCATGTCAAGTTCAGATGAAGATTGGTTCAACCAGGATGAGGACGAGCTGGTTCAGGGTCTGGAGAAGAAGGTCAAGTCCCTGGAGCTGAAGGAGAAAGAGAAGCACATAGATTGCATTCCCGAGGGTAGGTCCGCTGAAAAGTCAACTCATCTTGGCCCTTATAAAATGAAGTTCTCCGATTTAAGTTGGGGATTACTTGAGGCAACTGAACTTGGAGGCCTCCTCGGGCAGTGCGGGAAATGACGGTAAGGCCAACGGTCGGTTCGCCCTGACCGACTTAACAAAGGCCCTGAAAATGCCGCCCGTCGACATGTTCCTGTACTTCATGTCCGAGGAACGGGATCTCTTCGTGAACCAACTGCTGGCCAATGACAGTGTGAAGCGAGTTGGCTTATATGTGGAAGTCCTGAAGTCACTCTGTCAACTGGAGTTGGGCGGCTTTGACGAGCAGTTCCTCTCCGCCTTCAGCCGGCAGTCTGTGCTGCTGGACAAGATCAAGAACCTTCTAATGGCCAAGGCCTCTCTAGGAAAATGCGATGCGGACTCGGCCACGGTGCTAACCCACATAAAGTGGCTGCTCCTACGAGCCCATAAGCATGGAGTGCTTAGTCCCCAGGGCTACGAACTGGTGGACTTGTACAGGAAGTTGGCGTCCTCCCTTGCAAGCGACTTGGCTGAAGGTCTGGAAGCGTTTGAGGGCCACCGGTCGCATAATGTCAAGGGAAAAATTTACCCAACGCTGGACAAGTTATTAGGCAGGGAGGCGGCTAGGGAGGAGGAACCTCCTGTGCCCAACAAAGTGGTCCAATACCTGAACATGCAGCGGCAGTTACTAAGGGAAGATTTCTCCGCTCCTCTGTTGGAGTTTGTCCATCAGCTTCGCACCGGAGCAGATCCCAGTGAGCAGGAGCAACAGGGTCTTCTGTGGACCAATGTCTGTCTTACTTTAAATCCCCAGTTTGCCGAGGCTCAGCGTCACAGTCTGGTGTTCCTCAAAGTAAAATCTGCTGGTGGTTCCAATAAAAGTGGACTGGACAGCATAAAGTCAGGAGCACTCCTTTGTCTTACGACCAGTCTATGCTTTAATGATCTTATTCTAGCCTCCGTGGGCTACACCGAGCCGGAAAAACTAAAAGAGGGTTGTGTAAGTAATGTAACTACTATTCTAAAGATCCACATTTAACGTACCTTCATTATATATTTATCAGCTAAGTGTGCAGATTGTGAAGCAGTACAACATTGGCAACATCTACGACCGTCCAATGACCATGTTCCAGACGCCCGTGTTTTTTGAACCGTATCTTAGAGTCCACAACTACCTGAGCACCTGCAGCACCGAGCAGTTTCCCATGCGTCGCTATATTGTGGACGGAGTGGTAAGCGTGTTTAAAAACATCTGTGGTTTAAATATACATTATGATGATTTGATTAGATGGATATAAAACCGCCAGCCTACATTAAACCAGGAGTCAAGCTCTCCCTTAAAGGCAAGCCCTTTACGTTGGACAAACTGCCTGCGGATGTGCCTTTCAATGAGAGTCAGGGAAAAGCCTTCAAGGAGGCCCTCAGCAGGGAGTTCAGCATCATTCAAGGACCTCCCGGCACTGGTAAGACCCACCTGTCGGTGGAGTTGGTCAACAGTTTGGTACAGAACGCCAAAGTCCTGGGCACGGGTCCCATCATTGTGCTGACCTATACCAACGACTCGTTGGACAAGTTTCTGGTGAAAGTCTCGCACTATACCCAGGAAATTCTGCGCTTTGGCTGGCAATCGCGAGATCCACAAATATCCAAGTTTAATGTGCGAACCATGATCAACCCGGATCTGGTGCCACCTCGCTTGAAGCGCATTTGGTGGCTGATCAACTGTGAGTACAAGGAGAAGTTCCAGTACCTGCAAAGCCTGTACTCGGACTTTGATGGCAGCGAGGAGAGCTACCAGAAAACTCTGGCGGCTCAGGAGCAACTGCACCAGGTGGTTGAGCGGATCGACACACTGCGCATGGTTTTCCAATTCTTTCTGGCCAGGAGCAAGGATGTGCTGGCCATGACCACCACTTGCGCAGCTCGTCTCAACTTCCTGTTCCGGCTGTTGCAGTCCAAGTGCGTCGTTTTCGAGGAGGCAGCCGAGATTCAGGAAGCACACATCCTGGCCTGCCTCACGCCGCACACAGAGCACGTCATCCTTGTCGGCGACCACAAGCAGCTGCAACCCTTCACGGGCAGCACTAAGGTGCCACAGATCTCCCTGTTCGAGCGCCTCATCGTGGCCGGCATGCCGTTTTCCATGCTAAATGTGCAGTACCGCATGCGTCCCTGCATTTCGGAGCTCCTGGTGCCCGGCATTTACGATGAACTGCTCTGCTCGGAATCAGTGAAGGAATACAAAGACGTCCGCCTGATGGAAAGCAACTTGTACCTCGTGCAGCACAACGAACCGGAGCAGCGTGCCACTGATATGTCCTTCAAGAATCCCTACGAAGCTGGTGTGCTGGCAAAACTAACGCAGTTTCTTATCGAGAAGGCCAAGTACAAGCATAGCGATATTGTGATACTTTCACCTTACAATGCACAAATCGAGTGCATTAAAAACGCGGTAGATAAAATAACTATGTAAAGTAAGATTGATAAGATTGATATTGGTTCCTTTTCAGCTTCCTCGGAAGTATCGGTCGTTTGTGCAGGTGGCCAGTGTGGATAGTTTCCAAGGCCTGGAAGCCAACATTGTGCTGCTCTCGCTGGTTCGCAGCAATCCGTCTGGCCAAATAGGCTTTCTTTGTCTTCCCAATCGGGTTTGTGTGGCCCTTTCTCGCGCCCGCTGGGCCCTGTACATCATTGGGGATCTGGAGATGCTGCATAAGTCGTGCCCGAACCTTTGGAGCCCCATTGCCAAGCGTTTGGAGGAGAACTCCGCCATTGGAGATGCTTTCCCCACAGCAATAAAGTCCTGATTGGGCCACATAAATGAAATATATATATATGTACATTTGATTCTCTTTTGACTTTATTCAAATTGATGAGGGGTTTCGGTGATTGAAGATCGCCCAACGAAGGATGTGCGCCTCGTTTTGTCATCAGTTTACATGTTTATCTTGTTACACCTCGACTTTTAATGGAGTTTACAATGAGGGCCGGTCATGGAATTGGTGTGTGGGTTGAAACGTTTCCATGCAGGATGGTTCTTCGGCCATTCGGTACTTAAATATACTTCTTTACGACATTTATTTTGTATTTTTTGCTGCACGCATGTATGTACACATAGTTTATATTTATATAAGATCTCTTTAGGTCTAAATATGCACAGTAGGGTGGGTACATTTATCTTACTTTAGAATCGCAGGGGCGGAAAGTATCGTTTTGAGTCTCTCTTTTTATCCTTTTAATCATTAATGCAGTACGTTCCGCCCCTAAGAATGTTCTTTGATTCATTAACATCTACACAAATCAACCTACCCCAATGCACTCAAACAAAAGTAGACCGACCTATTTTCGAAGCTTTCTAATGTTATACATTACATGAGTCTGCGCTGCATTATCAACTAGTTAAAGGATCTATTTTACTTTGCACATCCGGAGCGATTCCGGTTCAATTTTATTGGCTGGCCAAAATAGTATCTATACACATAAATCGTATCTTGCAACTCTGTGGTTTTGTTTCTTTTTTTTTTGTAATCCTCTCAGACCCAATTTAGAAAACGGTTCGATCAGATAAATTTGCTTTTTTTCGTTTAATTTTTACACAATGTAATTTACTTTTTACTTAATGCATAATTGGTTTCCGGTACTATTTACGAACGGCTGCTAATAATTTTGCTAAACGGAATTAGCTTAGATTTACTTTTTGCTGTGTGAATGAGCGGTGTGTTTCAAGATAGAATTTAACATTTGACATATGCATATTGTATATAATGGATTTATTCGATGGTGAAAACGTGCAGTTGATAAAATCAAAACGAAAAGCGCGGAAGAGGAGTGCAGCAAGTAAATTATATTCCTTCCTATTACGATTACGATCTTAGTTAATGGGTTGCATTGGTCGGCGAGCACACTTTGCGATCCAGCGCACAAAGCGGCGGGACCTCCACAACGTCGTCAGCTTATAACTTATAGGGATCTTGAGGGGAGGATGTGATTGGTACAAGAGCTGGGAGACCGGGGGTCTAGAAATCAAAGTCGTATGTCGTATCATCTAACTAAAACTGAATTTTGTTGCGAGCAGATCGCCACGTCAGTTGGGAGCGGGATGCGGAGCGGTGACCTGTTTATTATCCGCTGTAGTTCCAGGATTGGCTGCTTTTCTTGCCGCTCCAAGAGCAGCCGTCAGACGATGGCAACCGCTATTGCTGCAGCTCCGTCCCCTGTAGCCGCCCGGGATCATAAGTGCTGCGCCGCCGCCGCCGCCCCCAGGTGCAACTAATCCGCCACCTAAACCACCTCCAACGCCGCCGCTGCCGCCATTCCCGCTCCCAGTGCCATTCCCACTTCCGTTTGCTCCCCCGCTGGCAGCCGGCGTGCGCGTGGCCGCCGGCGCCGTCGTCGTCGTCATCAGGGTTGTGCTGGTAGTGGTGCTGTTGCTGGTGGTGGGTCTGCCGCGTCGATTCTATTGCTACCGGCGATTGATCAACCCGTTGGGAGGCGCCTGTTGGCTTGCCGTGTGCATCAGCTCCAACTCCACCAGCAGCGGGAAGTGATCGGAGGGTATGTGCGGATGCGGGCACCCAACCACCTTGTTCTCGCGCAGCCAGTCATTGGAGACGGGTCCGAGCAGGCCCAGCGGCACCATGCCCGTCTTCGTGTAGAAGATGTAGTCGATGATGCCCTTGAAGTCGAACGTATAGTTGGTGTGCGGCATGATGTCCTCGTTGTAGGCGGAGGCCAGCTTGAACGAGTGCGTAAACTCGTTGGTGTCGTTCGAGAGCAGCCGCTGCAGACAGGACTTGTAGCCCATGTCCTTGAAGTCCAGATGGTCCATGGCAACGCGGCCCTTGCCGAGGAACTCCACCACGCCCGAATCGGGCAGCGAGTTGAAGTCACCGCACAGCAGCAGCTGGACGGCATTCGAGTCGTTCTTGTGACCCGGCCGGAAGCTGTGGCTCGCCTCGTCGATGATCGTCTTCAGCTCGTTGCTCAGCATCATCGTCTGGATGAGCTTGACGTCGCAGAACTCCGGGTCCCAGTGAATGTGCGCCGTGCAGACGAGCAGCGGCTGCGAGATCTGCGTCACCTCGGACATCGGCTCCCAGGCGTTCTCCTTCACCTTGAGCAGGGCGGCCAGGCCGATGTTGTCCTTGGGCATCACGCGGTTCAGCATGTTGTCGGAGCCCTCGGCATTGGCCATGGCCAGCTGGTTGAACTCGATCAGCGACTCCTTGATCAGCGTGAACCTGGTTAAGAAATACCCCAGCATTAGTTTCTCATCTAAGAGTAGGATTCGATCTGTCAACTCACTTCGAAGCCCTGAAGAATATCGCACAGCCATCGACATACTTCCGCTCCAGCTCCGACATGGTCTTGGCTCGCGACTTGGGCGAGAAGATGCCCTCGTAGCCATCGTTCTTGAGCTCTGGCAGGAAGAAGTGGTAGAACTGTTCCGTCTCGATCTCCTGCAGACTGATGATGTCCGCCGCGTAGTGCCGTATCTCGTCGATTATTGACTTTTTCCGGTACTCCCAGCAGAGGGCCCACGACGGACAGTATCCGTACATCTGCCTCGTCGCGTACTTGTCGCAGAGCACATTATAGCACATGACCGTGAAAATGCCTGAGGGTGAGGAAATGGGATCAATTAGTAAAGAAAAATGTAGATAAGTGCAGTTCCAGTTTCCTTTAATTTAAAATAGTATGTTTTTGTTATGATTGCCATTAATAAAGCGATTAATTTATTCTCTTTTCATCAAGTTTAGTTTTTAAATTATTTTTAAAGATCTTTTAAACAATAGGTATTACGGAATAAATAATCATATATTTTTAGTACATTTAACAGATTTTAGAGATTTTTTAAATAGCTGGAAAGCATTAAAAATAATTAAAAAACAAGCTTACAATCTAGTAGAATATGTTCATAATTGTTAAGCTATTTCATATTTCCAGCATTAAAAAATGAAATGAACAATTTGAAAAACAATTCAGGTAAATATCTCTAATCGACTTATAAGAGCGGCTCGCTCGCCTATCTAGGGCAACTGCAAATGGCTCGGTAATAGAAAATTCTTGCTGGCCGACTGGCGGCCATTAGGCTTTAATTACAACTTACAGGCTGGTCGCGTTTTGTTGGGCTTGGCCAGTGGCAGCCAGGGCCTCTGGGGCGGCGGATTGACGGTGACTGCAAAGAGAGAAACAGACACGGATGCACGGTTAGTTGGGCGAGTGAAAATGCCATGCCGAGTGGCGGCAAGAGATTATGAAATTAGCACCCGCGCATAAAGCGTTCCCCCGGCACACACGAGCACTCCGTATCATCGGCTACCCCACTGACACACTGCCGTGCATGTGCCCCCGTCCACGTTCTCCCCCAAGCACAACCACTCCGCCGGGTGCAAAGATTGCAAGCGGTGAAAGTGACATGCACAAGCAATCAAATTGCTTCCGCCTTTGCCTTGGGTTGCCCCACCGCTTAAGCGGCACCACCAGTCAGGCGGTGCTTTGGTTTTTGCATACATGAGAGACATGGGTTACTACTTATGGGTACCATGTATAGGGTTACCTCTTTACCTCGTAGGGATACTTTTTAATATACATTAATCTAAAATCTAACTTATCCAACTTAGATTATAAAGGTTTTAATGTTAGGTACAGTATATTTTGAAGAAAATTAAATTTTCAAAACTCAAGTACCAAGAGTTGGTTTTAAGAGAAAACTATAATATATTTATATCTTTTTACCATCTCATACATACATTAATCTATTACCATGGTAAGGGTTTACTAAAGTCGAGTACTTTATAGGATGTTTCTCTATAATACTACATTATACTGTATATAATGTACTTACGTACTTTATGAGTTATAACAACCTTTCGAAGTGTTTTCTTACCCATGTGTATATTAGTATACTAGTATATCTTAGTTAAAATCTATTACCATCTCAAGGGTGTATCTTTTAAAA
This sequence comes from Drosophila biarmipes, assembly GCF_025231255.1. Classification (NCBI taxonomy): domain Eukaryota; kingdom Metazoa; phylum Arthropoda; class Insecta; order Diptera; family Drosophilidae; genus Drosophila; species Drosophila biarmipes. Next base: position 23,706,304 of record NC_066616.1, on the reverse strand, counting down.
TCTATCTGAAGTTCATTAAGATACATCCTTTACAATAAGTACCCTTCCCATTGCTTCTGCTGTGGGAATCACTTACTGCGTGGCGGAGGAGCACTGAAGCATGGGGGGTTCCTCCACCTCAGGGGGTGGTACAGCGGGGCAAATGGGGCGAATGCGACCTGCGACGTCTGGGGCTGCTGGGTGTAGAACGTGCGTTGATGTGGCTGCTGGTAGTACGGATGGTGAGGATGATGGGGATGCTGCTGATACTGCTGATACTGCTGATACTGCTGATAGTGCGGATGGTGCTGATGATGCGGGTGGTGCGGGTGGAAGATCTTGCGAACCACACCCGCCCCGCCGTTCCTCGAGTTGGAAGCCGTGGCTGGGCCGCTGCTCATAACATCTTACCGCGGCAGGGAGAGCCACGGCTGGGGATGGAACCCGGTACTCCTCCGCTCTGCTGCTCCGGTTATGGTAATGGGAGCTGTGGAACCCAATCGCTCGCCTCCTCTCTTCGCTGTCGCTCTCAAGCCGAAAAGCTGCTGGCTGGTCTTCTGGAGATTCGCTTTGCTTTGTTTCGCAGACTCGTTGATTGTTTTTGCATTTCTCTTCTCCCTCTGGTAATTTTGTGCAAACGGCGACGCCGACTAAAAACTTTCACTTTTTAATAAATTTTGTGATTTTTTTTTTGTTCATAATTTTGTTGCTGTCTGCGCCTTGTTTTGTTTTTCGGTTGCCTCTGTGCGGGCTTGTTTCTTTCCTTTTTTTTTCCGTTTTGTATTTTTGCTGACAGCCTTTAATGACTACATTAACGCCGCTTTGATTGCATTTTAATTGTACAATTCGTTTTTAGGACCCAGCAGAGGCTGCTCGCTGCGCCTTAATTATGCAAATGGTTATTTAATTGAAATGGCACTAACACTAAGATTACAGAAGACGCCAATGAGTCACCGAAACGAGGAAGGGATGCAAAAAAGAGCAACGTAACGTGTGTGCTAGCAGTGAAATGATCGTTGTGTGCGAGGCGTAAGTATTAACTAAAATGTGGCTGGCTGTTACCAAACGTCAAACAAAAGCCTTTGACAGCGAACTCAATGCCAACTATTGTTGCTGGCGAAGAGCACCCTCAAGTGGGCCTTCTCATCGTCATGCCATCATCATCATCGTGGCCATCGATGGGTTAAAGGTGCTCGCTGCTTCGGCGGCTTTGGTTACGAAACTTTTACCCAAGTACACCCACGCAGCCACTCCACCCGACGCATGGTAAATAATTTCACCGAATTCGTGAGTGATTACCCCATGGACAGGTGTAACAAAGGGCACACTCATCGAAAGCACTTTGAAAAACAAAGCGATCAACGAAATTTTGAAAACAAATTTGTTCAGCCAACGGAGCGTGCCGTATTTTTCGGGGTTGCTGGGGGGAGATGGATGGCCTAGCGGGAAGTGTTACAGTGGAAAGTTGTACTACTTAACATACTCATGTATATAAAATGGGTTTCCTCGTAAATGGATTTATTAAATAAAGCAAGAGCCCTAAAGCAAGCAATGAACGAGCAAATGTAGATCAATTTTTCTAATATTTCCATGTATATAATTTGGGTTTCGGCAGAAATATGTTTAATAAATAAAGTATGATCCCCAAAGCAACATAAAAACAAGCTAGTTTTGATACATTTTCTAATGTTTCCATTTTCTCATCAATGTATTTATGAATTTATATATGATCCCCAAAACAACCAAGAAAAGAAAAACCTTAGATCAATTACCTAATATTTTTTATAAAATTAATATAATCTGTAGAAATTTCGCTTTCATTTTGGTTATATAACCTACCACCTTTAGTTTAAACTAAAAACTGCTGTTTAGATGCGAGCTTCCTAAGAGAATTCTCATTACCAAAATAAAAGTGAAAACGAAAACCGTTTGCTGTGTGCGAATGGTAATTGAAAGATGTTTGCTTGGTGCTCCACTTTTTGGCTGGTATCTCTGCTATAAGACGCTAATTTGTTTACTATCTGAAGATCCAGTATCTAAGATCTTCAGGGGGATATTCATTATTCCACAGTAGTACACCCAAAGCTAGTGCCATTTACAAAGACTTCCAGTTAGGAGAGCTGTGTAACTATGGTCCCCACTCATCCAAAGACTCATTACCATCTCCGATCCTTTCTTCAATCCACCCATAAGTCTCCACCGTCACACAATCAAGATTATTTACTGCCTAATGGATGCATATCAATTATGTTTACTCTCTCCTGGCACGGTAAGCTCAGAGTTGCCATTCGATGGTCCAATATTCGCCTGCCAGCCCCATGTCACGCCATGTCGTGTCGGCCTATATCTATCTATAAACCTGTACATAATCCAAGCCGCCATTACCTTTCCCCGGGATCCCTACTAGAAAGCCCTTTCTATCCGAAGTTTTCATGGTCGCTGGCTGCGCTGCATTCGAAAACAAAACCAAACGAAATGAAATACAATAGCAAACTCCAGGCGGGGGAAACAAAGAGCCACTCGCGGAGGCAAAGACAACAGACAAAAGTTCGAAAGGCAAAAACCCAAGTGAGCGTATCGAAAAAGAAAGTGAAATTCAAATTGAAATTTGGTGCGATTTGGTGCGCCAAGAGCCTGTTTGCTGTGACTGTGTGTGTGTGTTGGCCAACTCTGCGATATCGTATGCACAGCACGTTGGTTGGCCGAAACGGAGGCGCTTTTCGAGGGAATCGGTTGGGGGTGAGAGGCTATGCCGGGCTTGGAGCCGTCGCAGTGGAGTGCTCCGGTGCGGAGGCCTGCTTCGCATAGAAAACAAAAGTCAACTCGCCACTTGCCACACTTCTTCGGCGGGCACTGCAATTAGATAACTCGTTTCGTTTGCACCAGTTTTTCCTCGCTCGCTGCGATCGGCGCTGCAATTGACTGCCAATGTTCAATGGCGTTCAGCAATCGCAAGTTGCAAGTGGCAGGCTGCAGGTTGACGGTTGCTGGCTGCCAGCTTGCGACTGGTATTGCCTGTCGCGCAGCCCGACCAGTCCACCTCAGCCGCCATTCCATGCCGATGCCGCCACTTAAGACAATCTGGCATTAAAATCATAATAATGAAACACAATTTAAGGTGCACTTCGGGCAGCCAAGGCATAGATGAGGTTGAAGTGATAGCTCCAAGAGATGATAAAGTCGAGGGAAAAGCGGGTCAATATCAATTTAGCACTCGTTGTAAAATGCATTTATATGTTGAAAGCGTGGTTAATGTAATTCCCACAAATAAGTCAAGCTCTAGAATTTACATTTCGTATGGTCTATAGCACTGTCTTACATTTTGACTAATTGGTTTTATTTTTAAATCATAAAGTGTTGTCTAATCCATATAAAAATATGCTCTGGGTTGCCAAGAACTTCTTAATAAACTGCAAATTCAAGAAAGAGTCCTGTTTATGGGACTATTTCCCTTAAAGGCATCTCAGGGAGACACTCTTGCTGAACCATTTGTAATCACTATTCTTTTGGCCACAATTGTGGATTCGCTTGCACAAGTACAGATGTGCGTGTGGGAAACCAGTTGGACAGCATTTGCCGCTGCATTTCTTGCCGGGTTTCACAGATCGTGGCCGATCGCGAGCGCCATATTCAAAAGACTCCAATTGTGCTGCGTCACATGGAAAATCAATTGAAAATGTGCGCGCACAGTGATTATGCACAGGCGAGCGGATGACGAGTGGCAACAGCCGATGCAGAGGAGCACCCCATCTCCACCAGCCTCCACTGCGCCAGCGGCGGATCCAACTCCAACTCCATCAGCAGTTGGAGTCGCAGACTGGCGTGGGCTTTCTTTCATGGAGCAGCAAGGCACACTTTGGAAAACAAACTGAGGATTAGAGATAGCTTTACCTATGCCTACATATACCTATTTTAAATATGATTCCTTTATATTCCAAAATAAATGAAAACTATTTTTATTGATTTTTTAAGCACTTGAAACAGCTGAGGATTTTTGGTTGAGCTGAAACCATTTTTCCGTGGCAGGAACAAATATACACCCAATTTCTTACAGTGCAGTGGCAGCATCTTCGTAGGAGGCAGTGGCTGCCTCACGCGATCCGCCAACAATGCCGCACGCTGCTTGGTTACGTTTATTTTTCTTTCGCTGATCCACTTTTAAATCTTTGCGCGCACTCCTCGCAGTCGCAGCAAAGTCGGGTACTTTCTCTCTCCCGCAGTTGGAAAGCGGCGACGAGACAACTGCCTACTGGATACTGCCTTTCTGCCTTCTGCCTGCCGCCTGCTGACATTGACACAGCCTGTAATGGGCTCCGACCAATCCAATCCAATCCAGCCAGCCAGCCAGCCAGCCAGCCAGCCAAGCATCCGAGCAGCCAGCAACCCATCCCCGAAAGAAAACATTCAGGGCCAGGTCTCACACTCGCAAATGGGGAAATGCAGTCGATTCATAGCTTGGCAACAAAAACTAAACTATAATTAGAAATGCTTAGCTACCGCACACTAAAAACCACTCTATATTTATCGAAAGCTTAAAAAACGATTCACAACACTTGTAAAACACCATCCTTGATAATAAAATGACCTGCATCTTGTAGCCTTTCTTCTCATAGACGTGGTGCATCCTAAGCTTTAAAGAAATTGTGGCCTAGATAGTTTATATACATATGTATGACTTTTGGTATTATGTACCATTTAATATTTGGTAATAAATAATTCCTAAGCTGTAAATGCAAATGATATAAAAAGTATTTATAGCCACATGCCTTAAGCTTTCGTAAGCTGATGAAACTACAAATATTTTCTCTCAAATTTCGCCCATATCAATTCGACATTTTTGGTTAAGGCTAACCATATTATCCCAAAGGCGAAATCACTATAGTAAAATTTCACCATCCGAAGAACCTATAAATAAAAGCCTCACCAACTTTTTTCCTTCAAGAGGTAGCCCAGTTAAGCTGATGTATTGGATAAGTAAGTTTCTTTGAGAGGCATGAAGTGCTAAAATCCGTGAGGTCTTTAATTAAGAATGGCTTCTTAAATACTCAAAACGACTGTATAGAGAAATCTCCACGGTTTGTTTTGCTTTGTTTTTTTCAGCATTGCTGCCTCGCATTGACAGGTCTTAAGCAGGAAATACTTGATTTTTTTCCCAGTGCAGTGCGGCCCATTCCCTGGCCATAAAACTTTCTAACCATTTGCACTTCCTTTTACGCAACAACAACCTTGATAAGAAACGAAAATGAAACCCAAAGCGAGGTGGAAGCGGGCTGTAAGCCCACTTCCGCATTTAAGGCCATATTAAAGGCGAGACGGCCAGACGAAAACATTTCCGATCTCCGATGCATATTTATAAGAAATATGGGCCAATTATGCGAATTACTCCACGAAAATATGAATGAGAAACACGAGAGAGAGAAAAAACAAACGAATCGGCCCAACAAGCAATGAAAATAAAAACGGAAAAAGCTTCGCCATGACAAAGCACAAAATGGTATAAAAAACCGAGCAACAAAAAAAGAGTTAACATTTCGTAACCGAAATAACCGTTAACAAGCACAAAGGCGGCCAAAAAGGCGGGGCCGGACGGGGGCAGGCGGCGTCCGGCACCGGCCCCAAAAATCACCAGCTGCGTTGCTTTGGCCCCCGCCACACTATTATAATTTTTGGCACTAATATCATCATCATCAGCGCGCTTCTTCACTCCCAATTGCAGTTATAAATACCGGTTTCGCTATATAAATAAACCATTTCAGTTGTTCGGGGCCGTTTTGTCATCCTCAGCGATACAATGTGCGATGCTTAAACGGAGCGAAAGCCTGGGGTATATTGGCCAAAAGGTGGGCCATATGTGGAGCACCAGCTTACATAAATCAGTCTAGTCAAAATTATTCAGAAAAGGAAATTGTAGGAGATCCGAACTGATGGATCTTTGGTGTTTAGAAGTGGTTATGCTTTTTTGGGGGTTTGATAAACCATATAGGGTGTTTTAAAGAAACATTTAAGATATAATTCATTGTGCAGAGAAAAACGGATTAATGGGATTTAAAGTTTATTATATTATTAAATTGGCTTTTGAAGGGATATATATAACTTTAGACCCTATATTGTAGTTTTTAGTAACATTTTAGACGAAAAAATAAGAATTTATAGGTTTTATAATTTAGTATTATACATTTAACTAAAAAATTAAGATGATATATACTGTTATTTACAATGTCATTGAGATTTGTCATGACAACATGACATTTACCGTGACACAACAGTAATTGAGTGGTTTGGTATTAAAGTAAGTGAATATTCCAGGGTAACAACCAAGTCTTGAACACCCTGTACATTTTCGCTCCACTTCCTCTTCCCACATTACAATTCGCCGTGCTCCACTAAATCGGCAAACGTTGTGGGAATCGATGACGCCGCGATGCGTTTAAAATGCATTACAAAGCACAAAGTTGTCATAAAAATTAAATTAAATAAAAGCCGAAAACAAGAAAACGTTCATATAACAAAAGCGCTGGCCAGAGAGGAAAAAGATCAACCGACTTAAGCCAATTAAACGATTAGGTAACAGTTACAACAATAATGGCATGAAGCAGCAGCATCGTATGCAGCGCAGCACACACAAAAACTTCGTCATCGGCCAGAAAGTCAGCGGCAGCAGCAGCAGTGGTAACAATAAAGCTCAGACGACTCGAGTCGAGTCGAGTTATAAACCTACATAGACGGCAAAATTTGTACAACCAACGGTGGGCCACTGCCACCGCGAGTGGCAAACGGAAAAAAGCCAGAAACAGAAAAAATTAATTCATGTTGTGCCCATTTCGTGAGCGGGTACAACAAAAATAAAGATGAAGCAGAATAAGTTACAAGCAGAAGTTTAAGATGGGGCTTCAGAGACCGAAAATCGGGATGCCCTATCAGAAAGTTGGAAGTAAGATAAACCTAAGGGAGAAGTATTATTAAGTATTATCAAGGGTTAGATCCTAAACATTTTACTTTTGATTTTTAATTTACGATGGAGGTAATTACTTTATCCCTATCAGATGGTAACAAGTTAGGAAACCGTAAGGACCTTACCTATTACCCTTTAATAATGTGCCCTTACAGATTCGCAAGATCAAGATTTTCAAAGAGATATTTTAAAAACGATATAATACCAAGCGTTAGATCCTAATCAGTTCCGTTCTATACCATAAATATTCCATAAAAGTAGTTACTTTAGAAGCAGTTCTTAAGTTCCAATCGTGGTAAGGTAACCCTTTCGTAGGGCATAATAGGTTACAAATACGGCAGCAGTAAATGAAGCACAAGCCGCTCTCAAATGGCTGAAAAACCTAGGAGTTAGCACCGGCCCTTTGGCTGTTCTCCGTCCACCCCTCTTGATTTATGGGGTCCGAACCTCGATGGTGCATCTTCTTTCTCTTCCCTCGACTTTACGTCACTGACGACATTAGACCCTCCGTCATGATTTCGTCATTTGAGGCTGCAGCGACGCATTGCGTCTTAGAGTAACTATTCCTATAGTGGCAATGATGTGGATGAATGGTCAGATGAAATGAGCCCAATCGATTACTCTTTGTTCTGTGGACCATCTTATGCTACTCTTCGTTTACCAACCCAACTAGTGACCTAATCAAGCATGGTAATCCCCGAGGAGATAGGAAAAACAGCGACCTAAATAACTTGAGTTGTGTAATACTGACATACATTTTCAGTTCTGTAACTCTGGCTTTAACTACCCATAAGTGTTGTAACAAAATATATTATTATAGTAAGAAGCCCAATTAAAGTTCTTTACTAAGTAAACTTAGTTATAAATGTATTCTTCTAGCAAACCATCACTTGGCATGTCAATTTTTAGGTTCTATGCGAACTTCCCATAATATATTAATTAAGACTCCCCCGAAACTCGGAAAAGGGGAACTTGTGTGCTAATGAATTCTAGGTCTGCTTCTGCTGGCTTCTTTATCTTCGCACACAATCAGATTTACACATTGCTCAACATGAATACAAATGTACACCGCCAAATTATTCAAAAAGTGGAGCCCTTCATCTTTCTTCTTCGAGAGGCTCATGAATAGTGGGCCATAGTTTGGCTAATGGGCCAGACAAGTGGCAGCCGGCAATTGTCTGTGGAAATGCAAAGCCAAGTCAGCACGAGAACGGCTGAAAAGAAAATCAAATAGTGGTGCCAACAAAACGAGCGAGGCATCCACTTTAAGACGACCCGGCGAACGAGCAGACGGCATTAAAAGTGGGGAATAAATGTAATAATGACATTTGTGGCCGTTAGCTGGAGTTGAGTTGGATTCTTAACTGTTTGACATTTTGCGTAACCTTTTTCGTAGACATTTGGCCTTTATTCGGATTAACCGAGTTTTTCCCCCCCTTTTTTGTGGGTCTGCACAGAGGAAGTTGAGCCAGGAACTTGGGCAACGCAGACGACGATCGTGATGATGGCGATGATGAACTACCGGTGTGTGTGGCCCACTGAACTGGCCAAGTTAATTGGAAAACGAAACTTTCAATTTCATGGCGAAATGCTAATTTCTAGCCAAAGAAAAGTCAACTGGAAAAGCGGCAAGACCAATTGGTGGGGAAACTTGGGGGAGATGATGGAGGGAGAGACGGCGATACTAAGTGAAAAATCACAAAAGTAGAAAATAAAAGAATAGGATGGTACACAATCATATACCCTTTCTTAAATAAATAAATAATATATTGTTAAAAAATAATATTTTAGTAATCCTGTTTCTTATTATCTTTGATAAGTGATAAGATTTTCCATTTTTAGAATAAAAGTTGGAAACATTATATTAGTAGGTTATATTAACTAATTTCAGTTTTTGTTTTTAGGGTTCTATGTCAATTTATTTCATTTTATGTAGGTCTTTCTTAAGCCTCTATATATTTTACAACCCAAGAGCTCCTTCTGAAAGGTTATGATTTCGAAACCCCGGCAAATAGAACGACAAATTTGAAATACCCCCAGCGAGAGCAGGTGAGGAAAAACAATTAAACTTCAGGGGCCAGAAGGAAAGAGAAAAACTGGCAACTGGAAGACGCTAAGAAAGATGGCCCCGCTTCGTTGGCCAGCGGCAATATCATCTATGGCCAAGAACAACAAAGGCAACAACTACAGCAGCAACAGGCAAAAGCAAAAGCAACGCGACGCATTTATTGACGTAGCCAAAACACATTAGCCACCGCTGCTGGCCGGTGGTGCGATGGAGCGATGGAGCGATGGTTCGTTCGGTGGTGCTAGATGGCGGCTGATGGCGCAAACAGTGTTGCAAATGACCCAATTATCCACTGACCCACTCAACGCTCGTCCGTTGTCCGCTGTCCGTTGTCCGTTGTCCGCTGTCCGGGTCCGGAGTGCGGCGCAGAGACCATGGAACTGGAAGTCGAAACTTGGAGCACGGACCTCCAGAGGTTCGCCGGCCATTGTGAAAGAGGCAACCCGAAATCGGCCCTCTTTCTAGAAGCTGACTTAACAAGCAGTTGGCTTAGCCGGGCTAACTCAGAGCAGAACCCCAGCAAATGAGGCCCTAAAATGGAGACATTAATTAGCCTAATGACGGGCACAAAATGCCCAGAAATTAATTTGCCGGTTACGGTTATGACAGCGGTTTATCTTTTTTTATTTTTTTTTGCGAAAGCCGGCGTAAGCAGATTCACCCCGGTGAAAGGTTCCCGGTTCCCACTCTTCTCCGGGGCCGCTTTGGTAATTGAAATCTGTGCAGCGGCCTCTTCTAATGTTTGGAAAGTTCATTTTCGAGTGGCGGTGCAGTGCATCAGGGATCTCTGAGAGTTGGGCCCAGAAAACGCCGACTTCTGTTTGTTTTTCCCGGCTCCAAAGGCGGCTCAAACGTGCCTCATTCGATTTTCTTTGGCTATTTCAACACCTATTTTTCGGGGTTATCAAAACAGCAATCAGGTTCTTTTTGTTTGACACTTTTGTTTACACTTTTTATTGAGTTCTCGTTCGGGCTTAATCAAAATAAATAAGTTGGCCATATTGTCTGGGCTGTTTGGGTTACAAATGTGGTGCTGTGTTGTATTGATGGGTTAACTAAATAGGCTTGTTATTTGTGCAAAAACGATGCTTACGAACGAACAAAACACTACAATAATACGATGGAGGGGGCGCACAACAATACGAGCTAGTGAAAATAGAATTAATTAAATAAATTAGCTTCGAGTGGTAATTTCTATATCTGGGGAATGGTAACACAAACCGTCTGCCCGGAACCTGCCAATGGAAAATCTGTGACATTTTCCAGCGGCGGCGGCGCGCGATGCTGAGACGCGCTCTCAGCCGAACACGATTCGAGCCAAGTTAATTCAAGGAAAGCCAAGCCAAGTCGAGTCGAGCTGGAGCGGAAAACTTCAAGCAATTTCTGTGCGCGCTGCGCGTTCGTGAGTTTCTTTTAATTAAAAGAAAAATGGAGAAAAAAATAGAAATAGGCGAAAACTTTTACTCGCCAACGCCAACTGCAAACAGCTAAGCAGGTAACTAGGGCTGCTCTCGATTTTCAGATTTAGATTTTATGCTTGGCGATCTCAGTTGGAATTAATTGCGCACCCAGATCTTCTTTCGGCCATTTTATGGGCCTCAAATTGCAGACAAGTCGGAAATGTGAGTCTTAACTCGAAGATATAACATGATATGATACCGATCGGCCGTGAGTAAGCTGAATTTGAGCGTCTCAGAAGCCCGGCGAAACTCTCACTTTAGATTTATGAATATTCAATGGGGAAAAAGTGTGTTTCCAGTTCTCAAGCCACAATGCGTTTCAAAATTGTAAGGCAATTATAAGACAACCTGTTTCGAGGTTCTAAAACGCATTGTACATATGTATAACTCTGCTTTAAGAACATCGCTCTTAACCCTTAGAGATCCTTTCTGTTTGTGTTCCCCAATCTATGGATAACCTAAGCATTAATCTTATCAACTATAAAAGTTCACGTTGTAGCGCTTTACGTACTAGGTAAAAACCGAAAACCCACTAATCAGTTAACATTAAAGTAGAACCCAAAACATATTCAAAAAGATACACAACTAACATGTAGGAACGTGGCTTAAGCTCGAACATAAAAATTAACACACACGGAATATACCCTGTATAAAGCCCAGATCTTAAGGGCCCTACGGATGACGTTAATGCACAAATAACAACAACAATTAATGGTATGTATGAAGTACAAGATATACAGATATGGGGGGGTATAGTTAAAGTATCTCTAGGGTTCACATCGTATAATCTACACGATTTCTACAATTTCTTCTTCTTTTTGCGCCACAAAATCTGCATAAGAGTCGGACCCTTCCCGTAACCCCCACCCGCAGCTCCGCCGCCATCTGTGGTCTTGGCAAAAAGAAAAAGAAAAGAAAAATCTCCTAAAAAATACAGATACAGATACAGATATACAAAACGCTGCCACTGCTACTGCCGCCGCCGCCGCCGTCGCAGTGAAAGTGAAAGTTGAAGTTGAAGATGAAGTGGAAGTCGGTTTGGGATTCGGATAGTCGGATAGTCGCACTGTGTGTATGTGGTATGTACAAGGTTTCCAGTTCCCCGGTGCCTGTCTCCATAAGTTTCCATTTGCCGGGGATCTCGCAGCCAACAGCGCCCATTTGGTCAGCTCGTTGGCCTTTTGTTTTTCGCTCCAATCACAATCATGACTGCGATGATCATGATGATGTGATGATCGTCTCACATGTGCGTTATATCCATTTAATGGGTTTTCTTCTTTCTCCGCCGTCTTCGCCGGAGTTGCGCAACTTGGGTTGGGTAGAAACTCAAAAAGTGCTTTCGGAAGATTGAACATTTACATTTCCCCTATCCAAAATGGAAACCGCCCACGCATGCTCGTTATCTGGTCGTCGTCTCACGTTTCTCCAAATCGTTGCAAAATGAGGCACTCTGATTTTGATTTTCATTTTGATTAGTTTTCCACGGGCGTCGTCATAGTCGTCGTCGTCGTCACGAGATGGTGGAAAACGCTGGCTTCAGCTTACCCACCGTGCCCAGTATCAGCCTGGTGGGTGTGGCGCGGCTGTCTGGGCCCAGTTTGGCAGCTGCCACTTGGCTGTCATCGTGGCAGCCACCTCCACCTCCACCTCCTCCACTTGGCTGCCTTCCCGCACGCCACATCAGGCCCAAGCTATTGGCGCTGCTATTGTTGTTGCAATCCACGAGAAAATCCAAGGCTGTGGGCGTCGCATCCGTCAGATTCAAATGCTCAAAGTTAAAGACGAGGCCCGATCCGCAGTTGTGGCTGCCAGCGCTATCCAAGCCACTGTCGCTGGCTGCTCCCGATCCCAGGCCCGAGCCCAATCCCGATCCGGCCTGATCCGCCGCATTGCAGGTCTCGATCAGCTTGCGCGATATCTCATTCAGGCTCTCATCCAGCAGCGTCTCCGCCTGGGCGGAAATCGAGGAGGAGGCGTTGCCCAGTTTCCCGCCTCTGAAGCAATTGCCAAACAGATCGTTGGCTATGTTGATCCCACTCAGAATATCCCCATAGCCGGAATCATCGCTCAGGCATTGCGAGGGTGTGGTCACGGCACTCGGATGACTCCGCTGGGATCCGATTACGCCCACAATTTCCGCCCGACTGCTGTCGCCGGTGATGGGAGCAAACTCCTCGGTGGCCTCCTCCTGCAGAGCCGTTGAGCTGGGCAGGCTCTGGCTGCAGATGGAGCTATCGCAGGAGCTGTCCGAGTGTGTGGACGAGGTGGACGAGGAGGACTCCCTACTTCTGCCTCCTTGTTCGCTGGAGGAGGCATCGGAAAGCGATCGCCGCAGAGGGTAATCCCACAGAGACCGCAGTGGGTCACATTCCCGGCAGAAGCACACTCCGTGCGTGTGATCATGCTGCAGTATTCCCGTGGGCAGGTGATAGGATCCTGATCCTCCTGCGGCGTAGCCCTCTCCAGGATTGGTAAGCTTGGTCTGCATTTCAGACTCCATTTTGAGGAGCACTCCGTTGCCTGGCTTGCGGTCCTTTTTGCGTCGCTTCCTCGGCTTGATGATCCTGGGCAGACAGGTCTCCGCCGCCGATGAAGTGGCCTGATCCTGGCTGGCAGCATTATTGGCGGCTGTCTGCTTCTCCTGGCTGCTGAGCACCGGTGGAGCAGAGTTCTGATAGCGTAGGGCTCTAGATTTGTCCGCCATCTTGAAGCCAGCTTGACTGCTCATCGGCTGATAGGCTCCACTCCAGTTGGTGGTCACAGGATGATGCTGATGGTGTGGATGATGTGTTTGGTGGTGTTGCAGCTGCTGTTGCAGATGCTGCTTGCCATTCTGCTGAAGCAGTGGCATGCCCTGGGCATGCACAGCCAGCTGGGACATGGTGGCCCCGCCAGGTGGCCACGTTGGGCATGATTTTTGGGCGGATTTCCTCAGCAATCTCTGCCGCTGGGCGGGCGACAGGTGGCTGGAGGCATTCGAGATGAGGGGTATGCCGGCGCACTCATTGATACGCTGCTGGTTCACCACGCCATAGCCAGCGTTCTGGTTGGATTGGGAAGGAGGTGCTACCGATTGAGCTGCTGCCCAGTTGGGCGGTGGTGCCGAGGGCGGACCGTGATGCAGCCTATATCCAGGAGCTGCACCCGGCTGATGCTGCTGCTGCTGTTGCTGCTGGTTTCCCAGTGGCCAATGGCTCACCGGATGCTGATGGTAGCGCAGGGGAGCGTAGTTGGAGGCTGGTGGCAGTGATGGAGCTGTTTCTGGCGCCCTGTAGACGGCCACATGCGATCTCATGCTGTCGTTGCTGTCTTAATCCCAAACTGAATCCTGGCGGCGGATCGAGTCGATTGCACATCACTTGGCCGCTTGCTTTGGATTAATAATTATTCGGCTTGGGCCACCACCGCTCAATGGGGCATGGGCATTTTTTTTCTTCGCTTGGCCAACAGAGTCGAGTGTCGAGAGTCGAGCGATTCCACCGCAACGAAATGAAAAGCGAACGCCAAGAAACTGGGACACGGCGCGATCGCAATTACGAAATACGAAATGCACGGCGCATGCGCGACGGTCGCGAACGGGTTTCCCGCTGAGCAGGGAGAGAGACTGGAGGAGCTGTGTGGAGCAAGTGCGTCCGCCTCGTAGCCAAGCGAGCGGCAGACTGAAGTCAGCTGCTGCAGCGATCGCTGGTGAGGCCCGCCGGCTAACAGTAAAAGCCCAGTTAAGACCTGTCGCTCGCTCTCCGGCTCTTAGGTTCCACTTGGCTTGCTCTCTCTGCGTGTCGTTTAGGCCAAGTTAACATCCACTGGGAGAGAGAGAAGCTCAGCTTGGGGCTTTCGGCTTTTGCATGTCGAGGTCGTGCAGTTCTTTCGGCCCGGCCGATACGACACCGCCAATTGTTGTAATTGTTGCATTCAATTATACATTTTTAATTGATGCCCGGGCATTATGTTTTCGGCTTTAATGGGCAGCCGTGAGTTTGAACTTTAATTATGGCCGCGACAACAGGTTTTACGGCCTATCCAGGTGTGGGAAAAGGCATTAACTAGCTGTGACACCTTTGTTTATGGCGGAAAACTTTTCTTTTTAACAAAATGTATCACATTTTGTATTACAAAATAAAACAAAGGTTCCTCTTTTTATGGGGATTCACTAATAAACCTTTAAAAATGTTTTTAGTGAGTCGTTAATTATTCTTATCTACACTATCATTTCATTTTTATTGGGTTAAGCCCCAATTTAAACTAATCATTCTAATAATACCAATAAATTAGTTTTAGGATATTTGGAAAGATTACCTTTAACTTAAGGATAAGAAATCGATCCTTATTTTGTTCTGTTGAACATTAAATAAGGAACCCCTTGAGTAACCATTTCAGTTTCAGTGAGCCCCATCAGATAGTTGAAATACCCTTGAACCCGCAGTTAAATCAAAAACTTTCTCTTTTCGGAAGCCTTTTTCGCGTGCTTTCCTTTTTACCCCTACACACACGGGCACACACGGACGCACACCTAGGCAGGAGCTGCTCACGCACCTGGCACACACACTCAGGAGTATATAGAAAGATATAGGGGGACTCACATGACAAGTTGTCCAGCATGTAGGTGAGCAGTTTCTGCGTGCCGTTCGGCTCGTTGTAGATGTTCATGAACTCCTTTTGCAGCGGATTGCCCATGAGGCCGAGTATGACGAGGTGGAACAGCTTGCCGATCTCGTAAGGCAGCACGCGCAGAAAGTTGTTGTTCAGCAGCAGTTCCCTAAAAGGAGCAGAGGCGATGGAGTGGGTGAGTCAAATGCACGGGGATCATTAGGGCTAACGTTTAGACTGAGGGTTTTAATAAGCTCTACCGTTCTGCATCAGTCTATAAATCTAATCTTTATACCAATATATGCTTAAGGCGGCTGACAACTTTTAAAGTAAAGTAGTTCGAAGTACTTTACTTATAAACGTACCATACAACATAAACTTGATTTACATTTATAAAAATTTCAGTAAATATAATTTTTTATAGAATTTTAAAGGTCTTACAGAGATTTCTGATTAAGAACTCTATTTAGCACATGCTTTACTCTACACTGTAGAATATTTCGCTATAGATATGCAGAAAGACATTAATGGGACACATTTTTAGGGGGTCCTAATTGGAATATTCTTAACTTTTCCCTGCAAGACACTTTTGTAAGCCCACACCAGCACTCACCGCAGCTGGATGAGCTCGCCGAGCTCTGCGGGCAGACTCCTCAGCTTGTTGCTGGACAGATCCAGGGTTCTGAGGCTGGTCAGCATGCCGACGTCGGCGGGCAGTCGCAGCAGCTGGTTGTCGTTCAGATAGAGGGCGGTTAGGTGCTCGAACTCCCACAGTGACGGACTTATATTGCGAACGCAACCTGTACCAGGAGAGGAAGATGAATTAGTTGAGTTCTTCAAGGCATCCAAGGGATAACTCACCCGTAATCTCCAGACCACTCCAGTTCGTCTTCTTGCCAGCGGCTATATCCTCCTGCGACAGAAAGATCTGCTGCCTCCGATTGGCACTGTCGTATTTGTCTTTGTTACGAGACATTTTGTAATGATTGCCTGTTCGGTATACATCAAAGAGAATGATATTAGTGTCTGTAGGTAGGAGTTGGGGTCTGGTTAAAATCTGGATTTGTTTCAAGGAAGTTAGGGCTCATGTTAGGAGACAAAACCTCGCTTAGCAACAGAAATGTGAATGCTTTGAGTTTTAGCTTAAATGTATTTAGGAGAATTGGAATCAAATCATAACCTTTCATAATAACCGCCTGATGATAAGCGTCTCTGCAAAATATTAATAAAGTGGTTTCAATTATTATTTTGTATTAGTAAACAAAGGAGGGGTTTGGGGGCTTTTGATTTTGGGTTTACATATCATGGGCTTCAGCTGGGAGAAAAATAATAGCAGTTTTTAGAATGTAAAATCTAGATCTAAACTATTAATGATACTTTTACAAGAATTTATATGTAAATTCTGATATTCTTATTGAAATTAGACACATTTTCAAAACTTTCTTTATAATAGAAGAGTTCGAATATCCAATTTTTGTATGTTCATTTTGTATGTTTTTGATGAACTGCTATTGCTCTTCGCAAAGCTGAGGATGGTAAATTATAAATTATAATTAAATGCAAACTAAAAGGATTTTTTGCAAGCGCGCGCAAAGTGCAAGCACACACACACGGACACCAAGCACACGAACAGGCGCACACACGCACACAGGCACGCTGAACCGTTAGAAGGGAGAATGGCGTGGGCGGGCAATGCGGGAAGAAGAAGAGCGGCCGTATGGCGTATGTCGCACATTGGAGTTGGCGGGGTTTCCAGAAGCAGGAGCCGGGGTTTACCTGGATCAGTTCACTTTTCCCAGGAAGTCACCTCACTCTGGATTGTCTGGGGGGGGGGGTCTCGAATCAAATCGAATTTACTTGCTCGCTCTCTCAGCTCTTGGCCCGCAAATTACTCAATAATTTTGAAGGAACTGGAATTGGTAAGCCAACTTGTGCCCTCCGTGCGTTACACTGTGGAATTTTGGCAAGTTCGAACGTTTTTTGAGCGCTCTTAAGGCTTTTTCCTTTTTATCTAATTTTTGTTGTTTTCAGTTTTTTGGCCGATTTTTGTGTCTGTTTGTCGAAACAGAAGCGACGATTCTGCTGTTGCCCTGCTCGTTTTGGGTCGCTCTTTCTCCTGCTGCCCCTCCGCTTTCCACTTATTTATCGCGCGACTCGCTTTCATCGTCGTTCCTTGTTTTTGTATACATGGTGGCCACTCGGAGTTGCCACTCGGTTTTATCAGCGGGCGATATCACGGCAAACGCTGGCCAAATGCGTGCTCCTTTGGCCAACTCCACTGCGGCCTGGTTTTCAACCGAACAGCTAGGTAATGTTTGTTTTGTGAATATAACTACATAAATGGGATTTTAGTCAAAACAAAACAAGCGCACAACACACTCACACGCACACAAACACACACACACACAGGCAGACGGTCGTAGGGTTGAAAATGAAAACACGTAGGGATTTCGTACTGTTTGCTTTACTAGCCACTTTTTTCGGTCAACGCTCTTTGTGGTGTCAACTCGGCTTCCAACGCGATATGTTTTGTATGTTTTTCGACTCTGGCTGGGCGATTTTTTTGTGGTTTTAGCCTGCTGCTGCTATGTGTAAACTCTCGTTCTTCGCTTTCCTTCGTTTTCCATTTCTCTTTTGTGCGCTTGTTCGGCGTACGCGGAAATGCCCACTTGCTGCCTATCGGCCAATCGAAAATTTGCAATCAGGGCTGCCAACTATTGTACGGATAAAAAGCTAAGTAGATGAAAGCAAAGTCAAGGCGTGCGGATTAGGTTCTTGAATTTATAGCCATGTTAAAAATGTCAAAACTGTTCTCTTCAGGTTGTTATAGCTTTTATTACAGGTCTCTACTATTCGTTGTTGCAATCATAATGTCATTATTATTAGCTATTTTCCAGCTAAGCCACTCTGCCATCTCTAAGACTGCAATCGATCTTCACATCGAGTTTCGATAAACCAATTCTTGTTTGAGCGCGTCCACTTCAATTTAGTCATTAAATTTATAATAATTAAGGTTTAAATGCCCGAAATGGAGATGTCAGAATACCTACGCAAATACTTGGAGGACGAAGATGAAAGCATTCGCGCTCTTTGCAATGATCCCGACTGTAATGCCAAACGGATAATGTGGATGCACAACAAGACGGTAGGCAAGCATTTATTTAGACTGCCATTTGGTTCCCCATCATATATTTGTATTTCTAGCGAATAACCGAGCAGGACCTCGCACGGGAATACAGCGCGGAGGAGGTTCGCGAGCTGTGCCTGAAGACCAAGCTAAAAGTTAAGATGACACTGTACAATTGCCTCTGGGATGCAAAGAAGCGTTTCGATGCCAAAAAACGTCTGGAAAACAAGCCCGACAAGTTTATCAACGGCATGTACTTGAAAGCGGTGCGAAAGAAGATGGTTCAACCGTATCCGGAGGATTTTATCGCAAACCAAAGAGACGTGGCTAGAGCTCAGACCAAAAAGCTCAACAATCACAGGCTGGACAGATGGCATGGCAAGAAGAGTAGTATGGAATCCGCTCCAGACTGGGAGTCCCTAGAGGATCTAGATGGCCCAGAAATTCGGGAATCCGAGGACACCTTTGGTTCGACCTTCGACTCGGACGACAAGGAGGAAGAATCGCAGAAGGCTTCAATTACAGAGCCTCCGATTAAAGATGTTTTAGAAGATCAAAAGGTGGCGCTTGTCCAAGAAGATGAAGAGGAAGACCTTGAGAAGGCGCTTGAGTTGTCCTCGGAATCAGAACTGAGTGGCATTGGGGATCAGCACGAGGACCTGCCGCAGCAGCAAGCTTGCCAGCCTCAAAACGTCGACTGCCCAGCTACACAGATGGAGGAAAGCTGGGTACGTTATGGCGCTCAAATAAATTCGGAAAGCATGTCGATTGGCGAGTCAATTGACCTGGAGGACTATCCAAGCACTCAAAACTCAGAGCCGGACTACCTAACGTTCAACACCCAGGTAACCGCATCCACCCAGGAGTCCGCCAAATAGGATATAAGTTCAATGTTTAAAATCCTAGTTTTGCATTTATTGATTTTGTTAACCTTACTAAGTTTCTAAGTATAGTGACCGTAGAAAACGTGTTAAAAACATTGAATTCCTAAAAAGTTTGTAAAAACTAATAATAAAATCTTAGTAAAATAAGATGCTCAATTTAAGCTATTTACACATATCTAGGACGATCCGCAGCCGGAACTGTACACGGAGATAAACATTTGAAATGCTCGCTTTTACATAATTACGCTATGTACAATTTACATTTAGAGCTAGTTTACATGGTCCCACGGGGCGTGGCAGGGGGGCGGTGGGTGCTACGGGAAGTGGTCAAACAAGAACTGTTCCATGAACAGCGACTCCGAATGCTAGTTGGACGAGTTGTCGCCCGGCTCGCTGACAGCAATGGTCATTTTCGCCTCATCGCCACTATCCAGTTCCGCGTCCTCGTCATCCTCCTCATCCTCGCAATCATCCAGCAGTTCATCCTCGCAATCGTCGAGCTGCTCGTCGTCGTCGTCCTCTTCGGTCATCTCCTCATCCTCCTCGTCTTCCTCGTCCTCGCCGAAACTGTCGCCTCCGCCATGCGCGTCCACATTTGGCAGCTGAACGATCGTGGCCCCGCCAGGCGTCACAGTTGAGCCTGCAACCGTGGCCGCCACACTGGAGGCTCCACTTCCCGCCGTCGCCGCAGCACCGCCGCCCGGGATCTCTATCGTCACAATGCCGCCCATCGTGCTGATGCTCTTGGGCGCATTGCCACTCTTTCCCTCCTGCTTGATGCTCAGCTCGATTAGCTCCACGCCGGAGCCTCTCTTGAAGTGCGTCTTGATGTGCTTGGACAGGTGATCGCTGCGCATGAACTTCTTGTTGCACTCACGGCACTGGAACCGCTTCTCGCCCGTGTGCGTCCGTCGGTGGCGCTGCAGCTCATCAGAGCGCGTGAAGCGCTTGCCGCAAAACACCCAGGAGCACACGAAGGGCCGCTCGCCGGTGTGCCAGCGCAGGTGAGCCCTCAGATGGGAGGTCTTGCCGTACACCTTCTGGCAGCCGGGGATGTGGCAGATGTGCTGGCGCTTCTTGTCCGAGTGCTTCTCGCCATCGGTACAGTTGGGACACGTGCAGGCTACTCGTTTTAGGCGCGGTTTCGGCTCTCCAACTGCCGCTCCTCCCCCGCCACCGCCCGTTGCTCCTCCACCTGAACTCGCCACACTGATGCTCACATTCAGATTGCCCTGGGCCGGCGTTGTTATCGTCGTGGTGCCACTGTTCGTGCTCCTTATGCTGGCAGGCGCTCCCCTGGCCTGCGTGGTCACAGCCACCACTTGGCCACCAGTCGGGGCAATCGTTATCTGAGTGCTGGACGTGCTCACCACGTTGGCTTTACTTCTAACGGGCTGCTGAACGGGCGGAGCCGGGGCGTTCGGTGTATTCGTTGCTTGCTGTGGCAGGGCAGTGATCTGAATGGAGGCTGGTATACTCAGGTTGGATAGGGGGTTACCCTCCGTATGCAGGAACTTGATTTGCTGTTGTTGCGGTGCGGATGTGCTCGGCGTGGAGGCGGGGGTAGGAGGATTTGCGGTGGCGGTGATAGGTCCAAAGGTGTCCGGCGGCTCTTGCTTGATGCTGGTAATCATCTGCGTCGGACTCTGCGGCTCCTGCTTGGGCATCACCTGCACCTGGGCCTGGTTCGCCACATGGGTTTGCACCTGAGCCTGCGACATCGGCAGTTGGGTAAGCACCTGCTGGAAGTTGGCCGGCAGATTTGGCGGCAACTGGTTGGCGTGAATGATTTGCACTTGACCCAACCCGGGGATATTCTGGATGGGCAACGCCTGAAGATTGGGCAACTGCATGGGCGTGGGCACAGCGGCTGGAGCGGGCGCCGGAGCGGGAGGCGCAGCCTGTCGCAGTTGGGCGGGAATCACCGTCAGTTGTTGGCCCTGGGCATTCGTGATGGTGATGGGCTGATTGGGCGGCAGTTGACCACCCGCCGAGGCGTCACTGATGGCCTGCAGGAGCTGCTGGTGCTGGGCCTGTACCTGCTGTTGCTGCTGCTGCTGTGCCTGTTGCTGCTGTTGAGCCTGTTGTTGCTGCTGAACTTGCTGTTGCTGCTGTTGTTGTTGCTGCACTTGTTGCTGCTGCTGGTGGGGATTCTGGATATGTATGATGTTGGCATTCGGCGGCAGTTGAGGATATGGCATAGCCAGTTGCACCTGCTGAATTTGCCCGTTGGGCGTAACAATCTGGGCGATCTGTGAAAACTGAGGGATGATTTGCATCTGTGAGGCGGCGGGCATCTGCAGAGATTGCGCCTGCATCAGGTTTTGTAGCCCGCCGCCCGCCGTTGCCGCTGCCTGGACAGGCACATGAACCGTCTGATAGATGGTCTGTCCGCCGGCCGTCTGCACGGGTATTTGCACGGCCACCGTTTGCTGTTGCTGCGGTACAGCCTGCGCCGGGAACTGCACCAGTTGGGGACGCATCTGCAGTTGGCCATTCTCCAGCTTAATGGATTGCCCGCCGCCCAGCAGGTTGGACAGGTTTCCCAGCAATCCATTGGCCGCCGCCACCGAGGTGGGTATCTGCAGGTTCGTACCCGGTATGGTGATGCTGCCCGGCAGCTGGCCCGCCGTCCCACTGGTTGTTCCTCCCGCTGCACTGGCGCCGGGAGCATTCGGTCCTTGTGCCTGCTGCTGCACTGCACCCTGGTGCACTTGCTGTACCTGCTGCACTTGCTGTTGTTGCTGGATGAGATTGGTGACGGGTATTTGAATATTGGTGCCGGGTATGCTGATCAGCTGCGTTTGCTCCTGGCCCAGGCCGTTGAGCTGCTGCAGCTGGATGCAGTTGGAAGCCACCGGATTGGCTTGGACCTGCGGTGCCCGCAGGATCTGGCCGTTGGGCGTGATGAAGGCCTGCTGCCCATTAAAGTTGACCGCCTGCGCGGTGGCCATTGGGGCATTGAGGTTGGGTATAAAGATGGCCTCCTGACCATCGATGTTGACCGTTTGCATGGGCATGGGCTGAACGATCTGGAACATGTTCTGCGGCATCCCAGTGCTCTGGGCGCCACCGGCAACCGCTCCGCCGGCAAACTGAGGTGGCATCTGGTGGATGTTGATGATCTGCTGCATGGTGGGTGCCCCGGGAGCACCCTGTGCCTGGGTTTGGGGTGCTGTTGCACTTCCTCCACTTGGTGTCGCCGCCTTGGCGGAACCGCCGGCCGCCGAGGGCGTGGCTGGGGGCGCACTGGTCGCCGCACTGGCGGCACTCTTGTACTGCAGCATGGCGCTTTTAATTGAGATTTCGTCAGTCACAAGTGCTTCGAGCGAAACATGTCCCCTTTTTTCACTTGCTCAGACGCGCAACTCTGCCAAGCCGATTAGCTGGCACTCAGACGGGGGTGGCACACATGGTACAATGTTCACGGGGACGAGGGGGCCGTTGTAGGCATCCGAACACATGAATAACAAGAAACTCAGGGGAAGTCGAGCAGGGAAACGATTTAAGACAGTTTTTAGTTTCAATTTTGTTTTGACAAACACAAACGCAGAAGAAGAAGTGAGAGTGATGGGCCAGGGTTGCATGCGCCGCCTATCGATAGCCGCCAGTCGATAGCCATCGATAGGCGCACGGCGATAGCAATAACAAACCGCGAAGGAGAAGAGGAAGTAGAGATAACAAATTCTGAGAGCGTTCGGCAACAAGTCCTCCTCTAACCCATCCTTCATTGAGTTCTAATTACGTGTCACTCGGCACCAACCACTGCCCAGGATAAACAAGGACGCCGCAGGAGAGATGCAGGTGGATTCGTCCGAAGATGGTGGAGAAGTGGACGCCCTGACCCAAAAGCTGGGCGAGATGCTACTGCAGGAACTTCCGGCAAATGCGCAGCAGGGTCAGCCCGCCTTTGCGGGTGCCATTTGGTCTGGACAGCTGGAGTGGAGGAAACTGGGACAACCGGAGGGGCGAAACACGCTGCCCTTAACAATAAGCTCCAACTTTGTGGATGGCCAGCCGGAAGTGACGGCGGAGAGCTGGCCGATCAAGCTGAGAATGCAGCTCATGCCAAAACCTGTATTGGTAAATGTCGGCATATCGCTGCTTAAGGATTCAAAAATGGTTCGTTTTCGAGCGAAGCCGGGGGAATTGAGGGACTCGCTCGTCACTTTGCTTTCCGCCGGCTTTTGTGGCTGCGTCCACGTAAATCCCGCATCAAACTGCAGGATTCTCATACTGATTTACGTGCCCAGTCGCAACGATTTTTTGGGTTTTATACCCAATAATCAGATTACTTACGTCCAGCTGTTGCGGGAAGCTCTTGAACAGCTCCGGGATAACCAGAAAAAGTAGGGGCTCTTTAACGCGTTGGCCTACTTAATACGAATCTCTTCCCATTACTCGTGCCATTTTTTACAAAATGACAGAAATAAATACCTCATTGAATTTTGGGATGAATTCCCTAGTATTCCACATTTAAATATTTGGGTTAAGAGAGGGTTAACATTTTGTCTTTTAGAATGGGACCTCAAAACAGCAAACCACCGATTTTCATGTGGGATACCTCTTTGAGTTAGTGGATAAATTCCCTATTATTCTACATTTAAATATTTCGGTTAAGAGAGGGTCGACATTTTGGACCATTTTCATGTTCGATTTATCCGTAATTTCAATGGTTTTCATTGGGACCCCAAAACAGCAATTCCAGATTCCATAACTTAAGTATTTGACCACCGATTTTCATGTGGGATACCTCTTTGAATTTGTGGATGCATTCTCTATTATTCTACATTTAAATATTTCGGTTAAGAGAGGGTCGAAATTTTGACCCATTTTCATGTTGGTTTCTCTGTAATTTAAGTATTAAGTTTAAAAAAGGGTTCATTTTTTTGTTTAATACATTTGAAAGACAATTGAAAAAGGGGATCTCCAAAAACGCTATTATAAAAATGTATGAGTATCTAATCTAGCTCTTCGCATTAAATACTAGGTCGATTTTATAAATAAACTTATTTTGGGCATATTCCTTTTTTGGCCATGGATGATGATGCAGAAATAAAATACCAGTTTTACAAGCGATCAAATATGCTGAATCATCAAACAGACAATGTAACCCAACTAATCAGAGCCCCTAAGTCAAAGCGGCATTCGAATTTGGCAAACACCGATGAAAATCGGGCCATAAAGTCTGGCTCCAATTCAATATGGGAAATCCGCTTCTTAAAATTTCTCTAACAAAAACCAACTAGATATTTAAAACAAAAGAAAAATCTGTTTTTGAACTATTTATCAAGGCTTTGAGCTAGAAATTTGAACAATGTGAAAGGATTAGTTCCGGCTTTAATTTCTGAGACTAACCCATTGGAAATGGCAGTGGAGGTGTTATAAGTATGGAATGGTTAGCTTCAAGTGAGCCAAAATTGGGTAGACCGCTGCCACAATCGTCAACATGGCCTCTGGGAAATTGGTGAGTAAAATAATAATAATAATGGAACACAGTAAATGTTCTCCTCGCAGCTCTTTGTAGCTGTCTTGGTGGTCCTTATGGCGGTCAACTCGTCATCGAGTATCGTTAGTGACATCATAAGTCCCATTCTCAATAAAGTCGTGGAGGTCCTAAGTCCCAGCACCAATTCAACAGAAGACCTTTCTTCCACCGACAGAAACGGTTCGAGTTTCAAAATAAAAAACAATTCATCGAACAGTGCGGCCCTCCAGAACCTTGCTGGATGAGCAAGTAGGGGATAAGATACACAACATAATCATATCTGCCAATAAAAGGGGAATAGAGCCATCAGTTTATAGGAAAGGGAATTTATATGAAAGGGAGTTACAAACTTAATCCGTGGGACTAGCCCATTTGGCGAGGCCTTGAACACCACACATATACCGACGTTTCTTGGCTTAGGTCAGTCAGTGTGGTTTCAATCGTTCGATCGTCAACATGTCAGTTAAATTGGTGAGTAACTGGCCTATAATATATGGTATTCATGAGTTGAACTTTGCCTTTATCTTCTGCAACTACTGATCGCTACCTTCGTCGTCGCTTTGGCGGTCAGCGCCTACTCGGATCGCTTTTTCCTGGATAATGGTTTTCCTCTCCTCCTAAGAAGACCCCTGAAATTATTGTTTCCAGGCCCTAGTCTTGACCAAAGCATTCCTTCTACCAACGAGAGTGATACTCAGTCGCGCTACGAAATGAAGAATCGCACGTTGAGTGCGGCAGCCCTTAAGGGAGCTGCTGGTTAAACAATTGGTGGACCTAATTGTATACGAGAGAATGCTCAGTAATTTATTTATTAAATAGTTGTATCGAAGTTTGAAATTAGAGATTCAATTTTAGGGTTGTAAATTAGAGATGACTTCTGTGTTTATGCAACAAACTAAGATCAATAAACTAGATCAATCCTTCCCACTGGGACATCCAGACTCCCTTCGAAATCCTTACACAGCGATTTTATTTGGGGTTTTATTAGACACTACATGCTACGGCGCCCGAATGGAGCCGGCTTTAATTTGCACTCCTAGCTCTAAATGGACGAGGTGGCGTAGTCGGCCGGGAACTTAAAGATGTGCTTCCCGGTGGCCTGAACGGAGGGCAGGAGCCCGGCGTTGGGAATGATGTTCCACGAGAGGTAGAGCGAGACGTTGCGGTTGTCCTTCAGGCCGTTGCCGTCGTCCCAGAAGTAGTACTTGGTGTTCATGTTCTTGAAGTCCAGCACGGCGTTCTCGCCGCGCAGAATGATCTTGTCCCAGAGGACCACCTGGTTGAGCTTGTTCGACGGCGTCTGGTACTCGGCCGTGAGGTAGAGGAACAGCTGCTTCACGTTCCAGTTGAAGATGCCGGTGAGGTTCGTCTGCAGGTCGAAGGTCACGAAGCCCAGGTCGTGCTTCTCGCGGGAGGCCCCGTAGTCCGGCACGTTCTTCACCAGCACCCGGATCGTGTTGATGTTAGCCTCCGTCCGGTAGTTCAGGAAGACGGTGGACAGGAAGCAGCTGAAGGTGAGGCAGGCCAGGACGCTCAGCGTGTACGCCACCGTGGCGTTTCCTCGGGTCAGCACCGTGTGCATTTTGGCGAGCTTAATCCCTGCGAGAATCAAATGAATCAAATCCGGCAAATGACACGTCGTGTTGTTAGTTTGGAAAAAAGTTGCGGGGTGGCCAGATCGATGCAGCGCACCAGGGGTGGCCAAAGAGGTATATACCAGGAATGGAGTTTGTCTCGGCTAACTAACTAACAGCGCTGTTAAGATGCGCCGGCGCCTCTGCCGCTGTTCGATTTCCATGCATCTTAACAGCGCTGTTGAGTCACGAATCAAAATCACACACTACTCACTACTCATCGACATCATAGCCGCGGTCCCACCTTTTCTGTCGTAAGCAAACGTAAGTCTCTTAACAGCGCTGTTAAAATCTAAACAGAGAGATGCAAGATTTCCCCCGAAGAGGGGCAGTGTGACCGTTCGGTCACGAAAGTCACGCCGAAGTCACGCACGCAAGTCACGATTCATCGCCGCCACGGTCCCACCTTTTCCTCACATCCGGGAATAATATAATATGGCGATCCGAAAAATCCGACGAAGACGGAGAATTTGGCACTGCTGAAAAGTGATTAATTTGCCACGAATTGTGAACGGTAATTCGCGCAACTGTCGCCAAGCCGTGGACCACCGAGTGGGGCTCGCGTTGGGCCTGTTTGGCGGCCTGGAAGGGCCAGTTAAATGCGGAAAATCGCCAGCGGAATAGTGGCAAAAAATTTTCCCTCAGTCCCTCCTGCTATTTTCTGCCTTCGTCTGCGCGTGCGAGCGGGACGGCAGCAGCGGTGCGACGGCCGCGTCGGGGCATCGCGTGTGCGCGAGCGGGACGAGGCTAGCGACCAAGCGAGAAACGCATACGCCAAAGTCGAAAAGTGATTTTTTCTTCGTTCCCTCGGGCGAAGTCGAAACTGCTGCGAAAAGTTTTATAAATAAAGTACTGCAATTGCATGGGCTCGATGGTTATTAAACCAGCAGAGTGCAGGCTTCGATCTGCCCTTCGGCGGCGTCCCCCCACCGCGATTATATAAATAGTGAAGCACGTTGCCCAAGTCCTAATTGCGCATCGATTCGCCTGGCATCGGCGAATTACCAAGAAATTGGCAAATCGAAGCGGGCGAATCTGTGCGATTTAGTGTGTTTTTTGTTTCCGTTCGCACCTGAACCGTTTTCGGTGTAAAAATGTGAATCAGTGGGCAGGGGAAATGGAATGGAATGGGAGAATTAAGTGCGAACGAACGATGTACGAACGAGTGTGCGAAGGCAAAGTGAAAGAATGCGCAGCGTTGCCACTCCGCGGGCTCACTGTGTCTCTGCGTGGCTGTGTGTGTGTGTGTGTGTGCGAGGTGCCTGTGTGTGTGTGTTAGTTTCTTTGCCCATCGCATATATAAGAAAGCAATCCTCCTAACAATATCTATATAAAAATCAATATAGCCGAAGAACCTCTATTTGTTGATGTGTTTTTGTGCCCCTGCACCCCGGCCCCCTTGAAAAACACATCAACAAATGTGTTAAATTCACTCGAAGTGACATTACCCTGGGACTAGTTTGTGTTTACTCAATTGAAAAGTAGAAAAAATCTATAATCTTTTGCTCCCCTTCCCAACCATCCCCAAAGGACGCGCGAATTGAAAGTAAATCCAGAAGAAACCCCAAATAACACAACCTCCAGCGAGAGAGTAAAATGAATAATGATGCGAAAAACCATGAATGCGATGACTTGAATGTGCGCTCCACAGCGTATTTTAACCAAAAAACCACAACTACAACCACAACCAACCAGCCGAAGGCCAGCAGCAAGAACAACGCAGGCTCCTCGGGCTCAGGCTCCCAAAACAACAACAGCAACATCAGCAGCAACAACAACAACACCAGCGCCAACGCCAACGCCAATCAACAGAAGCCCAACAGACAGCTGAATCACAATCTACCACGTATCGCTGCCGCCAGACATTCGATAGCCGCCGCTCTACTGGCCAACAATAGTCTGAAGACCAGCGGGCGGAAGATCCTGTCGGCCAAGAATGAGCCACTGACGACGACCACTGCGACGGAGTCATCGGGATCAACCACTGCGCCAGCAGCACCACTACTAACCAGCAATAGCCGATTGAAAGTTAACAACACCAACAATAACACTGCCAAGATGTCTGGAACCAGTAGCAGTCAGGCCTCGGCCACGCCCACAACGCCCACGGCCGCCAGCGGTAGCAGCAGCAGCAGCGACTCAGCAACAGCAGCCACCACCACAACAACGACGAGTGGCAGCAGCAGCGGCAGCGGCAGCGGAGGCACCACGGTCATAGCCGGTGGTCCGGCGACCACCACTGGAGCAGTGAGCGCCGCCAAGTTCCGTGCCGCCGTGGCCTCGGCGCCCAGCCCAGCACTGCCTGCTCCCGCGCCTGCTACAGCAACTGCGTCCGCATCCGCATCTGCTCCTGCCCCCAGTAGTAGCTCCTCCAGCTCCTCGTCCTCGAAGAAGACCCGAGCAGCAGTGGCCGCCCTGAAGCGACAGGTGGCCTTGCAACAACAGCAACAACAACTGCAGCAGCAGCAGCAGCAGTCCGCCTCCGGTAATGCCCCCAACTTGACCAGCAAGGATTCGGCGCATTTGAAATTCGCCGCAACCACTCTGCTGATGGGCGCCGCCGCAGCTGCCGCCGATAGCAACGCTGGCGCTGCTACCGGTGGATCATCGGGTGGAGCGGGCGGATCATCTGGCTCCGGAGGAGGAGGAGGAGGAGCTGCAGCAGCCGCCGCCGCCGCCGCCAGAATGGCCATCAATCCCGCCGTGGATGTGGCCAATGCCGCCGCCGTGCTCAAGCAGAAGCTTAAGGAAGCGGCTGCCGCCGCCTCGGCCTCCGCCTCCAATCGCTCCGCCACCTCGTCCATGTCATCAACCGCCTCCTCGCTGTCCTCGTCGGCGAACCTCGTGAATGCCATCTCGGCGCTGCAGAACATCATCACGCCGGACACGGACACCGACACGGAGTTCTATCACCAGCCCGTCACCACAGACCTGTCCGAGTCGGAGGAGGAGTCTGTCTCAGAGGTGAGTGCGCCAGAAGGTCTTCCCCATGCCATGCAAAACCAGGTGGCAGTTCATCATCAAACTCTGAAAAATATATACGTGGTATTTCTGAAAAAGTCGTTGAGAAGTGGTCCTGCACGGCTTTCGTGTGGAAGCTTACTCGAAGTCTCTAGAAGTGGAACTAGTTTTTCCCCCTTGGCTAGGGAAAACGTGTAGTTTATAATCTCATCTATACGTGTAGTGCTGATAAGGTCGAGGGAGTATGTTAAGTATGGGTTATTTGACTGAAACAGAGTTTATGAAAGAACTAAAAACTCCAATTCCAAGAAAATACCTAGAATGATATGCTATCATATCAAAGCCTTAAAAAACTACTTGTTTTCGTCTAGAAGAGTCTGTAGTCTTCCTCCTAACAGGTCTTACTATTAGTTGGTTCTGAAATCCCAAATAAAAACTAAAGTACTACCCATTTTCAAATAAAATTCCTACGATTAGGCGAAAGCGGCGCCTTATCACTCGACTCATATAGTTTATCAAAGCGGCCCAGTCTGTTATCATAGCAGCTAGTTCGAGTGTTTATATCTCACAGTTGAAAGATTCGCAGTATCTCAGGTGGGAATTCGGTCTTCGGTTTTTACGTGGGGAAATACCTCGAGTGGAGGTGATCGCTCACATTTCACACACACATATGTGCGAGCACACGCTTTTGTTGTTGCAGCGAGAGTTTCGACCCTCTCATTTCTCCTCACCTTCCGGTGCGGGTGTGTGCAAGCCCTTTTCGCTTGGCTGTGTGGGTGAATGATTTATCAGCTGTTCGCCTGCTCGCTGCTTCTTCGCTTGTATGCGTAGAAATACCTTTTTCTTTGTCTAGCACACTAGCGCATTTGCCAAATGGAAATGGGCATGCTAAATGCGAAACTGAAAAGTGGAAAAGTAGTATGCCGCTGCCGCCCAATTAAAATCAAAGGTCATTGCATCGACGGCATCTTGTAATTGACCCCGTCTCTCCCACGCAAATCAGTAGTTTAATTTCCTCGCTGCTTACACATGTACATAATTTTCCTCTTTTTTTTTGGCTACTTTCGCGAATTCTCTTTTGAACAGCGTGACAAAGATGTCGGTTGGCAGTCTGGCAACTCCGCCGCTGCTGCTGCTGCCGCCTCTGCTTCTTTCTAGCTGCTGTTTTTGTTGTTGCAGCAGTGAAACGTATGGGGAAACACTTGAAAATAACAATAATAAATAAGAGCCATAATAATAATAACGCACTTTCGAGTGTAATGAACTCTGGCGAACTTATTATTGTTCTTTTTTTTTCGGTCAGCAGAGAGACAATTTGCTGATTATACTTTGCTGTGGCGTGCAAACATTTTACGGTTGATTTTCTTTTTCACAAATTTACCAACGCACACACATCTGCACAGGGCAACACGCATACCAATGCGCAGCAACGAGACAAACGAACGGCTGCTGTTGAACTCGTTCATGCTGAATTTTTGTTGTAGGTTCTCTTGGCTTCTCTTTCTACTGCCGTTTCTCCGCCTCTGCTGCTCCTCCGCTTGGTCATGTTCCTCTGTATGCTGCTTCTGTTCATTCATCAAAGGTTAAGCAGACAGCACTTGGCCTCGTGTTGCAAATGTATTTCGGCAATCTTTTTGGCATTTTCTTTTTGGTTCAATAATTTAAGGCGTGGGCGTAAACACACAAGCGCACACGCACACATGTGCAGACCTTTCGGGGCGGCGAGAGTGTGTGCGTGCCGTATTTAAATCGATGTGCGAACTGCACTCTCTGACTCATGCGGCTCTTTGAATTCCCAAGGAAAACTATTTGGTGGTTTATAGGCTTATAATCAGAGTCAACCGTGGGGGTTCGCTGGGATCTTTTGGCGCAAGGTGATATTCTTGCTAGAGGAAATCATGCATTAGCTGGTCGTGTTTTTGCTGGTTTTCACTCTCTACCTCCTTCTACTCCTTCTTCTGTGCCTCCTCTTCTGTTATCGATAATTACACTTTTGGGCCGCACTGGCAACGCCGTTTAAACGTCATTTATTTGCTGGAATTATTCAAAATTTATTATATTTTTTTTTGGCTAGCCATGCAGCTCTTGTCACATTTGAGACTCGTAAATGTTAAATTACATCAAAAAATAAAGTAGATTGGCTTAAATTTTTGTTTCAACGCATCAGAGAAGCACCGAAGAAGAGGGGAGTGATGGTCGACCGGCCACATATTCGCACGCTTTTCCAAAGCCTGACGAAAGCGATGATACGAAGTTTCCGATCCAGCGTGGACTTTCTGCTGCACTCCCTCGTCCATGTAAATCGGCCAAAGACCCTCCAGTATCAACCCTCCAGTTCAACTTGCCCCCAAACCCGAAATCTCTACTCTCCGCTTGCGTTAATTTTTATTATTTATGTACACGTTTCTTTCGTTTCTCTTTATTTGTAGATCCTATTGGCATTCTTGTGTTTAAGGCCAGATCTCCTGGTAAGTTTCTGTTTCGCGTTATAAACCCGATTCCCCAATCCGCTTTTCAAAAAACCAATTAAAAACCAAAACATAATCCCACATTAACCGAAGGCAATCGAAAGTACCTAAAGCTTCAGGCCCACCAGTTCTACTAAACCATTAATTTTTGACAAATAATTGATCGATTCTTAACCCAAAACTACTGCGCTTCCTCCTCGCACACATCATTAAACACACCTAACTCCACCACTTTGTTGCTGGCCTTAGACAACAAGAATGTGCTCTTCTGATCAACTATTAAATAGCTTCTCTAATTTGTAACTTCCAGCTTAATATAGTCGTATATTATTAGTAGGAAACTTTTTACTACTCACCCCCAAGTAAAAGATTTGAGTTTGTTGGTAGAAAACACTTAGTTTGAGTTGACAACTGTAAGAGTCTAACGAATCGAAATGTTTATTGTGTTGCAGGACGATATTCCCGAATCGGATCCGGATAGCTGCCCGCATGAGGGCGAGGTGCGCGAGGATGAGGACGAAACGGAGGAGGAGTCCGAGGACTCTGATGAGTCCGAAGGCGACGACGAGGAGGACGAAGAGGAGATAGGTAAGTCGAACAAGTTTTTTAACCCGGTAATATGATAGTAAAGCCATGACTATCCCTTCACCAGATGTGCTGCAGGACAACGATGCGGACGACGAGGAGATCGACGATGAGGACGAGGAAGAGGACGCGCCCGAAGTGAGTTCCTTCCTCATGGACGCCAACAACAAGCGCTCCAGCAATCTCACCGCCCTGCTCGAGGCCGCGGCCAACGAGAAGGCTCCTGTCCTGCGCCATGCCACCCACGCCATCGACGAGACCAAGCAGGCGCTGACCAAGATGCGCTGTGCCAACAGTCCCCGCGATAAGAAGTTAGTATTGACCTCGTGATCCGCCAAGGTCTTCTGTATAAGCTGATAATCTATTTCCTAATGCTGCAGCAGTGGCTTCTCCCGATCCCTCGTGGCCGCCTGCACGGATAACGATGTCAACACGGTGAAGCGGCTGCTCTGCAAGGGCAACGTGAACCTCAACGATGCCGCTGCCTCCACGGATGATGGCGAATCCCTGCTCTCCATGGCCTGCTCTGCGGGCTACTACGAGCTGGCTCAGG
The DNA here is from genome assembly GCF_025231255.1 of Drosophila biarmipes. NCBI lineage: Eukaryota > Metazoa > Arthropoda > Insecta > Diptera > Drosophilidae > Drosophila > Drosophila biarmipes. The sequence goes on along the minus strand of NC_066616.1, from coordinate 23,673,558 downwards.
TATGTCACCAGTGACATCTTTATAATGTGGTTTGGCCCCGAATTTAAGGTTTACTATTTGAGTCTTAAGTTTTGGCGGATTGGATATTATTTTATATTTTTACTTCAAATTAATAATTAATAATAACACATATTAAAACAAGATTTAGATATTCTTTTTTAAAGTTTTACCTTTAAAAATCTTACCATATTTTTAAATTTAACGACCTTCCTAATTCACGTGCCCTTTTGCCGGTGTGGCAACACCGTGCCCATACGCTTGCCCTCTCAGCTGTTGCCTATCGATAAATACTTAGCAGCAGACAAACAATCCTGAAAGAGTCGAAAAAGACCAATAAATAGGGCATTACGTGGGCAAATTAAGTGCGTACACCTTACCAAATACTTAATCTCTAACCGCCACAGGTTCTGCTGGCCATGTCTGCCGCCCAGGTGGAGGACAAGGGGCAGAAGGACTCGACGCCGCTGATGGAAGCCGCCTCCGCGGGTCACCTGGACATCGTCAAACTGCTGCTCAACCATAACGCCGATGTGAACGCCCACTGTGCCACCGGCAACACCCCGCTCATGTTTGCCTGTGCTGGCGGTCAGGTGGACGTGGTAAAGGTGCTGCTCAAGCACGGCGCCAACGTCGAGGAGCAGAACGAGAATGGACACACGCCCCTGATGGAGGCCGCCTCCGCTGGCCATGTGGAAGTAGCCAAGGTAAGTGTACTCCTTCTGACCTCGAAAGGTGTAGATGCATACAATACTGTTTACTGTACGTAATCCAAATGATTATAATCCGAGATTTGAGAGTGGTGGCACACCCACGACCTGAATCGAGTTACTGATTGGTCTGGGCAAGATGCCAGCTCTGTGATTTAGTTTGATCTTATCTGATGCATTCGGCAGAAATGGTTTACCAACATCAAAATAATTGCCTTGCTAATTGCTAATCGGTTATCCTTGTCACCATTTAGGTGCTGCTCGAGCATGGAGCCGGCATCAACACCCACTCGAACGAGTTCAAGGAGAGCGCCCTCACACTTGCCTGCTACAAGGGTCACCTGGACATGGTGAGGTTCCTGCTGCAGGCGGGTGCCGATCAGGAGCACAAGACCGACGAAATGCATACTGCCCTGATGGAGGCTTCCATGGACGGCCATGTAGAGGTGGCCCGTCTCCTGCTCGACTCCGGTGCCCAGGTTAACATGCCCACGGATTCGTTTGAGTCGCCTCTTACGTTGGCCGCCTGCGGTGGTCACGTGGAGTTGGCCACCCTGCTGATTGAGCGAGGAGCCAACATTGAGGAGGTCAACGACGAGGGTTACACTCCGCTCATGGAGGCCGCTCGGGAAGGTCACGAGGAGATGGTAGCCCTGCTGCTCAGCAAGGGTGCAAACATCAATGCCACGACCGAAGAGACCCAGGAGACAGCCCTTACGCTGGCGTGCTGCGGTGGCTTCAGCGAGGTGGCCGCCTTCCTGATAAAGGAGGGCGCCAACCTGGAGCTGGGAGCTTCCACACCTCTCATGGAGGCCTCGCAGGAGGGACACACTGACTTGGTGCGCTTCCTGCTGAAGAACAAGGCCAATGTCCATGCAGAGACGCAGACCGGCGATACTGCTCTGACGCACGCTTGCGAGAACGGACACACGGATGCGGCCGGTGTGCTTCTGTCCTACGGAGCTGAGCTGGAGCACGAGTCCGAGGGCGGCCGAACGCCGCTGATGAAGGCCTGTCGCGCCGGACACCTGTGCACTGTGAAGTTCCTCATCCAGAAGGGCGCCAATGTCAATAAGCAGACCACCAGTAATGATCACACTGCCCTGTCGCTAGCCTGTGCCGGGGGCCATCAAGCTGTGGTGGAGCTGCTGCTAAAGAACAACGCCGACCCGTTCCACAAGCTGAAGGACAACAGCACAATGCTGATCGAGGCCTCGAAGGGTGGACACACCCGAGTGGTCGAGCTGCTCTTCCGCTACCCGAACATTTCGCCCACGGAAATGGCAGCGGCTGCGAACGCTAACCAAGCAGCCGTAGCCCCTTCCCAATCTGGCCCAAATCAGATGCGCCAAAAGATCATGAAGCAACAGCTGCAGCATCAGTTGCAGCAGCTCAACGCACCCCCTGGTTTGCACGAATTGTCGGAGGCAGCGCGAGCATCCAACCAGCAACATTTCCACCAGCAACAGTTTAGCAGTGCAGGCAACGGATCCTCCAACATCGTGGCGATGGGTACTGGAGATTTTCTAGAGCCTGGCGATCTGCAACTCACGGCTACGGCGGGAATGGGCGCTGGAGCTGGAGCCAGCACCACCGGCAGTGAGGCTGGCATGGAGGAGTATGGAGAGGTCGGAGGAATCGATCTGACCACCCTCGGCGCTCAGCAGCAGGAAGGCCTCATTGCCAAGTCGCGACTTTTCCACCTCCAGCCGGGCTTCGAGCAGCAGCAGCAGCAGCAACAACAACAGCAGCAGCAGCCACCTTCTGCCGGCCAACACCAGTTGGTGCCGTGCAAGCACTTTGACCTGGATATGGAGCACATCAATTCCCTGCAGCCACCGCAAAAGGCGCCGCCAGCTCCGCCGGTACTCTTCCACACCGTTTGCCAGCAGCCTGTTATGCAACAGCAACAACTGCAGCCAGGTCAGGCCAAGCTGAAGGGGGGCATGCTGCCAAACCGGAATCGCGTAATTAAGTCCGGCGAGGTGATAGAGTTCATCGACTGTCCACTGGATCAGCAGCAGCAAGGCGAGCAGGTGCGATCGCAGCCCTTGGGTGAGGACGGAAAGACTCCGCAATTCGCATGTGCCGGAGAGGATCCACGGCTGCAGCGCCGACGCGGCTTTATGCCGGAGCTGAAGAAGGGTGAACTGCCGCCGGAGAGCAGCAGCAGTGACCCTAACGAGCTAGCCCTCAAAGGTAAGTCCACAGCTTAGACATTTTGAGATTACGTCTTGCGTACTAAGTAATTAATCTTTACTACCTGCAACCAGGAGCCGACAACAATCAGCCCGTACCGACAGCACTGGACAATAGTGCCTGCGCCCAGATCCCAGCCGTAAGTATTTTAGACCCATCAAAAGAATGGTCTATATACAGTAACTTCATTTCATGTTTGCAGCGAAACTCTGGCGGAGCCATTACCCATTCCTCGGAAGTTCTTCAAAGCACAGCCATCAGCGACAGGCCCAAGGTGAAGGCCACCAACAAGAGCAACCGCAAGCAGGCAGCCGCAGCAGCAGCAGCTGCAGCAGCCGCGGCGGCAGCGGCAGCAGCAGCGGCCCAGCACGCACAGCAGGTGTTGCCCAACTTGCAGCAGAACCCGATGGTGTCCATCTATAACAACCTGGTGAGTGTTAGCTTACTTCTGTTAGCCTTACTAATCTTGTATTCTAAAATAAAATATATTAATTCGCATGTGATAACCCTTGTAGCACATGCAGCAGTCGCATTTGCAACTCCAGCAGCAACTGCAATTGCACCATCAGCGAGTTGCACTTGACAATGCAGCGGCTGCAGCAGCAGCGGCAGCTTCTTCCGCGAACATGGCCTACTCCAATTCCCCGGCTTCTCCTCTCGCCTCGCCCACTGGCAGCGGCAACTATGTCGATCAGCAGCAACAACAGCAGCAGCAGTCCCTGGAAGTAGCCCTGCAGCATAAGACTACCATGGATGACTTCCGTGGCATGCTGGAGACGGCGGTGAACGGCTCGAGGGGCCGTAAAGATCTGGCCCTGAACACACCCCAGTTGAACTTCTTCAAGGACGGATGGCATATGGTGGGAGTGCACAACTTCTTCGGCGATCAGCCAAAGTCGCCCACTGAGACTCCTCCGGAGATGGAGGAGACTACCATGTCCTCGCCAACCGAAGCAGATCGCCTTGGATCCGAGCCTCGGGCCGAGATGAAGAATCTGGCCACGCTCTGCTCGGCGGCAGCAGCTGCTGCTGCTGTGGCTGCGGCTAACAAGGATCAGGACGAGATCAGTTCGGAGCTTGAGAGCGAGTGCGAGGACGATGCTGAGGGTGAGGCCGGGGCAGATGGCGAGGAAAATACACTGCCTCCGGAGCCCATTGAATTGGCAGCCGCTTTGCGCGAAGATGGCATCATTGTGGAAGAAGAGGAGGATGATGAGGAGGACGATGACGACGAAGAGCAGGACACCAACAGCGGGGAGATTGATAAGCTCAACTATGATGACGAAGATGCGGAGGTGGACAACGATGGTGAAGTAGACTACATCGACGAGGATGAAGGTGGTGGCGAAGGCGAGGATGAGGAAGAGGACGGGGACGATGACGAGTTCTTCCTGGACGAACCAGACAGTGATCAAGGTGCTGGCAACAACAATAATAACAACTCAAAAAGCGGTGCCAGCTCGCTGCCTCTGAAGCAGCGCAAAATGAACACTCGGCTGGAGAACCTAATCCTCAACTCGCAGACAATGTGCGACTTCCCGCTCGAACTTACCAACTCGGAGCTCGTTCACGTCCTGCCTCAAATAAGCAATCTCAAGGCGGCGGCCAGCAGCAACGCGGCGCTGAACAGCGTGCTCCAGCAGCAGCTGGCGGCTGCCACCGCAGCAGCTGCGCACGCCAAGGCGGTTGCAGTCCACCAGAAGCAGCTGAAGCACCAAGTGGAGGGAGATCAGCAGTGCGGTAAGATTAAGGATACCGAGATTCTGGGTACTTGTTGCTTATTTGAATCGTGTAATCCTCTTCTTTCAGAAGACGATGGCGGCGCTGGCGGAAGTGAGCTCTACTCCGGCTTGGAGCACTTCGCCAACGATGGCGAAATGGAGGATATATTCCAGGCAAGTTAATTTTGAATACAATTTTTAATTGATTTTGCCCAAACAGAAGCCTAAAATAACCATATATTGCTCTATTTTTTGTTACAGGAGTTGGCCAGTAGCCTAAACTACCCAGAGCTGGCCGAGTTTAGCTTGAACCAGATGTGCAAGGGCAGGTTTGCTGGCAACTGGGCGCAATCGTCGGGCAAGTGGACCGGTCAGGAGCAGTTGGTGGGCGTGGTACGGTCGCCAGGTCTCATTAACCCAGGCGATGTTCCGCAAGATGCTCAGCGACAGGCAAATCTCGTCCTCCTCGACTATTCCATGCAGCAAAACATTCAACTCGAGCAGCGACTCCTCGATTCCGACGAAATGCACGCGCAGGTAGGTTTATTTTTAGCCATTTGCGGAGTTTCAGTTCACTTATGCATTAATTTCTTTGTTGTTCCTTTAGCAACACCAGCAAACTCCTCTTTCCTTACTCCCCTTTACCGATGAACAGCAACAGCAGCAGCAGCTTCACAATCAAGCCTTGTCCCATGCCGCCGAATTTCATCAGCACCAGCAGCTTGCTTTAGAAAAGGATCTGGAGCTAAAGCAGCAGATGGAGTCATTGCACAGCCTGCACGAGTACACCAATGCGCCGTTCATCAAGGCTGTTACTGCCCAGCGTCAACATCAGCAGCAGCCTGCCACAAACTTTGTTTACAACGTGGAGAGCGGCGACAAGAATGCCCCGCCCGTGCAGTTGCTTTTCCAGCTGCCCCCAAACATGGCCCAGCATCAAGCTCAGCAACAGGCTGTCGGAGAGCCCCTCACCGAGCAGCAGCAGCAGCAGTTGCACGCTGAGCAGGCCCATCTTTTTCAACAACGAACCGGCGTTCAGCGTCCGCCAACCCAGAGTGAACTGGAGCAGGTGGCCCAAGAGCTGCTGCTCCAACGGAGTGGCCAGGTGCCAGCCGGAACTCCCGTCGTGGGTGTCCAGGCATTGCCTCTTAAGCAGAAACACTTTAACCTGCAGGAACAGCTGCTCCTCCATCCGCCGCCGCATATGCAGGCGCCCACCTGTGTCCAGCATCAGGTAAGTAGTCGAAATTCAGGATTCAATGGATTAGAGACTTATGCCGAAACTTAAATGCATCTTCCAGGTGGCCACGCAGACGCACCCTGCTTCTGTGGTTGTGCCGCAGACCGCTGTTGGACAGTACACACAATTCGCCCTGCAGAACCCCCAGCAACAGCAGTTGCAGCAGAACGAGCTCTCCATTTGGCCGATGGGCACACCTACTTCCACGCCCAGCACCACTGTCAACGCCACCAAGTCGATGCCCGGCGGCATTGCCAAAAAGGCCATTGACAAGCAGTCGCGCAAGGATCGTCGCTGTGTGATGCGTCAAACGCCAGCCGGCAGTCAAGGTCGGTTTTCCCCTTTTATATAAACATGTTTGTACTCATCTAATTTAAATTACTGCCCTTCCGCCCGTAGTGAACACCAACCAGCATCAACAGCCCCAGGTCGCAACAGCCCAGCAGCAGGCTCAACTCCAGAACCAGTTGGCCGTCGCGAACACTGCGAGTGTGGACAAGACCATTGAGATTGATTCGGAGACGGAGTCGAACCACGACACCGCCTTGACACTGGCATGTGCCGGCGGGCACGAGGAGCTGGTCGAACTGCTGATCAATCGTGGAGCGAACATCGAGCACCGCGACAAGAAGGGATTCACGCCGCTTATCCTGGCCGCCACCGCTGGCCACGACAAGGTCGTTGACATTCTGCTCAAGCACAGCGCCGAATTGGAGGCTCAGTCAGAGCGTACCAAGGATACGCCACTGTCGCTGGCCTGTTCCGGCGGCCGCTACGAGGTGGTGGAGCTCCTGCTCAGCGTTGGTGCCAACAAGGAGCACCGCAATGTATCCGACTACACGCCACTGAGCCTGGCAGCCAGTGGGGGCTATGTGAACATCATTAAGCTGCTGCTCAGCCACGGAGCGGAGATCAACTCGCGCACGGGCAGCAAGCTGGGCATCTCCCCGCTCATGTTGGCCGCCATGAATGGTCACACGCCGGCGGTCAAGTTGCTTCTGGATCAGGGATCCGACATCAATGCTCAGATCGAGACGAATCGCAACACGGCCTTGACATTGGCCTGCTTCCAGGGCAGGCACGAGGTCGTGAGTCTCCTGCTTGACCGGCGGGCCAATGTTGAGCATCGGGCTAAGACGGGACTGACGCCGCTTATGGAGGCTGCCTCGGGTGGCTACATAGAGGTGGGTCGTGTTCTGTTGGACAAGGGAGCGGATGTGAATGCTGCTCCGGTGCCCACGTCCAGGGATACTGCCCTGACCATTGCCGCGGACAAGGGACACCAGAAGTTCGTAGAGCTCCTCCTTTCCCGTAATGCCAGTGTAGAGGTAAAGAACAAAAAGGGTAACTCCCCGCTCTGGTTGGCCGCCCATGGTGGCCACCTCAGTGTGGTGGAGCTTCTTTACGATCACAATGCTGACATTGACTCACAGGATAATAGACGCGTTTCCTGCCTGATGGCTGCCTTCCGCAAGGGTCACACTAAGATTGTGAAGTGGATGGTGCAGTACGTGTCGCAGTTCCCCTCCGACCAGGAGATGATCCGCTTCATTGGCACCATCAGTGACAAGGAGCTGATCGACAAGTGCTATGACTGTATGAAGATCCTGCGTAGCGCCAAAGAGGCCCAGGCCGTCAAGGCCAACAAGAATGCCTCGATCCTGCTGGAGGAGCTCGATCTGGAGCGGACGCGCGAAGAGAGTCGCAAGGCAGCCGCCGCCCGTCGCCGTGAGCGCAAGAAGAAGAAGAAGATGGAGAAGAAGGAGGAGAAGCGCCGCCAACAACAGGGCAACGGTGCCGGTGGTGACGATATGCAGGGCGATGACGATGATGCCACTGACAAGGATGATGATTCCGACAAGGACGACGAAGACGAGGAGGCAGCGCCGGCCACCGCTCGTGAGGAGGGCGACTCTGGCATCGATCAGGGCTCGTGCTCCAGCGGAGACACGAAAGGTGCGCGCTTGGGTGGCGGTCAATCGGCCCAGGCTGCGGATGCCTCAACCAATTCCGGGTCGAGCAACAATCAGGGAAAGAAGAGCAAGAAGCAGCCCAAGAACAAGTCGTCGGTATCGGTGGAACCTGCTCCAACACCCACTCCCCCCGTAATCACATCCACACCGAGCACCACCGTCCTCAAGGGCATCTCTGTGAAGAAGCAACCGGCAGCAGAAGCTGCTAAGCAACAACCTGCCGCACAGCAGGCTGCTCCTCTGAAGCGACAGCTGGAGGTGAAGAAGGAGGAACCTCCTGTCAAGAAGAAGGAGGAGAAGAACAGCTCCACCAGCAGCAGCAATAAGCGTGAGAAGGAGAACCTTGCGCCCAAGGAGGTGGCGCTGCCAGCCAAACAGCAGACCAGTAACTCCAGCAAACTGCAGAGCAGCGAGTCCGCAAGCAATATTAACAGTAGCAGCTCTACCAACGCCAGCAACGCCAACACCAACACCCGCAAAGAAGTGTCCAAACCAGTGTCACAAGCTGCTAGCAGCACCAGTCTGAATCCTGCCAAGCGCAGCGAGGTCGATGGCTGGAAGGAAGTGGTCCGCAAGAGCAGCACCCAGCAGACCACAGCGGTAGGAGCGAGTGGAGCCCCACTGCCGGTGACGGCTACCAGTTCAGCCACCAGCGTGCAGCATCATCCGCATCACCAGCACCACCACCTGGCCAACAGTACCAGCAACAGTTCAAGCTCCCTGGCCACGGGGACAAACTCATCGGCGACTTCGGTTCCTGAAATGACCTGCAAGAAGGTGCAGGTGCCGGTTAACGCCATCTCCAGGGTGATTGGGCGAGGCGGCAGCAACATCAACGCCATTCGCGCCACCACTGGTGCTCACATCGAGGTGGAGAAGCAGGGCAAGAACCAATCTGAGCGTTGCATAACCATTAAGGGTTTGACCGATGCCACCAAACAGGCACATATGCTCATCTTGGCACTGATCAAGGATCCCGATGTGGATATCTTGCAAATGCTGCCCAGGATCAACAGCAGCATTAAGCAGTCCTCTGGTGGCGGGGCGAATGCTCCGATGACCGTGGGTACTTGGGACAATCGCACCGCTGCCGGTGTGAATGCGTACACCTTCTCCTCGGCCGCATCTACCACCTCCACATCGTCCAGCTCGTCTGCCAGCTCCACTACACCGGCGGGAACTGCCTACAGTAATGCGCACAAGCAGCAGCAGCAGTTGCAGCCGGTGAAGGCCCCGAGTGGACGGACCTCGGCCTCTGCCAAGTCCAACGGCAGCAGCAGCAGCAGCTCTAAGGTGTCTTCTTCGAGTGGATCCGGTTCCCGCAATGGCAGAGGTGGCGGTGGCTATCTCAGCCAGCAACAGCCTGGTCGTAGCTCCGGCAGCAACTCATCGAATGGCGTGGCCAAGAGCAAGACGGAGAGCTCATCCAAGGCCCTGCCAGCAGCACAGAAGAGCAGCAGCACGGCTGTGGGTAAATCCTCGACTGTGGCTCCCGGAGCTCAGAACTTTGCAAAGGCAGCGGCCATAGCACAGTCCTCGCCCAAAAAGGCTGAGGGAGGTGTGACCTCAGCGGTTATTAGCTCTGCCGGCGGACGCAGCAGTGGTGTGGTGGCTCCATTTGGACGTGGCAAGCCTGTCGCTGGCCAAGGAGCAGCTGGAAATGCGGCATCTGCAAATGTTGCCCAGCTGGGAAGTGGAAGCGGCAGCACTAGCAACAGCAACATATTGGCTGGACCAATTGGCACCTTCAACGTGGCGGATGTGGCCGCCGTGAATGCAGCCGCTGCAGCAGGAGCAGCCGCCTCTGCCAACAGCAATGTGAAACCCATTGCACCCATTGCACCGCCCAGTAAGCGAGTGGGCTCGCCCACCCAAGCTCAACAGCAACAAGCGCAGCAGCAACCGCAACAACAACAACAGCAGCCACCACAGGCAGCACCAGTTCCTGGCCCGCAGCCACAGCAGCAAACCCAGCAACAGCAGCAACCGCAACAAGCGCCTCAGGAACAGCAGCAGCAACAACAGCAGCCACAACCACCCCAGCAACAGCAACCACAGACGGCCCAGCAAAATCTGGTGATCAACACAAACCTTCTGAACCACCTGATGGCCGCCAATGCAGCCACAGATAGCTTTAGTGCCCAGTTGGCCGCCAAGCTGTCTAGCGCCTATTCCCTGTTCAGTGACTACCAGCAGTCGCAGTGGGGCAAGCTGGGGGATCCCGGCATTGGCGGAGGAGCAGGAGCTGTTGGCGATGGTCTGCCGCAGGCGGATGCCTCCAAGGCACCAGGATACAATCGCAACATCCTCAGTTCGCCCGTGGGCAGTTCCAAGGCCTCGTCGAATCACTCAACCTCACCGCCTGTGGGTAATGTGATCCAGCAGCAGCAGCAACAACAACAGCAGCAGCAGCAGCAACAACCGCAATCCAGCCAGCAGGCTCTAAACATAATCACCAGTGGAGGACCAGTAGGAGCTACAGCAGCGCCAGCCAGATCACCAATGGTGTCCGCCAACGATGGAAATGCCGCAGTGGGCCAGCCCTCCATAAATGGAACCCAGGGACTGGGTGAATCGGCGCCCGCCCATTCGCCGGGCGTTATTAAGCCGCCCACCTCCACAGTTCCCATCCAGCGGCATGTTCCCATGCCGATCTCTGCACCGGAGTCCGGGGCACCACCCACATTCGGAGCGATTGGTTCCAATCCAGCCGGCGGTGGCAATTCAGCGGCAGCCCAAGCAGCTGCTGCTGCAGCGGCCTCTGCCATGATCGATCGCCAGCAGCAGAATATGCAAACTTTGCAAAATTTGCAGCGAATGGTGGGAGCCTCTCAGCAGCAGCAGCTCAACTACCCAATGGATCCCTCCCCGTCGACGTACATTATGGATGGAAATAGCTTGTTGCGCCTGAATCCACGCGCCTCGATCTTTCCGCAAGGCAACAAGCAGCCACCACAGCCGCCGCCGCAGGGTGCAGCGCAGTCGAACATGTTCGGAGGCAATCAAGGGAGACAGCTGCCGGGAGCGGGCGCCAGGCAGCCGGGCGGAGCAGCCGCGCAGCGTTGGTATGGCGGAGCCTTGGAGTATCCATCGTACACGGGCCGTGACATGCTGCACCTGGAGAACGGAGCCGGCGGCATGGCGGGCCTAGGCTCGCCATCTGCCATGTCGCCGAACCACGACGACATCCGCAAGATGCCGCGTCCCATTGGCACAGAGCGAGCTGCGTCCTGGAAGTTTAACAACTTCAATGTGGCCGCCTCGGCACTAAGCATGGACGATGCCCTGGCCAGCGTCCTGCCGCCTTGGGCGCACGAGCCGAAGGGTCAGCCACCAGGTCTGCAGCAGCCGCCGCCACCACCGCAGTCGCAGCAGCAGCAACAACCGCTCAACTGGTTGAAGCAGCAGCCACAGCAGCAGCAGTACAGGCCGTACAACAACGGACCCTATCCGCAGCAGCAGCAGCATGAGCCAATGAATGTAAGTTTATCCTTCAATCCGGCGTTTAACGCGGCATGCTTAAATATGTGCTATGATTTCCAGATGCCCATGGACTACCACAACATGCAGGCGCCGCCGAACATGAGCCAGCAGCAACAGCAGCACGTCAACTTGATGCCCTCATACGGCTACCAGCACTTTGTGGGCGCTCCCGGAGCGGTTGACATCGCCGCACACATGCCGGACAAGATGGAGGTGTGGGATCATCACGACAAGCACGTGAGTGTTTAATATCATGTATACAAGATTTAGATCTTGCTGTTCATCCATAAGACAAATAAGCATAAGTTTAGAAATCAAACTCATTTTATTGTAAATACCCAATATAATCGTATACTTTCCGTTCTTTCACCAGTTGCCCTGGACCAACTACACCACCAACTGGTCCAACTGATGTCCCAGCGACACTCAGAAGGAGGATCTCTTCGATACCTGTCGTTCAAGCAACTGAATCGAGCAGCTATGGCTGAGCACTCTTCCACACTACCAGGACCCAGCAGGAGCAGCCGCAGCAGCAGCAACGTCAAGATCAGTAGCAGCAGCAACGGCCACAGCGAAAGCATCCCACTGATTTGAACATGCGAAGCGAAATAATATTTATTGAATTTCTACGTTTTCTATTCGGATTCTCGGCTTCTTCTCCCCACCACTTAATCTTCTAACAACCTGGCAACTGACGTGGAAACCAACTAACAGCAAGAAGGACTTATGTGAAAATTGAAACATGGCTTTGTTCTTTAGTTTATCGATTTAAAAACTTGAATTTGGGTGATTAGTTTGTTTCGCAGGCAACTTGAAATTTAACCAGAAAGAAATCTTAGAGAAAAGCAAAATGAATGCAAAATAATGATACAGAAAAGAAAAGCGAAAAGTAAGAAGAAAAAAATGTTCGAAAGTGGCGCCCAGGTAAACTGGGTGCAATATATATTATTTATTTTTAAATGTATTGATATTTTTTGAAGAAGCATGAAGTTAGTGGTAGCTTTTTGTGTGATGAGGCAGAGGGTAAACGAAGCGAAAAGTAACTTTCATTCACACACACACAATACACATGCACTAACCCCCTCCCCGCACACGAACACACATAAACACACACCTACGCAAAAATACATTTACTTTAAGATAGAAGTCAGTCTTATGAATGGAACATTAAATTGAAATGTTTAGCGCCAGCTAAAGTACACACACAAACTTTTATTACAACACTTATACATAAATACATCTATATATATTTAATAACATTAATAAAGGCAACAAATGAATGTCGAAACTGTAAATTCTAGGCGCGCACTTTTCTATAAATCCCCCTTTCCCCAACCAAAACCGAAATGCACACCCCCAACAAGAAGCTAACGAAACCGGAAACTAGAACAAAGCTATGAAAACGCATGCATACGCTATAGATCGAAAGAAAACGAGTACGAGAGGAAATACTGCAACCGACAAAAATTACTTAACTCAACTTACCACATATGCATACCATTAACTACTCCCCCAACTTAACGATGCGTCTGGGAAGGATACCAAACCCAACCGAACGAAAGCAGCTACACGAGTGTTTGGTGTTCTTCGGCCAGCGAAATCAGGAGACAACCCCTTGGTCGATACCCCGAAAAATGTAGCTAGTAGAAATTGAAATTGCTTAAATAACTAAGTGAAACATCAAGAAATTAGTGGTCGCGTAACGTTTTAATATTCCATTTACGAGAACTAAACGATATATGATGATGATTATGATATGAAGATGACGCGACGACGAAGCGGCGCTTGCTTGCCATCTTTGATGCTTTTCCGACACTGCTCATAGACGTACATAAAATATATACCTACCTATATACTAGCGAATAGCATATATGAGATACACAGATTTTTATTTCGAAGAAAGCAAGAACCTAAACTAAACGATGATATGTAAAAACACACTTGATAAACCCCCTCCTCTTGCCTGATCCAGGCTCGCACTACCAATATGCACGAGTGAAGTCCGAGGCCGGAAACGGATCGGGCCGGGAGAAAGGTCGAAACAAAGTGGGTCGTCAAGCAATTGCTTTGTAAAATTCTAGAGGAAAACGATGCTTGAGATATAATGCTTAGAGAAACGTTAAATGAGCAGCCCACGCATAACCACACACAGAACACAAACACCCGATTACAAGTTATACTTTAAAGTTTAAACGATGATAATGATGAATATGAAAGTACGAAATAAAAGATAATATACATAAGTGAGCATGAAACTACTTTTTTTCTATTTTTCAATGTTTTAGCTGCAAGCAAATAATGTAATGAGAGTGTGGAGATGATATGAGGTTCGTTTAAGTTATTTGATACAACAAATTACGAGAAATATATGTACCACAAACACAAACAGATACATACGCCCACATACATGCCCGACAGGACCTTTATTCGAAAACCAACAAACGTTTTTGTTGACAAGCAAACAAATTAACAACCGAATAGCTGAGGACACACAGCCGTTATGAGATGATGCATCCTTGATTGAGAGACCATATAAAAAAAAAGATAAAGCAAAAGCATACTGAATAAATGTAGAATTTTTTTCAAGCGAAAGAAATTGAATTCACATAGATTTATTAATTTAAAAATTAATATAAATATACTTCAAATATGAAAAGTATGAAAACAGAATAAAGCAAACAAGAAAAACAAAAAACTACATATATTAAATACACACATACTATATGAGTATACTACGGATTATTATTACTCTTATAATTATTATTATTGTATTGAAGGAAAATATAAAAGAGAACATTAAACAGCATAAATAAAAATTACAAAAAGTGATCTTAGTTTGGGAATGGGAATAGGGGATGGTAAGGCTTTCGAAAAATGAAATATTTTAATTTAAACACAGTTCAATAAAGAATTAAAGCTGAAATAGTTTCTATTTACTTTATTTGTGATAATTTATTTGTGAACCTTTAGAAAATGTTGAACATTTTATTGTTGATCGATTAAATCAGTCAGACGAAGGGCTCAATGGTGAACTCAACCACCGAACAGGGCGTGGTGAGCTCGAAGGCCTGCAGCACTGTGGGATGCAGGACTCCGATCTTGCCAATGGCCACGTTGTCGTACATCACATTGGCACAGCGGCCAGGGAAATAGCTGGGATCTAAAAAAAAAGCAAGGAATGATTACTTCTTGAGCTGCCAAAGGCATTTTAGACCACTTACCCTCAGCAGCTTGCAGGTAATAACCCTTGGTCACATTGGCCGACCTCCAGGGCACGGAGAGCAACTGCATCACGCGATCCAGCAGGCCATGGACCACCTCAAAGCCAGCTGTCTTGTTGCAGTTCACGGCACACACCCTTCGCTCGTTGTGGGCCCCAACCTCGGTTTTCTCATCCGCCACCACCACGTCGCTGATCTCGAAGAGCTTCAGGGGCAGCGGCATCTTGCGATTGGCCACCAAAGTCTTGAGCAGGCCGGGCAACAGGGTGGTGCGCACCACCTGGAACTCCAGCGTCTTGGGATTGCCGATGTGCACGGCCGGCAAGGCCTCAATGTTCTTGTTCAACTTGCGTCCAATGTCATCCCGCGAGCAGAGCGTGAAGGTCAGCGCCTCGGTGAATCCGGCCTGGGCCACCTGCTCTCGCAGTTGTTCGGTCAGCTTGTTGAGTGGGAATTGCTTGGCTATCTGCATGAAGGCAGGCAGGGATTTCTTGATGTTATTATAGCCAAAGGCAATGGCCACATCCTCGTAGATGTCGCAGGCGTGGATCACATCGTGCCGCGTGGGCGGGATCTTCACCACCAGCGAGTCGCCGTCGACCTTGGCCTCCAGATACATGCGTGTCAGCATGTCGGCCAGCTTTTCCGCTGGCTCATCGATGCCAATGTAGGCATTGGCCCGCTTCACCGAGATCCTCTCCTCGCGCACCTCCAGTTCCGGGTAGGAGAGCATGCTGCCATCGGGTTGCACCACATCGCACGGCTCCACGGTGAACTTCTGGGCGCAGTGCTCGGAGAACAGGCACACGATGGTGTCCAGCACCACCTTGGCCTTCGTGCGATCCGTGGCCGTGCACTCGATGAACACGTTTTTGGTCTTCAGCGAGATCTTGGAATGGTCGCCGTTGATAATGGGCGGCAGCGACAGTACCACGCGGTTGGCATCGTAGATCACCGGATAAACCGGGGAGTCCCGAATGATGGGCAAGTACTGCTTCAGCTGGGCATGCGTGGCGTAGAAGTGCATCAGCTGGCTGCCAGTCATCTCCTTGGTCTGGTTAAGCGGCTTGAATTTGATCTGCTCCGGTGCGAGGGCCTCGTAGCTGAAGGGTCCCTGCAGCGTGTCCAGATCGTGGGTACCGATAGCCACCAGGGTGCGCTTGCGGCAGATGTTCTGGTGCAGCTTGTCCTGCAGATCGATGAAGCTGTTGTAGGAGGCCTGCGTGAAGGTCACGTTCCGGAGCACGGCGGCCACGGCATAGGGACGGATCTGGGCCGTCGAAGGGTCAATCTTGAGCACCTGCCTCTTGGCGGGCTCTACAAACTGGAACTTGGGGGGTTTTAGCCTGGAAAGGAAACACTTTTAAAGGGTTTCCTTAATAGCAAGTTGATCGCTTAACTCACTTTCCCTGGAACACCAGCAGGCCCGTGACCAGACCCTCTAGACACAGCAGATCGTACCGGTTGGCGGGTATGTCGATTCTGTAGATGATCTCCTCGCTGGCATTCGCCGCTGCTGCCACATCGCCCTGCTCCTTGGTCAGCATCTGCTTCTCCGTGGTCTGTGTGGATTATTTGGGAGGTATGAATAGGTATACCATCTTAGTCAAAGGAAGCACCTACCACTTCATCCAGCTCCAGTCCGAAGGCGAAGCACAGGTCCTGGAACTCATCGTCGGCTGCGAAAAAGGGGTAAACATAAGTGCACTCCGGCCGATGAAAACGTGATTACACGTGGACTCTCGAAACTCACTGTAGGTCTTGCCCAGCGCCTCGAAGAGCAGATCCCGCTTAACTCCAATGGTAGGCATGCTGAATCGATCGCTTTTTAATCCCGGGTTGGCTTTTAATTCCAAGAAAATTGATGAAATGCAAATTGGCTTATTTCCCACCGGGAGCGGAGCAGAGTTGCCAGATGATGAAATTTCGTACAACCAAAAGCTGTTACCCAGCCCTGGTTAGGAGGAAGAGAAAATTTTTGATTTCAAATTTTTTGTCATCGCTAACAGAGATGGCGGGAATTTTAAAAATATAAAATAAACATTGTCTTAATATCTTAATATCAAAATATTCCAATGAAGGATGATTGTTTTAATATAGTTAAATATTTCTATAGGTCAAATTTTATTGGAAAAAATTTTTAATTTTGTAATATCCTTGGTTTTTAGGATTTATGTAAAAGTTCATTCAAGGCTTTCTCGACGGGTTATTTATAAGGGTCGGAAATAGTTACCATTCTATAAACGAAATAAATGTACTTCAAATATTTATTTTTAAAATACTGTAAAATATATATTCAGTTATGTAAATACATCGCAGTGAACTAAATACACAATTTAAATAGTACTTCGTTAAATACTAAATACAACTTGCCGTTTCCTTTTACATCATAAGATTCACTTAATCAGAGATATATATTTGTATAGCTAAGTGTATAAGGCCCCCACAACAGTCCGGGCGCACAAAATGAGCGGTTACAGTTAAAGAAACATGGGATCGAAATCGAAATCAAATTCAAAAGCTCGACATTCATAATAGAATATAGTTATATTTACTAAAAATGTTTTATGGACGTGGTCGCTTTCAGTAAAATTTGACTGGCAAAAAACTTGGTTTGGAATTTCGTTAGTTACTGATTTTGTTTGACCTGTTGACCACCGAAACGGCAACGAGTTTGATTAATGCAGTGCCTGTTTGTTGATTTGCTCATAGGCGGCGGGGCTCTACTGTTGCTTCTGCATGGCTGCAGCTGGCCCATTCGGCTTGGCGCCCAGATTCTTGTAGGCCTTGCCCCCGTTCCGCTCCCACTCGCGGTTGAACTCGTGCTCCAGGATCTCGGCGCCGCGCTTGCGCGTCAGACCCGTCTCCTCCAGGCTCAGTTCGCACATTTGCATGTCGTCCGTGCCGGCCACCAGAAGGATTGGCGGCTTGTCCGCATGCAGTTCCATCTGGCGAGCGATCCACTGGCCATCAAAGTGGGCATACCACAGGCCGCGCTTGGCTGCGGGGGGTATTATTAGTAGTATTATATCATATTATATAATAGTTTCCTCGTAAAGGACACTCACTGTTGTCTGGCGCATTGGCTCGCATGAAGGGAATCCGGAAGTAGCGATGCTGGGCCGTCACAATCTCCTGGATGGGCTGAACCAAAGGGGGCTGCTTGAAGGCTGAAATGGGAAATATGGTTTGTAATACTTCGGTATTATTATGATCCATAACTAGCTCTACTAACCCGCTTCCATGACGCTGCGTGGGGCACGCTCGTTCTCATCCATGGTGGTGCGCTTGCGGTTCTTTGCCTTCCAGGCATGGTACACCTTCAAGCGGCGATGGAACTCCTGGCGGCAGGCCTACAAAACAATATTTACTTAGTACTTATTTTCTAAAAATTATAAAGGTCCTGAGCTCTCACCTCCAGCAGCTCAATATCACAGGACGTGTTGATAGCATCACGCAGCTCCGAGTATTTCCACTTGGACAAGTCGTACTTCTGCTTGCCCAGGGCCTGCTGTTGGGCCCGCACATTTTCCGATCTGCCACGGGAATAGTTAAATCAATTAGCACCATTTTTAAAATAAGTAAACCAATACATCAGCGCAAGCAAACAAAGTGAGTCATTGATGGCATCAAATGTTCATAGTGACAGGATACAAAAGAATCGAAAAGTCAACAACTAAAAGCCAATGGGAGTTCTCTAGTAGTAGTATTATATTACAAATGCTTTGGATTAGTGGGCATGAGCTCATTACTTTAGGTGTTAGTAGTACAAGTTAGTATGGAAGTATGATTTCAAAACCAGCACCAACTCACTTATTCAAGTACCGCGAAGCAATGTTTGACACAACTTGTGAAAAACTTGTTCAAAAATATACAGAAAGTAAGAAAGTTAAAGAAGTAAAGAATTGTTTGTCGTATTTTTTGGGTGAGTCATTGTCCAATTAGTGGTTTTTTTTTTTGGGAAAGCAAGAAAAGATTGACACAATTTACAAGAGTTGGAGACATAGGTAATTCATAAAGCGTGCTATACCTGATCAGTTTGTTGGAACCCATGGGAGACGCGTCATTGACACCACTGTGTTGTTGTGTTCGTTGGGTTGGATTGTGTGTTGGGTGGTGGTGTATTGTTGTGGATAGTGTGGAGTGGTTTCCGTGTGGGGGAAGAGGAAAAAGTCGGTGAGTTTTATAAAATATTTTTAGGCTTAACAACTAGTTCATATATGTACAAAATATATTGACAAATAAGCAAATTTAATCTGATGGATCTCAAATATTTAATCAGAATATTAAAAAAGGTTTTACTATCAAAATCATTACTGTTTTTATATTCCTGAGAATGTCATTAGTATTTAATATAATAAAAACTATTGGCATTCTCGGGCATCCCTTTAATAAATATATGTACAGTACATAGTCCCTTTTTAATCTCAAAGATATTCTTTTCCTTAGTGATTCAGACATTATAATCACATACTTGCGAATAACTGGCGGACTATCCTCCACCTGGCCGTTGGACTCGTTGGCCAGGCGCAGGGCCAACTCGTGGTCGCGGCGTTCCTGTTCGAGCTGCTGTCGGTACTTGGCATCGTCCTTGGCCTCCTTCTCCAGCTGCTCCTGCAGCGCCAAGGCGGCACGGCGATCCTCCTCCTCCTGGCGCAGCCGCTGAGCCTCGGCGGCCTTGCGTCGGGTTTCCATTTCCGCTTTGCTGTGGATTCCAATGAAGGTTATTTATAAGTTCGAGTCCCGGTTATACCAATACCCACAGTCGCTTGTTCTCGATCTCCTCCCGCTGGCGCTGCTCCTCCGCCTCCTTGGCCGCCCGCTCGGCCTCCAGAGCCTCTTGGATCTTGCGCAGACGCTCTTGCTCCTCGGCCTGCTGCTGCTCCTTGAGCTTGGTGTTCAGATCCACGGTGAGTTTGTTCATGTTGGCCATGACCACGGTGTACATCGAGTCCATTTCCCGTTGGGTGATGCGGGGATTCAGCTGTACAGAGGGAGAATACGGAATCAATAAGTTATATCTGGAGGAATACCAGTACCAATACCCACCTTGATTTTCTTGATGGCATCGTCGATCTGCCTGTAGATATCATTCACCCCACTGACAATCTCATCACGACCCATTTTCAGGCCGCTGGCTATTTCGATGGTCTTCAGGGTGTTGGTGCGGATCTTGTTGATCTTGCCGATGCCCTGGTACCGCGGACGATGCTGCTTTCGGGCCAGGAAACCTCGGGCTATGCGCTGGGCTATCAGGACGCACTTGTTGCGGTAGATGATTCGATTGCGCACTAAGGAAATACAAGTAATTATTATTCAAGAGATTGTATAGAAGAGTTTATAGGGCAACTTACGCTTGATCACGCACAGGGCTCCCAGTGCGGACTTGACCCAACGCGACCGAATCAGCCATTTCTTGACCTTTGCCACAATGGCCAGCATGTTCTCCGGATCCGAGCGCATGATGCGGTCAAACTCCACGAATTTGCCCGGTCGGAAGAAGACCTTGGTGATGCCGAACTTGAAGTCCTTGGCGCTCAGGTTGAGCGACTGGAACATGGCCTCGCAGAAGGTGCGAGCCGGCAAGGAGACCAACTCCGGCGGCAGCACCGACTTGTACATGCTGTACAGATCCGCGAAGAGGACACGCGATGGATAGCCGTGCTCCATGAGCTCCAGCACGGATATGGTGCCCGAGCACTTCAGCTGGGCCAGCGCCAGGCTGCCCTCGAACTGGCGATCGATCATCTTGCTGTTCGGCTTGATGCAGCGGATGAAGTTGGTGCCCTGGAAAAGGGAATCATCCATTACCCTCCGATTTTAATAAAAAATCCTAATACCCACATTCTGTTCCAGCTTCTCCATGAGCTCACCCAGCTGGGTCTTGAACTTGGAGCCCACGGATATGAAGTTGAGCTTGCCGCGCACCGAGGTGCTGCTGCCCGAGGGGAAGAGGGTCTGCAGCAGGGGATTGTCGCACTCCTGGACCAAACCCTCCAGCGAGGCATGCAACGCGTCGTTGTTCTTCTCGATGAACTGCTCCGTGTTGTAGCACACGGCGCCGGCAAAGTGGCGCACCAGAAAGCCCTCCTCATCCCGCAGCGTGCGGTGGGCCTTCAGGCGCGAGGATCGCGGCAAGCCCAGACGGTAGTGATTCGACCAGGACTTGTGTACCTCGGCGGTGAAGTGCGAGTACGAGGGCTTCGGCAGCTTGGACTCCTCGTCCAGCAGCGTGAAGATGCCATTCGACTTGGCCTCGATCAGTTCGATGATGTCCTGGTTGTCCGTAAACGTGATCTCCGGCACATTGAGTCCTTCCTTCTTGTAGAGCTCCTGCTCGTTCTTCAGGATATTATCGTTGAAGAACTTCTGCAGCTTCTCGTTGCAGTAGTTGATGCAGAACTGCTCGAAGGAGTTCACGGTGAAGTATTCAAAGCCGGCAATATCGAGCACACCGATGTAGAAGTTGGAGGCCTGGAAGGGAATGCTCTGGTTGATCAGGCCCACGATGCGATCGAAGAGACGACTGTAGATGGCCTTGGCCAGGGCATCCCGAGCATTGCTAGCCTCGTAGATCTTCAGAGGAACCCTGGGAGTGGATAGAGTAGGTGTGTTATTCAAGGATTACTCTTACAGCTCCCCTTAAAGGCTGATCCTTACATGATAACCGTGCCCTTGAAGCCACCTCCCTTGCTCTGCATCACCCGGGAAACCAAGGCCGTTCGGAGCTCCGTCTGGTCCACGCCCAACAGTCCACTGGTGATGGTCAGCGACTGCTCCGAAGCCTCAGACACCTGGCAGCCACCGCGCACATCGTCGGGAATCTCCTCGAAGGCAATGTTGCCCAGGTGGAGCACAGCTGCCACCAGCGAATAGATGCCCAGTTTCTCCGTATCCGACAGTCCCAGACGACCCAGAGCCTTGTCCAGGTTATGGAAGTGCTGGTAGTCATCGATTATGGGATCCTTGAGCGGACCCTTCTGCTGGTGGTTCTTGGACTTCTGCGAGCCCGGTATAAGCTGCTCCGTCTTTGCGTTGGCAAAGTACTGAGTGCACCCAGAGAGATACTGCCAAAGAAGATTTAACTATGAGAAGGAGATTGATCTAAGGATTTTAAGATCGCTTACCCTATAATCATCTGGCTTGCCCAAGCTCAGCTTGTCGCGTAGCTGCTGCGGAGCTCCTGCGAGGAGCATGTAAAAGACATGGTAGTTCCGCTCCTCGGCGCTCTGCGTGCAGATGCGACTCTTCTCCAGCAGATAGTGGGATATATAGCCACCGACCACCTGGCACTTGGCATCGTAGTGCACCTCAATGAACTTGCCAAACCGCGAGGAGTTGTTGTTCCTAGTGGTCTTGGCATTGCCAAAGGCCTCCAGCACGGGATTGGCTAGGGAAAAATATATCATATTACCATTAGGAGGTAGTCCCAACGAGGTACACTTTCAAGACCTACCATCCAATATCTTGGTCTCTATGGGTCCGGCACTGTCGTGCGAGTAGCACAGGTATTTGAGCAGGTATTTGGTGGACTCTGTCTTGCCGGCACCAGACTCGCCGGACACGATGATCGACTGCGACAGCTTGTAGACCCGCATATCTCGTATGGCCTTATCCGCTGTTGGTTGATATTGGAATCGTTAATATACTCCTATATCATTTACAGCGATGTAAACCACTCACCAATGGCAAAGACATGAGGAGGCAGTTCACCCAGGGAACGGCCATTGTACTTCTTGATGGTATCGGGTGCGTAGAGCTCCTTGATCTCGCGGTACGGATTCACGGCGATTAATATGTTGGCCACATATGTCTGGAAGAGAAGTGCTCAACTGAGTTCCATTTCGGCTGGTTCTTCTGCGTAGTAAGTACTCACGTAGATCTTGTCTTTGTAGTAACGTGTTTTCAAATTGTCCAGAAATGTGGCCTCGTTGAGTAGCATAAGTTCGCCTGAAACATAAAATCATCTGGGTTAGTAAAACGTCTGAAATTGTACGGGTTTTATGGCCCAGTCCCCCCCGACCACTTTCACCCGCGTCTCTAAAGGGTTCGGAGATCAGGTAAGCAAGCGTAGCTAACGATTGCCTCATTCCAGGGTTAAGATATACGGCATTTCACCACATCCATCGCATTTCCCTACGTGTGCGTTTCTCTCGCTCAATTTGAAGTTAATTCACTGAAAAATTTCGCTCTACATTTCTGATCTCGTCTACGTCAAAGCGATCTTATCGCCCTGATAGATAAGATGGTTTCCTACTGCAGAAAGGTATTTGTTTTATATCGTTGATATGGGGATTCAAGATCACGAACGCTCGATATGTTTATCTTTAGCCTACTTAACTCTGAAAGTGATTTCGCTTTCTAAGTTTTCCATGTAGAGAATGTAAGAAAACATTTTAACAACTTGGTCTATATGGAACTGTTATAATATATACCTGAGATGCGTAGAAATCCTACCTGGTAAGTTGAATTTAAAGGAGATTTTCAAGTTCTTTTAAAATGATATAGAAACACTTTATTTTGGTGGTTCTTTCACTTTCTGACCGCACTTATATAATACTACCGGCTAGATAAGGCCCCGAAACGGAAGCTTCGTCATATCTCTGTTATTTTCTTCGAGCAGTGGTATTCCCCGCACATAATACTCACAGTTGTCATCGTGATCCTGGGGTCCCTCGCAAGAGGAGTGGATGTCATCGAAGTGACACGTGCGCTTGGGATACTTCCGATCGGTGGGTGTAACCTCGAACTCCTTGGCGCCGATCTCCGTGATCCGGCCCTGTATGTAGCCCTCGGCGGCATCTCGCACCCACACCAGTTGGGTGTCCTCCAACATTTTGCGCACTGCAATGGGATCATTAGTTTATAAAGGTATTAGAATAGGAAGCATGAAATAGTTTAGTTTTACATTTATTATGTCAGGTAACACCGTATGGCGGGACAATATCAAAGCGAAAAATCTTATCTACCTCGTACTGCCAATGGCGAGAGAACCGAGAACAGGGAACCGAGAAACCGACCAGGAACGCTCCTCACCGGCCGAGTGTGGAAAGACAAGTGAGTGGAGCGTGGAGTGGAGCGATCGGATCGGCCGGAGAGGCTTGTGCGCGGCTCTCGTTGAGTCATTAGGGCTACCGGTGCCGGTGTTTTGTGGCCATTCTACCTGGGAGTCCCTCTCTCTGGGCTCTCTGTGTCCCATGGAACTGGTAGTACTCCTCTCTCCCTGGCTACCATTGTTCTCCAACTGCTGTCGCTGTGGCAGTTTCTGTTCTTCCTCTGCCTCCGCTCTCTTCGCCTTTCGTTGGTGTCTATTCGCTGGTTACCTTTCTTGGTCATGCACTGCCTTCTGACTCATGGGCGTAGTGTGTGTGGAGCAGTTGATAAGCCCCACAAGCACAGTCGCGGTCAAAACAAAAATAGTGATCCTAAGTCTACAAATATATAGTTTCACTCTCTTGTAATTTTTTGAGATCAAAAGATAATATTAAATTGGCTTAATTTACAAAAACAGTCGGGGTCAAAATAAAAATAATGCTCTTAAGTATTCAGACTTTATACCATGTTACTGTCTTAATTGCAAAAAAGAATAGAAGCTTTTATGATCTTGTATTTCCCAAGATAATATAATATATAAAAATAATGCTCTTGAGCCCACAACTGCCTATGTTTAAAGGTTACACCATTTCACTATCTTGATTACTATCAAGAATAGGTTTTTTTAGGATCTGATCTTTATGTCTCCCAAGATAATAACAAATTGGATCAGTTTGCATTAGTTGGCAGTTCAAATATGTGTTAGGAGTGTCTCTTATCTTATAATACACGAGTTCCCCAGTAGACAGCGGTATCTTCATTATTACAAAGAGGAACTTAAATATGTACCCATAGTCAACTCCCCTCAGGTGTGCGGCCTTGTTATACGACTTGCCAGACACCTAGCATCATTCGTTCGTATAGGTTTGTATGTAGATATTTCCAAAACCGCAAGCTCTCGTTTACAGCTAGCTCTGGAGCTATAGCTGTGGGGCTCCACATACAGCTCTGCACCTTCCCCGAGCAATATCCGATTTCGGCATCCGAGACAGTGACGTTGGGAACTATTGTTTTAGGGAGCGCGTCAAGGTGAAATCCATTTATTTTGCTCTCGCTAGGTTAATAGTGCCTGCCCTATTCCCCGATCTTTTTTCCACTCTCTAGTGCATCCAGATTTCCATGTATACTCTAGTATACTAATATATGTTCTATAGTATTCATCTGTTATTGCGACAAACTGCTGGCGAATTTTAGGGGAACTGCCGGGGGAACAATGGCTTTTCTGTTGGTTCTCGGTTCGTACACCCCATCTCCCGCATTCATCAAGATAAATTTGCCGCAAAGTGCTAAATTATTAAATGATTGTTAAGCCTTATTTTGTTTTGCCAAATGAGTCAGTTGTGTGAGAATCAAACAGAGAGATAGAGGCGAAATCAAATGATACTGAGTTACTGTCTTGGGTGTGTGGGTGTTTCTCAATAGATTTGCAGTCACAGATACGACTTAGAAAACGTTTAGTGATGACAGATGTTTACAAAACAGCTGTTTAAGATATCTTATATTTGGATGACCATCTTTTAATAACCACACAAACTCTGCCTTTCACTTTTTAGCCCATCTTGACATTTAATTTCAGGTTTATTTCCTGAAATTCAATGGTTAAAGACTCCGAAATCGATCGATTCAAAGCTAGAGAAAGATTTGGTTGTTTCTGTTCTTGCCTTGAGTATAGTTCTAAAAGGGCTGACTAAGCTCATACCCTATATGTTGACTCATGATACCTTTTAGTTAATATTTTAATTTAAATGCAAGAATTCGGGTCACGACAAACCCATTGCATTGGGAACCCATTGGGAAGTCTTATCGACCCAAAAACACTTTGTGCAGTGACTCATGTCCTCGAGTTCTTCCCCCCAAACTATTTGGCTTATGCATTTAATGAAACTTCAATCTCATGCTGATATCGAAGTGTTGTAAACAATTTATGGGCTGCAATGGATCCATCATAATTAGCCCAGTTTGTGGGAAGAAAGAAAGAAAGAAAGCGGAGCTTAACCCCGTCCATATGCTGGAAATCGCTTTATAATGTGCCCAGGCAAATTAACAACAATTACTCAGACAATTTAACATAATCTTGATTATGCAGCAAGAGCAAAAAATAATGATTGGCAGGGCGATGATGGCGGGGGCTCCCTCCATGCATATGCAAGGCGAGGTAGTCTTCCACTCCGCAATCACGGCCACGTTGTCGCCTCCTCCTGGCTCTGGGCACTCCGCTTTCTGGGCACATGTCTGGGCCACTTGAAGCTGCTGCATGGGCATGAGATGGCGGCATAAATTACAAATTGCGCAAAAAACAAGCACACACAGAGCATGCAAAAATAAGTGTATATATGTGGAGAGAAGTGTTGCCTAGGAACCGGGGGCAACTGGAGGAGGTCTAAAAAGAAGCCAGCGTTTGATGGCCGTTTATGGGGGGCAGAAGAACTGGCCCGGCTGCATTCTTGGCGACGGCCCGGCATGGAAATGCAAGCCCCGAGTCCCCAGATTCTCACTCTTTTTACACTTAAGGCGACACCAGGAAAAACGCTCTTTCCGGACTCTGAAGATTGTATCTGGGGACTGGCATTTAAAAATAAATGGCGAAGTTATGACTTAGTTAGGGTTTAATTTCTTGACAATAATAATTTGCACCCCTTAAAATTATTGCAAAATAAATATGTATAAAAACCAAGTTTTTCATAGAAACTATATTTATCATTGAAGAACCTCTTAAATTTTAAATATTTCACTAAAATTAAATTCTTATTCAGTAGATTTCATTTTTTAATTATATGTATGTTGATTTTAGATTGGTATATGTTTTACTTTAAGACTGCATATAAAGTGGTATGTTTTCATAGAAACTATATTTATTATTGAAGAACCTCTTAAATTGTTAAATATTTTACTAAAATTAAATTCTTATACTGCAGATATGATGTTTAATATTTTAAAATTTCTTTAATATATGTTGATTACAGATTGGTACATGTTTTACTTTAAGATTGCATATAAAGTGGTATGGTACACCAAAAAATAAATGTTGAAAAGGTAAATTCAGTTTTTGAAAGCATCTAAGTTATTGTCAAAGCTACTTAGCTAAGAAACAATAAAATTATAAACCCTTATTTTTAGTTTTCATTAATAATATTCGAAGTACAGGAAGACGATTTTTCCAAGTGAAGACGATGCAACCAAGTGTGGCATCAGCAAATGACTGGACGGCGGAGGAAGTGCTTCAAGGCGACATTGACAATGGACAAGAGCCGAGGCGAAGGTGTGGAAAAAATCTAGAAAACTCAGGGGCGGAGGCCCTGGAAAGGAGGGTCTGCATATGACCAAAGAACAGCCAAGTCATGTTCCGTAAGCTTATGAAATGTGAAGCCGGCGAACCGAACCTTTTGTGCTCCCTAAATGATGAAGTGCAGCCTGAATGGGCGACACCTGCTGCCGCTAACAGGCTTATTTGGTCTTGGCCAGGTCCCTCGGTGCGTATACGTAATCCGAGCACATGCAATGACCCCATGACCCCCCAACCAAGCCCAAGCCCTAACCCTAAGCCAAAACCACCTCCGAATAGCAATTAGCCAGAGGCTTAGCCCGCAGAGCAGACGCCTCTGCCTGATTTTCTTGAAAGGAATGGAGCAGACAATGTTTACTTGCGAAAATTGGTCAGAGTGGGTGTTTTTTGGCTGTGATATCATCGCTTACCCTGTGCACGGTTTCGCCCTCTTAGGCTAAAAAAATAAAAACACTGTTGCGTGCCAGAGTTTTATTATTGTAATTTTCTCCGCTTTTGGAAAAATTGCTCATGGGTCTACTGTTTGTTTTCATTAAGTTTGGGCGGGCATTCGTCATTGTCTATTCTGGAATTAATCAGATGTTGCAAAAGGTGCTAGTCACTTAGAGCATTCTCTTTGTGTTTAAATGGGTTATCTGTATATTAAATATGACTTGTAATTGTGACCGATATGCAGATGTCAATATAGATTTTAAAGCCTTTTTGAAGTAGGTGTTTATAAACCTTTATCTGCGTTATAGAATTGATCAAGTTAATCTATATACAATAATAAAAACATCAATAAAGACTTTAAAAACAGTTTAATATTTAACATTAAAGTAAATATCAATGAAACTTTATTAGAAAAATGTCAATAAATAGTTCTTAAATGCCTTTTTACCTAAGACATTATAGGAATTCAAAAGCTTTCTGCAAATTAATTGAATCAACACCCAGTAACTCTCACTAAATGCACTTTAACTACGCTTTCACACGAACCTCTCAGTTATTACCACACCCAATTAACATCGTTTATAGATCGCCAAATGGAACTCTCGAATAGAAGTCATTGCCAGCTCTTAATTGCGTCTGGCGATAAGATTGCCCTGCAATCGAGCCAAGTTAATTGAACTCACCCGTGCTGGCCGAGTGCGCCGGATTGTTATTGGCATAGAAATCCATTTCGGGCTCTCCGACTGCAGTTCCCAGTTCTCAACCTTAATGGGTTAATTGCAGTGCAATGCACTGGAGCAGAGGCTTTGGCACTCCGAAAATGAAAAAGAGTCTAAGGGGAGGACTGCGGAATAAGGGTGACGGGAGACGGGTGAGTCACCTCGGGGGTTGACTGGGTGTGAAACCGTTCGGGATGTCGCTGGCTATATGCTGATTATGCGACTACCACAAATGCTGCAGGCAGTGACAATTGATTTTCACTTTGGCGCTTTTCACTATCGATTAAACACTTTCCACTGGCCGGCCAACTTTGGCTCATCCGCGCGCTGGATTACCCAAGAGATGCAGCTTTTCACTTTTAATTGAATTTTCCCGCTTGCTTTGTAGACATTTTGAAAATTTTGCGCAAATTTCTGACCTACATTAAGAGGTAAACACTGTGGCAGATCGAAAGCAGACGCGTGTCGAGTGGGATTTATGGAGTGAATGTATCTAGGAAATTCGATGTGCTGCTGAACTTTTGACTCCAAATGTATCTGTTGTTATTGCTGCTTGCAAAGAGGAGGATGGCAATGATGATGTTTCGCCAGGACAGCTGCTGTTGCCGTGCAGTTTTCACCCAGTAACCGAGTTCTACGATTCGGGCAACCGCCCCGAAAAAAACCGATTGGGAATCACAGGAGGGCGCGACTCACGTGGCGTGGCGACTGCATCAAGCTCGCGACATGCACTGCGGATGGGATGGCCGGATTCTGGGCAGGATGGCCGACCTCCATCGCAACTCGGGGTTGCTCTGCTCTGTATCTGTGTTTATCGTATACGATATGGCCGGCTTCGTGGGCTGCGAAGTGCGCCGAATCCGCCATTACCGATGTCGGCGAGTGGGTGGCACAGTAATAATTCCAGCTGCGTGCCAGGCACATCTTTTTTGTATATTTCGTTTTATGATTTAAATGTGCTTTACTGCTTTACTGGCTTGTGCCCCAATTCGGGAGCGGGTACAAACAATGGCCCCCGAACCCAACACTTGCCTCAAGTGCGTCGGAGTCATCGGAGCCGCTCGATGTTGCACCAGGAAGCCTGGCGGCGATGCAGCGTGAATAACAACTTCCGGAATTGTCTACAGCGACAGCGGGGGCCAAGATTATAGGTCATAAAATATCAATTATAATAAAAAAACGACATTTTTCAACCAGTATCCCCCTACATCAACTACAAAAGTGCTTAGAATTATTTACATAGAATGATCATTTCTATTCCATCTCATAACAGATTATGTTTTAATAACTCTATAATGTTTGTAATATCTATAATATGATCTCTTAACAGATTATGGTATTATGATAACTACAAATATAGTTCGTATTACTTGTTACTTGGCTGAGTTTCTGATTTAATGGTCCCAACTTTAGTAGCTCTTCCTAACTCATCTCAACATTATTCTATTGCTATACTTCCTTCGCCTCAGTTGTACAATCATTGTGGCTATATTTCCTCTATAAAGAGTATCTGGAGCTATCCCGCGGCGCCTGTGTTTCACTCCAATTGGCAAATTGAGTTATTCATACGCCAGAGACGCAACAGCTGCTCGACGGGCATTCAACAAGGGGTGTTATATGGCATGTACGAGCACTAGAGGGCTGGGTTCAAGCTTTTTTAAGCTCCTCGAATTCTGGTAAACAAAGCGATTAAGATGCGAAAAAAAGCGATAAACAAATCCCTGATGGATTAGCAATTCAGTTCCGTAGAGATGCATCTGATAGCGGCATCCGAAAAGCTTTCGCAGGAGCTTTCTCTAAACAGCGGCGGAGAGAGAGTAGTTCGCTGGGCTGTGACGTGCCGCAAACAAAAACGAAAAAAATTCTAGGGCTGCGGTCGGGGGAGGAACTCACGTCCATTGTTTGCCTATCTGCTGTTCTGCAATCGCTTGATCAATACCACCAAACGAAACGAAACAAAGCGAAATGAGAGGGAAATTGGCAAAAAAGTACCCAGTGCAGCAAAGCATTCTATAAATAGGCATACGACCTAGCACTTTTTGCTTTCAGTGGAAATTCATAGACCCCGGCTCGATTTCCCCTCAAGGATACTAAAAAATTACACTATTTTTCTTTCCTTAAATCACTTTGAAATAACCTAAATAACTAGAACTAGGCAGTATTTAACATTATTATGCGTTTCTACCTTTTCGCCGCCCAAACAAAGAGATATGCATGGGTACATACCTAAGTTTGTTTATACCCCCCCACAGCCGTATAAAAGGGGCACAAAACACCCCCTTTAGTCGGCACATCCCACCGTCGCCAAT
This sequence comes from Drosophila biarmipes, assembly GCF_025231255.1. NCBI lineage: Eukaryota > Metazoa > Arthropoda > Insecta > Diptera > Drosophilidae > Drosophila > Drosophila biarmipes. Next base: position 23,643,178 of record NC_066616.1, on the reverse strand, counting down.
GGCAGCCGTTCACTTGTATAGCTCTTTTGTCGACGATTCCACACAGTCAGGTTGGCCGAGCGGTCTAAGGCGCCAGATTTAAGCTCTGGTTCTCGAGAGAGAGCGTGGGTTCGAACCCCACACCTGACAAAAGGTATAAGTAGTTATTTTTACGTTTTTTTTTAAATAACAATATATTTATTTTTACGTGCTTTAACTGAGCGTACATGTAACTGAGCGCCCAATATTACTAGATAGTTTAGTTTTACCTTTAAAATTCTATATTCAAATGAGTTGGCTTGCTTTAAATATCATACTATACTATGTTCTTCTGCTTCCTCATGAATGGACTGCAATAAAGAAATTATACGATCAGAAGCCAGTTCAATATTTTGTAATGTTCCGATAAGCGTTACATTGCGATAAGACACTTGGCAGAATTCTTAACAGAATAAAGGTAAGAATACTGCGAGGTAAAGGTATGACTTAGGACTTTCCGTTGATATAAAAGTAGATTTATTTTTGTATTTAGTATACCACTTAAATACAGCAAATATTTAAATTTTCCTAATTAAAAAATCTATTATAACAATTTTTAAATTCTATATGGGAAATACTATGTTCTCCCCATAAAAATTCGTCTCTGAATGGAACATTTCAGATACATTGGTGCTATGGAAGTGGCGTATAATGCTGTCTTTCATGGAAAACTGTTCTACCGTTGCGAGTGACGAGGTTCAGCTTCCGGTTTGGCCAAAGGCCCCAGGGCGGTGTCCAAAAACCGAAAGCAAGCCCAACAAATGACCGTTGTTACTGCTGCCTTTTCTGAATAATTAATAATCATGTTGTTCGTTATGTGGCCATTGTTTTGGCATGTGCTTTGTTATGCATTCTGTTGCATTGCGCAATGGTCGTTGGAAAAGGGGAAAATGGAAAGCAGTTAAGGAAAAGCACACGGCGGTTAAGGGCATACCATATGGGGGTAAACCTATCGAGCTAAAATTGGTAAAGGTTATAATTAATGGAGCCAACACATTTTTTCATTTGATTTGTCTCGCGGCGAAACCTATGAGTGATGTGAGGAGATGATCTCTCGAAAGATACCGAACCCTTCAAATCAATTGAATTCAGTTGGGGAAATTTGTAACGAAATTGAGAAATAATTGGGGGATATTAAGGGTTATGGGAAGATTTTAATTCGAAACCCTATATGGTTTGTCTTTAATTTATCTCCCATAAACAGTTCACTTTATGGATGCCAAATTGATTTTCTATGGCTTGGGAAATATGTTGGTTATCCAACTCATTGTCATATCTTCTGGCTTGCTCCACTGAGACCCATTTCTTTTAAGGGTCTCTTTGAAAAAGCATATTTGTGACACTTCCCGGTCTAAGCCCAGACAAAAACACATTGGCAACGCAACAATTGCCAGCATTTCATAACGAAAAACCAGCTCGAGTGCCATTTTACCAACGTGGAAAACCAAAACATTTCGACTCGCCTGTGCCTCGCACACAAAGGAAAATTAAAACAAAGTCGAAACGAGACGACGGCGAACCACGAAAATTGTGTAATAATTGCGACACTTTCGTGGCCCACAACCCATGAAGAACCGGAGGCAATTTGAGGCCGAAAGCGCTGAGAAAGAAGCTCAGCTCAGCTCAGTTCAGCCCGAACCGTTAGTGAATCTTTTCTGCCTCTGCGAGGCACATTTCATCGGAATCCAATGAGCATTGTTGGCCAGATTGGCATTGTTTGCACCGCGCCGAGCGGCGAGAATCGATCTCCTATGATCCCATGCCATCCCAAAACCAGTTGCGTTCGCCATTCCGGCCAGTTCCTTGACCATGTGCCGATATCAATATCAAGTTCAACCAGTCAAGACGGGCTGCTCACGTGATCCAGGGGCCCAGGGAAACGGGTCCGCGAGGATGGAGGGACGCACTAACGGTGCGGCAGGTTCAGGTTCCGATTCGGAATCGCGAGTGTGCAGCGCGGGGGCCACCAAACCTCCCAATGCACTGCTACAAAACTTGGGAACCTTCAGTGCTTTTATCGGAATTTTATAGAAAAACCAAAGTCATTAAAAATGAGAGTCAGAAGGTATAAAAGGTCAGTTTGTTTTATAATAAACCGAGTTCCGAAAGGTATGGTATGACCCTCATCTATTATTTATGGTAGGTATATATTATTATATATAATAAGTAAGTCAAAAATAATCACAAACATATAATTTATGATCTTCCAAAAATATAAAAAGTATATTTCTATCATAATAAACTAAGTTACGAATGGTATGTTATCTGGCGACACCAGTTTATTATAAATGTGACGCAGATATTTTATAATTTTCAAAAATAATAACAAGCACAGATATATTATTATACTATATATATATATTATAGACAGATATCTATATCCCAAATTCATTCCCAAAAATATTCCCAAGTATAGTATATAGGTTATAACCTTGATGAATAAACAGAGTTGCAAAAGGTATATTATATGGTGACCCCACTCTATCATAGTAAATGTGACCCAGACCTATATAAATTTTAACCAAAAATCATAGCCAAAAATATTTACAAACATTTTAAGATGCTAATAAAAGCCAATATCCTTAAGTTTAGATTTTTAAAATAGAGTTTATTACAGAGTATTGATCCTCAATCAATAATATCCCCCGATAATAGAAGGCGATTTTCCCTGACTGTATCGGTTGCATGGATTTACAAGGCGTCGCTGGGCAACCAGTTGAACTTGTTTTGGCCGCAGATTTTGCAGCTGCCAGTGGCCACCAAATGGGAGCAGGGCGATGAGTCACGCCGACTAAGTAACCCAACCAAATAGCCCAAAAACGAGGGGTAAAACGGTCGGAAAGCAATTACACTTGCAACAATAGAAGCTGCAGCTGTAAATTTATGGCCCAAACGTCACAGGAACATGATTTCGGTCCGCACACACTCGAAGAGCGGGAGGCGTCGAAACGGTGACGGGGCCAGAGTTCACTGTACCGTAAAGCGTTGGCAAGCAAAGCGCTGAGCATGCGCAAAAGTCACAACCGAAACAAGTTTTCGTAGCGTTTTGTTTTTCCAATCTTTTCCCTGTTACTTGCCATCTCCTTCCGATTTTGTTTTGTTTTTAATTTTTTTTGTTATTTTTTCCTATATTTTTTTTAGTTTAGTTTTAAGTTTTCCAAGCGGGGCTGCCCCACAAATGCAGAGTCGAGTGCTTTTGGCTGCATTGCGGGTTCAACGACTCGAGATTGTATAAATAATGGGATGGGGGATTTGAGACGAAGAAATGACTGTCGATAGTTAAACGGCGAGCAAGTGGAACCAATTAATGCGGAGCGGAGCGGTCGAAAGAAATCCGAAAAAGCCGGAAAACTGCCGACAATTGAAAAGCGTTTTTTGTGAGCCAAACGGCAATTAACGCTGCCCGCTTCCTACTCCTATGGGAGATGCAATTAAAATGCAAATGCTAAGTGCCGAGAGTTCCAGACCCAGATTGAGTCTGGCTTTGGGTCTCATTTCGATTCGGAATCCCATTGCCCCTGCCATTAACCAAGACATTTCCAGACGTTGATGGATTTGTGAGATGGCATCATAACTCATTTCCTCCGACACATGTTTACAGATTTTCCATATGGTGGCGACCTGCAAGTCGTTACTTTGCACTTGGCGGATGTGTAAGTGGGGGAAAATGGGGCCCTGAGAACCATTTAAAGGCTGCTCCCCTCCACTCTGTTTATTTTGGGGTCAACATTTCGGGCTTTTGTCTCCGGGCCCTGTTAGCCAGCCTTTGTTTTTACTTGGCGGTTCGTTATCGTTTCCCATTTAATCTTATCTAACTTCTCAGCGCAATTACTTGTTTGACGGCCGCCAACCAAATTCGGGCGAAATATAATTATTTTTGTCACTGCCTTTGTAATGGGCACAATATACGCATATTTATTGGCCAGGTAACCCCCGAAAAGTGGCAAATAAAATAAACCCATCCCAAACAGTCGAGCCTCTTTCCCATCGCATAGCTTAAACTATGCAAATCTATTTTGCGAGTCTTTGTTTTTAAACGTATTCCTAATGATTACAGGGTTATAAATAGAGGGGATGTCATTAATCAAACGAAAGTAACAGTCGTTGACAAAAAAAGAGATTTATGACCCCAAAAATAGACGAATTATTACCAAACAAAAGGGTTATTTGCTAACTATAAAAATAAACTTGGTAAATGATATGTAATATTCATGTATACGGTGTTTATAATAACGTAAACCTATATTTTTTATTTTTTACTTTTTATCAACTTCAAGTAGCTGCTTATCACAGCCAAAAGCTAAGCCCTAAGCCTAGGGCTATGAGTGTGAATCACCGTGGTTGTTCGTGACATAGTCTTATCACGATATATAATACATTTCGAGCAGGAAGCTGAAACGGCACTTCCCCTACGATCCCGCCTTCATAAATATTTCAATCCGAAATTTTAGAGGCACGTGTTGCGTTGGCAAAAAGTAATACCTAAAACAAGAGGTAGGTACATAAAAAAGCCATCAAACCACGATGGTAGTGGAATACATCTTGAAATATGCTAATCGACTATCAAAACAAAAGCTGCAATTAAACCACACACTCGGCTGACTTTCTCCGCGAATCTCTGAACAATCATGGGCCGTTTCGGTGTTTCTCTTTTTGTATTATATGCAAATTGATCTAACGCATCTCGAGTCTCCAGTGGTGGCCACTCCAAAGTGGTTTGCGCCTCGTCCGAGGGCTTTTGTTTTCGAGGAGCTGCCCGAACCAGGGTTCGCTATAAGCAGCTGTCCACGGTGACAATGGGAGGGATCAGGATCGTGATCCCGAGTTCCTGCGATCCTGTCAGCCGTGTGGCGCGTGTTGAACCCCGGCGAGGGGGTGGTCGTGCCGGGCGAAAGGGGGTTGCAAGGGGCTTGAGTGACAGCTAGCACGGCGACAACAACAGGGGTATATACTCATACCTCCAGTGGACCGCAGAGGATCTGGAATAATAGGACAAACACGTAGGAGCAAGCACACCCTTAGGGGAACATAAGGTGCTATGATATGAGGGTACTTCTAAATAACTACTATATGTTTTCCCAAGGCAAGTGTTTTCACTACTATTTCATATAATAATTTTAAAAACATATATCATTATGCAAAGTAAAAAAAGAAGTAGAATTAAAATGGGTTTAACATTCTTTTCTCCTTTTGAAGGAACCCTTTCCCACCCCCCAGAAAAGCAAATACCCTCGCCACATGAAAGGGCATTGTCGAACCCGTTTAATTGGCTTTAAAGTGCTCGGAATAGGATGCGCACGTCTGCTGACATGGACACGCATGCGCAAAGGAGCGGCGTCATCCTCCTCCGCCTCCGCCTCCCTGCCTTTCCACATAAATAAACGAAATGTGCCTGGAATCGAGAAACAACTGTCGATCCAACGACACTTGCTCCCTGGACGGGGGCTCCAAGAAATGTTCGCTCATTTCCGCACTCAATTAAAATGGTCGAGACACAAATCTATCTCTGAGTTTGCTTCAAAAACCCAGCAACAGCGAAGGCGACGTTGACATGGGGCAGCATTTTGCCTGGCTCTGCCTATAAATAGCATTATTGCTCTCTGTTTTCCAGGGTTTATGTACACATGGCATGGTTGTGGGTGCGGGATGTGGACGTGAATGTGGATGTGGATGGGATGTGGTAGGAGGACAGCTGTGGGCATTGTAGGAATCGGTGGTGACATTTGCCGCTGCGACTGCGCTCTCTTTCTGTGTGATTCACGGTCACGTTTCGCCCTCGAACCTTCTGTTCCCCTAGAACAAATACTATTGAAAAGCGTAGGGTAGTACACAAATAAACTAAGATAGGGGTTATAACTATACCCTGAAAATAGGTCACTACTTAGGACCTAAGACTTTTAAATGTATTTTAAAGATATATTAAATGGGAAACAATAAATCAAAAAAGAAAAGATATAATTAAATATGATCCGTAATGATCACTAAATTCCCGAAATTCTGATACCATTTCCTTCGCTAGCTACCAAGAGTGTTTCCAGAGTCACACTACCCCCAAGTAGGGCATTATCACTTCCGCATTTGCTAATCGATTGCTGGCTTGCACCACTCACATACATATGTGGGTAACCGATTTTCGTGGGCAAGAATTCGCCAATGTCAGGTATTGCGAAAAGTGCGAGTCAACGAAAACAGCCGGAGGCCTTCACAGGTGAGCACTCACAATCCGGTGGGTTCCAATGGTCTTAGCCCCCGTAACACCCAATTCCAATCCTCTGGAGAAAGAACCACTTACCTTAGAACCGGTGCAGATCTGGCGGGGCAAGTGCTAGTGGCAAGTGGGGATGGACTCTCCGGGGACGCACACAGACATGGAGGAAGGAGCCACCCACTTGGAATCGATCTCCTCCGTGGCTTTCGATGGGGTTCTCTCGATTGACTGCCTTGCGCTTAGAATTTGGAACTTGCAATCTTTTCGAACGCGACACTTCTCCGAAAAACTGTTTTGAAACTTGAAGTATTTCCAGCTGGTGTTGTGTTTCTACGAGTTCAAGCAGCTCAGTTTCAGGCGACGACGAGCGCGATCGCGAACCGTCGCGTTGGGAAAAAAGATTCGAATGAGAAAACCCACGGAGTCCGCTGAAACCAAAAGCGCGAAAAGGACAGGGTATTTTTGTTTTCTACTTTCAAGAGACTTAGCCGCTCTCTCGCTCTCGCAGCGCTGTTTTTCGGAGAGGCGAAATCTTCTATCTCGCTTTCTTACTAAAAAAATACTAAACAAAATATCAAAATAACAAGCGGCGGGCGAACGGTCACATCGGGCACAAGCGCAACAGCTGAGTGGTAGAGATGCAACAAAAGTCGATAGTGCTCACGGTGCGGTACCATCTCTAAGCTAGTGATGTCATTGCAGTGTGACCAAAGGTTTTATTTGGCGCAAAGTTTTGAAAAGGTAGACGTTACTCTTTAAAACCATAAGTGTTTGTTTTTTCAAGATCCGAGTGTTTATATTTTTCAATTCCTAAGATCCATTTATTTTAAAGCACTCGTTAGACATTATCAGTGCAAAAATTACACGGGTAGTACTGCTAAAGGGAATTTAGGTAGAGAAGTAGTAAGTTTATTTTGAACGTTTCTCCAGAATGCAATACCTCTTAATAATTGTGTTTATCTCATTTTTAGCTGACAAACCAAGCTTTGTGCTTAGCGATCGGGACTATGCAAGTTCAACCGTCGACATGATCAAACTACTTTCAATTAGAGAGCCTCTAGCTTCAGTGCTCGACGAATATGTAGTAAAATTGAAGAAAAAACTGGACACGCTCGAGTTGTGAGTAAAATTATTTAAAATCCGCTTGCCAACAAGAATCTCCACTGATCGAGCAGTTTTGCAGTGCAATACAGAATATGCAAAGGAAACTCACACAGTTTGAAAAATAGGAAATGGGACAGAATTGTAGCGTTATAAAGTGGACTGGTAATTTGGATACACCTTTTGGTAACTGTATAAATCCCAATTCCTCCTGATTCTTTGCATTGACGTGCGGCAAGGTGGCTTGACGGTTTTCCCACATCTCCGGATCAGTCACCCCCCAAAAGGGAACCGCTTTGCTGTTCTACAACCTGAACCCCAAAACCCTGCAAAAGGACCGTTTTAATGGGTTCCAAATGGGGTAGTTTACTCAGCTAACCAGTAAGTTCCCTGACTAATTTGGTGTCTTTAGCTTTAATAGTCACCACCACCTGGATACACTCTGCTGACCAAATGTTTCGCTTGCCCTGCGCTCTGCAATATGATAACGATGGTGATTCACTTGAAGATCTTGAGGAATAAGCCGGCGGAAGAGAGAGCAGGGTGAAAGAGGTGGACCCATTGTATCGTACGATTTTCCGCTTTTGATTTTTCTTCTCATAATGGAACAGTGCCACGCTTACTAATTGAGCTCAATTGGGAGGGGTTTCTTTAGTTAGTACCCTTGGGTTTCAGGGGAATATGGATTTTTTTTAGGTCTGACAAAATCTCTAGTTATCTTCGAATGTTATATAGAATGTTTTCGCTTTTAATCGATTCTTGAAAGTATAATTATATCATTGTAAGACTACTTTTTTCGATTTTTAACATATTATATTAAATAACATTCGTTTCTTTTGATCTTGTAGTGAACGAATACTAGATATACCAAAATCTCCTGAAGAATTCGCGGTTGTGCAATTTTAAGGATTCTTATTTGTGGTGGAATTTAATTTTAGTTTATTTCATGCTTATACAATGACTGGAAAATATATTTTTTATCGAACACGAAGTAACTTAAAGTAGAGGCTCATTGTTATTTTTTTGATCTTGTAGCGAACGAATATTAGATATACCAAAATATCCTGAAGAATTCGCGGCTTTGCCATTTTCAGGGTTCTTATTTGTGGGGGAATTTAATTTTAATTTATTTCATGCTTATACAATGACTGGATAATATGGTATTTATCTAACACGAAGAAACTTAAAGTAGAGGCTCATTGTTATATTTTTTGAATACTAGATATTCAAAAATCTCCTGAAGTATTCGCGGCTTTGCCATTTTCAGGGTTCTTATTTGTGGGGGAATTTAATTTTAATTTATTTCATGCTTATACAATGACTGGATAATATGGTATTTATCTAACACGAAGAAACTTAAAGTAGAGGCTCTTTGTTATATTTTTTTTTGATCTTGTAGCGAACGAATATTAGATATACCAAAATATCCTGAAGAATTCGCGCTTGTGCAATTTTCAGGAATGGTTATTTGTATACCGTATTAATGTTGTTGAATTTAATTTTACCTTAGTTAACGATTATATAATGGCTGGAAAACAAGTTCTTTAAAGACCCGTAGTAAGTATCTTAAAGTCGGGGCCCCGAACCCCAGTGTTTCTTCGTGTTTATGTGAGATTCGCTGATTGTCTGTCGCAGCCTGAGCGCGGCTCAATCGAAAGAAAGAGGAGAGAGCCAAAGAGCTCTTGAGTGATCGCCTGATCGTCGATCGATCATACATACAATGCGGCGTTCGAGTTTCCACTTACCTGGCTGCGGAACGGCTGTGCAAATGGAAATTGGTAGAGCATTTTCGTGTAAGCGGCTGGGATCGCTGTAATTTGCTACCAACACGACTAGGGGTGGCTCTCGAAGCCAGTCACTCCCCATCCTCCCGGGCGGCGACCAGGAACCGGAGTGCTGGTATCGGCATTATCGAGGTGTTAGAGCACCACTCTCCCGCGCCTGCAGCCGGCATTTGTTTGCCCCTCTTCTTTCTTTCGCCAACATAAACACTCGGGGATACGATATATATGGTATCCGAGTACCAGAGCGGGTCGGGTACACACTCAGTCCACAGCCGTTTGTTGGCCCCGTCGGTCTGCCTGAGCTATTGCAGTGGGTTCAGTTCGGCTTCGTTGGCCCAAGGTGACGCATCGTCGAGTGCCCGGTTCTTTGTCCAGTTCCGCTCCGCCTTGTACTTCCTCTCTGGACTGCGGTGTTCTGTTCTGACCAGGCCAACACATAATATTTTTGGCAACACGTGTTGGCCGATAATTGCCGGCACAGAGTATTGTACTCGAGTTCTCTCTCCCCATTTTTTCGGGGGGAGCAAAGTACACGTCAACGGAGCAGACTGGCGAACCGAGTGGCGAAACATTCGGGTTCTGTTTCTCAGGAACCGCCGAGTGCTACGACATCACGAGATAGTGCCCAAAAGCATAGCGGTTCCGACTTAGTGATTCATTGTACCGCCGCCACTCGACGCAGTCAGCTGCTACGCGAAAAGGAATCTGAAATTTAGATTTTCCTCAGGTTGCTCGGAAAAAACATGGGCTACGATGAGGCCATCAGCCATGTGGGCGACTTCGGACGCTACCAGAAGATCATCTACTTCCTCATCTGCCTGACCTCCATTCCAGTGGCCTTTCACAAGTTCGCGGGGGTCTTCCTGCTGGCCAAGCCCGACTTTCGCTGCGAGTTGCCCTACGAGAACGGCAGTGCCACCTATGAGCTGCCCACCCACCTGTGGAACCTCTCGTTTCCCCGGGGGGAAAGGTGTGCCTACTACGACGTGGAGTACAGCGAGGAGTACCTGAATGGCAGCATTGCCAGGAGTAGCAATGAAACCAAGGCCTGTTCCCGCTACGTCTACGACCAGAGCAAGTACCTCAACAGTGCGGTGACCGAATGGAACCTGGTTTGTGGCCGCGATTTCCTGGCAGCCACCAGCGACTCCATCTTCATGCTGGGCGTGCTCCTGGGCAGCATCGTTTTTGGCCAACTGAGTGATAGGTACGGACGCAAGCCCATCCTCTTCGCCTCGCTGGTCATCCAGGTGCTGTTCGGAGTTATGGCCGGAGTGGCTCCGGAGTACATTACCTACACATTTTCCCGCCTGATGGTGGGGGCCACCACCTCGGGGGTGTTCCTGGTGGCCTATGTGGTGGCCATGGAGATGGTGGGACCCGACAAGCGCCTCTACGCCGGCATCTTCGTGATGATGTTCTTCTCCGTGGGCTTCATGCTCACAGCGGGCTTTGCCTACTTCGTCCACGACTGGAGATGGCTGCAGATTGCCCTGACCTTGCCGGGGATCATCTTCTTGTGCTACTACTGGATCATTCCGGAGTCTGCCCGCTGGCTGCTCTCCAAGGGTCGCAAGGATTGCGCCATTGCCAATATGCAAAAGGCGGCGAGATTCAACAAGGTGGAAATAAGTGACGAGGCCTTGAGTGACCTGCTGGATGAGGGAGAATCTACCGAGGAGAAGGCCAAGCAGAAGCTGGAGGATCGGGAGGATGAGGGACCACCGCCCTCCGTCTGGGATCTCTTCTGCTACCCCAACCTCCGCCGCAAGACGCTGCTCATCTTCCTGGACTGGCTGGTCACGAGTGGCGTGTACTACGGACTCTCCTGGAACACCAACAACCTGGGTGACAATGTACTCCTCAATTTCCTCATCTCGGGAGCCGTGGAGATACCAGCCTATGTATTCCTCCTCCTCACCCTCAACCGCTGGGGCAGAAGATCCATTCTGTGCGGCTGCTTGGTGCTGGCGGGAGTCAGTCTGCTGGCCACGGGCATTATTCCGGAGAAGATGAACACCCTGATTGTGACCTGCGCCATGTTGGGCAAACTGGCCATCACTGCCTCGTATGGCACCGTCTACATATTCTCCGCCGAGCAGTTCCCCACTGTGGTCAGGAATGTGGCCTTGGGAGCCGCCTCCATGGTGGCCCGCATCAGTGGTATGATGGCGCCGTACCTCAGTTTTTTGGCCACCATCTGGCGGCCACTGCCACTCCTCATCTGTGGATCCCTCTCCTTGTTGGCGGGACTACTATCTCTTCTGCTGCCGGAGACGCACAACAAGCCCATGCTGGAGACCATTGCGGATGGCGAGCGGTTCGGTAAGAAGACCAAGGGAGACGTCTACCTGGAGACGGGCCAGGAGCTGCGGCAGACCCCAGAGACGCAGCCCCTGAGGGGAGCAACTGAAGCGAATGGGCTGAAGACCAATGGCCACAAGTACTAGGCAATCTCAAGAACCGAACTCACTTCAACTTTTCCAGAGGTTACAGGGCATCTAGAACTCGGCCAGGCCAGGGGCGAGGCATTTACCTACTAAAGCATAGACCAAGTATTATATCATTTCTGTAATCTCACACGCAACCAAAAAAGAGACAAGAGAAAATAAAAGATTGGGTAGCATCAATAGATCATTACCATGCTAGCATTTAGCCCTAGGAAAGGGGTAGTTTTCACTTGGACACCCGTGACGCTGCATAATTTATTCCTAAATCTATTTAACTTTAACTTACATGTATGAAATCCCTGAACATGATTTTGAAATAAAGTCGATTTTTCCCAGAGATTAATCTATACCCCGCCTCTTTACTGACCCCTCGTAAACCCGGACGAAAAGTCACTTGAAACGTGTTTCCGTTTATGGGGTTTATTTTCGTAGCCGGCTCTTATCAGCCCCCAAAAACACGAGACTGTCGTTTGAGCAGTGGACCCGCGCCTAAATCCGGATCACGAGATTGCCAAGTGCTTATTTATGGCTGCTAAAATTGGGAATTCTCGGAATGCCAGTCATAATCGTACGATTCCTCAGGGTGACTGCATAATATTCGCATAGATACCTGCCCTTGAACTCATTTCATACGTGGCTGCTCGGAAATTGTATCTTTAGATAGTATTTACAGTGCACCGCAACATGTTCTCTGCATTTTCCAATTAATATTTTCGAACAAGCTCGCTAATGTTTGAGATAACAAATGGAAACATACTGGGTCGCAGAGAGTTGTCTACAGCAAAGAGAGTCTTATTTTATTGGAAGAGCAGTTTTTAGAAGAGTGTTCACTATCTATACGCACACACGGGTTGTACCCACACAGGGAGCACATATGCCAACATACAGACGAGGGTATAATACTAGGTTTTCCTAAAGAGATTTAGAATTCGAAAGTACTTACTTAATTTTATAATATTTAAATATAGTACTTTTTTTTACAATTTTTGATTTAAATACATAGTCAGTTATCAAAACTTGTTCATTTCCGAGCCTAAAATGATTTATTTATTTTATCAGAATTTTAATTTATTTTTGTTTGTATGTAGGAATTTTGATATAATTTGTTGCTTTGCCATATATATAAACACAAAAATACATTATGTTCTTGGAATTTATTTTGTTAAGTAAAGTAAGGGAAAAGAAAGGGAATAGACACTACATAAGATCTTAAGAATAGACATTTATCCGAAGCATAATTTTTGAGTTAATAGTTGAGCTGACTTTATTTCGACCTCAACTGCTTGCGAGATAAATGAATTTATCTGTCGCCGGCAGACAGTTTGTGATCAACCCACAATCGGTGGACTCTTTCCTTGGTCAGGAGATGTTCTTGCGATCCCTAATTGAAGTCGTTCGATGTCCGAATCAGTGAGGCAGCTGCTCATCTCCTCTCGCCCTCCCCCGTTTTCAACCCCCTTTTTGGGAAATGGGAACTATTAAACCTATTTATATTTCCCCGTTTCGATCGCTGATCAATAAACTGGTCACAGGGTGGAACGCCGCTCTACGCGCACACACTCACAGCCCCGTACCGCTCACACAGACACGCTGATAGGCGGGCGTTCTGGGTTCCCCGGAGCTCTTTGTTTTTTCTGATTTCAGTCCGAGACTGAGGCAGCTGGCGAGCGGTCGATCGCGCGCTCCGAGATCCAATCCAAGTCCGAGATTCGCTGGCTGGAGGTCAGTGGCTGCTCCTACGCAGCTGCAGCCTGGTTCCGTTTTCCAACCAGCTTCGCAGATTGTTGCACAATCGAACGGGTTCACGGGGCGCATACGCAACGCGCTGCGTTAATAAGTTGCGCATACGTCACGGTGGCGCGAATATTGAATATTGAACCGCTGGCCAGTTATCGTACGACACTCGACGGTTGACAACGCGCCAATCTCAGGTGTGACACCTGTTTGCCGCTCAACTCAGCTCCAGCCATGGGCTACGACGACGTCATCACCCACCTGGGTGAATTCGGACCGTATCAGAAACGCATTTACTACCTTCTCTGCCTGCCGGCCATCGTTTGTGCCTTCCACAAGTTGGCCGGGGTCTTCCTGCTGGCCAAGCCCGACTTTCGATGCGAGTTGCCCTACGAGAACGGCAGTGCCACCTATGAGCTGCCCACCCACCTGTGGAACCTCTCGTTTCCCCAGGGGGAAAGGTGTGCCTACTACGATGTGGAGTACAGCGAGGAGTACCTGAATGGCAGCCTTGCCAGGAGTAGCAATGAAACCAAGGCCTGTTCCCGCTACGTCTACGACCAGAGCAAGTTCCTCAACAGCGCGGTGACCGAATGGAACCTGGTTTGTGGCCGCGCTTTCCTGGCCGCCACCAGCGACTCCATCTTCATGCTGGGCGTGCTCCTGGGGAGCTTCATCTTTGGCCAGATGTCCGACAAGCTGGGGCGCAAGCCCACCTTCTTCGCCTCGCTGGTGCTGCAGGTGATCTGCGGCGTCCTAGCCGCCGTGTCGCCCGAGTACTTCAGCTACACCATCTCGCGGATGATTGTGGGAGCCACCACATCGGGCGTCTTCCTGGTGGCCTATGTGATTGCTCTCGAGATGGTGGGCTCTTCGTATCGCCTTTTTGCCGGCGTGGCCATGCAGATGTTCTTCTCCGTGGGATTTATGCTCACAGCGGGATTCGCCTACTTCATCCACGACTGGAGGTGGCTGCAGATTGCCCTTACCTTGCCGGGACTCCTCTTCATTTGCTACTACTGGATCATTCCGGAGTCTGCCCGCTGGCTTCTGCTCAAGGGGCGCCAGGAGCAGGCCTTTGTGATCATCAAGAAGGCGGCCAAGGAGAACCGAGTGCAGATTCCCAATGAGATCTACGATCAGCTGGTGGACGAGGTGGCCGAAAAGAAGAAACAAGATGAGCTGACAGCCAATCAGCCGGCGGCCACCGTCTTCGATCTCCTCCGGTTTCCCAATCTCCGCCGGAAGACCCTCCTCATTTTCTTCGATTGGTTTGTGAACAGTGGTGTCTACTATGGCCTCTCGTGGAACACGAACAACCTGGGTGGCAACCAATTGGTTAACTTTATGATCTCCGGTGCCGTCGAGATTCCCGGCTATGTGCTGCTTTTGTTCACCCTGAATCGCTGGGGTCGTCGCTCCATCTTGTGCGGAACCATGATGATAGCTGGAGTCAGCCTGCTGGCCACCATCTTTGTGCCCAGCGACATGAACTGGCTGATCATCGCCTGCGCCATGATAGGAAAGCTGGCCATAACCTCGTCGTATGGAACCATCTACATCTTCTCGGCGGAACAGTTCCCTACGGTGGTGCGGAATGTGGGTCTGGGAGCCTCCTCCATGGTAGCCCGGGTGGGTGGCATACTGGCACCCTACCTCAAGTTGCTGGGCGAGATCTGGCGACCCCTGCCGCTCATCATCTGCGGGGCTCTGTCCCTCACCGCTGGATTGCTCTCACTCCTCCTGCCGGAGACCCTCAACAAACCCATGCCGGAGACCATTGAGGATGGGGAGAACTTCGGGAAGAAGTCTGCTGCGCCACAAGAAGCCCAAGAGCTGACTGGGATGCTGAATGGAAAGTCGAGCTAATTGGCGCCCGGATTGCGAGACAGGCACTTTACTCAATCTAGACTAATGGCCTCAATTGGCTCGCGCCCTGGTCATTTCAACGAATTTAAGCATTCCGCGCACTTCCATTTCTCCGCCGATATTCCAATTCATTTCATTCTGAACCGAACTCAACTCTATTTGTTTACCTTTACAAGCGACTTAATAAAAGACTACGAAATAAAAATGGTAATTGCGACGTGTATTTTCAGTCTATTCAACTTTATGACAACTTTGTTTATTGGGGCGGGTCGCTGAGTCGCCGAGACGATTATAATTCATTATAAAATTAGGTCTAAATGGTCGCGGCTGATAAGAAAAAAGTCCTATCTCATCGGGTGCAATCTCCTAATGCACTTGCTAGCCGGAGAAAGTGGTTTTTTCCATTTGTTTCAGTTTTAAATCAGTTCTAATTATAGCTAACGAAGCGCCCTTCACATATCACTGACTATGATAAAAGTAATTACTGTCAGCGGTGTCGTTGATAAGCAAATCAAAGCGACCCACCCATATGGAAACAACCTTGTTTAGGTTCAACTCAATGAACTGATCAAGTAGATCAAGTATTTTGTAATTATAAAGAAGAATAAATAATAATAAATATATATATTAAGAATTATACACATATGGTTCCGGAATTCGTATATATTGAGAAACAAATATTTATTTAACATCTTTTAATTGTGAGCAACTTGGAAAGCTTACAGCTTACCCTAGGGATTCCCTTTATTTTGGTATGCTAATGCTATGACTTTTCAAGGAATAATTAAAACTAACGTAGTTATAAGCAGATCACCTTGAAATTTTATTTCCATTGTTTAGCATTAATGGTAGTTAATATTCAGGAAACAACAGTTATGAGTTTTATTTTTAAAAAATTACTACTTTGATTATAATCGTAATATAACCTTCAAATCCCAAAAACGATCCTATAAACAATTATTTTTATATGGTTCCATTAGACTGATTTTGATTGGACTTATCTAGAAAACCAAAAATGGGGTGATGAGGTTTGTAGGATCGTTTTTATAAAAACAGAAACGTAAAGCCCAAAAGTATACCCCACTTTTCAAGCAACGCTCTAAAACTGTGCCGAGCATGTCAAACTGTCTTAGCCTGAGTTTTCACCTTTTTTATAAATACAATTTTCGTCGTTTAAATAAAATGTCAATTAAAATTTCCCACCGGCTGTGCGGAGTGAAAACGCGGTTCAAATGGATTTGCCCTTCGGCACACAGACTCCGGAGCTGGACGTACTGATTGTGGGCGCGGGTCTCTCGGGGCTGGCCTCCGCCCTGAAGATCCTGGCCATGGAGAGCACCCTGAAGGTGCGCATCATCGAGGCGAGTGGGGTCTTGGGCGGGCAGTTGGGCCAGAACAACACCCGATTGGTGGACGCCGCCCAGCAGGATATGCTCTCCTTCCTGACCCTCATCCAGCTGTCACCGCGGCGGAGGAGGTACGACAGTGGCAGGATGCGGCGGTGCTGGGATCTGGACAGAGGACTCACCGCGCTGCCGGCCAAGTTCGAGCTGGGAAGATACATCGAGATGCTGGATCTGCGGATGTTCAAGTTCCGATCGAAACGGTTCAAGTGCGTTGAGGTAAATCGTCGTATTAAATCTGCACTAAGTTACGATCTATTCCTTAGCCTGCGGGAGCGAGTCTCCAACATGGAACAGCACATCTGCCATCATTTGTTCTTCAACAAATCCCGGAACTTCATGCTCAACCTGGTGGAAGTGGTCTGCGGAGTGCCCGCCAATGAGGTGGACTACGATGTCTTCATGTCCGTCTGCAGTTCTTGTGGAGGCCTCAAAACGCTGATCGACTTGTAAGGAAAAACAGGCCATATAATATAACAAATTTAAGGTGACTCAGGATCAGTATAGTTAGATGGTCGTATACATATGAGAAATCATTGTAATAATCTCCGATTTCCTGTGCTTATCATAATTAATTTTAGTTTTATGTAATGATTGATGAAATTGATTTCACTTAATCTACTTTTAACTCTGAGTACCAGCTGTCTTACATTGCCAGACTTTTTGTCTATATCTGATGAACATATTGCAATATTTGTGTCATAGCTTAACGAAACAAAGGTGCGATAACCGCATTAAGAATATTTAAGAGCTGGTTATTAAAAATATAGAAGTCATTTTTTGAAATTGAAACCCTTGTCAACAAACAAAATTAAAAACCGAGCACGTCTCGTAATTAGCCCACTTGGAATACTACCCCTGGGAAATGATTGATTACCCGATTTGAGATACTTATTTTTTATAGATCACGTATGTGTCACTTTCCTCAGTCACTGCAGGCCTACAATTCCCATAAATTGTTTATAGAAAACTTAGAGCCCCGGCTTTGATTGATCGGCTGGCCAAGATCTCTACATCACTGCACTTAGTTTACCCCATAGAAATTGCATTTTTCTCACCCCTGAGTTGGTTTTCATTACTGAACTTTATGAGCCCCATTAAGTTTTAATTATTCGCCTCATCCCCAGCTACTTCACCTACCCGAGCAGTTTCTACGAGGTGCCCACGCAGATGCTGATAGAGAGCATCTTGGAGCAGATGCAGTTCACCAAGATTGTGCTGAACTGCAAGGCAGTGAAAGTGGAGCACTTCAAGAACTATGTGCAGGTCATGGATAGTCTGGGGGTTGGGCACACGGCGCAGGCTGTGATCCTGGCCATACCCTGGAATAAAGTGCAGAAACTGCAGTTCGAGCCCCGCATTCCGAGGGCCTTTCTGCCCCCCATGGCCACCAAAGCTGGCAAGAATCCCCCACGCCGGCTGATCACTCAGTTCCAGCTGCGATATGCCAAATCCTTTTGGTCGGATCTGGGTTACTCCGGCAACTTTCTCAGCTCCCAGCCGCTGGTCAGTGGTCACGAGTGCCGGATGTCCACCTTCTGTGGCTACATGCTGCACTCGCCAGAGGATGGGGAGGAGGTTCTGGGGGAGGTGATGGATCTGCTGGCCAGCCACTTTGGCGAGGAGATGCGAGAGCCCCTGGAGAGCCAGTGCTCCACGGATGAGCTGAATGTGGTGCTGCACAAGCCGCAAACGAAGCCCTGGCACCGGGTCATCTGGTCCAGCTCCTCCGCGGTGGGCACCAACTATCGCAGCCTGATGGGCGGGGCGGTGCAGAGTGGCTTCCGGGCGGCGGTGAATGCGCTCTTCGTGGTCCGGCCCCAGGTGGTCAGCTGGAAGGATATGCTGGACGACAGGCCGAAGGGTGCCCAGGAGGGGGCACGCGCCTCGGGCAGAATCCGGGGACTCCTCAGCCGCCTCAATCTCTACAACGTGACATTCTACAGCCTCTTCGTGCTCGGACTCATCTGGCTGCTGAACTTCGGCTACGCCAGGTCGTCCCCGTAGGGATTGCCTAGAAATTAAAGTGCTTGTTTTCGAAGACGACCTTGTCACCCCGCCATTCGTCTGGGATCTCAGGTCGAGTGGCTCCTGGAGTGCGTCTCTAATGCCCCCAGTGAATTTAGTGAGTTTGAGCAACGCCTAGATTTCCACGAATTTGTACACAATTCCCGTCTCGTTTTGCTGGCAATCATTCACTTAAGCCTCGCCAACGCCTGACTGGCTAAATTGTGCTGTCGTTATAAGTAGGAATTATCATCTCAAAGGTTTTCACAGCTTGTGTGGGGGCTGAGGTATCGAGAGGAATTTAGTGGTGCAATTAAGTAGTTTAGCATACATTATAATATAGATCACTTTAATTTGGCCGACCTCGGGGTAAATCTTTCAATTCATATAGTTTTGGTTTTATGAAAATTAACTTAGGTTGATAGTCAGTAAGAAAAGTTCTTACTAAATATTATATGCCTTGGAATTTCACTATTTCGAGGCCTTCGCGTAAAAGTCAAGTTTACTTTGTATGGGAAAATATGTCTAGAAAATGTACAATGTTAAATGTAATTTATTTTTTAAGAAGTATTTCTTCTTCTGAGTGCCTTTTTTCTCTGAGCTGCTCCTAAATCAGGCTTGACTTCCCCTTAAATTGCCATACATCTTTTTATGACAAAGCTTATCACATTATAAAGAATTCCTGGCGATTATGCAGATGAGCTGGCTATTATTGGATTAGCACTGAGTGGATTGACCTGCAAGCAAAAGCGTGGGCCTGGATAAAATATACATATCAGAACTGCGCCAACCCATAGTTCTTGAAGTTCGGGAATAATACATATCCGTAGGAAACTGCACGTGCGCTCGCTGAACAATGAAGGCCTAATCAAAAACTAATGCGGGGTCCAACCCAGACTACCCGCAATCGAATGGCTAATGGAGGCACGCCCAAGTGCATGAACTTGCGTACATAGAGCTCTAATTGCGGATGGGCTGCTAGAATAATACCAGGTAGAGCTGGAACCGTTAGGAGGGCTGAGCTAACCCCCCGGGCGATTTTCACAGTCGAGTAGAATGCGCCTGGGAAGCGAATAAAGCCGAACAAGTTAGATTGCGATAACAAAGAGATTCATAATGGGAATATAGGGAATATGTGCCGCAGTCCCATCCCATACTATACCATCCAACCCCAACCCATGCCTTCCCACCCTTCAATGCCAATCTCTATCTTTCGCACAGGGTTAGTAGTTAAGATATTGACGTCGATCGTCGATCGTCGATCGTCGATCGACTCATTGAGCCCAATTGATCTTGGCCAGAGTTGAGGACTCTCGATGTGCGCCGATAACGCAGGTTAACCTTAATCGAATCACTTGATTCGCCCGCTGCGTAGAAATCTGGTTCTGTTTCATCCTCCCCACTCAGGGTTCTGGTTCAAGTTGGTTCCGAGCACAAAACTCTATTTCCAGATTCATTCACAAGTCCGCCGCCCAGAGAATATCAAGTTATGAGAAAGCAAATTTTCTACATTGTACACAGCAGTGCCATTGAAAAGTGCGCTCTTTCGTTTTCAAAACCCATTGCTCTTTGGGAATTTCGAATAGCACAGCTCGAAAACAAAAGTGTAAACAATACCCGACTCTCGGATATCACCGAAGCGAATGGGAAAATTGTAATGGGATTCAGAGACAGCAGAATTAAACGACCTGCTAATGTAAATATATCATGGGGCTCGGGCAGCGCGAGTGTAATGGAATGTAAGGGATTCCGAACGAGGGTACGACCGCCGCACGGCCATATGTTCAAGTGTTCGGGAGTGTATTTGAATGTTTTCATGTTGTTCGACGCATTTATAATGAGGAATTCTTCGGTGGTACTCTCTTTCGCGGGGTGCCAAAGCCGCAGCTTTCAAAAATTTGTAAGGGTTTCTTTTGGAAAGAAAAAAATAGAGAAACAAAATAAAAAAGAATAAATTTAGTCCTATTGTTTTCAAAATGTTTTCTTTAAGGATACACAGTAAGTACCCTTGAATATTCAAAAAAAATAAAATAAAAAATAAAATAAACCTTGAGCTTTCAGAATGTATTATTAGTTTTCTTTAGGGATTCATAGTAAGTCTCCCAGGTACAAAAAAAAATTGAAACTCTTGCTTTTATGTATTTTTAGTTTTCTTGAGGGATTCACAGTAAGTATACCTAAAAAAAATATCAAAAAAAAAAATATATATGGAATCATTGCTTTCAAAACGTATTATTATTTTTCTTTAGGGACTCACAGTAAGTAACCACCCCTAACATCCAATACCATTGCTCCAATCCCCAGAGATCTTTGCCATATGCAAGTGCACATAAAGTAATTTGTCAGGAAAAAATATACACCCAAATTTAAAGTCTAATAATACCCTTATACTTATTCTGGAAATTTGACAACAGCAGCTGCAGGGCAATTATTTTGTTTTGAACTTATTAAATAAGTCGAAGCATACTCGAAAAATCAGAGCTCTCCTTGGTTATTCGCAGAGTGCTCGCCCAGAATCGAATCGCTCTTCGGACGCTCTATGAATGTGTTTTTGATGTTTGGTTTTTACATTTTTGTTAATGCCTGCAGTCGAATCCAAAAAAGAATCAGCATAAATGTGCCCCGAGTACGGGGATCGGGAAGAGCCGATCGATCCCGAGCGAGTGAATCACGGCGGCGGCGGCGGCGGCGGCACTGAGGCACTGACCGAGTGCGATGTTAGTACCGCCGGCCCCATCCCCCCGCGGATCCCCCCTTGAGGCCCCCAATGCCCCGATGGAGCGGCATACAAAACGCTGCGATCGGGCGCCCGTGGGCTTAGTTTGTGAGACGCTTGCGAAGCGACAAGTAGTTGATAGAGCAGCATCGGTGAAAAGCGGAGGAAAACGCAACTGCACGCGTCGCAGCATAAGGAGAATCCCCCCCCAAAGATATTTCATTTTATTTTCATGTTTATTTTAACTTGAGGGAAATTTTTATACCCAAAACAACAGCGGAATACCAAAAACAAAAATACAGAAAAAGTACAAAAAAAAAAAAACGTGTCGCTGTCCGTCACAGCAAAGAGCTCCCATGTGCTGCATTACCAATTGAAAAAACATAAACAGAAAATAGAACCAGCCGATAGGTAAACAGCCACTGAAGCAGCCACAACAGAGCCCCGAAAATATTACGAGGGCGAAAGTGAAAGTGAAAGTACATATACCAGACGACGGGTCTTATCTCCAACGCGGGCAGTGAATGCACCCCAAGGGATCCTCGACTTAGGCTCCCAAGCTAAGATCCGAAACGTACAGCAGGGCATATACCATCGTATCACTGTTTTTGCACCAGATCAAAAATAGACTGCACAGCCAGAGGAATCCAAGTTCAGTGTCACCTCACTGCAATCTGCGAGATTCGTCTGCGTGGGGTCAGTCGTCTGCCGCACACAACATCATCCTCGAAGGCGTGATTTCGGATTCTGATCGCCGATCGCCGAGTAGCTGTGACATTGCCATTGCCAACATGACGCAATCGAAGGAGAACCCGGAGAAGAGCCGCGAGACCATCAGCGAGGAGGGCTTGAAGGATCTGCTCACCAAGCAGCTGGAAGTCGTGGGCAGCGGAGGAGCCTTTGTGTGGTAAGGGTGTGTTTGGGGATTAAGTAAAAACCAGCTTTAAAAAAGGATACAGTTATCCTGTAGAGGTTGTTATCATATATCATATTATATCATATCATATCATATCAATCAACTCATATCACATCGCACCTGTGACAGAACTAGGCTTCTTAGCAAATAAACTTTCGTAAATATTATATAATATTACTATGCCTTTAATAAATTCTACCAAATTGGATCAGCCTGTAATCTAGTTCCTAACGATCCTATTCAGATCACTGTCTCAGTGCGAAAGTGGGAATCATATTTCTGCCATAACCCGCTCGAAGTTGAGGAAGTCGCCTTTCAGCTCGGCTCGAATCACGTTCCACTTGACCCACTTCGTAGTGAACGCGGTGTGCTGGCTTTTAAAGGTTGAGTTTTTAGAAAATGTTGACATTACTCAGGGTGGTGCACTTTGCTCCCCGCAACTCAGCTTTGGCTAATTTAATTAGTTTTTCCGCCTCACTGGGCGTGAGTACAAGCTAAAACCCTATTTTAGCCACGAATCACTCGCCGCAATTAGATTCCAGAGCCTAGATCAATTAACTTTTTGCCTCAGCCCGAAGGCAAAGCTAATTGCAGAGGGCTTCCTGATTTTAATTTCAGGCGGGTCTCGAAGACTCACCCAGCGGGGCTCCAGTCGCGGGGCAACGGTCATGTGGGCGATCGCCCGGTATGGGATTTAAATATAGAATGCAAATCTGGCCTATCAGCTACAGGCGCAATGTGTGTGGTAATACGTTTCCATTGGCGATAAGGGTTGTGAATTGAAATCGGGCGATGTGGAATCGTGAAATCGTCACAAGTACCGGTTCCATTACCCAGATCGGCAGTGTAATGAATCCCATCCGATAAGCTCGCCCGCTGGAGGACGTGTGCACTCGGAGTCATTCAACTGACTCACTGGAGGAAGTCCTACACAAAAGCACCTTACGCCCGAAATTATCGAGAGTGACTTGAATTTGAATGCCGACGATCTACGTGCCTTGTGGGCGGGGGAGTCACGTGAAAAAGTCGGATATGTAAATACTGCGCACAGCGTTCCGGTTGCCCGATTTGTTTGACGATTTGCGACACAGCCCGGGCGAATCTTCAACTGCCATTAAGTGATTATGTGAGCAGCATATACGACCATAATGTATCACCCACAGAAGTACAACCTTCACAGCTTTGTTTTGATCGGCGTTATTATTTGCATTCCGACGATCAGTTAGCCAAGCGGTGTCAATGTGCCACCAATTGGAGTTGCGTGCTGTAAACAATTTGCCCGGATGCGAAGTACGAGTATATTGTATCTGAGAAAACAAAATCCCAATTAGCAGCCGAGTGAAATTTAACCAACTGGCTAATATGTTATTGTGACTATTTTATTTCTCCCCCGTCCCCAGGGCCATCTTCTTCCTGTGTGTTACCCCCAACATACTGAATGGCTTCCATGTGTCCTCCTACACACTGCTGGGCCACCTGCCCGAGGACCAGTGGTGCGGCATTGCGGAGCTGCAGGACACCAACTGGACCTTGGCCCAGAAGCGGGAGATTGCCGGAAGGGGTCTGGACTCGGGCGGTTGCACCGTGTGGGACTGGAACTACGGGAAGCTGGCCAAGATGAGCTATGAGGCGGCCCGCAATTACACCACGCACTTGAACGAGATTTCCCCGCCCGTTGAGGTCTCCTGCAAGGCCAAGGGTCGCCATGAGTTCGCCAATCCGGAAAGCACCTTCGTCTCGGACTGGGATCTCACCTGCGAGAGGAGCATCCAGCGGACCTCCGCCCAGGTTTCCATTTCGCTGGGAAAGTTCTGTGGATCCTTCTCCTTTGGCATACTGGCCGACAAGTGGGTTTATAAGATGTCCCCTTTTTTCAGATTTTATAGTAACTGATTAATTATATTATTCCTACAGATTTGGTAGGAAAACCTCCTTCACCCTGGGAGCTGTCTTCTTCGTAGTGGGCAGCTTCTTCTGCACCTTCTCGCCCTGGTACAGCCTCTTCCTGGCAGGACGTTTCGCCCTGGGAGCAGCCTCATCTGGTCTCTTTTACCCTGCCTTTACCATGAGTAAGTCTCTATGTTGTTATGATAATCTAAGTAATAACTATGGAAAATTTACTTTTAACATGTACTTGCGAACTACCTCATTACAGTGATAACTACCATTATTTGATTGGTCACAAATATTTGTTTTACTTTTCACGTATTTTTTTAGTTGTGGAGAACATCTGCTTGAAGCATCGTTCCTGGATGTCCATTGCCTTCTCAGCCTCGTATCCCGTGGGCATGATCATCCTGGCAGTGGTGGGCTACCTCATCCAACCCTGGAGGCACCTCCAACTGGCCCTCACCATTCCCTCGCTGCTGCTCATCCTAAACTGCTAGTAAGTTAAGCTAAGTTAGATTTAATTGGTTTATGGAATTAATATATATTGAAATCCCAGCCTGATGAATGAGTCACCCCGCTGGCTGATCGCCAACCAAAGATACGATCGGGTATACAAGATTCTCTTCAGGCAGCCCAGCCACTACCAAATTCAGCCCGCCGTTGCAGCCGCTTCTCCCATCGTCACCGATAAGAAGGCGGTGAGTGCAGAGTTCCATAGGAATACATAATTCTAGTTGCTAGGCAAAGAGCTAATGGAATATATATTTTACCATTGCAGCTGGAGCCGGAGGTGGGTTTCTCCTGGGGCGACAAGATCAAGAACGGTCCTCTGAAGTCCATCATAGAGCTGTACGCCAGTCCCAGTGTGCGCAAGATGATCTTTGCCTCGTACTTCATGTTCTGCGTTACCTCGCTGAGTTACTACGTGACGGGTGGGCTGTCTATAGGGAAGAGTATCCAATATATTTCGAACTAATAAATGTAATCCCTCCAGCTCTCAATGCCGCCAACCTGTCTGTGTCCAGATATCTCTACATCGTAGCCACCGGCCTGGTGGACATACCCTCCTATCTGGTCCCAGTTGTGATGCTCCGTTTCACGGGTCGCCGGCTCACCACCATGTTCCTGTTCCTCTGGACGGGCGTATCCCTGCTGCTCGTCCTCTCCGTTCCCGCAGGCAGCACCACCTGGATCGTGGCCTTCGCCATGCTGGGTCGCTTCGGCATCAGCGCCACCTACTCCGTGGTTACTCTATACACAGCCGAGCTGTATCCCACCCAGATTCGCAACTCTGCCCTGGGAACCTGCTCCACCTTCGCCCATGTGGGCTCCATCTCGGCCCCCTATGTGGTCGACTGCCTGGGAGCCCTCGGCTGGTACATTCCAACAACGATCTGCGGCTGCTGCGTTCTAGTAGCTGGCCTCCTGACCCTCACACTTCCGGAAACCGGTACGGGGAAGCTCTCCGACAAGGTGGAGAGCACACAGGCCTCCACTCCGGCAGAGCAGCCCGAGAAACAGTGAAGGAGGCGACCTCGCTTTTAGGTTAAGTTCCATGTTTACGACTTGATTTATCAGGAGCTCAGTTCATAACTCTCTAAATTATTATATTAATACCTAAAATGGGTATCACAAAAAAGCTTTACCTCAGGCTGTTTCTTGCTATTATAAATTCCTAAAATGAAAGTATCTGATTATAGCCAAAGTAATTTAAAGTGAAAATGATATTTTCCATAACAGTTAGGCTTCGCTTTTCACGACTACTTATAAAAAACAAAAGACACACGACCTGGCTGATAAATCACATCGTGGAAATGGTTATTTTAGTTAGTCTTATGTAATATTATATATACCTACAGTACTTTAGCCTAAGTTCGTTGATAGTCCGTGCTATTCCTGCATTGTTTAAGTATATATATTCTTAACTGTTTTTCTGTTTGATATCGCATAATAAATGTACTATTTATACGTGATCAGCAGAGATCTAGGACGACTGCATCAGCAGTTGGACCCAATCGTAGTAGGGTCTGGTCACTGTGTAGATGCTGGGCATTCCCTGGATGCCGCAGGTCAGTCCGTGGGACACCAGGCCGTAGATATAGTCCTTGCCCCCATAAGGACAGATCAGGGGACCGCTAGCAGATCGAAATATTTAATTAGCCATTAGGATTTATAAGTCCCACACTCATTTGTTACCCCGAATCTCCCTGACAGGAGTCCTGGTTGTTGCCCAGGGCACACACCGTATTCGCTCCGTTCTGTGGCGCCCAGATATGTCCTATGATATCCCGACACTTTTGATTGTCAATCACCCGAACTTCGGCCTCGAACAGTTTCTTTTGGCATGGACCAGCATGCTGTGTGGCTCCATAGCCAATAATGCGACAGGATTCTGGGGGATTAAAGGATTAGATATCAAGATATATTACTATGCAATCGAATTATACCATTCTGGTCTGGTTTCATTCCTTGGGGAGGCAGCTGTGCAAATTGTAGGCCATTGCTCGGAGGACTCCAGTAGCGCCGTCTCATGTAAAGCAAAGCTATATCGTTCCTGAAGTTTGATCTGCGTTCAAAAATATCAGTTGATGTGTGCTCAAGAAACACTTAAACTTCCTAAACAAATCGTTGTTCTCTCTTTGCTGAGTCAAGTTCCCCTTATTATAACTTCCAAATCTCTTTGGGGAGAGAGTATTAAACTTGACTCAACTGATTACTCACGGTTGGAAGTAAATATACTCCGCACTCTCCAGACCATATGGTTCCAGCTGCCCAATGTTTTCAATATTCTCATAGCCAATGAAGGCAGCAATATTGTGAATGTTTCTAAAAATAAAAAACAACTCAAAATGCGAATTTTTTTCAGAGCTGCAATACCAACTTCCTCCAAACGCAGTGGGCTGCGGACAGAATCCAGCGATCGCTTATCAGGCTGCCCCCGCAAAAGTGTCGATAGGAAGCTCCACTCGTGGTATTTCCCGGGATAACATCTTGCAGTGAGACCATGAAGGGATATTTACTTGTGCTGCCTTCAAATGGAGTTGGGGAGCTTTCAGTTAGTACTTCAAGATAGGCAAATAAGTAATGTACTGCCCACGGTTGACACGATGCGACCTCCGACAATGGGAACTGCCCGACAGGATTTAAGTCCAGAATTCACCAAGACGCTGAGGAGCAGCCAGCAAAACCTTTTCCAGGGGCTGAGATCTAAAGCAGCCTTCATGGTGGGGCTTTGAAAAGACACTGACATATGACCGTCAGCAGGTTGCTAATGGAGAAACAGTTACTAAGCTAATAAAAGTATAAAAAGCATTCCCATTCAGTAAAACAAAAAAAAAAGCTGTGCAAATATTTCCAATTCCAATGCGTTGGTAATTTGTTTTCAAATCTCAACGCGCCGGCGTCAGCAAGACCAGAGTACATGTAGATTCTGCGTGGTCTTTTTTGTGTGCGTAATTTGTAGTTTGTGTAGTTTTATAATGACTCACTTCTATAACTACTTTACAAAATATTATGGTTTCATTTGAAATAACGACTATTTTCTCTTTTTCGCGCCAAGTGGCAACGCTGCACTTCCGGTATATCGATAGCAAGAACAACGATTTGATATTTATCGTGGCTAGCCCATCCCTAGCCTTATCAGCTGTTTGTTGTGCGTGAAAATTCTATTTTATTTTCACGGAAAAATGCAGGATTTACGGAGAGTCGACCAGCTGCGACTACCGAATGGCGACGGCGCCGCTGCCAACGATGAGGTCAAGTCCCCGTTCCTGATCGGCGTGGCCGGCGGCACGGCCAGCGGCAAATCGACGGTCTGCAAGAAGATCATGGAGCAGCTGGGCCAGGCGGAAATGGACCACACGCAGCGCCAGGTGGTCTCCATCAGCCAGGACAGCTTCTACAGGGAGCTCACGCCTGCCGAAAAAGCCAAGGCCCAGAAGGGCCTCTTCAACTTTGACCATCCGGATGCCTTCAACGAGGAACTCATGTTCAGCACTCTACAGAACATCCTGAAGGGACACAAGGTGGAGATTCCCAGCTACGACTACCGCACCAACTCCTTGTGAGTAGCATTGCCTTTTCTGATTGAAAGGAAAGGGGCTTACTATATTATATGCAACTTATCAGCTTATTGGATCCATTGTTATAGGATCAAAGCTTAGTTACTAAGTACAGATCCTAAAAACAGCTGGAGAGCTAAGATTGAATGTTAAATGCGCCTTTTTTTTCAGTCAGCTTAATAGAAATTGCCACGACCTTTTTATAAATACAATATTCCTTTTCTCAGGGACTTTGAAAACGTGCTGGTTATCTACCCAGCCGATGTGGTCCTGTTCGAGGGCATCCTGGTCTTTTACTTTCCTAAGATACGCGACCTGTTCCACATGAAGTTGTTCGTGGACACCGACTCCGATACCAGATTGGCCAGGAGAGGTGAGTAGTGATAAATTTTCATCATTCCAAGTAATGAATTAATATTCAAACCTAATAGTGCCACGTGATATCAACGAACGTGGTCGGGACCTGGATGCCGTGCTCACCCAATACATGACCTTCGTAAAGCCCGCTTTCGAGGAATTCTGCTCGCCTGTAAGTTTCACCCATATTGAATTTTTCATAAACAGTAATTTATAAACCCTACCTTTTTCAGACGAAAAAGTTTGCTGACGTTATCATACCACGCGGCGCCGACAACACAGGTGAGGCAACAGCACCCAGACACCTGTCCACTTCAGTTTACTTTCTATGCCCACACAAAACACACTCTTACACTCTAAGCGTTTGTAGTGTTTCGTTGAGTTGGTTGCCCCCCAATAACCATAGTTATAGCAATGGTTCTTTTGTTTCTGGTTCTATTAACCCGTCTGAGGACGAGAAATTCCCGTCACATAGAATGCTTGATGTTTTCATACATTTAAGTACTATAAGCCTACTATCAACATTTCTACCCCCTCTTTGTTTCTCCTTCATCTCTGTTAATTGTAAACTCTTGCGTTATGATTTTCGGTTGTTTTCGTTTTGTTCCTGTTGTTTTATTGTATTTCTTGCAGTTGCCATTGATCTTATTGTACACCATATCGGGGAGATTCTCGCCACCACCAACAGCGCACAGCACAGCAACACAGTCAGGGTGGCGGCGTCTAGCATGAAGCGAGATCACTAAATGCAAACGCAAACTCGCTTCTGGGGCGACCACTTCCTCGTCCTAACGCCGCGTCTTCAGCTTGTACTAATTGCCAAAAACTAAAGCCCAAAAGCTAAAGAAAGAAAGAAAACCGAGGCGACAGAAATGTTCATTAATGAGCGCCGGCATCGCTTCTCATTTGGTCTTCTCATCGTAACCAATTAACGTAGCCTAAGATTGAAAAGTATCCTTAGTATCTACTCTTGCATATGTTCAACAATACATGGTAGTGTGTATGTAAGCTCGTTTCTGTTCATCAAGATAACCCAACCTGCGATTGCGATCCCAGTCTAACTCTGGTCTTACCTATATCGAAATGTTACACTTTAAAGTTATCCTTTGGTCTAACCCGGTGCCCAGCCCCGATTTGGCCTCCTTTCGAGTTAAGCACTCTACTCACCAAACCACACATGTTACACATCTAACTATTGTATCTATGTTCCAATGCCCGATACTTTGCTAATAACTTTTATCACATTCTGTACTTTGGATGCTAATATACTTTTAAGGGACTCCTTTATTAACTTTTAAAAGCTGAAATACTTTTGTATTTAAACACACTTTGTATATATTTAACTAGAAGCTACCTACCTAAAAATATGTAGGACCTTTATAGTTCTTGCTGATTTTGTATACCTATATTATCTTCTAAATGGTCTATAAATAACTCATTCCTTAATCTCGACTTTTCAAAAACTACTGTTTACTTGTTTGTAGATGTCCTTGAAACATATTCTATCTAGTAACTATCTAATTTAGAGAATGTAGTTTCGATTAACATTTATAACTAAAAAATAAACTAAATATATCCAAATAAGCAATATAGATTTCCATAACATTTTGATTTAAATTTTTAAATTCCTTCCGAGTACCGGGCATCTAAAAAGTCGGAACTTGCGACTTTAGTATTATATAATAGAGTCTCCTCTAAACACTTTAATGAAGTCTCAAATATACAAATGCAAGACAGATAATTTTGCCTAGCAAGGCGCGAAGATAAATCGGTGTTTCATTTGTAAGTACACAACCAGCAGATTGTAAAGCACACAGCTACTCGAGTCACAAGACACAATAGAGTAACAATTAACAGAAAATGCCGCCCAGCTTAGATGCGATTAGGTAATAGACCCTACTAACTAGAGCTAGAGTAAGTCCTTGGCTTAGACTAGACCGCTCGGATCGGGGCAGCTCCGGAGGAGCAGCGAGGTAAGTGGATTGTTCCACGTTGAGTTGCAATGCTTACGAAGGTGCAGCATTACGATTTGATACTACCAAATTGGCCGTCCACTAATGGCGCTCCTTCTTCCTTTCAGTGGCCATCGATCTGATTGTCCAGCACATCCGGGATTTTCTGAACAATCGATCTCGCCACGGATCCACCGGGAACATGGCGCTCTACATGAACCTGGACCTGAATGCAACGGGCGCCGGCTTCGGGGGCCCAGGTAAGGCCAGCATCCAAAAGGCTCGTCCCCACTAACCAGCCGCTGACTGGAGCGGATCATCGGGATTACTAATCACCACCCCCTGCATGCGATCGGGCCCTTGCTCTCCGCTGTGTATATATAGTCTCTTCTGTTATGCTTTGTGTTTCTCTGTGCAAGATGGAAGCGAGAGCCACCTCGGCACCTACAACGCCATCCGGAGGTTCTCCACGCTCTGCAAGGAGCTCAACATGCAGGGCAACTTCTTCTTCGAGACGAACAAGAACCTTCCGCACCACTAGAGGACGGCAATGGCCAAAGAGTTCCCGGAGCAGTACAAGACACGACGCACATAGGCGAATGTTAATGTTGTTATCAAATGTTGTACCTATAGACATGTTTTTTCAGTAAACCAGTTTGAATTTTATGCGCACTTTTCGTCGTTTTCCAGACTTCGATCTCTTGCACTTGTACATGGCGTTGATTTTGCGCACATCCCCGACGGAGAAACCTTCCCGTTGACCCATCATCCTGGACTCGGGAGTATCGCGCAGCGGCACAATCGTGGGCTCTCCATTCACGGAGAAGCTTACTTGCGGGTAGTGCGTCACGCTGGCGAAGTCGTAGTCTACGCCGAATCCTTGCAGTGAACTGTTGTGGTACCTCCAGAAGTTAGGCTTGGCGAAGGGCGCGATGTTTGCATATACTACGCGTACATAGGAATCGCGCTCATAGCGGTTATGTTCGTGATAAAAGCCCACGGCGTGCATCAGCTCGTGGAGCACAGTGCCGAATTGTATCATGCACTCGGGCGTTTGGTAATTCACCTCCTGGCGGCCACCCACACGTCCGGGGTTGCTGTAACATCCGATCCCTTTGTTTACAATCGCAATGTAATCCTTTTCCTTGATCCTGGGCCTGAAGCGCACACAGGTCCTATTGTGGTACTCCTGGAAAGCAATTAGATCGAGTAACCTGATTATAATTGATATGGCTTACTCGTACCTTAAATGCGTTATTTAGTGTCTCCAGCTCCTCGCGGGTAAAGGCACCTTCAATCTCGTAGGGCACAACGGCACCAGGCCAGTGGAACCTCTGCGGCACCAAACCATTACGAGCAAACCTGTAGCCCATTGGCATCACGATATCACCTTCGAAGTGGCTACCCAGTTCCCAAGGGTTCTTCCGGGATTCCCCATTGGGATTACCAAACGGCATGGCATCTCCCAGAGAAATGCATAACAGAACCAGGAACATGAGCATCCTCGGTATGCTTTGCGACTTTTCCACGTTGGCACAGTTTTCTACTAGTGTGGTTGCCAGCTGAACTGAGGGTCATTATACAGGTACGCCTAATATGCCTACTAATAAATTCGGTTTTTTTGTCCTCCCAGTAAATATTTAAAGAAATATTTAGATATAGTTATAAGGTTTGTATTTTTTAGAAAGTTTGATTTGAGTTGCATATGCTTAGAGCATATTTATTTAAACAGTTCTTATATTTATTCCTAAAGCGTTAAATTTTCCATGAAGATACGCATGATTTTGCGACTTTGGTGTTACAAATCGGGAGCATGTAATTTTGATCTAGACCTGGCACTTGTACATGGCGTTGATCTTTCGCACATCGCCGGCGGAGAAACCCAGCCGCTGGCCCATCTTCCTGGAATCGCAAGTGTCGCGCAAGGCCTCCATGGTGGGCAGTCCATTCCGGGTGAAGCTGGTGGCCGAGTAGTGCATCACACTGCCGTAGTCGTACTCCACGCCAAAACCTGACTCTTGACTGGAGCTGTACTTCCTGAAGTTCTTCATCTTTCCAGCCACTACGTTGTCACCTATCAGCCGGACATAGGAATCACGTTCGTGGCGGTTCTGCTCGTGGAAAAAGCCCAGGGCGTGCATCAGCTCGTGGATGGAAGTGCCGATCTTTCGGAGGCAGTTGGGCGACTGCAGATTCAACTCCTGGCGGCCGCCCAATCGACCGACAGCGCTCCAACAACCAGAGTTTTCACTTCCAATGGAGATAAAATCGTCCTCGCTGGTCCTGAGCCTAAAACGCACACAGGTCCTTGTGTGGTATTCCTGAAGGAGAGTTGTAGGCACACTAATGACTTTTCTGAATCCTCACCTGAATCGCATTATTTATTTGTCTTAACTCCTGATCCGTGAACGAACCTTCGATCACGTAGGGCACAACCCCTCCCGGCCAGCGGGAGCTCAGCTCTAAAATGCCGTTCCTGTATCTCAATGGGATCGACATATCACCTTCAAAGTAGGGACCCAATTCCTCGGGATTCGGCTGCACTTCCTCTTTGTTAGGGTCGACCAAAGCTCCAGCGGGCAAGGAATCCCCCAGGGAAATACTTAGTAGAACTGGGACAAAGAGCAACCTGGGTTTACTTCGCGACATTCCCATGCCGGCAAATTGTTCTACTGATGTGCTACCGGTATTACATAGTCTCACCTATTTATTTATAGAAGCGCGGAAGCATTCCGCGTAAGTAAGTTGGAATTTCTACAGTTAAGATTAGGCATTTTTTAATTAGTTGTTAATTATACCTGTGGTGTGTCGAAACTTATTTTTTTTACTTTAAACTCGGGAAGGCCATTACTTCATACAGAAATTCTACTATCCTATATACGAGTACTATACTGCATACTTTTAGAAACCTAAAAAGTTATTTTAAAATCCCAGGGATTAGTGTGGCCCGCGAATTAAATTACTTTTATATATTAAAATGAACTGTAAAAATAATAATATAATACAGATATTTGTTTTGAATTGATATTTATTCATATATCGTTTAACGGCCTATGGAGATATTCATGAATCAACGATTTTGGTTTTTGCAGTTGTACACATCGTTGATCTTGCGCACATCTGCGGCGGATAAATAGATAGATATGTTTGTGAAGCATGTCGAGAGGTGGTCCCTTTTTGTCTAAACCTTGCACTTGTACATGGCGTTGATCTTGCGCACATCTCCGGCGGAGAATCCTCGTCGCTGACCCATCTGGCTGGCGTCGGAGGAGGATCGCAGCGCCTTCAGTGTGGGCTGTCCATTCCGGGTGAAGCTGGTGGCCGAGTAGTGCATCACACTGCCGTAGTCGTACTCCACGCCAAAGCCGGACTGCGTTTTGGAGCTGGACTTCTCGAAGTTGGCCATCATCTCGGGCTTGATGTTGGCACTCATCACCCGGACATAGGAGTCGCGCTCGTGGCGATTCTGCTCGTGGAAAAAGCCCAGGGCGTGCATCAGCTCGTGGATGGGAGTGCCGTAGGTTCGCAGGCAGTTAGGCGACTGCAGGTTCACCTCCTGGCGGCCACCCAAGCGTCCGATGCTGCTCCAGCAGCCGGACTTGCCACTGCCTATCGAGATGTAATCCTTTTCAGTGGTCCTGGGCTTAAAACGCACACAGGTCTTGGTGTGGTACTCCTGGAAATGGTAAAATGATTTTA
Source organism: Drosophila biarmipes (assembly GCF_025231255.1). NCBI lineage: Eukaryota > Metazoa > Arthropoda > Insecta > Diptera > Drosophilidae > Drosophila > Drosophila biarmipes. The sequence continues at coordinate 23,609,013 of NC_066616.1, read as the reverse complement.
AAGAATATAGAAGAGTAGTATACCTTATTTTTTAATCCTTACCTTAAAGGCATGATTGATGTTTCCCAATTCCTGGCTTGTAAAGGGACCTTTTATCTCGTATGGCACTACGCCGTCCGGCCAGCGGGAACTCAGCGCCAAAATGCCATTACGGGTGCCGTTGGATCGGGCATTTCTGTAGCTCAACGGGATCAAAATGTCTCCTTCGTAGTAGGTGCCCAGCTCCTCGGGGTTCTGCGCGGAATCCTCATTGTGAGCCTCGACCAAAGCTCCTGTGGTTTCCACATCCGGATTTCCGAAAACAGTTTCGCCCAGATCCGTCAAGTCAATCATTTCCTGAGAGTCCATATCCTCCAGGGGCATGGAATCTCCCAAAGAAACGCCTAGAATAACTAGAAGCAAGAATAACCTGGGTTTGCTTTGCGACTTCTCCATTTTGGCCAACTCTCCTACTGCTGTGATTACCAACCCGGCTTACTGACATTATATAGCCCCACCTAGACCTCCAAACATGCTGTCGGCGTGTTTGTTTCGCTGTTTATGCTGGGTTCTTTTTGAAACGATAAGTCGGCGCTTTGTAGGCGCTTACATTTACATTAAGTACGCACTTGCTATCCGCGTGCTTCTTGATTTATGGACTCATTTATGCAGTCGCCTTTGTAAATGGAATGCGGATTTTTCGCAAGCCAAGATTTGCTGTTTTCTAACAAGCACTTTATTTATAGTCCAATAAATAAATTCATACACAAATTAAATTGGGTCAGATATAATCAAGTACGTTTGCTTTCTCTGGTTATTTCCAACTTACTGAAAGTGTTGTTCGTTTGTTTTTGTTTTTTAAAACTCAAAGTATTTTCCTACTTAATGTTACCGCCTTATACAAAATTTCACCACGTTTTCAAAGTTTTGAATTTCAACTCGGTTCTTGTCAATGCTTGACAGAGCAAAGACATGCGGTTTGTGTCCGTACTATGAAAAACATTGTTTTGAAAACTATAATTCAATCTGCTTTGGGAAATTAAATAAAACAAACGATCTACATTGAATTATTTGTTTACCGATGGTCAGAATGTTAGACCATTTCTACTTTCTATAGGTTATAGTATTGGAACCCAAAACTGCATTTCTAACTTTCAAACCTTGGGTAATTTTATCCCGATTCAGACGTGGGACACCTCTATGAGTTTGTGGTGGGATTTTCTATCAATCTACATTTAAATATTTCATTTTAGCGATGGTCGAAATTTTAGCCCATTCCCATGTTCTATTTTTAGGTACTTCCAGTGAGTTTCAGTACTGGAACCCAAAACTGCACTTCTAATTTTTATAACTTCGTTAATTTTATCCCGATTTAGGCGTGGGATACCTCTATGAGTTTGTGGTGGAATTTTCTAATGATCTGCATTCAAATATTTCATTTTAGCGATAGTCCAAATTTTAGCCCATTTCCATGTTCGATTTTTATATACTTCCCGTGGGTTTCAGTACTGGAACCCAAAACTGCACTTCTAATTTTCATAACTTCGTTAATTTTATCCCGATTTAGGCGTGGGATACCTCTATGAGTTTGTGGTGGAATTTTCTAATGATCTGCATTCAAATATTTCATTTTAGCGATAGTCCAAATTTTAGCCCATTTCCATGTTCGATTTTTAGGTACTTCCAGTGAGTTTCAGTACTGGAACCCAAAACTGCACTTCTAATTTTTATAACTTCGTTAATTTTATCCCGATTTAGGCGTGGGATACCTCTATGAGTTTGTGGTGGAATTTTCTAATGATCTGCATTCAAATATTTCATTTTAGCGATAGTCCAAATTTTAGCCCATTTCCATGTTCGATTTTTAGATACTTCCAGTGGGTTTTAGTACTGGAACCCAAAACTGCATTTCTAACTTTCATAACTTGGGTAAATTTATCCCGATTCAGACGTGGGATACCTCTATAAGTTTGTGGTGGGATTTTCTGTCGATCTATATTTAAATATTTTATTTTAGCGATGTTCAAAATTTTAACCCATTTTCATGTTGGATTTTTAGTTATTTCCAGTGGGTTTCAGTACTGGAACCCAAAACTGCACTTCTAATTTTTATAACTTCGTTAATTTTATCCCGATTTAGGCGTAGGATACCTCTATTAGTTTGTGGTGGAATTTTCTAATGATCTGCATTCAAATATTTCATTTTAGCGATAGTCCAAATTTTAGCCCATTTCCATGTTCGATTTTTAGATACTTCCAGTGGGTTTTAGTACTGGAACCCAAAACTGCATTTCTAACTTTCATAACTTGGGTAAATTTATCCCGATTCAGACGTGGGATACCTCTATAAGTTTGTGGTGGGATTTTCTGTCGATCTATATTTAAATATTTTATTTTAGCGATGTTCAAAATTTTAACCCATTTTCATGTTGGATTTTTAGTTATTTCCAGTGGGTTTCAGTACTGGAACCCAAAACTGCACTTCTAATTTTTATAACTTCGTTAATTTTATCCCGATTTAGGCGTAGGATACCTCTATTAGTTTGTGGTGGAATTTTCTAATGATCTGCATTCAAATATTTCATTTTAGCGATAGTCCAAATTTTAGCCCATTTTCATGTTGGATTTTTAGTTATTTCCAGTGGGTTTCAGTACTGGAACCCAAAACTGCACTTCTAATTTTCATAACTTCGTTAATTTTATCCCGATTTAGGCGTGGGATACCTCTATGAGTTTGTGGTGGAATTTTCTAATGATCTGCATTCAAATATTTCATTTTAGCGATAGTCCAAATTTTAGCCCATTTCCATGTTCGATTTTTAGATACTTCCAGTGAGTTTCAGTACTGGAACCCAAAACTGCACTTCTAATTTTCATAACTTCGTTAATTTTATCCCGATTTAGGCGTAGGATACCTCTATTAGTTTGTGGTGGAATTTTCTAATGATCTGCATTCAAATATTTCATTTTAGCGATAGTCCAAATTTTAGCCCATTTTCATGTTGGATTTTTAGTTATTTCCAGTGGGTTTCAGTACTGGAACCCAAAACTGCACTTCTAATTTTTATAACTTCGTTAATTTTATCCCGATTTAGGCGTGGGATACCTCTATGAGTTTGTGGTGGAATTTTCTAATGATCTGCATTCAAATATTTCATTTTAGCGATAGTCCAAATTTTAGCCCATTTCCATGTTCGATTTTTATATACTTCCCGTGGGTTTCAGTACTGGAACCCAAAACTGCACTTCTAATTTTCATAACTTCGTTAATTTTATCCCGATTTAGGCGTGGGATACCTCTATGAGTTTGTGGTGGAATTTTCTAATGATCTGCATTCAAATATTTCATTTTAGCGATAGTCCAAATTTTAGCCCATTTCCATGTTCGATTTTTAGATACTTCCAGTGAGTTTCAGTACTGGAACCCAAAACTGCACTTCTAATTTTCATAACTTCGTTAATTTTATCCCGATTTAGGCGTGGGATACCTCTATGAGTTTGTGGTGGAATTTTCTAATGATCTGCATTCAAATATTTCATTTTAGCGATGTTCAAAATTTTAGCCCATTCCCATGTTCTATTTTTAGGTACTTCCATTGGGTTTCAGTACTGAAACCCAAAACTGCATTTCTAACTTTCTTAACTTGGGTAATTTTATTTTCCCGATCTAGACGTGGGGTACTCCTATGAGTTACAGGTTAAATTTTCCAGGGACCGTAATCATTAGAATTTTTATATTAAAACTAAAAAAATATAAAAAAAAATGGGTCATTCAAAAACTATTAATAATATTATGTTTTAACGAAATCATAAAAATAATTAAAACATTTGATCACATATTTAGGAATAACGGGCTGATATTTATATATATTTTCTATATTTGAAATCATCGCACTTGTTCCACTGTAAGCTTGCGTGAGTCGAGTAATGTGACCACACTGGAGTCCAAAAAGAACACGGCAAATCCGCGTCATTGTAACTGGTCACACTACACTATATATAAGCGGCCGAAACGGAAATCGGCGATTCAAACGGTCGAAAATTTATCTTGCCGGTCGGACGTGTTTTTGTTGGTCGCTCCGCTCGTAACGCTTTTTTCCCCCGTTTTGGCCAATGTGTGTGCGCGCGCGTGTGTGTGTGCTGCTTGCAGTTCAAAAGGGCAGCAACAACAACAACAGCACACCTCTCTTCTAAGCCAGGTCTTCTGAGCGCGCGAGAGTGTGCTTGTGTGTGTGTGCCTGTGAGCGTGATTTAGAATCGTGGCCTGGGAAGAAATGGCAAATTAGTTGGCTCAAAGCGGAATCTCTGTGCTCAATATTCAAATTCAGGCTAGAAAGTGTCGCGTGCGAAAGTGTGCAAATAATACAACTAGCGAAAAGAGAGATAAAACTTAAAAAAAACCTGTTCTAAGCCAAGTGCCGATTGCACGCGCGCGTGTGTGTGTGTGGATGTTTGTGGGGAGCAGAGCATAAAAAAAAGGAGAGAGAAAAGGGAGAATGCAACTAACAACAACAAGCTCAATGAGTGTCATCTGAATAGAAAAATATAGTTGAAAAAGCCAAACGAAGCCCTTTCCAATACGAAACCACGATTTAAGCCAACGACTCAGCGATCATGGCTATAATCGCGAATGCGTCACCGCCACAACAGCAACAGCGGCTAACAGCAACAACAAAGGCAGCAGCAGCCACAACAACAGCGGCGTCAGCAGAAGCAACAACAACAGCTAGAAGTCGAGACCGCACGAAAAGCGCAGCTCAAATTACGTCGCATTTGCTCAAGCGCGCCATTTCAGTTTACTCGTCGTCTCAATGGATACCGCTCTTCATACTTATTTACTTAGCAACAGGTGAGAGAACGGCGAAAGGGTCAGCGGGAGAGAGCGGGCGATGCGGTACAGAACCGAGGACATTCTGTGCTCCGCAGGGAGAGAACAATAGTCGGGGACCTGGGAGCAATGTCATGTTTACATGACTCTCAAACTACAGTGGAACTCCCACGCAATGAAAAAAGAACTAAAATGTTGAAAATTGATAACAATCAGTATAAGTATCAGTTTAATGGGCTTAAATCATTTTAATCTTTGCCTAAATGGGTACGGTGATGAAATTAATTTTTTTTTTTAATATAGTCTTTTCTGTACTTTTTATAAGACTGAAGGACATCCTTTAACGCTTAAAATTTATATGTTAATCAAAAAAAAAAAAGTTGTTTAAATCGATCATTGAAAATATTTGTTAGAAATTAAAAATAGGAAATAATAAATAAAAAAAACTAAAAACCTTGATTATTAAAAAAATATTTTTTTTTCAATTGTTCTTGAAAAGTTTTCCTTAAAGAAGTTGGACTGTAAATTGGATATTTGCTGAACCGCATGCATTCTTCGGTCGGAACATAAAACATTTGCTGATGTTTCAAAAGCTCATAATCAGAAACAAGAGCAACAGGTCGCTTGTGTGTGAGTGGGGGCCATAATTGTTTTTGGGGATACTTCCAAAGGAAAAGTCATGTTGGGTAAAAGGAATTTACCTTCCCATTGATTTGGGGCATCCGAAAAACCCGCTCAACGGGTTTTCCTTCAAGAAGTGACTCATGAAGCTGGCATACCTGAGGTCTGATTGTGTTAATTATCCACTCGTTTCTTACTTTTGATGATGTGTGCTCGGTCTTATCACTCAAAAGGAATGCTTAGAAAAGTATTAGCACCGATTACGTATAGATTTATATTTAGTAATATAGACATACATTTTAGGCGCTGATAGCTAATTTTTAATAATATCACCAGTATTGTTATAGAAATAAAGAAAGCCGGAAACTACTAATTATCAGCTATGCATTTCTCGATTGAGGTATGATTTTTCGGTAATACCAGCGTATTTGTCTGCATTTTCACATCACAACTTTGCAATCTGTGCGACTTATCGCATAGTGATCATTATAATTGATTCACAACTCCTGCTGACTCATTATGTGTAATTATCTGGTACACATTGTCCGGAGCTTAGCTGGTCTGCCCCCTTTTTTCCATTGGATTGTGCAAAAACGACCTCAAAATTTTGGTTTATTTATTTACAATCCGAGCACCAACCCTCCGACCGGCCAGCCATCCGCCTGTTGTTACGCGCAATCTTATCTTTTGGCCGGAAAGTGAAGTACAACAGTTGCAAAAGCGCGGCCAACTCAACGTCAGCAATACCGCAATTCCGTTGATAGGCTGATAAAGAAAACACACTCGAAAGGGGGCCAGAGATAGGGAAAGAGTTTTCCAGCTACTAGAGTAAGGGAAAGCTCTGCAATGCACTCCGGGAACCAGTTTTAAACAGCTTCCAGATAAAAGTAAAGAATGTTTACTTAAAAAAAATTAGTAAGTTGCTACAGTTAATAATTGGCTTTGTGTTCTTTTTAAGATTTCTGATGTGAGCAACCCATAAAATGCAGGTCAGGAGAAAGGTTTTCCATCTCAGTGAGGGGAAAACTCTGATATGCATCTAAGAAACTGGTTTTTACAGCAGCTTCCATCAAAAAATTCTGTATTCCTAAACATATTCACATTCAAAGTTTTTGGGGATTTCTTTGTACAAACATAAAACATTTTCTTTGAATAAAAAGAATTTTATAGATAAGATCAGGGACTTCGGTAAGAGATTATAATAAAATGAAAATACATTTATTGATGGATTATTAGGATTTAAGGGAAACTAATAAATGGGTGCCATCCATATGGCTGTATTCATCAAATGACTTTGGTTTATGATTGACGGGGAAAACCCACGGAAGGAAAGAGACAATGAAATGGTTTCCATCTCCATATTGGGAAATCCCTAAAAGGCATCACAGCAACTGGTTTATAGCAGCTTCCATCGTAAAATCCAGACACCGACCGAGACGATCATCAGCGTCATCTTCACCTCGAGAGTGGTTTCTGTCTGGCTTTCCTTTGAATTTCCGCCCTAAACAGATATAATCCATCATTTTCAGGGGAAAAATCGCGGCGCAGGTACTCTGCGCGCAGGAAAAGTGGAGGGAAAACACAAATGAACCCAAACTACCTGCATTGCGTTAACGATAACAACACGTGACCCCGCGGGTTTATGGAAATGCGCCAGCACATAGATGGAAATCGAGAATGGAAATTGTGTGCGGGACACACCCGCGTTCTCCGGTGTCCGGTGCTTTGGCCTGGTCAAGTGTTAAAGTGCAATCGTCCGTGACATGGGCCGTGGGCCATGTTCCCTGGGCCTACGCAACCGGCCGCGACCATTGCCTGACGTTGGCCATTAGTGCAAGTCGTTAGCCAGCCCTATAAAAATAGCCAGGCTATAACTAAAAAAGAACTGATTTGCCCTAAAGGTTAGGGGGTTTTAAACACTCATTACTTTATGGGTAGAGCAACAGTAGAGGCAGATTCAAGGCGCTGGATCTCAGGACCCATTGAAGATAGAACCAGAACATTTGGTATCCAGACTCTTCTAATAGTCTCCCAAATAAAAAGCTTTTCATTTTTTGGCCTAACCTTCGTACACCAACGAAAAGGGTTAATTCGAGTCGAGTCTTTGGTAAGGTTCTTGATATTTTCTCGTGGCAACGTTGCCTGTTTTCAGCGACTGCATCGATTGGCCAGACACCTTGGGAAGTTACCAAAGTACAGAAAAACCGCGGCTATGTGAAAATAAACGAGAAAAAATGTCAAACTCAAAAGACATTGCCGCTTTCGCTTTTACTTGATATGGTTTTTGGAAAAAATTTCGATGCAAACAAATGTTTAAAATTTGTGGGCGTTGTTCAATGCTGTCTGCTGGATGGTCTTTATCGCGGTGATCACGTAGTGCCGTTTTATCTGTCGCTATTTGCATACGCAGCGCACTGCCAGCAACAACAAGATACATTGTTAGCATTGAGTCACACCAACAACGATACCATGGGCCTCAACGCACTGAAATCGGATACAAATTGCTGGGTAATTGAGGTGGGAACTTACGGAACGGATGGGTTCTAAAGGCAATTAATGGGCTCAGAATGCGTGGTTTTAATATTTGTCCGTGACAAAATTAATAGCTTGTTTTGATGGCTGGCACAAATAAAAAAGTCGCTGAACTAATTGTATGAAATGAAAGAATAATGGTATCAGACTTGTGGGTCTGGCTCCCCTTAGGGTTCATTCTACATTTGCATTCTGCTGTACCTCCTTAAAGTGCATAGTCACTTCCTCATATGATTCCGTAAATATTTTCATAATTACTCACAGCCCTTAACTTGCTTTCAAAACCTGGCCATAGTGCAACGCCCACATACTGTGGTAACGCTCCCAAAGTCTGTGTTTGCTCAGGCTGTGGGTTCCAGAGGTTCTTTGGGTTCCAGAGGTTCTGCTGCTCTTCGGGGAGACGGAACGCACCGGAAAAGATTCTCAGGCGTGTTTTCGGCTCGGTTTTGTTTTATTCAACAGTTCATTGCTTTGTGCCAGTTTGTGAACTGGTCTGGGCCGCCCCTTTTTCCAGGCCCACAGAATGTGTACAAGGGCCGCCTTGTTGGCAGCGCACAGAAAGCGGCGACAGCCACAAAACTGGTTCCCAGGCGCGCCTGCGCAGAAGCGGCTTAAAAAATGGAAAACCACGGCGCCAAGCGGGGGAGGGTGAGAGCGACTTTAATTTTGAGTGTGCTCCATTCTAGGCATTTATTTTTGGGAGTCTACTCCCTTTGGAACCATTTTGCTATTCCCAGAACCAAGATTTTAATGAATAAACGTTAACTGTTGGTACGTGAAGGCAAAGTCACACGGTGAAAAATAGATATGCCAATCCTAAGTTCTTTATAGAAAGTTTGAAAGTTGTATAAGAATTTATAGAAAACGATAAAGATCTGAATTAAATCATGAACTGATGTTTGTCTTCTAACTTTTTCATTTTTACACTGATATCAAACCTTTATTTATGCTTGGCTATCATCATTATATATATACCAATCCTTAGTTCTATACAGAAAGTATAAAAATGTATTAGAATTTTTAGAACACGAAAAAGATATGAATTAAATCATGAACTGATTTCAAGACCATCTCATTGTGTCTTCAATATCTTTGTCTTCTAAGGTTTCACATTCATTTTCACACTGATATCAAACCTTGATTTATGCTTCCCTATCATATAATTATCATTATTTATATGGAGTTCGTGCCAATTTAATTTCACGAGCTTCTTTTTTCTTTTCGTGCACCATTTGATGGGAGCAACCTGAGCGAAACCGTTGGATGTTGACGCACTCGAGTTTTTTAGTGGGTGCGGGTTTATTTTTTGTGCCCGTTAATCTGCAGCTTTCATGGGAAACGCTTATTTATAAAAACTAATTAGCTTCTGACCGCATGTATTGTTTCCATATTGTATAATAGCAGAGGATTTATTTAAATATTTAAAGATATTTCCTCACCACGATTCTCGGAAGCCCAAGCGGAAATTAGTGTGGGAACGCATCTGTATCTCAGTTTCGTTTGAATCTTTCTGCCCGCCCACAAGGTGTTGGAACAAATGATCGCTCAGAGCTAAATGTTCTTCGGGTCTAAAGTGCAGTCAGACATGAAAGAGCTGAAAGTGTGTAACTTATAGAATGGAGCGAGGGACATGGGAACTAGCTAATCTTGTGAAGAAACGCATTCAGGGAGCGCAACAAAGAAATCATTTTCAACAGGGACTTAACCACCTGAGAAGTGTTGGTTCAACCTATAGGGGGAACTAATGGTATATCAAAGAGAGTTCCTATCTTTGTTGTATCTTGGAGATATTTCTTAGACAAATACAGCGCAGATGTGGATATTTAAAGATGTTTATCAGTATGAAAGAAGGTTTTATATGATAAATTCTTTCAAAATAGAAATATTAATAGCGGAACCCAATAAATAATATCCATATATGGTGATCGGCTATTAAATACGGTTTCCCGCCTTAAATTTGTTTAATTTCCTTTACTTTAGAGTCTAAACTTAAGATAACAAACGAGAAAACTTAAGAATAGTAAACACCTAATTAAAAACCCGTTTCTATTATTTTTCCTACAATCTTTGTTCAAGATCTTCTTCATGATCATTTACGCCCGTATCATATATCTCCAGCTCTCATGTTCATTGAACATCAAGTGCAATTAAGCCCTTTCTATAGTCGCATTATCAACAAGCTATAATTAAACTTTAACCGCGACACGTTTTCACTTTTCCATCAATAGAGAAAAACGAACAGCCACCGAAAACTGAAAACGAAAACGCAGCAATTAAAGTGCAATTAAAAAATTTCGAATTTAATTAGACAAAATAAAATATGGCTGTTGTTGTTGGAGCCAACAAATTAAATACAGAAACGGAAAAAAGTAAAATCGGTCAAAAGTAATTTATGCAACTTCTGAACATCCGATAAGCAAAAAAAAAAGAAAACAACAGCAAAACAATCGAGTGCAAAATGAAATTTTTCGTGGGCGTTTTGTTACACAAAAGCAATGAAAAAAGTAAAAAGTATTTAGAGCAAAAATTAAATTCAGCCATACTAACGTGTTTTCGTGTGGGTTGCTGGCAAGTGAGGCAACATAGACACATATACACTTTTAACTGGCTTAAAGCAATTGAAGTATGACCAAAAGCAGAGAGTTGCCCGCATCCACAAAAAACAGAATAGTTGCACAGGGAAAAATATATTTTATAATTTTTTAAATAACCGAAAATTAAAACAATGATATTTATGGGAGTTAACATTTCCAGATTACTATACATCATTCTTGTATAGTATCTCTAAACTTAATTTTGATTATGTTAATAAAATAAATTCCATGTTTGATTACAAATTTTGTTCTTTGTGCATGAGGAAAGCCCAAAAAACCAAAAAACAATCTCCGGCAATCATTCAACTTAGCCGAGTTGGCAACGTGCAACCCGTTTTGTTGTGGCCAAACATTGGAACTGCAACTTGGGATAAGGGTAGGACCTCAGGGAAAAGGGGAAGGTGTACCGAATAAGAGCTCTACCAGCAAAACCATATGGGGAAAGATTAAAATATTCGTAAATCAAGCTCCATTCAAGTGAGCAACAATTTTATTAAATGGTGACATTGGCTAACGATGTAAATATCAACAGCATGCACAGCTGGCATGAAAGTATTATATTATTACATGTTGTTAGGGAATGTTGTAAAAAAAATGAGCACAGATAGTATACAATGTTTTTATATTGCAAATTAAATGTTTAATAAAGAGATTGTACAGTAGAAACATTTGAAACATTTACTTAGAATATACTATATATTTTCTGTAATACCTATTTAATATTATTTAAATTTTTTTATTAAATCTTAAATGTTGCTGCTACCATTCTGCCCTCGTCTGTGCGTAGACACTCCACGTTGGTATTGCACTTGGTGTTGCGTTTTTTGCATATGCCGCCGCTGATTAGTCATACCAACAGAATGCAGTGCAAAATTCGCAATGCAAAATGCACGGGCAAAGCCAAGCCAGAGGTAAAACCGATGCCGGGCGAGCTGAGCCAATTTGCATACATCTACTTATGTTGTGTTTTGCACTGCAGGCGAGTGTGGCAACTGGCAATGAGTTGAATGTTTTTGTTAACTGGGTCTGCCAGTGAGAGCCTCTCGTTTTGGCCAACTTGACGTGTGAGTGTGGGCGGAGCAGGAATTTGCATTGGGGTTGTACTTTCTTGGCCGCTTCCCTCTTTTTCAAGTTTTGCGCGTATTTCGCGCTCTGCTTTCGGCACAAATCACTTTTTTCCTACCACTGGTAAATAAGATGGGAAATCTGAAATGAGGGAACTTAAAATGAGTGATTATCTTGGCAGAGGATTGAAGATCCGGAGCGTTTTCTCTTTTAAATTAAAAGATTTGCCAAAGTATGGGGGCTTAACTGTTTTTGCGGAAACTCCTTCAAAACTAACAATTAACTTAATTGGTAATGGGCGAATTTTTCACCACAAAAGTAAGGTACACTATTTAATTAGCAAAAAAGAGATATTCATTTGTCTGGCTTCACTAAATGACCACAAACCTAAGACATCTCTTTGAATGTTTAGTTAAATATTTCATAATCTGGGAACTGTTGAAGTACTAAAGTCATAAGCATATTATTTTGTAAAATGTCTTAAGACTGTCAGAAAAAGAGGTACAAAAGAAATTTCCATAATACTTTAGTTTCCCTAAATTGGTTTAGGATCTCTAAGCTGTCACAATAATACTTCAAAGGTCTTGGCCATCGGCCACGCCCTGCCTAAGAACCGGCACAAAACCATCTTTGTCCCCGAAAAACTCCGAGCGAAACATCATTAAAAGCTTAAGAAGCATTTCCAGCAGAACGCTCACTTCTGACAAAAAACGAAAGAAACTATTAAACTGTTTATGCCACCGCTAAAAAGAATTCTTCAGCTCTCTGGAGCTGAATTAAACCAGAGTTGTGCAGTCCAGCTCGAAGCCAAAGTCGAGTCATTCAAGAAAAATAAATAAAAGCAAAAATAATAAACCGAAAACCGAACAAACGGCAAAAAGACATAAAAGTGAGACATAGAATTCTGGCCGGTGGCTATGATTATGAAATTTCCGTTCCATTTGCTTACGGCCAATCTGAGAAGTCCATGCTGAGATTATATAAAAGCGCATGGCCAGCCAATAATTCAGGTTCCATAGGTATTTATATGGTGGTACAGGGAAAATAATATTTATTTATAAAAATGGTTAAAAAAAATACTCTGAAGACTGTATAATTTAAAATATATTTTTGCATTTTTATGCTCACTATTAAATTATTTTCTCTTTGTAAGAGAACATTTATTGTCTTAAAAGCACAATTGACTCCCTTTAATCTCAACACTTTGTAGTTTTTTTCGGTGTACGTGTTTGTTTTTTATAGCATTTCTGCCGCTTAACTTTTGAATACTTTTCTGCATAGTTTCGTACGTGAGTATAATATAATTATGAGCTACTTGACCGGCGACTTATTTACTTGCCCACTGACTACAACTTGGCTGCCCCCTGGCCACTCCCCTTTCTCACCTGGCACACATAATCACAGAAATGACAGGCCAGGCGTACTGTCAATGCAAATAGCAAATCGCCTTTAAATGCGAAATAAAATGTTTGAGAAGACCGCTGAAAAACAGAGGCGGCAAAATCGATGGCCTCATAAAGTATTGTATTATGGTGTGCGTTGTCTTACCATCGTTCGGGTGCCGTCGAGGTCCCCCAAGCGCTTTCTAAGCCCGTGGCAGCCATGGGTCAGGGCAGCCCAAAGGGCACAGCGGACCGCCGACGGGTTCACCGGAGTTGGGAGGTGCTAAAGTGATCTCTTCTCTGTGCGGGGAGGTGCGAAAATAAGCAGACATGTGTCAACTTTATAGTTGGGAAAACATATACGTACATTTTGTTTTTGGTAACAGACCTTAACTTGGACAGTGCCATTGAAGTGACAATGGTTTTTGAAGTCTTTTGACAACATCAATTTGTTAAATCAGCATAACAAGTATAACAATTGACATGTGCATTAATATTATTAACCATAATGGTCATTTAAATGGTAAAAATATCGCAAAATCAATTAATATCACAAAGCTTCCTGACTAAAGATCATAACACACAAGGAAAACCATGATGATCAATATCACAGTAATATATTATGTAAACACCTTCCTGATTTTATAACATGAATATTTTATATTAATTGGATTAGTGTAAAAAAATACGTTTCCCTATTTTTTATTCCCATTTCCTTTCGCTAATAACACTTTCCTGTGCCGCTTTCTTTCCGTTTTGAGATTTTTGTTGGCTTTTTTCGTCTGATCCATAGACTATTGATGGAAACCAGCTTATGAACATGCAAGACGGTTTATTTTTTACCTTCATAGTGGGCTTTTTGCAAGTCTTAACGCCTTGTGCACTCCATTCGGGCCAAGAAAGCTTGTTAATTTCGCCCGGCTATCGTTTCGTTTTTGTTTTGAAAACGCTGAAGCAAACCACTCGAAGTCATGGAGTTGTGGAGTCTTCTGGTCTGCGGCTGCTGTTTTTTCTACTTTTGCTCCGGGAATTGATTCTGCGCCTTGGCGATCAGCGCAAATGAAAGTTGAAGAGATGGGGGCCTCCTAACTGATTACCATTTAAGTGGCATGTGCCATGGCAACTCGTCTAATTTGGTCAATGCTACTCGAAAGACAAAAAAACACTTTCTTAGCTGGAGAGCAATGGACAAATGCAAAATGCTGAAATAAACAGCGCTGGGAAAATGTAAGCCAAAGTAAACCAATTGGCCATTTGCCGTGTGCCAAATACGCGAAACGAGGAAGTCTACTACGGTTACAAATGCGTTGGCCAAATGCGAATGAAATGCGATTAGTTAAATGGGAGCCCGACTTGGCCCGAACCGACCTGGCCTTGTCATGCTTTAATTTCATCCATTTCACCCATCAGTCTGCTGCATTCAGCGAAAAATTACACTGGATTGCTTTAGCTTTCCGGTTTTGTTAAACTTTCATTTTGGGTTTTAGTTTTTTAGTTTTATTAGATTTTTTAGTTTATAAGATTTATAGGAGAAGTACTATTTTTAAGGATTATAAAAAAATACAGTTTTTCAATTAAGTATTATATAGATTGTGATCAATATTCTATTTAACCTTTCCCCAGACTTTTCTCTAAGTGCACGTCTTAATCCCGCTAACCCTGGCCATCTTGATCTTCTCCCGCAGATGTCGCCTCTGTGGCGGTGCCGACGAAGGAGGCGTACTTTAATGGCTCCACTTACCTCCGCCTGACCACGCCGATGCCCATTTGGGACCACTCGGCGATTAGTTTCCGCTCGTGCCGCGGCGGCGAGATCCTCGCCCAGCAGTACAACAAGAACTCCATCGTAATCTCAGTGCTCAACGACTTCCTGCAGATCTCCCTGGCGGGACCGGCGGTCCATGGGCCCAACAACCGGCTGGACGTGAAGCTGCCCTACCAACTGCTGGACAACCGCTGGCACACTCTGCAGTTCAAGTACGAGTACGGCAATCTCTACCTGCACGTGGATCGTGCGGCAAGCATATTTGGTGAGTGTCCCCAATTGGATTCCTAGCGGAAAGAGAACCCCTAGAACCTACTCAATCGGGTCAGCCGTGGAAAATCGTGAAAACGAGGCAGAGCACACGGGAGTGAATCACATCACGAGGGTTAGCCAATGCATTTGCGTCGGCTACAAGGAAGGGGAATTGGGTAATGACGAACTCATTCGAAAAATCAATTAAACAACAGTGAAGAATAGAACGTGCTGAAAGCTTAAAATGAGAGGAAATGGGTTCTCAATAGATAAACAAATAGTAATTTAATAGAATTAAGTGATTACCAGCATACAATGAATTCAGTTTGGCTGCAAAGTAGAAATAGAAAATTCGTTTTAAAGACTTAATCTATATTTAAAATGGGCTTAGCGCAGAAGGCATAATAATGGGAGTAGTATCATCAGGAATTTAGCTAGCGGAAACCAAAGAGGTCAGTTCATTGGGATAGAAATAATAGAAGTCTTTGAGAAACGACTAAGCCTATTAATACATATTTTTATTAATTTTCCCTCCAGCCAACTCCACGTACAACAGTCAGTTCCTGACGAACCAGGACATTGGCTACAAGGATGCCATCTTGATACTGGGCAACTCCTTCTCCGGCTGTCTTCTGGACGGACCAGGTCTGCAGTTCGTCAACAACTCTACAGTGCAGAATGTGGTCTTTGGCGTCTGCCCACTGACTCCAGGTCCCTGCAGCGATCACGACCTGTTCACCCGACTGCCTGACAACTTCTGCCTGAATGACCCCTGCATGGGCCATGGAACCTGCTCGTCCAGTCCCGAGGGCTACGAATGTCGGTGCACGGCCCGCTACTCGGGCAAGAATTGCCAGAAGGACAATGGATCACCGTGTGCCAAGAATCCCTGTGAGAACGGCGGCTCCTGCCTGGAGAACTCGCGCGGGGACTACCAGTGCTTCTGCGATCCCAACCACAGTGGTCAGCACTGCGAGACGGAGGTTAATATCCATCCACTCTGCCAGACCAATCCCTGCCTGAACAATGGAGCCTGCGTGGTCCTAGGGGGTAGTGGAGCGCTGGCCTGCGAGTGTCCCAAGGGATATGCTGGTGCCAGGTGCGAGGTGGACACGGATGAGTGTGCCTCGCAGCCGTGCCAGAACAACGGGAGCTGCATCGATCGGATCAATGGATTTAGCTGCGACTGCAGCGGCACCGGCTACTCGGGCGCCTTCTGCCAGACGAATGTGGATGAGTGCGACAAGAATCCTTGCCTGAATGGCGGCAGATGCTTCGATACCTATGGCTGGTACACCTGCCAGTGTCTGGATGGCTGGGGCGGTGAGATTTGCGATCGACCCATGACCTGCCAGACGCAGCAGTGCCTGAACGGAGGAACCTGTCTAGACAAGGCCATCGGCTTCCAGTGCCTCTGTCCGCCGGAATACACCGGGGAACTGTGCCAGATTGCACCCAGTTGCGCGCAGCAGTGTCCCATCGACTCGGAGTGCGTCGGCGGCAAGTGCGTGTGTAAGCCAGGCTCATCGGGTGAGTTAAAGTTCCAGTCTCTTATGGTTTAGGGGATAGCATGGGCATTGCATGACATTTACACATGATTTATTATACGCTTACTTTGGGTTTAATGGTCTTGGTTTCCTTTACATTTAATACATAACTAATTGGGAACTCTAAGCTTCCGATTTGGAGCCGCTGACTCCTCTGGAGCTGGACATACTCGACTCCACGCTGTGCCCCAGCGAAAAGAAGAAGCGCTACATATCGCCCGAGTGGCTCAAACGCAAGCGTTGTGAGCTAAAACTAAGTAGGTCCTGGGACTCGAGCAGCACAATAGCTAGCTAAAAAGAGGGTTCTGAAATGTAGTATCATCCGCTTATTACCCCGCCATCATCCACACTAACTGTATATATATTGCCCTGTTTAATCGCTATCTTATATCGTACAATGGGTGATAAACGTAGGACCCATTGGTCACTGCCTGCCTACAACAACCACACCGACACCAGAACAAGAGCCAACAACAACGACCAGAACCACAGCAATCCCTATCCCAGCTAGTCCAAACACCCTAACAACAACCACCACCACCAAGACACCACCAATAACAACGGCCCGAACAACGGTGGCAACAACGTTGGGTAGCAAAAGACCACAGCAACAACATCAGCTGCAATCCAATCCGAACACCCAACGCTCGGCCTCCCTGAGTGCATGTCCCCAAGAAAACTGCTTGAACGGCGGCACCTGCCTGGGCCACAGTGGCAATTACACCTGTACTTGTGCTAGTGGATACACAGGTTTGGCATACATATCCGCGGTCCGGGGTTGTCCTAAAAGTGTGCATGCCCATGATGAGGCTGACGATGGGGTCCACTTAAATGAGTTTTATTTGCATGCGGTTAATGGCCCTTCAAGTTGTTGGCTTCAAATGGATATTGATTGAGACTAGAGTCCTGGCTGAATCCACTTTATAGGTAGAGATATGGATATGCATTTTTGTGACATAAAAATCGAAAGCTCCTTAGTGTGGTTAAAATAAAAATAGGTCAAGTGATTGGCCAAAATAAAAATGTGATATATATGTAGTCAGGAAAGCGTTGACTCTAAAAATCTAGATAAAGCTATTTATTCTGCACTTATCTTTATTAGCTGTGCCCAGAATCTTGACTTTGATACATAGAAAGATAATATATGTTTAAGATATGAATATATTTGATAAAAATAAACCGCCATTAAACCTTTATTACTCCTCAAAAGCTATATAATTTTAATCTAATCTGAAGTAAAATTGAAAATCCCCAATGTGGAGACTCTTGTTGATATATTTTATTTTTTTATGTATATTACGGATTCACCCAAGGCTCTAGTTTAAATTGAATGTATTGTATAAGCTTTTAGTGCAACCCCAGATGAACTAACTGTATATATATGTAGAGAAGTAGATTTAGAAAAACAATTGATACTTGGTAAACACTTGAAAAAATATTAAAAATAATCATATATAGTTTCTTATAATAAAATACTTCAACTGGTTTAATGTTAAATATATAGTATATATACTAATCTGTATGAACATTCCCAGGTTACAACTGTCAAACGAGCACGGGCGATGGAGCGTCTGCCTTGGCCCTGACCCCCATCAACTGTAATGCCACCAACGGAAAGTGCCTGAATGGAGGCACCTGCTCCATGAACGGAACCCACTGCTACTGCGCCGTGGGCTTCTCCGGAGATCGTTGCGAGAAGGCCGAGAGCTGCTCCCCGCTCAACTGCCAGGAACCGATGGTATGTGTCCAGAACCAGTGCCTCTGTCCGGAGAACAAGGTGTGCAACCAGTGCGCCACCCAACCTTGTCAGAATGGAGGCGAATGCGTGGACCTTCCCAATGGGGATTACGAGTGCAAGTGCACGCGAGGATGGACTGGACGCACTTGTGGCAACGACGTGGACGAGTGCACTCTGCATCCCAAGATCTGCGGCAATGGCATCTGCAAAAACGAGAAGGGATCGTACAAATGCTATTGCACGCCCGGATTCACCGGGGTCCACTGCGATTCGGACGTGGACGAGTGCCTCAGCTTTCCCTGTCTCAACGGCGCCACGTGCCACAACAAGGTAGGTGGAGGGCAGTCGGATTCGGATCCGAATCTGCCTTTTGGTACATGAACATTTGTCTGTTACTAAAGTGTAATTAGTTGTTTTTCTTTAAATTCGGAAAGCATCGGATATTGAGACAAGTGAGTGATGGTTGTCGGTCGCAGAGGATATCCAATACTTACAAAATCGTGTTAGATTAGAAATGAGCTAGAGTTGAAAATAATCCCTTCTATATAACCTCCAGTATTTGCATTGCTCGTTGAAAATATAACATAGAAATAAGAACCCCATTCCTTATGAAATGATCTAAATTTTGTGTTTAGTTCTAGAGGAAAACCTTCTAGCTCTCATTATACATTATAGATTTACCTAATTTAAACATGTGATTACTTTAAAAACTAATATATATTACTTTCACCTAGATCAATGCCTACGAATGCGTTTGCCAGCCGGGATACGAGGGCGAGAATTGCGAAGTGGACATCGACGAGTGCGGCAGTAATCCATGCTCCAATGGATCCACCTGCATCGACAAGATCAACAACTTCACCTGCAACTGCATCCCGGGAATGACGGGTCGCATCTGTGACATCGACATAGACGACTGTGTGGGAGATCCCTGCCTGAATGGTGGCCAGTGCATCGACCAGTTGGGTGGCTTCCGCTGCGATTGCAGTGGCACCGGCTACGAGGGCGAGAATTGTGAGCTGAACATCGACGAATGCCTCTCGAATCCCTGCACGAATGGAGCCAAGTGCGTGGACAAGGTCAAGGACTACTTCTGCGATTGCCACAGGGGCTACAAGGGCAAGAATTGCGAGGAGGACATTAACGAGTGCGAGAGCAATCCCTGCCAGTACAATGGAAACTGTCTGGAGAGGTCCAACATGACGCTCTACCAGATGAGCCGGATCACGGATCTGCCCAAGGTGTTTAGCCAGCCCTTCAGCTTTGAGAATGCCAGCGGGTGAGTTATATAGGGGTTAATCCAACCCGATTCCTGGACTAATCTCATTTAACCCTTAGTTATGAGTGCGTTTGTGTGCAAGGCATTATTGGCAAGAACTGTGAGATCAACATAAACGAATGCGACAGCAATCCCTGCAGCAAACATGGAAGCTGTAATGATGGGGTAAGAGATAAGGTGAATCTAATATGAACCTTGATATACAATGTGTATTTTGTGTTTCTCTGCAGATTGGCACCTACACCTGCGAGTGCGAACCTGGATTCGAGGGCACCCACTGCGAGATCAACATAGATGAGTGCGATCGCTATAATCCTTGCCAGAGAGGAACTTGCTATGACCAGATAGACGACTACGACTGCGATTGTGATGCCAACTATGGAGGAAAGAACTGCTCCGTTCTTCTTAAGGGATGTGAGCAAAATGTAAGTCGAATGAGTACTATGCTAACAGTACAATAGATAGATCCTTATCCAATTTTTCGTTGCAGCCTTGCTTAAATGGCGGCGCCTGCTTGCCCTACCTTGTCAACGAGGTGACCCACCTGTACAACTGCACCTGCGAGAACGGTTTCCAGGGTGATAAGTGCGAGAAGACCACCACCCTTTCCATGGTGGCCACCAGTTTGATTTCGGTGACCACCGAACGAGAGGAGGGCTACGACATCAATCTGCAATTCAGGACCACTCTGCCAAATGGAGTTCTGGCCTTTGGAACCACAGGCGAGAAGAATGAGCCAGTCAGTTACATCCTGGAGCTGATCAACGGACGGTTGAATCTCCATTCCTCGCTGCTGAACAAGTGGGAGGGAGTCTTCATTGGCTCAAAGCTGAACGACAGCAACTGGCACAAGGTGTTTGTGGCCATCAACACATCGCATTTAGTGCTTTCCGCCAACGACGAGCAGGCCATCTACCCAGTGGGCTCCTACGAGACGGCCAACAACAGTCAGCCCTCGTTTCCACGCACCTATCTGGGCGGCACCATTCCCAATTTGAAATCCTATCTGCGCCACCTCACCCACCAGCCGTCGGCCTTTGTTGGCTGCATGCAGGACATCATGGTCAATGGCAAATGGATCTTTCCCGATGAACAGGATGCTAATGTAAGCTATAACAAGCTGGAGAATGTCCAGAGCGGATGTCCACGCACGGAGCAATGCAAACCGAATCCCTGCCATTCGAATGGGGAGTGCACGGATCTGTGGCACACCTTCGCCTGCCACTGTCCCAGACCCTTCTTCGGGCACACCTGTGAACATAGTAAGCATTCTGGAATGGAGTTAAATGATTCTTCTGATCCTAAAACATTTCAAATTCACCAATTTCAGACATGACTGCAGCCACCTTCGGCCACGAGAACACCACCCACTCGGCTGTTATTGTCGAGACAACAGATGTGGCCAGGCGGGCCATTCGCTCTATCCTGGACATTTCCATGTTCATCCGAACCCGCGAGCCCACTGGCCAAGTCTTCTACTTGGGAACCGATCCGCGCAAGGCACCCACTAAAAGTTAGTAGGGTTTGATCATAATTAGGAACATATTTAAACCTTTTTTTAAACTTCCACAGACATCGGCGACTCTTATGTGGCGGCCAAACTGCATGGCGGCGAGTTGCTCGTGAAGATGCAATTTAGCGGCACTCCGGAGGCCTACACAGTGGGTGGCCAGAAGCTAGACAACGGCTACAACCACCTGATCGAGGTGGTGCGCAACCAGACGCTCGTGCAGGTCAAGCTCAATGGCACCGAGTACTTCCGCAAGACGCTGTCGACGACGGGTCTGCTGGACGCACAGGTGCTCTACTTGGGCGGACCTGCACCCACACGTGAGTCCCTCCTGGGAGCAACCACGGAACCGGCCGTACCGGGAGCAGGAGTGCCCATCGAGGACACCACGGTGCCCAAGGAGGCGGACGACAGCAGGGACTACTTCAAGGGCATTATTCAGGACGTAAAGGTGAGCAATGGCTCGCTTAACCTGATTGTGGAGATGTACTCGCTGAATGTTACGGACGTCCAAGTGAATGCCAAACCACTGGGTGCCGTGACCATCGATCGCGCCTCTGTATTGCCCGGCGAGGTTTCCGATGACCTGTGCCGGAAGAATCCCTGTCGCCACAATGCAGAATGCAGGAACACATGGAACGACTACAGCTGCAAGTGTCCTAATGGCTACAAGGGCAAGGATTGCCAGGAGATCGAGTTCTGTCAACTGGTCACCTGTCCGGGCCAGAGCGTGTGCCAAAATCTGGACGATGGCTACGAATGTCTGACCAACATCACGTTTACGGGTCAGGAACGCTCCCCGCTGGCCTTCTTTTACTTCCAGGAGCCACCGCCGGAGGAGATTGTGGGTGAAGCGCCTCCCAAGCAGACCCTCAAACCGGTCATCGATATTGCCTTCCGCACTCGTGCTGGCGGAACTCTGCTGTACATCGACAATGTGGATGGATTCTTTGAGATTGGTGTGAACGGAGGTCGAGTGACCATCACCTGGAAGCTCAGTGCTCTGCATTTTGGCGAGTCCGCCCGCTTCGAGAAGGAAAACACGGATGGAGAGTGGAGTCGCATTTACCTGAGGGCACACAATGGCAAACTGGAGGGAGGCTGGAAGGGCTGGGAATCGACGGTGGATCCGGCGCCAGCCTTCTCCACGGACATTGACCAGGCGGCCTTCCAGTCCCTGATCGCCTCCAGTACCCAGGTTTTCCTGGGTGGCATGCCGGAATCTCGGCAAGCTCGAGGATCCACTTTGTCCGCCCAGCAAGGCTCTCAGTTCAAGGGCTGTGTGGGCGAGGCGAGGGTGGGTGATCTCCTTCTGCCCTACTTCTCCAATGCCGAGCTATATCCGCGCACCGAAAATGTTTCAGTGCAGCTAAAGGCCCAGTTCAGACTGAACGCCACGCGTCCCGAGGAGGGCTGCATCCTGTGTTTCCAGTCGGACTGCAAGAATGCCGGTTTCTGCCAGGCTCCATCGGATGAGTACGCCTGCACCTGCCAGGCCGGATTCGAGGGCGACGATTGCGGCACCGACATCGACGAGTGTCTGAACACGGAGTGCATGAACAATGGAACCTGCATCAACCAGGTGGCAGCCTTCTATTGCGAGTGCCAGCCAGGATTCGAGGGTCAGCACTGCGAACAGAACATTGACGAGTGTGCGGATCAGCCCTGCCACAATGGCGGCAACTGCACGGATCTGATTGCCGCGTACTTGTGCGACTGCCCGGAGGATTACACAGGTCCCCAGTGCGATGTGCTCAAGCAGATGACCTGCGAGAACGAGCCCTGCAGGAACGGATCCACATGTCAGAATGGATTTAGTGAGTATTAAGCCTTTTAATTGTAATGATTGAAGATTACTTATGCTTATATCTTATTTTCGTATAGATGCTTCGACTGGCAATAACTTTACTTGCACCTGCGTTCCCGGTTTCGAGGGTCCACTATGTGACATTCCCTTCTGCGAACTGACGCCCTGCGATAATGGTGGCCTCTGTCTGACCACTGGAGTGGTGAGTACCCTGGAATATGTTAGTATTGTTGAGTATTTACTCAAAAACATTCCTCTTTTAGGCACCCATGTGTAAGTGCAGCCTGGGTTACACGGGTCGTCTGTGCGAGCAGGACATCAACGAATGCGAATCGAATCCCTGCCAGAACGGAGGCCAGTGCAAGGATCTTGTGGGCAGGTACGAGTGTGAATGCCAAGGCACCGGGTTCGAGGGAGTACGCTGTGAAAATGACATTGACGAGTGCAGCTTGGATGGTGATTATTGCGGCGGATTGGGCCGGTGCTTCAACAAGCCCGGTTCCTTCCAGTGCATCTGTCAGAAGCCCTATTGCGGCGCCTACTGCAATTTCACGGATCCCTGCAACGCCACGGATCTCTGCTCCAATGGCGGTCGTTGTGTAGAGTCCTGTGGCGCCAAGCCGGATTACTACTGCGAGTGCACGGAGGGATTCGCGGGCAAGAACTGCACGGCACCGGTGAGTTAGAGATTACTTGTACTTTTAAACAGGAGAAAATCTAATATCGAAATGTGACCATTTCAGATCACGGCCAAGGAGGATGGACCCTCGACGACAGACATTGCCATCATTGTCATTCCCGTGGTGGTGGTGCTGCTGCTCATCGCGGGAGCCCTGCTGGGCACCTTCCTGGTGATGGCCAGGAACAAGCGGGCCACCAGGGGCACCTACAGCCCCAGCGCCCAGGAGTACTGCAACCCGAGGCTGGAAATGGACAACGTGCTGAAGCCACCGCCGGAAGAGCGACTCATTTAGTTTTCAGTTTGTGTTTTGAGCCAGAGCGACGATTAGCAAAGCAAACAAAAGATATTTTAAAATCCGCCCATATACACCTAGCTGTAGGAGTAACGCAATGTTTTGTACTAAGTTCGCCCTAGTTACGGTTTACATCTTAAGGTGCTCAAAGCAACAGCAGCAGTTCCACCTCGACTCGCCCCCGATTCCCTGCCTACGCTTTAGTTAGTTAATAATGCCCGTTGTCTATTTATTCTAGTAGTTTAGATGACAGACGTACCGCCCTATAGTCGTTATGTAGTTACGTTCAGATAGTTTAGATTCAGTATTCGATTTCTCGTATATGTAATCCTAAAGCTGCGAACAAAGTTGAGCTCCGACACCATTCACCCTTACACATTCCGCAGGGAAGCCCTTCAAATATGTATTGTACGAGTATTTTTGTAAATAGGATTGTTTGCCGACTCTTAAACTAAATTAGCTGAGCTAAAGACGATATCAACAAAAAAAAACCGAAAATCCTATATGCCTATATATACGTGAGTATATATATCAGTAAATGTGGCCTTATAACAAAAAAATGCGTAGTAACGAAAAGCAATGACAACCAGAAAGAACTTGAGAAACTATTGATTAAGTAAATCAAATAAAAGACATATTTTGCTCTAGAATTTCTAAGCGTAAACTTAAGAGACTGTACTATATAATAAATATTAAATATTTCGACTTTTTTCCAATTGATTGTCTAGTTATTTGAACCATTTTATCGTGGCACCCCTCATAAAGCAATAAAAATAAATCTCTTATTGTTTCCAATTTATAGCAACTATTGCTAAATTTATTCGTCAACTTTAGCATGACGTGTACTTTATGGTTTGGATGCAAACAAATCCGCATGAACAACAAACTTTAGTTTTGTTTATCATTTCAGTGAGAGAGCTGCCAATGACTAATAAAAAAGTTATTAATTATAAGCAATAGGATGAATGCAAATAAAAATCCAGATTAATTAGGTATACAACTGTGTGTATATAGACAGAAAAAACTCCATGCTTGCCTAATCATACAATTGAAAGGCAATGGTATCGAATAGTAGCCGATTTCCGGGAGCCCAGAGTACATTTGCTAAATATCGTTTCAACGCATAGTATATTGGATAGTTCAGCCCAAAGAGGCCACCCACTTGAACTTGCTCTGCATCTCCGGATGGTAGAAGATGCACTCCAGCTTGTTCACGCAGTTCTTGCCAAAGCGGCAGGGTTTCGGGTGATAAAAGGTGCAGCCCAACTTGGAACAGTTGGGGTAGTACTTGCACATCGTGGTCGCCGTCGTGGAGGTCACAGGAGCCGATATTGACTTGTAGTTTTGCACGGGTATGACGTGAGAGGCTGAGAACAGAGGTAGGATTTAATAAATATGTATAGGACAGATAATAGGTATTCCTTACATAGAGGAGGCGCCGTCAGTTGAACATGACTGAGATCCCTTTGACCGCTGTGGGCGTAGTTGCAGTCAATGCTCATGCAGGCCAAGTCGAACTTGCACTTGGGATGCGAGTACATGCACTTGTCCGCGAACTTGCAGTTGGGGAAGGACTTGCAAGCCGCCGTCGGATGGTAGTATTCGCAGAACTGCTTCGTGCAGTTGGGATGGTACTTGCAGCGCTCCTTGGGTTTGTTCACCTTTAGCACGGTGGAGTCCACGCTAACCGCGCTTACTAAGCAAGGTAAGAATAGTGACTTCAGTAATAGTTTAAATTTAATTTGAATAATCTACTTACATGCAGGCAGGTTGTCGTACTTCCTGTCCTCAGCACTGCGTATGGGTACTCTGCGTTTCTCCGGACCCACTGCATCGCGTTCTCGGCTGCCAGAACGTCGCTTTTTATTTGGACTCGGCTCGTCCTCGTTCTTTAGTGTGAAGCGTATGGGCGTGTGCTTGGCTTTGGTGACAGTAGAAGTGCTGTTTGTGGCGCCGTCTGAGGCTGTGGCTCCCGCTGGCGCCTCTGCTGAACTAGATCTTATGGGTTTCTCCTTGCTGGGCCCTCTCTTTTCCGCCCGCTGCTTCGGTTTGGCCGGCAGTGGGGGGGTAGTGGAGCCATCCTCAATAGGAGGAGCTTTAACCTTATTGTCCTTGTGGCCATTGGCCGAGGTTGTAGCTGACGCTGCTTGTTGGCGCTTATTGGATCTTTTCTTCGGTGAACCGTGCATTTCATCATCCTCATCGGTGTCATTCTTTATGATGATCTTCTTGATCTCTTGTGGCTGCCGGAGCACCTCGTTACGATTCAGACTCCGTGTCGCCTGCAGGGAGGGTGAGCCAGTGCTCTGTGTTGGCGATCGCGAGAAGCTCCTGTCACGATTTGATCGGCGTCGCTTGTCCCCCGTCGTGGACGTCGGCTCAGCGCTGGAGGACGACACTTGTGGAGTGGATACTGGTGAGGTGGAGCGCCTGTGTGAGCTGCTCGGCCTCTTGCGATAGGAGGAGCCTCCCTTGCCGTTGTTACCGCCCAGAGCTTTATCGCCGTTTAACGTGACCACAAACTGGGTCTTGAGCGCTCCGGAACTGGGACTGGGCTCGTCATGGGAGCTAATGTGCAAGTCCAATTCATCCACGTTCGTCAGCAGCTGCGGCACATAGGCTTCGATTGGCTCAGTCAACAAACTAGGCGTATATTCTTCCTCCACCACTTTAATCTCGGCGCGACTTTCGTTGGATCTCCGTGTACGCTTGACATCCCTCTGCGTCACATTGACCACCAATTCCCGAGTGGTGCGCCGGAAAAGTTCGTTGCTAGGTGCACTCCGCTTGCCGCGTTCCCTTTCGCGATCGCGATCCGGGGCTCGATCGCTCTTATCCGTCGATTTGCGCTTGCCCAGAGAGCTGCTGATCTTACCCACTTCTTCGGTCTCCTTCTTCGACGAAGTCTTGGCCAGAATTGTGGAGCGCTGGGCGTCGGCCACGGCTCGCAGGAGGAGGTTCTTACAGGCCTGTCGTCTGGGAGAAACCTGGGGCCTGGGCTTGATCTTGATCACGGAGTTCACCGGCTTATCGGCCATATCCTCATCGTCCGACGGTTCTGGCGGCTTGTTAACGGCCACAATTACCCGGGAACCAATGCGTTGCTTAGTGCTAGGAGCCTCGGGACTGGGCGAACGATGCTGGCGGTGATTTCGATTGGTGTCCCTCGACGTGCCGCGGCTAGTGCGCCGTTCCCGGGAGCGCTCTCGCTGACTCCGCTCCTTGCTGGCCTCGGGCTCACTGCGTCGCCGATGGGCCGGTACATAGAGCTCCTTTTGGCTGCGCTGCGATCGTTCCGCCGGCTGCTGGGACTTGGAACCTAGACGATCGTGCACGGACCTCCGCTCAGAGCGGTCTTCCTTGGATTTCTCAGTCGCCGAATCTAGTTTGGGGCTTGACTCCTCCGTCACCGCTTCCTGGCGGGAATCAGTCTCTGGCTCAGCCTCTGGACGCCTTTCTGGTGTTTTCTCGCGCCTCTTAAAAACAATGGGACTCTTGACTTTTCTTGGTGGCGCCTCCGTCTGCGGCGTCTCCTCCTCGGGCTCCTGGTCCACCGACTCGTCCTGGGCACTCAGGTTCAAAAGATCCTCGTCGTCCTCGTCGCTCTCATCCCCGATCTCGCCAATCTGACGTAAATGCTTCTTGGCGGCATGGATCTTCTTTTGGATTTCGGCCAGCTCGGCGAGATCCTTCTGCCGATTGACACCGCTGGTTGTGGAGCTGATCTCGGACACGGCGGGCAGTTCCTGCTCTTTGTTAGCCGGTGCCTCAACATTCTCGATGGATGTGCGCTTCTTCTTTTTGTGCAGTATCTCGTCTTTGGCACTGATATCGATGTCCATGGTTTTCTTGGCCTTTTCCAGTAGCTCTTCGGCGAAGACATCGGTGATGGAGGTGATGACAGGCATGGCGTCCGTGGAACTTGGCTGTGGCTCCGACATCTCTGCCCTTGTTTTCTTGTCCTTCTTGGAACCCTTTTTGTCCTTCTCCTTTTCTTTCTCCTTGGATTTGGGAGGCTCTCCTTGGCCACGAGACTTTCGCTTCTTGCTGGAAGCTAAAAATAAATGGGAGTTAATGGATAAACTACGAGGGAGAATGCATTCCTTTACCACTGGATGTGGGCAGTGTGACCTCCTGGAGCTTCTGCAGCACCTCGTGCAGCCAGGTGACGAAGAGATCGGTCTGGTCGCCGAGAAAAAGGTTCAGCTCCGCGTTCATCTGCTGTTTGGTGCGCTTGTTGGCCACCATGACCATCACATAGTCCGGCAGTTCGTCGTCTATGAAACCAGATGATCCTCCTGTTCCCAGTTCCAGCAGCTTCGCCTTGACGGCGCTCTATGTGAGGGACATAAAACATTTATTTTGGGGGTAATCCTTCTGCGGGCATTACGAGTTCATTGATTTTCCGCAGTCACTTACGCGCATCTTCTGGCCAATCTCGCTTCCCAGATTGCACTCCATGTTGGCTTGATTCGCTATCCGTTGGAGCAGTCGGTTTTCCGGGGCATTTACCTATTGGCGTCTATTTGTTGGCTAATTCTAATTTTTTTGTTACATGCGAAAATGGCAAAATCTCCCAAAAAATAATTATCGCAGCTGCTCCGATATCCATAACTAGTGGTGGGCGGTCTACATATGGGGTATTCTTACCGGAGTTCAAACTGCTTATAAGGTAGCTATTATTTTAAGGAAATTTCATAAACTTATTTTTATTTTAAAAACACGTTGTAAGAGTCAGGAAGTTTTAAATAAAAATTGTTTTAATTTTTGAAAGTAGTCCTTGCCATTCGCCCCGAGTGGGCATGTGAAGTACTTGAAGATAATCGATATACTATTGTGGCAAATTTAAAAATGAAACAATTTGTAGTTTTTGTTTTTATTGTATACAGTTTTTCATATAAACAAATGGAATCAGCGGTGTCTTTTCTTAAACCGATTTCTTGATTTTAAGAATTACCATGTAGAAAACCTAAGGAAACGCAGTAAAAATAATAATAGAAAATTAGACAGGGAAAATGCAATCAAGAACCACAAATACACCTTGTTTTGTTTATTTTTTCCATTTAAAAAGCACACATATATATACAGCTTAGATGACCGCTTTCATTCATTTTGATTAAGAACAATCAAAACAACTACTCAGAAAGTTTGGTTTTTCGGTCAGTTTAAAAGAACATTTAAAAAGGACTAGAACATCCATATGAAGTGCTTTCAAATTCAAATCAGGCCCAGTCCAACGACAATCGATAGCCAGCTCGTGAGCGCCCAGTCGCAAACTATCGAAACGCCTGCGCGACCAGTTCGGGGCGAATGGCACTCGAGTGTCACACGGGAAGAAGAAGCTGCGAAAAGAATTTTAGAAGAAAGCAACTGCAATTTTGTCATAATCGGAGCCTCAATTCGCAATGAATAATGGAAACTAGACAGCCCAGTTCCGGTGATGCGATAAGGCCAGGTGCGTACCGCCCGAGGGCGCCGCGGGCGTGCCAAAGCAGGGCCCCCGACAGGCAGCCCCCTGACTTTGTGAAATGTGTGTCTGTGCCTCTCGCCCTTCGCATACGAATGGCTGCGTTTTTTCGCCTGCGTTTGGCCAAGCGAACTGCACGGGCCCCTTTTACAAGATATTTATGCCGTTTTGGCGACTCCTGGCGAGTGCGTTTCCAACAACTTGTTGCACTAAACCCGTGAATCTCCCTATCTTGCAGAGCTGTACTTCCTCATCTCCAAGTTCCTGGCCGAGGGGCCGCTGGAGGAGACGGCCAAGGTGGGTTAAAGCAACGCTCTCGAGATCGCAATGGAATCGGAAACCAAAAAAGAGCGCAATTTCGCGACCCGCTTTGTTTACAAACATTTTTTACTAATAATTCCATCCACTTCCACATCTATTCCTCTGCTCTTACAGGTCTTGATCCGGGAACTCGAGGAGAAGAAGGTAAGTTTTGGTTTTTTTCGGGATATTTCTTTCATAGTTCCCCTGGGCTCCGCCGGGGGTGGGGGGGTAAAAAAGAAAACCGCGTTTGTTTATACGCTTTGTTTTGGTTGTTTTTGTTGTTTCTGCTGCCGGCAGCGAACGACGACGTCCGCTTGTCTCAGAGTTGGAAATCAGACTGAATTGTGGGCTTGTTGGGGCCACGGGATATAGTCATAGTCCGTCCATAAAAAGAGACAAAAAAAAAAACAAATCATAGGGATGCCCCGCGACGTCATCGGCGACGTCACGGAGTGCACTAGTGATAAGAGCCCCTCGCACAGACACACACACACACACACACACGCATATGTACACCCGTCTATATATAACGCACCTTTCGATTCCCAGGTTTTGCCGCGTCGTCTCGATTGGCTGGGGAACGAGCATGAACAGACCTTTGAGGAACTGGTGAGTGTTTTCATAATTAATCAATTAGGCTTTTAAAGTTATCGTCAAATGCCTTTTGATCGGCCTTAAGTGTTGCGTAAGTGTGTGTCTGCCTCTCGCACTCGCCCTCTCTCTTTCCTGCATGCGCCTTTGTGACGTCATCGCGGGGATAGAGAAAAAAGTTGCCTGTAAAAATTAGTTTTTTCTTTAAAAAGTAAAACATTGTAACTAACGGCATTAATCATTGTAGCTGTTAAATTAACAAATAACTAAATGTTTATTAACTTAATTAGGGGTAAAAAAAGGGGAAATTTATGAAATCTCCTTAAACGAAAGCAAAAATTCCCAAAGCCCCGGGAAAATTAACATTTTTGAAGAGCTAGCATTTTTAAACAAATGCGTTTTAATTTTAGTTATAACAATTAGTTGCAGCCAGCCGACATTTTGCTTTCGCACACAGGCACAGGGCCATGCGCACACACATGGGCGCGCAACCACCACTTTGCCTTGACTTGTGTGCGCGAGAGCAAGACAACCGTATGCACTGCGCCTATCGGTGCGATTATCGCTGCGTTTATCGATAATCGATGGAGAGACGTTAACCTTTGAATTTGAATCCGCAGGAACGAAAGTACAAGCACATTGGCGCCAACCATCTGCTCGAGATATGCGGACGCCTGGGTCCGCTGGTGGATCGCGATCTGCCGCCCAGTGTGCCGGGCATCAATTCGCTCTTGGGGACCGGGCGCCAGAACCTCCTGCGCACCAAGGACACCGTCTACTGCCATCGCTCCCTGAAGGACTACTGCACCCGCCTTCATGGAGTCTCGCTGCCCGACTCGCGCCTGACCAAGCCCACACACAACTTGGGTAAGTACTTGTGGATTACAAGTCTTGACGGATTTCAATAACTTAATTTCCCCAGACCGAGTCCTCGTTGGCCGCGAACATGGCGGAGATGTGCGCCGCAAGCTGCTTGTGCCCACCAACCTCTACAGTCGGACTAAGCTGCTTCGTCGCACCGTGGGCCACCTGTCCTCGGTGTACTGCGTGCTCTTCGACCGCACTGGGCGCTACATCATCACCGGAGCGGATGATTTACTCATCAAGATCTGGTCCGCAGCAGATGGCCGTCTGTTGGCCACTCTGCGAGGCGCCTCCTCCGAGATCACAGACATAGCCATCAACTTGGACAATACCATGCTGGCCGCCGGCTCGTTGGATCACATTCTGAGGGTGTGGGACATGCAGACCACCTCGCCCATCGCCGTCCTCTCCGCTCACACGGGCATGATAACGTCGGTGAACTTTTGTCCATCGCCGTGCAGCGATCTGAAGTATCTGGTGACCACCAGCACGGACGGATCTATCGCCTTTTGGCAGTACTCAACTCCGCGCGGGCAAAAGATCACGTTTGCCCCGAAGCCTACGCAGTATCACGAGAAGCTGCGGCCCGGACAGGCCCAGATGATGTGCACCACATTCTCGCCGGGCGGCATATTTCTGGCCGCTGGCTCTGCGGATCACCATGTTCGCGTCTACATGATGGGCGAGGACGGTCCGAAGCGGATACTGGAGACAGAGGCCTACACGGATGCAGTAGATTCGGTTCAGTGGTCGCACCGTGGCCTGAGATTCATTTCGGGCAGCAAAGATGGCACCGCACATATATGGACGTTTGAGTCGCAGCAGTGGAAGAGCGCCAAGCTGTGCATGACGGAGCGTCTGGCCAGGTGAGATACGATAGTATGCATATGGTAACACTTAGAATGACTTTGATTATATAAAATACTGAAATCTTAGATTTAAGGTATTTAAGAAGGATTTAAAAATGGCTAATGGCAAATATGTTTATGAATTGCAGCTGCCCAGAACCGGAGGAGGGAAAGAGGCTAAAGGTAACCATGGTGGCCTGGGATGCCTCGGATCGCTATGTCATCACAGCTGTTAACGATTTTACTGTGAGTATACTGCATCTTAATCTGAAAACTCCTTTCACATCTGGTTATCCCCTCGAATAGATAAAAATCTGGGACTCGAAATCAGCCAAGCTGCATCGTGTCCTGCGTGGTCACAAGGATGAGCTGTATGTGCTTGAGTCGAACCCAAGAGATGAGCATGTCCTGCTGTCCGCCGGCCACGATGGCCAGGTGTTCCTGTGGGATATTGAACAGGGCGTTTGTGTGGCCAACTTTCTGAACGACATTGATGGCCAGGGCCATGGCAGTGTGTTCGATGCCAAGTGGTCCCCGGATGGCACGATGATAGCTGCCACCGATTCCCATGGTCACATCCTGATCTTTGGTTTGGGCGTGTGCATTGAAAAGTACAAAATGGTATGTATTGATCTAAAAAGGATGTGATGTTTAAGGTGTTAAATATGTGAATTCATTTTAGCTGCCCACGGAGCTGTTTTTTCATACGGATTTCCGGCCTTTGCTAAGAGATGCACAGCACCATGTAGTGGACGAGCAGACGCAAATAATGCCGCATCTGATGCCACCGCCGTTCCTGGTTGATGCAGATGGCAACCCCCATCCGTCAAGGTTTCAGCGATTTGTCCCAGGCCGTGAGAGCTGCAGCTTGGATCAATTGATACCAAATCTCACAGTTGGTGTGGATGGCGTAGTGATCGACGATAGAGGAGCAGGCGGTGATCTAGCTGTGGCCGCCGCACCCGCTGAGGCCCCGCCCGCGGCGTTGGTCCCAGCTGCTGCTGGAGGAGCAGCGGGAGCTAACTACTCCCACATAGACCGCATGATTGCAGCCCTGGCCAATCGGCAATCGGTTAGTGCCAATGGCAACGATGCCAATCCGAGCAATGGCAACCCTACTTTTGAGCGCTTGACCAATCGTCAACTGCCGGACTCCAACGGCCGGCAATCCTCCCGTGGCAACGTCCTGGGCAGTCGTATGAGCACATCTCGCCAAGGATGGGGTGCGGCAGGTGCTGCGCCAGCTGAGGACCAAGCGGGACCGTCTCATCCACCCGCAGGGGCTGCATCAGGACTAGAACATGCAGCTGAACATGGACAGGCACAAGCGCAGCAGGCACTTCCCATAAAGTTCATCCGCCGCACCTATGTGCGTCCCATGAAGTACCCCCAGTTGCAGAACCTCAAGCAGACCATCTACGCCGCCGGCCAGTTTGAGAAACAGGAGTACAAACGCGAGATGCGTCGCCGACCGATCATGATAAACACTGCCAGTGCAGCATCTTCCCAGCAGACAGGCAATGTGGGTAGACCAAGGAATACGCGTGCCAATGGTGGCGGCGGCGGCGGCCCGAGAGCTGGAAGAAGACGTGGCGCTCAGGCTGCAGCCGGACAGCAGCAACCCGCTTACCGCACACGCGCTGTGCGAGATCAAGAGCCGGAGCGCTTCGACGAGGTCGCACCGCCGCCCGAGGAGGAGGAAGAAGATGTGTCCAGCAACTCGTCCGGCGACACCAGCTACTCGAATGTGGAGGAAAACCTAGAGGACAGCAGCGACGAGTCGGAAACCGACAGCTCGGACTACTCCGATTGGGTGGCGGATACTCCCGGCCCGAATCTGGAGCCCCCGAAGCGCTCCAAACGCAAGCCGCTATCTCGGCGACCTCGCAGTAGCGATGACAGCAGCGACGATGAGCGGGCGGGCAGAGCCAGAGGTGGACAGGTCACGGCCCGGAAGGTGGGACGCAAGACCGTTCTGTTCCCGCCCACAGATGCTAATGGAGAGATACCGGAGCTGTATCGCCCGGCTGAATGGCTGTCGGAGGTGATTCCCCGCAAGGCTCCCTACTATCCGCAGATGGGCGACGAGGTGGTCTACTTCCGGCAGGGACACGCCAAGTACTTGGACGCCGTGCGCCTAAAGAAGGTCTATAAGCTGACGCACAGCTCGGAGCCGTGGAACTTTCACAACCTGCGCGACCACGAGCTGGTCCGAGTCATAGGAATCAAGTACGAAATCCGTCCACCACGACTGTGCTGCCTGAAGCTAGCCATTATCGATGAGGAGGGCAACATGACGGGGACGACGTTCAAGATCAAGTACCACGACATGCCCGACGTCCTGGACTTTCTCGTGCTTCGTCAGACCTACGATCTTGCTGTGCAACGAAACTGGAGCATTGGCGATCGGTTTCGTTGCATGATTGTCGACGGCTGGTGGATGGGACAGATTGAATCGCGCCACGCCCTCTCCGCCGACTTCCCCGACTCCTCCTTTATGTGTTTCCGCGTGCGCTGGGACAACGGCGAGTACGAGTTCATGAGTCCCTGGGACATGGAGCCCATCGACCAGGCCAGGGTGCCGGTGGAAGTGGGAGGAGCTGTTGAGGTTCTGCCGGAGGAGATACGCGCCACACTGTACCAGCCAAAGTCGGAGGAATGGCATCGTGGAGATCGCGATGGCACCTGCAGACGCATAATCAATGGATTAGAGCAGGTGAGGATTGAATTTCTCTTTTTTTCTATTTTCAATTTATTTCTAATTCATTACTAATTGGGTTTTCCTATAGGTAATGCGTCTTTCTATAGCGGAGCATTTCCTGGCCCCCGTCGACCTGAACATTTATCCGGACTACGCTTATTTGATCGAATATCCCATCGATCTGACCACGATAAAGTCTCGCTTTGAGAACCACTTCTACCGCCGCATCACCTCAGCCCAGTTCGATGTGCGCTACCTGGCCACCAATGCGGAGCAGTACAACCGCCGGCACGCGATTATTGTCAAGCATTCTCGGATTGTCACAGACCTCTGTCTGAGGATCATCAGGTTAGAAAAGGGTTTATTATGGTAAAAAGGCGCCCCTTTCTAAATTAGATTTTATATCTTTTAGGGAACCGGATGAGATTGATGTGGCTGCTGTTTATCATCAGCTGGCAGATGTGTACCACTCCTCCGAGTCGGAGAACGAGGCAGATTCGGATGTGGTGCCGTCGACCAGCACAGGTCCAACCACTTCGGCAGCCGCAGCAGCAGCCAGGCAGAGAGTATCCTCCGCCCGACGGTGAGAATAATGATAAATAAATATAATATTATTTTTAACTAATCAATAATTTTTTTAGATCCACTCGAATTCACTCGGAAGGCGATTGGCGAGCCGATTGCCGACAACTGCTCGATCTGATGTGGTCTCGAACGGATTCGGAGCCGTTCCGCGAGCCCGTGGACACCATCGACTTCCCTGACTACCTGGAGATCATAGCCACGCCCATGGATCTACGCACCGTGAAGGAGGATCTGTTGGGCGGCAACTACGACGACCCGTTGGACTTTGCCAAGGATGTGCGATTGATTTTTCAGAACTCGAAGAACTACAACACCAACAAACGCTCGCGGGTGAGTGGAACGCAGATTTGAAGATCGGTTGCAGATCGTCATTTATTGCACTTCAAGACTGAGATCTCCATCCTCCTTCTCAGCTGTTGCCTTTTCGCTTAAGTTGCTAACCCCATCCCTCCCTCACCACTCACGTAGACACATATGCAAGCTCATCCATCTATTCTTTACGTTTCTTTTGCCTTCCGTGAACATGCCTTCAATCTCGATCTTCAAATTAACCACCCCAACTCATGACCATCAAAAATGTAAAAAACAATCTTATGAAAAATAACCCATGAAAACATTTTGATATAATGTCTAACCAAATGAATGACGATCTACGTGACTATCATCTAATGTAGGATAATCTAGCGGTAAGGTTTCTCATCTCCCAGCCCGGGTTACTAACACATTTCACCACGAAAGATTTAAAGTTTCAACAAGTAATGACTATTGTGTTTAACCATTTGTTATTTTTAGATTTACTCCATGACCCTGCGACTCTGTGCGCTCTTTGAGTCCCATATCAAGACGGTGATCACCAGCTGGAAGGCGGCCTGCAGGCGTGCTAATAAGAACAAGTCGGGCAGCAGTGGCGGCGGAGGACGTGGTGGATCCAGCAGTAGTCCAAACAAACGGACCAACAAGGAGCGCACCACGCGACGCAATCCAAAACCGACGGCCGCGGCCAGAAGATTACCACTGCCTAACTCTAGTGAGGATGAAGACGAGGATGATGACGACGACGATGATGAAGACGAGGAGGCGGAAACCACAAGAGGGCGCTCTCGTCGCCGAAATGGCGTGGCCGTCAGTGCTAGTTCGTCTGGCTCCAACCGTGTAACTTCCTCATCCGCCGCCCAGCAACGCCGAATCAAGGAGAGCAGCAGCGAGGAGGAAGAGGAGGAGGAAACCAGTGCGCAGGCCACTTCGGATGCCAGCAGCGATGAGGAGGAACGAGCCCAGTCCAATGATAGTTCGCCACAGCAGACACGCACGCGCAGGGCCAGGCAGAGGCAGCGGCTCAGCGATGACTCCAATGAACACGATTCCGAGGATAGCTACAATCCCAACGAGGAACGCAGCAGTCGCCGACGATCGGGAGCCAAGCGAACATCCAGCAATCGACAGAATAACGGGCACTCCAGCAAGCGGCGGCGGTTGAACAAGAGTCCAGCCGCAGCGGCTGTGGCTGCCGCTGGTTCACCCCGCCGAACGCGTCGCATGGCTGGTAGTTCCGCTGAGGAGGCGGCCTCCCACTCGCAGCACGACGAGAGCACCCAAGACAGCCAGGTAGGGCGCCGAAAGGGCCGCTCGGCGAACAGCAGATCCCATGCCATTGGCAATGGGCCGAGTACTAGTGCCGCAGCAGCTGCCAACTCCAGCCTGGAGAGTCCCTCGCGAAACACTCGGGCCAACGGCAGCAGAACCTCATCCCATCTGGCCGCCGAGAACGATCACAGCTACCACCTGCCAGTCCGTAACGGACGCATCATAGAATCCGATACGGACTCCCCTGTAACGAGACCGACCCGCCAGAGCACCAAGCGGGCTCTGATGGATTGGGGTCGCGGCAGCGACATCGAAGAGGAGGAGGAGGAAGAAAGCGAAGAAGCCGAAGAGGTTTGTTGTGGGTTACTATTACTTAGTGAACATTTGTTTTAATCATTTCCCCACCTTAGATCCTGCCCACACCCACAAAAGATGACGTGCCCTCTACCAGTCGAGCCGCTCTGGCTCAGGCCGCTGCTGGTTCTGTCCGTCAGCTGCGTACGAACCGCAACACCGTCGTCCGTCCAGCCCAGAGTGACGACGATGACGACGACAGTGACAACGAGCCGTTAGCCAACAATCAGCAAAGTAAGTGTATCAGAATAAGTTTATCAGAAATAAGAATGGTGACTTACCCTTCTTTTTCTTTTTTCCTTGCAGAAAATTACCAATCACCTGCAAAAGCAAGCTCAACGGCAACAACATCAGCACCTCATCCGCTCAGCCTGCGGCGTCGCTTGGCCTCGCCGCCGGAACGGAACACCCACATGACCCGTTCCCATGCCACCTCCACGACGTCCTCGGCCGCAGGCTCCCGGGCCGAACAGCAGCCGGCGGTGTCCACCCATGACCACAACTACCTGGGCAATGTCAATTCGTCAAGGGCTCCGCGACGCATTCTGTCTCGCCATCAACGAAACGCCGATGAGCTTGACACCAGTCAGGATGTGCTGGAAAACTCACGTCTGCTCTCTGCCATAGCCAATCACCGGCGACCCACCTCCACCACGAATAGCACTAGCAACAGTACCAGCAATGTGGTAACCAGACGACTGCGGGGACGAGCGAGTCAGGCGAACTCCCACGATGAGGATCATGAGGAGGAGGCGGCCGCCTCGGACGAGGGCACCGACGGCGGCTCCAGCTCCCAGAGCTACGCCGACGAGGACGAAGAGGACTCCGACTCGGAGGACAACCAGCCACTGACCAGCTACGTCTCGCCCAGCAATGGACGCACGAGGCGCAAGACGAAAACCTCCTCCTCCTCTGCGGCAACGCAAGAGCGTCCTCTGCGGCGCACCCGTCGCCCGCCATCGAATAACTCCTTCGTGAACGACGACGACGATGACTATGTGGAACCGCGCAGTCGTCGCAGCAATCGAAGTGGGAACCAGCGTGCCGGTCGAAATCAGAAGAGGCCGCGCTACAACGAGCAATCCGAGGAGGAGGAGGCGGCGGCCGGCTATTCTCACCGGAGTAAACGAGTTCGCAACGGCGATGCCCATGCCAGCTCCCAGGATCGATCGCAGGCCTCCACCGAGCGTGACGACGACGACGAGGAGGAGGAGGTCACTTCGGTGGACTCGGATGAACAACTGGTGAACGTAAGCAGCCGGGGCAGGGTGCGCAAACCATCTGCCAAGGTGCGCGGCATCTTCAAGGAGTGACCGCAGACTGTTTTATGTATAAATTAAATCTAATTGCTAAATCAAGAAACCATTGTAACATTTGCTAGCGTCTTATTTCTTATTATTGATTAATATGTAAGAGTACACACGTCACACTTGTCATTGTAACCGTCAGTGTCACCGCCACGGTCATAAACCGAAGCCCAGACCATCCCACCCCAATCCGTCACATCCCTAGTGTTCAACCCACCCACAACCATCCATCATACACAGTGGCAGAATATGTTTGATATTGTTCAAGTCTTAAGTTGACTCTTGGCATCAGCCCTACATCCTATGTGTAGGGGGCAAGGCCAAAGCAGCGTTTCATCTGTATTTCTATAATATATAGGTACTATCATACATATATATTTAAAAGGTAGCACTCGGAATCACACTTCATTTAAAATAGTTTTAGAATAAAGTATCATGAAAAAACACTGAATGTAACCTTCTGTAGTTAATCCTAAATTACGATCTCTAAGGGGGGCTGGGATGGAACTATTTGATGGAATTTTCGTAGTTCTTTACCCACTGCTCGGCCTGTTGCTTGACCTTGGCCGCCGTGGCCTCCGTGCCGTGGTTCTCCTCCAACTGCAGATACTTTTTATAGATAACTTGCATTTTGGTTGGCTTCAGTTTTTGCAGCACTGCGCGCTCAAGAACATTTCTGAAATAAAAACAGTTTGGATCCGATTATTATGAAATATTGAATTCCCTGCGGCCCCAGACTCACCTAGCTGAATCGATTTGTCCCGCCTTGATCAGCATGTCCACATACACCGACCAAATATCGATTCTCTTGGGATAGGAGGTGACCACGCCGTCTAGCAGAGTCTGGGCCATGCCATTATTATCGTTCTTCGCATAAATCTTGGCAAAGGCCACAATGCAGTGGATGTCTGAAATGGTAAATCCGAGTTTAAATACAATTCATGATTCAATTACAGACCTATAAACTTACGCTGTTGCTTTGGCAGTCCTCGCAGAGCGCGCTGGAGTAGATTGTGGACTTGGTCGGACTTTCCCATCCAGAAGTAGGCCTCGGCAGCCAGAGGCCATACCCTCAGCTCCGTCTTAAACTTGTTGAGGATTGTAGTCAGCACGGTTGAGAGACGCTCCTTCTGCTTGTTCTTCTTGAGGATTTCCACAACACTTATGTAGATTTCCAAAGGATCGTTGCAGTTCAGAGCCTCCTTGAGCACCTCATCAAAATTGTCGCTGTAGACGAGCTCCATGTTGAGCAGGGCGCTCCATATGTTCCTCAGCTCCTGGGTTTCCCGGAAGGAAATCGTCGAAATGGCTCTGCGCGCCAAGTCGCGAGCCTTCTCGATCTCCGTGCTGGACAGCAGGAAGGCGATGTACTTCAGCCAGGATATGCTGTTGTTTGGGTGGGCAAGCACTAGCCGCTCGTACTGATCAATGGACTCCAAACGCGCGTTGGGATCAGCATTGCGCTCCTCGATCTCCCGCAGTCGCTGCTCTTCCTTGACCTCCGCCTTGGCCTTCTCCTTGGCACTAAGACGTTTCTTCTTAGCTGCGCTTTGTTGGGTTTCCGCGGAATCCTCCTCATCTTCGTCGCTGGAAGCTTCCTTTGCAGGGTTCACATCGCTCTCCCAGAAACTAGAAACTCCGGGCAATCGCGCCTTGGTTTCAGTTCCATTGGTTTTTGGTGTTTCCGACTTGGCATTCTTGGCGGGAGTTTTATCCTCAAAGAATAGCTTGCCATTTTGCTTGGGTGCCTCCTTTGAAATGCCATTGGTCAAGGGCTGAGCCTTCTTTTTGCCATTGGTGAGAACTTCTGGCTCTTCAGCCTTCCGCTTGGTGGGCGTGGCCTCCGCTTTGGCTTTCTTTTTCGTCACAGTCTCCTTCTTCTGTTCCAGTGATTCTTTTACTGTTACCTTCTTCTGTTTTGGCGACTCGTCAGTTTTGGCTTTCTTGGCCTTTACGGTGGTATCCTCCGACACCGCTGTTCTTTTAACTCCTCTCCAGATGCGCCAAACAGTTTCTGGCACTGCGATGGGCAGGTTGTCGTGAATGAAGGCTATGTTGCAGAAATCTCCCTGACGCAGACCCGCACTTCCAGAGTTCTCCACATCGTTGGGGTGCAGGCGAATGGGACAGATGACCAGCGGATTCGTGCCCTTCTTCAGTGAGCACACAACCACGGACTCCAGCTTCAACAGAACTTTGGCCTTCATGCCGGCCTTGCCCATCAGATTCGTGGAGAGTTCTCCGCTTGGCGAAATGTGAGCTATATCATGCTTCTTGTTGCTGATCAGCAACACATCGCTGGAGTAGTCGATCCATAGAACTACAGCCTGGTGATTGCTGCCCGCCTCGGGAGGCTTAGCAGTTCCAGCGAGACTGGAGAGCAGCAGGG
Source organism: Drosophila biarmipes (assembly GCF_025231255.1). Lineage (NCBI taxonomy): Eukaryota > Metazoa > Arthropoda > Insecta > Diptera > Drosophilidae > Drosophila > Drosophila biarmipes. The sequence continues at coordinate 23,568,147 of NC_066616.1, read as the reverse complement.
CGGAAACCTTGGATTTGCCATCCACTGTATAAACCCAGTCATGGGAAGTGGGATCGATGCCCTTGAAGACCACGTCGATCTTGTCGCCAACAGAGTATTTGGCAATAGGGGCAGAGTTTTCCTTCAGCGCTGATTTTATCTGAGCCACTTCATCCAGATAGCTATTAAGGAAAAAAGAATATTTACGTTTTTTTGGGCTAGCCAGATGGAATTGTTAACCCACCTCTCGACCAGTTTGGCAGTATCACCAAGGTCCCCGCTCCAAACGTCCGTGAGCTTGGCAGACACAGTCAGCGTTTTGGTTTCCACCTCCTTGCTAAGAACCTTCACCAGCAGCAGCTGCTCCGGCACCAGCTCCACGGGCGCATTTTTCACAGCATTCAGACGCAGCATCTTGACATGCACCTTCACCGGCTTGTTGTAGTTGCGAACGGACACCATGAGGTCCACCACCTGCTCGGTGGCATTCTTCACATAGGAACGAATTATGTCTCCCACTTGAACCGTTTGCCAATCCTTGGTGAGCTGGCCACTGAAGTAGGCCACGTCGCGCAAGCTGAAGATGTTCTGCATAATGCAGGCTGCCTCGGTGTGGGAGCCAGCGGGATGGATGCGCATGTGAGCGTGCAGCAACTCCAGATGATCCGAAAGCAAGCGAAGCGGGATTAGACCAACGTACTCCTCCACCTTGGGATTGCCGTCCTCGTCCTCTTCGTCGTCATCGGCAGCCAAGCTGATTTTTATTTCCAGTCCAGCGTCCAAGGCGTTGGTTATCTCAACGGGACAAATCTCGCCAAGCTGGAACTTGTCCTCCGGCAGAGTCAAAGTGATTTGATCCTTGGTGCGGGTCAGAATGCGGAACTTTGTGGTCTGTCCTTCGAAGAATGAACTCTGCTCCTTCAGATTCTGCCTGTGTAGGACTCCCTTGATGCCATTGCCGAACTTCACGAGCACATAGTTGTCCTCACATCGCACCACAGTGCCCGTATAGACGTTTCCAGAATGGGCGGCTGAATAATCGGTCAGTAGCTTCGTTCCCTTGCCCAAGTACTCGCTGCGATTGCTCAGGTAGCAGACTTTGCGCTCCTCACTGACCTCCAGGACGCGGCACTTCACCGACAGACCCACATCGTAGCGGACATTGGGTGCCAGATAGAGCTGCTCCAGTATTCCGTTCACCTTGCCGATCTTCACCGACCAGCCCTTGATCTTGTCGTCCTTCTTGAAAATCTTAGCCGTGACCAGGTCGCCGGCTTTAATGTCTTCCAGGCAGTAGAGCTTTTCGTTGACCACGTTGGGATCGTCGGAGCAGTAGTACAAAGACTCGATGACATCGTAGCCCAGGATGCGGACTTTGTGCTTGGTTTTTCGTCCGTATTTAGACAGCACTTCGTCCTTATCGTAGTTACCCTTAAAGTTGGACCTGATGGATCCATACGAGATGATACCCTTAAGCTTCTTGTTGAGCAGCAGTACCACTCCTCCGCTGCCCAGGCGCAGGACCTTGGCCTTTTCCACCACGGAGCCCACCTTGAGAGGCTCCTCCTCCTGCCCCTCATCATCCTGAACCTTGCCCACTTCATCTCCAGCTTTAATATCCAGATTTAGGGTTAAGTACACCAGTTTTGTGAGGGGCATCACGTATAGCACTCTGGCATTGTAGTCCTCATTCAGTTCGTAGACGTCCAGGGTGTCCAATGGGTGGGCCAGGTGGTGCTCGTTGATGTAGGCGCTGAAGGATTCGTTCATGATGCTGCCCTTCAGGCCATCCTTCAGGTGCTTGGCCACCTTGAACCTGACGATGCTGCCCGGTAGGATGTAGTCGAGATTCGTCTCGTTCTGGCTTTTGATTCGCAGCTGGTCCTGCTCCACCTGGACACAGGTGCAGGTGCTCTGGTGGGTGTCATGCTGAACCTTTTTGACCTTCAGGAAGGCCAGTTGGCCGACGTGAAGCGTCTGTGCTGGCTCCTCGCAGGGCACAAAGGCCTGCAGTCCCTGCACTCCGGACTCGATGACATAGCCGTGCTCCTGGATTTCCGCCACGGCGCCGGAGAATATGAATCCCTTCTTGATGCTCTTGTGCTGCAGACTGCCATGGACATCGGCGGGCTTTAAGGAAAGCAACAGGCTGATGCGGCCGGTGCTCAGCTTCTCTGTTTTGATAGCCTTGCCGTAGACAATGCGGCCCACCTGGAAGAGCTCGGCTAGATCGTGGTATTCGCTGGTGTCCCCCGACATGGCCGCCTTGGCCACACGGGTGTAGGCCTCCGAGATGTCCGCCACCAGGGTGCGGGCGAACATCCGACCGGGCAAAGCGATCTGCAGCGCTGTGGCGGTCGCCTCTTTAACCACTCCCATGACCAGCATGTCCTCCTGCAGCGTGTCCATGCTGAGCGTTTCCGCGGAGAAGGCCTCCAGTTGGTCATTTTGCTCCTCGGTTGGATCGCTCAGGAAGTTTTCTTTCACTTTTGGGGCCTTCTTCACCTTCTTCTGTGAGGCTCCAAAAACCTGTCGGACAGAAAAATATGTACACAGATCTCGGCATTTTCGATGGCCAAACCCACGATATTCGAGCTGATGTCGGCGGTTTTGGCCTCGGTGTGGACTGTCCCGCCTCGGGGGAAGCTTTTCTCGTTCGGCACCATCGGGTAGCTGTATAATTTAGCGTTTTAAACAACAAATTCCAGCAACGTGCGAACTACACGTGCTAAGCGCCGATATAGAAAATCAGTCAGCAAAATGTACTAATTAAGGTATAGAGCACCACTCAGCACCGAAGACTCCAACCAATGGGGACCTATGCCATGTTCACACAAGGGAGACTACTGTTGCGTAGCGTTCACACTTGGAGCTGCTATGTGATTTCAGCATATTATTAATTCGCCAAGCTATTTTTATTTGTTTATATAGGAAGTTCATACATTTAACATTCTTATGGTAGAAGGATCAGTGGGTAGTTTAGTTAAGATTACTTATTGAACGTCATTGCAAACCAACGAACTAACATAAATCTCACTTGTTTAATAAAATGTAAAATCTTATTCACTCACACCCATAGTAAATTATGATTGTTACTTAGACTTAAACTGAAGGCTTATAGATGTATACTTTAAGTCACCTTTTTATAAATTAATAAACAAATGAAGAGTACAAAGAGTAAATAAAATTTTAATTTCCATGGTTTGTGTCCCGACTTTTCCCATTGCAGTCACCGTGTGAACAGTCCTTAAAGTACCAATGCCGCATTTTTAACGTGCAAAGGCCCCCCATTCCGGCACACATGTGGAGCTGCATTCGATTCGAAAGCGACTCTTCAAAATGCAAACTTTACGTGAATTTACGCGTAAAACCAAGCGCGGCAACATCCTGAAGATCGTCCGGGAGCACTATCTGCGCGACGACATCGCCTGTGGCTCCGAGCTGTGCCGGCAGTGCTTTCAGAACGAGGTCTACCAGCTGGACTCGCGGCACGAGACCCAGAGCAGCCTCTTCAAGTTCCCGCACTACCTTGTGTTGGACACCAATGTGGTTCTGGACCAGATCGACGTGCTGGAGGAGGATGTGCTGCGCAACGTGATCGTCTTGACCACCGTGCTGAACGAGGTCAAGCACAAGAGCTCCTCCATCTACAAGCGGTTCAATGAGCTCGTGCACGATCGCACCAGGAACTTCTATGTGTTCGTCAACGAGCACCACAAGTGGGTTTATGAAGTTGGAAGAGTATTACCCTACAACATGTATTCCGTTCTTTCCCAGGGACACTTATGCAGATCGGGAACCCGATGAGACCGCCAACGATCGCAATGATCGGGCCATCCGAGTGGCCACTAAGTGGTATGATACCCACCTCCAAGCCTCGCAACCCTCCAAAGAGTTCGAGCGCAGTGGTAAAGCTGTTACCCGGGTTGTCCTGCTCACCGATGACGCTGGGAATCGCGCCAAAGCCGAGGCCGAGGGCATTCTAGTAGCCTCTGCCGCGGAGTATGTGAAATCCCTCGAAGATTTCCCTCTTCTGGTGGACAAACTGTCGCACAAAACGTTCGAGAACGAGAAGAAGGGTCTGCCCCAGTATCCGGCGCATCTCAGCATGAAGGAGCTGCTCGAGGGACTGCGCCAGAAGAAGCTGCTGCAGGGCGCCTTCCAGGCCTCCAGGGAGAACTACCTGGAGGGCAGCGTCAATGTGGAGCAGTATGAAAAGGGGGTAAGCTTAGGAGATCTTTATAAAATTCAACTTGTAACCATTCACATCCCTGTTTAATAGATCCTTATCCAAGGTCGCGAGTCTCTCAACCGAGCTGTGGATGGCGATTTGGTGGCCGTGGAGCTGCTGCCCGAGGAGGAGTGGTCTGCGCCCAGTGAAATCGTGCTGGAGGAGAAGAACGTCTACGCCGACGAAGTGCCCAGCGAGGAAAGGGCCGAGGATGAGAAGGACATGTTGAAGCAGGTTCGGGCCGCTGCCTCATCCGCAGAACGTACCCCCACTGGACGAATTGTTGGCATTGTGCGCCGCAAGTGGCGGCAGTACTGCGGCATCCTGCAGCCCAGTTTGATAGAGGACACCAATAGGCACATATTTGTGCCCGCCGACCGGAAGATCCCTCGCATCCGCATCGAGACAAGGCAGGCGGCCAAGCTGCAGAACCAGCGCATCATTGTGACCATCGACACTTGGCCACGAAATTCCCGCTACCCACACGGACACTTTGTGCGCTCACTGGGACCGCTTGGTGACATGGCCACCGAGAACGAGGTGATTCTGCTGGAGCACGACGTGCCGCACTGCAAATTCTCGGACGAGGTGCTCAGCTTCTTGCCGAAAATGCCCTGGACTATTACCGAGGAGGACTATGCGAAGCGTGTGGATCTGAGGGACCTCAATATCTGCTCAGTGGATCCGCCTGGCTGCACGGATATCGATGATGCCCTGCACTGCAGAGAGTTGCCCAACGGCAATCTGGAAGTGGGCGTCCACATCGCCGATGTAAGTCACTTCATTCGGCCAGGAAACGCTCTGGACAAGGAGGCAGGCGCCAGAGGAACCACTGTCTACCTGGTGGGGAAACGTATCGACATGGTGCCAGAGCTGCTCAGCTCGAACCTTTGTTCGCTGGTTGGCGGCGTCGAGCGTTTCGCTTTCTCATGCGTGTGGGAGATGGACAAGGAGGCGAATGTGCTGGCCAAACGCTTCCACAAGAGCGTCATCAAGTCCAAAAGAGCCATGACTTACGAGGAGGCGCAGGTTATTATCGACGACTCGACGCAGCAGGATGAACTAGCAAAGTCCTTGCGCAATCTTAACAAGCTGGCCAAGATACTGAAAAAACGGAGAATGGACAGTGGGTAAGTTTATCTACTGCAATCCTTTAGTTCACGAATTTCACTCAACCGTAATCTTTTAGTGCCCTGGTCCTCGCCTCGCCGGAGATTCGCTTCCAGGTGGACAGCGAGACACACGAACCGCTTGAGGTGGAGGTCAAGCAGATGCGAGAGACCAACTCCATGGTGGAGGAGTTCATGTTGCTGGCCAACATCACAGTGGCCGAGCACATAGCGAATGAGTTCTCCGAGTGCGCGGTTCTGCGTCGCCATCCCCGGCCACCGCCCACTAACTTTGATCCGCTGGTTAAGGCCGCCCGCTACCAGGGTTTCCAGGTGGACACCGAAACCGGCCTGGAGTTGGCTCACTCGCTGGACAAGTGCGTTAAGGCGGATAATCCCTACTTCAACACCATGATCCGCATCCTCACCACACGCTGCATGATGCAGGCGGTTTACTTTATCAGCGGCAGTCTGCAGAAGGAGGAGTTCTTCCACTACGGCCTGGCTGCTCCCATCTACACGCATTTCACCTCGCCCATCCGTCGTTACTCCGATATCATGGTGCACCGCCTGCTAGCCGCCTCGATTGGCGCGGATAGCACTTATGCCCAGCTGCTGGAGCGGAAGGCAAACGAGGAGATCTGCCACAACCTAAACTACCGCCACAAGATGGCTCAGTACGCGGGTCGCGCATCGGTGGCCCTCAACACGCATCTCTTCTTCCGCGGCAAGGAGGAAGATGAGGAAGGGTAAGTTAAGGAATCCCATAAGGGCACACTTTCTTATAAAACCCAAACTATCCCCAGCTATGTGCTATTTGTGCGCAAGAACGCTCTGCAAGTGCTGATCCCCAAGTACGGCCTGGAAGGCACTCTGTATCTGAAGTCCGACAAGGATGGCAAGGACGGTCTGGAGCGCACCAAGAGCGAGATCGTCTTCACCTTCAACGAGGAGGATTATACACAGCGCTGTGGCAATGTAGTGTTCCACTCGTTCGACCCAGTCACCGTTCGCCTCAGCCTGGATTCCAGCAACGTGCAGCACGAGAAGCTAATCTTCCGGCTGGTCAAGCCGTACATCAAGGGCTTCAGTGTGGAAACGACAACTGATAAAACTGATGGCCAGCCGGCAGACTCAGCCCCTCCCTCGAAGAAGACCAAGAAGGATAAGAAAAAGAAGTAATCCTTTGGATTTGTAACTAAGTTCAACTAGATTAAGCTGAAAAAATATGTAACTACAATCATTTGTACAAATGAAATATTTTTTATAATTCCACTTTCCACCGTTCCGGCTCTCCCAAACTCGGAGAATTTCGAAAGCAAACCTTTGATCGGGGCTTCTTAAAGGTTTTGGTTTTCAACTCGCGTTCTACATTCTCCAGGCCCATTGCAAAGTTTCGACTACAGTGCGACGGTTGTGCTCGATCCAAAAAAGAATAGGGGACTCGCAAGAAATATTCCTTAAGAGTCTATATTATAGACTAGGATTAAATATATACAAACTAAAACTATAAGGAATTAAAATGGAACCCGGTCCTAGTGCAGTGAATTACGAAGGCTGTAAGTCGAAAATCGTGACAGTACATAGAAAAGCAGAAGGCAACGCCAATTTTCAATGAGTAATCGCATGATTTTTACGGAATACGGATTATATATAAATCAAGAATATTGATCAAATAATAAAATATTGTGTTTTTAACAGGAATGTTTACATTATAAACAATGTCATGATTATGATAGTTGTATAATGCTTGATAAACACCTAAGAAATACTTTGTTACTTTTCAGTTCTGTCAAGGACAATGTGTAGTTTTTCCATTTGAATAATGAACTTTCCATTCGACTTTGTTGTGATTAATTAGAGTTTAGTTTTGTTTCGAAAGTGACAGCACTAAATATTAATGATACCGATTAGCCTATGCAAGACGGAGGCTTTGGGGTCCAACGGCCAGCCACAATGACGTGTGGATTCTGCTCGGCGTCTGGCTGAGCCGTATGTATATAAGTAATACATGGCCCTACAGGGTATATATAAATCAGTTGAGTGACCGCGACATTTAGAAAATTTAAAATTCAATGCGACTGAGTGGTGTGTTTGCTCTTGGTGTAAGGTGATATTGCGTGGTAGTGCTGTAAGTTAGTTTGCCAGCCTAATTTAAAGCAGCGATCAACCTAATAAACAAATCAGTGAACCCAACTAATGGTCACCTGATGCTCCACCTAGGTGAATCCGTCTGCGGCATGCCCGTGGAGGCGCACGATCCCCTGTACTTGGAGGCCTACCGCCAGAGCGTCCAGGATCCGGCGGCCTTTTGGGAGGAGCAGGCCCACCTGCTCGACTGGGATCGACCCTGGCAGAAGGTGCTGGACAACAGCAATCCGCCCTTTACCAAGTGGTATGTGGGTGGCTATCTGAATGCCTGCTACAACTCCATCGATCGGCACATTCTGGCGGGTCGCGGTGCTAAGGTGGCCCTAATCCACGACAGTCCGCTGACGGGCACGGTGCGCCGGGTTACATATCAGGAGCTGTACGATCAGATCATCCTGCTGGCCGGCGGCCTGGCCAAAATGGGCGTGGTTAAGGGCGACCGCGTGGTTATCTACATGCCCCTAATCCCAGAGACCATTATTGCCATGCTGGCGATCGTTCGCCTGGGTGCCATCCACTCGGTGGTCTTTGGTGGCTTCGCCGCTCGGGAACTCTGCTCACGGATCGAGCACGTGGAGCCGAAGTTAGTGATTGCCTCCAATGTGGGCGTTGAGCCGGGCAAGGTTGTGCCCTACCTGGACATTCTGCACTCGGCCATCAAAATGTCGCGCTGGCGGCCACCCCAGAGGAACATCATCTTCAGGCGGGACAATGTCACACCGGACACCACCAAACTGGATCCGTTGACGGATGTGCTCTGGTCGGATGTGCTGAAGATGTCGGAGGGTGAGCAGGCCATTGCCTGCGTTCCCATCGAGGCCAACGATCCGCTGTATATCCTGTATACCTCCGGCACGACGGACAAGCCCAAGGGGGTGCTCCGCACCATCGGAGGCCATCTGGTGGCCTTGATGTACACGCTGCGAACTCTCTACGGGATTGGTCCCGGCGACACCTGGTGGGCGGCCTCGGACATGGGCTGGGTGGTGGGTCACTCCTATATCTGCTACGGTCCCCTCTGTCTGGGAGCCACCAGCGTCATGTACGAGGGTAAACCGGATCGCACCCCGGACCCGGGTCAGTACTTCAGGTGAGTGGTGGATGCTCTATATTACCTACTCAGTATAAACGGAATCTATTATTCTATCCCCTCACCCGTCAGGATAATCGACCAGTATCAGGTTCGCTCGATCTTCTCGGTGCCCACCTCTTTCCGGGTGATCCGTCGTGCGGATCCGGACATCAGCTACGGACGCCAGTACTCCATGAAGTCCCTGCGCGCCATCTTCATTGCCGGCGAGCACTGCGACTACGAGACCAAGGCCTGGATCGAGAAGACCTTCAAGGTGCCGGTGCTCAACCACTGGTGGCAGACGGAGACGGGTTCCGCGGTGACCGCCACCTGCCTGGGCTTCCAGCAGAACCTCAGTCCACCCACCTACTCCACGGGCCTGCCCCTCATGGGCTACGACGGTGAGTGATGCTCCAGATGGCTGGGCTAAGTGAGGACTTAAGTCCTGGGACATCTCTCTTGCAGTCAAGATCCTGAAGCCTGATGGCACCGAAGCGCGTACTTTGGAGCTGGGCAGGATTGCCCTGAAGCTGCCCCTACCACCCGGCAATATGGCCACCCTTTATAAGAACGAGGACCTCTTCCGCAAGCTGTACTTCCAAAAGTTTCCTGTGAGTTTTTTAAATTTAAAATATATTATATCAAAATGTCATGAAGCACCTAAGATACAAGTTAAAGTACTCAGTCCTAAAGATATAATAGGAAGACGATTGAGTTACTTTAAGTATATAAAAACCATCTTTATTTTATTGAGAAAATATTTGTGGATCCAGAATATATTTTGTTAGTAATTTGTTAAAACTAGATTCCCTGAAGCGCTTTTTACATGAGAATACATTTTATATAATATAATCATATCATTATCTTATCATTTCCCAGGGCTACTACGATACCATGGATGCTGGTTACAAGGACGAGCGTGGCTACATCTTTGTGACGGCCCGCGACGATGATGTGATCAACGTGGCTGGCCATCGGTTGTCCACCTCCAGTCTGGAGGACGCCGTGCTCCGTCATCCGGACGTGGTGGACGTGGCTGTTTTTGGTGTTCCCGAGGCCACCAAAGGCCAGGTGCCGCTGTGCCTGTACATTCCGGTGGAGAACTGCAAGAAGACGGATGCCAAGCTGTCCACGGAGATCATCAAGCTGATCCGGGATGTGGTCGGACCCATCGCCGCCTTCCGCCTGATCACCTCCGTGAACAACCTGCCACGCACTCGGTCCGGAAAGACGATGCGCAAGGCCATGGCGGACTTTGCCCGGAACGAGCGCGTCATCCTCCCGGCGACCATCGACGATGCCAGCGTCTTCGTGGAGATCCGGCGGGCCTTGAACCAACTGGGCTATGCCATGTCCGCTCCGGAACCGATTGTGGCCAAGTTACTCGACTGATGGATTCTAGCAGCCCTCGACCTCCCCCAACTTTCTCCTTAGCTTGTACGACTCCCCAAGAAGATGAAAATAAAATTTAAGCAAGTTTGGCTGGGGTTTTTCCTCCGTTTATTTGCGTAGGCCGCAAAGTGGCGAAAATAATTTAAATGTTAATCGATGTGACCCCCTCGCCTGTCCAATTCCGCCTGCACTGACGCACTAGTCCATGTACTATATGTTCAACTGAAACCCAATCAGTTTATTCAAATTTTGTGCAAATTTCGCGCGACATTGTTGGGCAAAACAAGTGTATGTTTTTGTTTTAGTATGGCACACCCTGCCTCCTTCTCCTGACCACATATGGCACTGGCATTGCATTATTTGGCCTGATTTTCGCACATCAAAGATGACAGCGAATGGCATCCAGCCGTAACCCAATTAGTGGGTTCTTGGACACGGGCTCGAAGTGGGATGGTTGATCCAAAGTGCTGCATATGGCGGAATGGAACTTATTAGCTCTGGTTCTTAAGTTATCTTATTCAATTAGGGAGAGATACAAAACGTTACGGATGGTCTAAGGAAGACAAAAGTTATAGGTACAGAGGTCTTTGAACATTTACTTATAATGTTAACAATAAACTTTCACTTCTTAGAATATTTATAATAAAATAAAAGAATCAGCAGGAAGGAAAACTTAAATATGAAAGGTGTTTTTTAATATTTTCTTATAATGATAATAGGGATTTATACCGATAACATGAATATATTGAGCATAATACCTCATGATTTCGTAGTCTTTCTTGTACTTTAGTTTATTTTATAGTATTTTTAAGGGATCCTTAAAGACTTTCAATTAAATTGGAGTAGTATAATCTTGCATTTGAGTGCTCTTCCCTTTGTTCCCTCCCCCTAGCTCCATTAGTCACTCTACCGACATAAAAGGCGAACGAATTAGATTTTCTCTGGGTTAATTCGAATTTTCGCAGACTTAACCGTGTTTTTATCTGCATCCTGGCTTGGCCCTCTCCAGGCTGAGGGCCTGACGTCACAGTCGAAATTCTTGCCCAGGGTTTTTGCATGCGAAACACGCACAAATTCAAATTAATTGCAACGCTTCGCCTGCAAATCCCAGTCTCATAAACCGAAGATTACACTGCTTACGCATCCGAAAGGAGCAGAATGCACTGCCCAGGCCAAGGGCTTTAAAGTTGGGGCTTAAAGTGGATCCGTGGGCTGGAGAGTAAACGTTCGATGATGGGCATTAATATTGTAACTACCCATAAATAGGTGATGGTGGCCGGCCACTGATCATAAAGGCGGCAACTTTTACAACATAATTAAGAGCTGATAAACTTATATAATAGATAAACATATTGGGCAACTGGGGGGGGGTTCGCTTCCTTCCCCTGCCCGTCGAAAGTTTGCCAAGTGCACACATCGTGCTCTGGTCGGTGTCGGTGGCGTATGAGTGATGTTTGAGCACGCCCACCAAGTATCCTGCAAGGAGCGCAACATGTGGTCCCCCCTCCCCTGGACTCCCAGCTCCTGCGTGCATGTGTATCCCCGCCAGCCAATCACAGGCCACGGCGCCATCTGCGCTTGTCCCCGGCGGAAGTAAATAAAAGCGGATGTCCTGGCTGGACAGGACATCATTCGAGTGCTTGCGTTCAACAAGTCCAGCAAACGGAGCAGCAACTGAGCTACCCAGTGACATAAGCTATCAAGTTCATAACTCAAGTTCTCCTTTTGTGGAACCACCCGAATCTCCAAGCCCTCATCAGGTGGGTACTTGTGTCTTAAGACAGCCGACGTTTCGGAGAAAGTTAAATGATTAAAGTGAAAATATGGGTGTTCTTAGAAACGTGAAAGTTATACTAAAGTCATAAGAATCCAAGAAAACCCTTAAAAATATTACAATCTTGAACTATCTTTAAAATGAAGATAAGTACATCAGTTTAATCATTTTGAGCCGAATATTCTTTTCAAAAACTTTAAAAATCTTGCTTTGACTTATCTGTGGTAACATTTAAAAAAAAAAATATTACAATTATAAATTTCTTAAGAGTTTTTCATAGCATTTTCTTGAGATTACTCATTTCAAAAATCTTTAAATCTAAAATAAAGTGACTGCATGATAATTTTTTTAGTCAGTATTTCTTATACTTATAATATTTTGTGAATACAAATTAAAAAATGCCTTTATTTTTAATTTGAAAAATTGAAAAACAGGAACCCTTAGTTTTGTTCAATATTTAAAGACCTCCGACTGATACGCAATAGAAGGTGTCCGTTTAGAGAGCAAACACATGCATTAGATTTGCATGCGTGCACCTTAGTTGAGCTCTAAGCAAACAGCAGCCGTGTGGATCCTTGGAACGTGCCCTGCGGGCATCCCCCATTGGGCAGCGCTTCCTCCCGACTTCTGGGGTTCGCTTCCTAAGCTAAACAGATGCGCGGGCAACACGTCCGCACAGGTGTTTGCATGCCAACTGCAACACGGGGCGTATGAGTGCTGCCTCCTCCTCCATCATCGTAATCACCTTCGAGGGGCGGTGACGCAGAACAGATTGCCCTGCCTGTGCCCAGCCCATCCCGGCTAATAGAAACAAATTGCCTTTCGCGTAAATATATTAGGGTAGCATTAAGTCGCCTGCTTGGCTGCGATTCACAATGGAAACTCCGCCGCGAGGCAGAAACCAAGACAAGTACAACTCCATTTATGCATAATGCTCTGCCATGGCGACGACATCGTCATCAGCGAGTGGCAATCAGGCACGTAGCATTAAGATCGTTACACTTAATCAAAATCAGCGGGGTTGGGTGGGCGTGGGGGCTAAGACCTTTGCTGCCGATAATCTAATCAGCTCGACACACCAGCTAACGATGTCAATCATGCTTCTTTCGAAACCTTGACTTGCAGCATGTCCTTCGCTCAGTTCCTTGTCGCCTGCTGCCTGGCCATCGTCCTGCTGGCCGTGTCCAACACCGGTGCCGCCGTCCAGGGTCCTCCTCTCTGCCAGACCGGCATCGTCGAGGAGATGCCCCCGCACATCAGGAAGGTGTGCCAGGCCCTGGAGAACTCTGACCAGCTGTCGACGGCCCTCAAGTCCTACATCAACAACGAGGCATCTGGTGAGTTAGGATTTAGGTTTTAAATTCAAGTTGAGTGGTGGAAGTGGTTTCCCCTAAAGCTACAAGATCCTTTGCATTTTTCACTTTCACTCTAACATTTATAAAACTCTAAAATCTCAGCTTTGGTGGCCAACTCCGACGACCTCTTGAAGAACTACAACAAACGCACGGATGTCGACCACGTCTTCCTGCGTTTCGGCAAGCGTCGTTAAGGACCTGAGCTTGAAGGACACCAAAGAATCCATTTGATCCCGACTTGAGACCACGATACTGGACCTTGACCACAAGCGGCGGAATCGTTTCTGTTCACACAAAGCACAACACTATTTTCAGCATATTATGTAAACGTAATCAATGGAAACTCAGAACTTTACTCAATTGGAAGCTCTCTAGTTCATTAAATAGCCAATCGATGTGTCCAATGTTTCTATAAAAAAAAATCGAATACATATTTGTATATACTCAAAGACCCCCGAAACGTTCTGAAAGTTCTTCCCTTGGTTTACGTTGATTTTAGATTATCCTTTTCCCATTGGGGACTTTACTAATGATATTAAAACTTATAATACGTATTTGATACGGTTAAATAACTCACACATATTTCCCTAGCATGAAGCACTATAATTAAATAAGCAACAAAGGTTTTTGAATTCAGTCCATGTTTTCTGATATTTATGTTAATAAAGACAAACTTTTCCTCTCAATATGTGAATGCATGACAAAATGCAATTTAATCTGGTTTACATTTAAAAGGGTTTATTGGGTTAGTTTTCAGTAGAGAATTGGGAATTGGACTTATATATTTTTTTTCATTTATAGAAAAGTATTAAACAAAACTTACCTTGAGCTTTATTTAAAGGTTAATATTAAAAGTTCTGAAATTATTTAACATTTTTGCATTAAAGGAATAAAAGTCGAGGACGTTATCTTTTTACATTTTATTTTATTATGGTTTTTCACGATTACTTATACTTGAAATCTTCCTAATAAAAAACTCTTGGGAATTATTTTTTTCGCCTTGGTAAATCTTTAACTGAATATAAAAATTAGTTTCGATTTAATTTTTCTCGTTGTAAAATAATTTGCGTTAAGGGTTTTTACCGTGTTGTAATTAAAGCAGATATTATCCAAACAGGTACGAATACGGTCTTTATTCTTTCTTCTTTGATTTTTTCCCTCAAAATTTGTATGGGCTTTTCTATGTCAATTTTTTTTAATAAAAAAATGCAGTTACTGATTCTTTATTAGTTATTATTTACTGCTTAGTTCACCGTCAAAAATTAGAAAATATAGTCGGCAGACATTTAATAACGGTTATTGATTTAGTAACTTATATTGGACTTGGCTATTTTTTATTATTTAGATAGTTATTTATCTTATGGTAGGCACTTATTTTTTAAAGAAGTTTGCGAATTCTTCATCAAACTTTTTTCCCACTGTATGCTCTTGATAACCAGAAGAAATATATATTTGGTCAATAGGTTCCACAGTGCGCAGATTCTTTCGTTCCATTGGGATTTATTTTGATTTTCAATAATTTGCTTTGGCTGAAAAAGTTAAAAGTTACCATTTAATTGCATGTTTGTATTAAATTATGTTTGCCATTTTAAGGGTTTTTATTAAATCAATAAAAAACTAAACAAATAATAGAATATTGTAAATCAAATTGACACAAAAACATGAAATAATGCAGTTATCTGATTTCTATGCATATCCATAAATGCCAAAGCTTGTAAATTAAAAGATATATGCCATTTACAAATGATTTTCTTTGCCTCATACAATATTTATGCTTGCACCTAGATTTTCTGATTTTGTCAATTTTAATCGGTATTTTTTCCATTTTTTTAGAAGCTGGGTATTTCTTGTGAACTCCTTTTTTCTGTGGCAAAATTTGTTTAGGTTTTTCGAAAATATTAGTTAGCTTTAATAAACAAATAAATACGAAGTTCCAAACTAAAATTTTCTCAAGGCATTCGTTTTTGGGAATAATTGATGTATTTTGTTTTCAGTTCTTTCTTGGATCTATAGAGATTTAATTCAGTTCTTTCTTGGATCTATAGAGATTTAATCTCATTGAAATGTCATTCAGTCTTTTTAATAAATATTCGTTTTTATATATCATAGCTTTGTCTTCACAAGACTGGAATAAGGGTTTTCGAATCGTCTTAACTTTAACAAATAAAATCATTTTGTACATAAACGAAAATATATAATTAACATAAAAGTGCAACATTTAAAACAAAATATTTCATAGATTCATAATCTCTTTGGTTTCATTGTATTTTTACTTGGTCTTTTGTGTTGTTTAATTCGAGATTACCACCATTGACATATCCATTTTAGTTCGTTTCCTTCAGATTTGATAAGCGTTGTAACGCTATCATTTTGTTTAACTTTGATTTTTCATTCCTGTAAAAAAAATCTAAATGCTACTATTTATATGGTAAATGCGGCAAAAGAGCCGAACTTGGGTATATGAAGACTCAACAGCCAAAAATTTTTTTATATTTAAATTTTATCTTATGTTCAAATATAATTAAAACTACGGCGGTTCGACTGTTTCATTTTTATCGGACAATTGTCATTATATCAAATAATCAAATTATATCAAATAATTGGCGTGCTGAGTTCAACATGTTCTAAAATTTTTTATATATATTTATATTTTTTGGCTTTAACCTTAACTTACCAAAATATGTTTAAATTGTATATGGTTTTGTTTTGTTTGTACTTTCAGTGCTTTCATTTTGCAATTTTAGATAATTATCTAATTGTCAATCATTGTAAACATTCTCGATAATAATTTCGCGACACTATCTTAAAAATTCGATTGACTGATGTCCTTAAAATTCCGAAAAGTGTTTCGTCATATTATTGTTTGGGTTTCATTTTTCTAAGTTTTATCCTGAGTGTGGTTGTTCAGGTATACTGGCACTTTTTTAATTGCTTGGCGTTTAATTGTTCTTGCATTTGCTGGATTTGTAATCATTTCGTAAATACTTAATACTTTGTGGTTTCATTCATTTGCCTCTCATTTTTCATTCATATTTCTATGTTTGCAGTGCTGCTTCGGTTCGTGAATATATTCAGTCTCTTGTTTTTCATATTTTTCACTCATACGACTTTTGATTGATAGCTTGGCTTAATTATTTGCATTTTTACTGATTGATTTTTGGTAAACAAAATATTTTAAATAATAATATGTACGCTTAAATAAGTTTAATGCATTAAACACATTTTTGAACATTATTTTATTGACTTTGATAATGGTTATGATTTTTGCATCTTTCGCTAATATATTTTGTGTATTTCGTTACTTGTTTTTCTCAGCTTAATTTAGAGGAGTTACATAATTACGAACTTTTTTGCTTAAATTGTGGCTATAAGAAGAGTTTTTGTAAAACAAAAAGAAAATAATAAGTCTGGCTTCTGTCATTCACGTCAAGATGGTAAAGAAAAAACACATTCTTGCAAAATCATAAACGCTTTTCAGGAGTATATGGGATTGAAAATCAACTTTCACTGTGTCGAGAGTCGTTTGCGGTTTTGTTTTGAACTTAACAACTAAAATATACATTGCATTCATTTGTATACAATTTGACATGATTTACAAAATGTTTAAATTTAGTTTAGTTCATTGAGAAGATCATGTACGTACTCGTAGTTTCCCGTCATATAAAAAATATGATTTTAGCATACTTTGGTCACAGTTGAATCGTAATTGTAAATGGAACTAAGGATGAGCACATAATCATAACTTTTTTTAGGCTGGAGCTCAGTGCAGGCTAGCTCCGTTTGTCTATCAAGAAAACATTAAACAACAGGCAATGCGGGGGTATTTTCAATATTTCTGTTCAGGATTCATGGGGAGACAAAACGAAAACAAGTGGGAAATATTAATTTGGGCAAGGGGTTTATAATAGAAAGACGTCGAAACACGAGTTGGCTTATATGCTAAGAAAAAGAGAACTGTTTCCTTACAACTAAAATTGTATGTTCTGAGTGACCGCGTGTGTGTGTGGGTGTGTGTTGTGTATCATAATGTGTCGCAAGTTATTCTCTGCATTAAACTTAGATTCCCTTCCTGTTACTCGATTTCTTTCTGCCCTAATCCCCGTTCTATTTGGTTTATTGGCCTATCGGAGCACGCGCAGCGTTCTGATCTCTAGTGTGCCGTCAGGGGTGGGAGTGGGAAGCGGTTGTCTAGTAGTAGGCGGCTGCATTCGAATAACTCTGCGAGTAGGCCTGCGAATCTGCAAGAAGACGATGACCGATGACGGATGATGCAACTGGGAGCTCTGAAATCACCTACCATAACCCGCATAGGCACGCTCGTCGTAGCCAGTGCTCTGCTGTCCATGCTGGCTGTAGTCCGCCTGCCCGGTGGCATTATAGTCCACGGCAGTCGAGCCATACTGCTGGCTGTAGTCCTGGCTGTACGACTGGTACCGCGTATCCTGCGGAGCAGCATAGCCCGTCGAACTGCTGGGAAACACATTAAATTAGTAAATGAATGGTCCAGTCGGAAGAGAGGAAAGGGTGTCAAGAGTAGATAACCCACTTGTAGTTCTGATACTGGCTCTGATCGTACTCAGTGCCGTGGTGGGCGTAGCTACTGCTGGCCGGGGCACTAGTCTGCGATGTGTGGGTCGCATAGGTGCTGCCGCCGCTCTGGCCGTAGCCATTGTATCCCTGCTGGGTGGCTGGGGCGCTGTAGCCACTTTGCGCATAGGGATCCACTTGCTGGGTCTGGTCATGAGTCTGGTAGCTATGGTGACTGTATAGAAATGAGAACGTTAGTGATTAAGTTTAGTTATCAGCCATCAAATAGAGTTGCATAGATGTTTGTAACTAAATCTACCTCTATAAACTTATATAACCTAGTATAAATCCAATATTTATGCTACTCTATACACGATATGTCGACGTCTTACCTCTGCGCTGGCGCATGATGACTTGGCGGCGAGCCATATGAAGACTGCGAGGACATGCCGCCGCCTCCGCCGCCACCCATGTGCTGCTGGGTGGAGTGGTACTTGGGCGTCATGGGCCGCTGGCCGTAGGGACCGCCCTCGTAGCGACCGCGCTTGGGACCAGGACCACCGGGAGCGCCGCGTTTGAGAGCTGGTACCGGTGCGAGTTGTGTATTGGGATTATGTGCCTGATGATGATGCAAGGGTGGCCGACTCATACCTTGATTGTAGCCGCCCCTACCGCGCGGGGCTCCGCGCCTGGACATCGAGCCGTGCTCTCCGCCCGGACCGCCGCCCATGGAGTTGCTGTGGTGGCTGTGGGAACCGCCATACATGCTGCCGCCACCGCCGCTGCCGTTCATGTGCGAATTGTAGCCGCCGCCACCTCGTCCGCGTCCGCTGAAAGGACCACCGCGTCCCCGGCCACGGCCCAGATACGGAGGAGGTCCGCCGCCATTGCTGCCGCCTGGGGCAGAGCTGCCGCCATGCGAATTGCTCGAGGGAGCGACCGACGATGCCTGGCCATCGGTGGCATCGTCGCCGGCTGAGTCAACTGCTGGCTGTTCTCCGCTGATCGCCGAAGTCGGCACTGGCGACACGGTCTTGTTATTGTCGGCACCTGTGTGTTGTTTGGGAGCTAGATTGGATTGGATTGGATATAAAAGGTGCGGTTGGGAGTCAGGGGGTTGGCTGGTGAACTTACGTTGGGAGTACAAGGGCGGACGACCGCCACGCATGCCCATGGGGGCTCCACCGCGCGGCTGATAGCCACCGCCGCGTCCCTGGTAGCCCATTCCGCCGCGGGAACCACGCATACCCCGAGGAGGACCCGACATCATGCCCTGCATGGGCGGTCCCCCGCCCATGCCGCTGCCGCCGCCTCCGCGCATGCCACCCATAAAGTGACCGCGACCTCCACGACCCCTTCCGCGGTCGAAGCCACCGCGCATGGGTGCTCCGCCGCCGCGTCCGCGGAAGCCGCCGCCACGTGGGCCGCCCATCGATGACGAGGACACTGAAGCTCCTTCCATGCTCCTCGCTGGCCGATCAAGCACTCTGGAACACAATCACTACCACTGGCACTGGAACTTCCTAAGAATGGACGCGGATTTCGAGACTGAAGGAGCACGGGGAAGAAGCAGCACTCAGATGCCGGAGAGTCGGGCGGTTTTGCTGGCGAAGGGGAATCGCTGCTGTCGATGGTCACTGGTTACTTGCTCACTGCTCTGATCGATGCACTTTCAACTATGGCTTATCTTAATTAACTTATTTATCTAAACATTTTCGGGGGTCGGGAGCGCGTTGGTCTGCGTTGAGTGAAAAAATATGGCGGCGACTATTGATTTTCGTTGCAGGGCTGCCCACTCGTCAGCGGTTTGCATTCTTAAGCAGGGTTGCCGCCATTTGTTAAATCTGGCTTTAAATAGCTAGTTTTGAACATCTGTTCATGTGCTAAAATCCATACTCTGTAAAAATCAATATGGAATTAAGATCAAATTGATTGTCGATAGGTTTTTATTCAGTAAATAATCAATGTAAAGGTGCATTAAACCATTTTTAATTATTCAATAATATGTCTAGGAATAGATATTTTTTCCAGAAGTAGCCAAGCTCCTAAATCGAGTTACCAGGTTGGCATCACTGATCGCCACTTCAACGTTAATTTTAGCGGTAAGTATGTTTCTTAGCAGGTGTTTTAGCTAAGTCTGAATAATTAAGTTCATCAAACCCCTATGATTTGTGTAACTCCCCCACTTTCATTTATATTTGCTCAAAACAAAGCTAATCCCTTTCCCACCCCAAAGACTCATCTCTTGGAATTTCGCTACTTCCCCACTGCGGTCACACTGAGAACTGGGAAAATGGAAAACAGAAGATAAAACGTGAATCCTTCTGGTCGAAATTCCGTGGTTACAATCTGGTATCTGGTGAAAAGGGGCGACAGGCGACAGCGACAGGATGCCGGGCAAGGTGGGAGTGAAGATCAAGGCGGCGCGCAACCTGCCCGTGATGGACAAGAGCAGCGAGACCACGGACGCCTTCGTGGAGATCAAACTGGCCTCGGTGACCCATAAGACGGATGTGTTCCGCAAGAGCTTGAATCCCACCTGGAACACCGATTGGTGAGGTCTTAGCTTCAATTATTTCTTCATACTCTAACTGCTTCCTCCGGAAAGGTTCCGCTTCGAGGTGGACGATGCCGAGTTGCAGGACGAGCCCTTGCAAATCCGCTTGATGGACTATGATACGTACTCCGCCAACGATGCCATCGGAAAGGTCAACATCAGCCTGAATCCCCTGTGCCTGGAGAGCTCTAGTCAGGCGGTGCACGGCAAGGGCACCGTGCTTTCCGGCTGGATTCCGGTCTTCGATACGATGCATGGCATCCGAGGCGAGATCAATGTGATCGTCAAGGTGGATCTCTTCTCGGACGTCAATAAGTTTCGGCAGAGTTCCTGCGGCATCCCCTTCTTCCACTGTATGTAGATTTTGTACCAGACTATCCGGTCCTCAAGCTAATCTGCTTTATTGAAAGCAGGATCAGTTCGTTACATCTTCCCAAGAAAGACTAATAAACTTTCTTCCACAGCCCAGTGTGTGCCATTTGGCTACCGCGCCCAGGTGATTCACGGCTTCGTTGAGGAACTGGTGGTGAATGACGATCCGGAGTACCAGTGGATAGACAAAATTCGCACTCCCCGTGCTTCCAATGAGGCCCGACAGGTGGTATTCCTCAAGTTGTCGGGCCAGGTGCAGAGGAGAATGGGCCTGAAGGCCATAAACATGGGCGCCAATGCCGTCATCGGCTATACCCAGTGCTTCGATCTGGAGGGCGATGTGGGCGTGGTGGCCCGAGGCATTGGAACGGCTGTCACGCTGATCAAGGACACCAGCACCAGTCAGCCGAACAGCGCGGATGTGGCCCTCATCGAAGAGTGAGTATTTTTTGGCACTTGGGGTCATCTAATGAGTCAGAATTATGACTTTTCTAGTAAATTACCATACTCTTTCAGAGAATTAGTCATGGTCTGTTTGTCTGTATTACACTTATTACATAAGTCTGTTATAATTAAATGGGAACGTCTAATAATAATCATGGAAAACGTGATATATCTGAACCTTCCTTCTACTTCAAGATTCTTTTTCGATTATTTCTTAACCCATGACAAATCTCAGGTTGCAAGAGTATTTGTAACTTCGGTAACCGAAGCCAACCTGCCCCTTTATGTAAAAAAGTCTTGGTTTAGCATCCGTAGCCGATTGTAGGTGCTAGTCGAAAGCCAACTTAAACATGTTCTAAAGCAATTTCTTTCTTCTCTTGAACGTTCTCCAACCCACACCGAAATCTCTCCGACGATGTTCATCCCTCGATATCTCTACTTTCGCTCCTTGTCGTATCGTATTGCACGTTGTTGTTTCGTTGTTGTGTCGTGTTTGTGTTTATAAAACATTTACGTACCGTATCACCTTACCCGAAAACGGCTAGACTGACACAAAAGTATCTAGACTTCCTCAACTGTGCGGGGGCGAGCAGCGCAAGTCTGCCGCTTTCCGGCCGCACGCCCCAATATCGTCTCAATATATATAGGGAGCCCAGCTCGTCGGCGCCTTCGTCTGCAGCAGCGGCGGCAGCAGCAACGATGTTCTACCTGGAGAGTGCCAGCAGCGACACCGAGGATGCGGAACTTATGCAGAATCTCATAAGGCAGGAGGACGAGCGAGGCGATCGAAGTCGCGAGAAGAAATTGCGACACCGCATGCGCCGACTAACCCTCTCCTCCAGCAAGGTCTTTACTCAGAAGTATACCACGCTTATCCGTCGGATTGAGCCAAAGATCCCGGAGAATGCTACGCAATCGTTGAGCAGCATCTTTGGAGGAGCTGCGGCTGCCACTTCGAGTTTCAGGCGACGGCGCAAGTCTCGCTTTAACGCGTCCACCTTCAAGTCAGCTATTCCGCCGTTCATAACGCGTTCCATCAGCAGCGATGCGGACGAGCGTCCTGGACATATGCCTGTCAAAAGCTTTCTCACAGTGCCCGGCTTGTCGGAGTACCAGGAAAACACTCGTTCGGCTCCTGATCTACCAGGAGATGAGTTTCAGGCCAAAACCCGGCCATCATCCAATTACTCAACTGATTCAGAAGAAGAGTCTCTACAGTTGGATTTGGAAATAGGAGCGCCCGATAGCAATTTGGACGAGTCCCCAGACGACGATGAGGAGAACCTACAGGATAATTGGATTAGGCCAGGAGAGACGCGAAGCTGTGAGAACAGCCAACAAGATTTGGGTCCTAGGCACCACAATCTGCTCGAGGATTTCAAAGGCTTCTCTCGTCGCTTGCAAAAGATGATGCACCTGAATCCCAAGAGTAGCGAAGTGGAGAAGCGACCAAAGCTGCCGTTTGTGCCCTCGCTGGAACGCAAGCCGTACTACAGCTCACAACCGGAGTTGCCCACCTGCTCCGATGACTGGCTGGGACCGAATCTCAGTGGCTCCTCGTCCATGCTGCAATTGAACGTGCTTTCCACCTACGAGAAGGCCATGCAGCGTAGTGCCTCACTGAATCATTTGGTGGCACCCGAATCCCCTGTACCGCCCAACACGTTGCTGCTGAAGGCGCCCGAGCTGCGCGTCTGCCCCTCGACACCCACCCCCACCCAATCCGACCACTTCACCTTTGAAAACTTTAACCCCCCCTGCCTTGCCCAATTAGATCAATCTGTAAATATCTCTAATAGTACTAACCATAGTAACCACAATAATGAATCATCATTGCTTGCTCCATTTGCCATTCGTCAACAACAACAACCACGCGAATTTAGATCCAGCACTGACCTGCAACAGCAGCCAAGCTCAACAGGAGCAGCCGGAAGCAGTGGACCGACCAATATACCCACAACAGTGGAGGGCAGCAGTCCCAATTTGAAGCGCTTCGCCTCGCCGGTGGGCAGCAGTCGTCTTAAGCTGACGCCCAGTCCCTCGAAGAGCGGCATCTCGGCGACCACGAACGCGGACAGCGCCTCCACGTCCACCGCCTCGACGGCCACCACCATGGTGCCGGTCACCGTCGGCGAGATCTGCCGAAGATCCTCCGACTCCGACCTAAGTGTCACGCCCAAAGGTATGTAAGCGATCATTCCAAGGTTTGCAGCCCCGATTCCGTGCTCATGGGTGAACTCCCGAAATTGAAGGATATGTAATACTTATTTTTTCCCTGAATCAGGGATCAGGGCTGCTTTGGGATCTGCGATCCATGTAGTTAAGATCTAGGATAAGGCCTTAGGCTCTAACCATCTAAGCACCAGTTGCTGTTCAATATTTGTGTGTTTGCCGTCTCCGTGTGTCTTTTTCTCACCGTCTCTCGTCTCTGAGTAACCGTAAACGTCTCTTCCAACGCTCTATCTTTGCGTCCGCTGCCGCATCTCGCCATCAGGCATAGCCTTTACATTCCACCGGAAGCGTAAGTAGATGCTCCGCCTAATCTCGGTGTCCTTTCTCGATGTACCTCTGTGTGTCTGTGCGTGCTCCTCTCTGTTTCTTCACCCCGCCCGCACCTTTGGGCGGGGGACCGCTGTTCTGTATCGCCAAGTCTTTCCCACACATATCTTGCGAATGCCTCATACGAACGATCTATCCTTAAATGTTACACTACACTTTCATTACGTGTGTGGGACTTGATCTGAACTGAGGATATCAATAAAAAGGTTTTAATTTGTTTTGACAACATCAAAATTAATAAGGGTCTTTACACAATTGGTAAATTTAATTTTTAAACAACGATCTCCTTTTCCTAAATGTATTTAGGTTATATTAGGAAGTTAAATGTAAAATGCATTCTCATTAATTGGCCAAACTCAAAATTATCAATGTCTATTCTGGCTTAAGACATTCCGCTGTATATATAAATGTATATACTATGTGTAAGGCCCAAAGGTCACCTTTGGTATTAAATATTAAATAATAGTTCGAAATGTTCTACATCTGCAGGAAACTCTATTTGTGTGGCCAGTGAGCGTCTTGTGGCCGCCACGGCCATGATGCGTTTAACGCAACCGGCGGTGGGAGCCAAACCAGGAACAGCAGCCGACAGCCTAGACATGTTGGAATACCCCTTCCTGACCATGACAAAGTACCCGACGGGCTTTATTCTTCATCTGGGTGCTACGGTCGCCGCACGATCCGTGAAACTACTGGAGCGAGTGCCCAATCCGGATGAGCCGGAGGTGCGCGACAGCTGGTGGACAGAGCTGCGCATGGAGATCCGATCGCATGCCCGTTCCCTGGGCTGCAATGTAGTGCTGGGCTATGCGGAGACCACAACCATTTCGTAAGTATCAATAAGTCACAAAGTTTAAGAATGGAAACTATAATTGATTTTATTTTTAAACATTTGACTGCCAAACAATCTTTATAAATTAGTAATCATTTAATCAGAATTTCCTAAATCCACCTGTTGAGATAAGCGAAATTAATACCCTATCTTTGTTTTGCAGTGACGATGTCTGCGTTTTATCTGCCACTGGAACGGCGGCAGTGATCAACATGGTGTTCAATCGATCTGTATCGCAAACCGATATCTTCACCATGTCAAAGGCAACCGCCAGCGTTGCGGCCATGACGAATTCCGTGGAGGAGGGGAACGGAAGCACTGCCGGAGATACGAGCATTGGCAAGGACAGCGGTTCCTTGGGCACTGGCAACAGTTCGGGAGGCAAGCGTTACGGACTTCCCCCACTAAATGGTCCCCGCAATGCCTGTGCCATCTGCCACATACCCTACAACCTAAGCTCCGTGCCCTTCAACGTTAAGATGAAGAAGTGTGCAGTGTGCCGCAAGGGTCGAGTGCCGGACGTACTCTTGGCCACTCTGGAAGTGCCCGAGTTCATGCAGGTCACCGGGCGCGGTTGCTTTATGCAGGCCCAAGTGGTGCGCGCCAAGAGAGATCTGCGTGCGGAGCTGAACGCCAAAGAAATATCCGATGGACTGCCCTTCCTGGAGTACGAACTGCATCGGGTGCTGATCAACAAGCTGAAGGCCAAGGGAATGAATGCTATTTTCGGGCTACGCACCCAGGTGGCCATTGGAGAGCGCATGATAGCGTTGATAGCCACGGGCACAGCTCTGTTTCTCACTGCTCTGCCAGTGCCGCAAGTGCCCAAGATCGTAGCTGGTAATTCGTGGACCGATAAGCAAAAGCTGAACGAGCTGCAAAAGAAGTTGCAAGAGACGTTTGAGCGCAATCAGGAGATCTATCAGCTAAAGAGCTTGGATCCTGATTTGGCCGCCAATGCGGGAGGAGCACCATCGACAGGCGCCACTGGGGATAAACAATCGGATACGGACGACTCTGATGAGGAGGAGATGAACGAGATCGATCTGAATTGCGGCAACAAAGAGCTGTGTGTCTTGGAAGTGGATGATATTGAAGACTTGGAAATCATTTCGCTGCTCATGGAGCCATATCCGCCGGAAGGCTTCCATGTGGTCAATACGCAGCAAGTGCCGGGCATGCTGGAAATGGATACAGTCAAAAATCTGCAGATGTTCACTCAGGTGTGGCGCGCTCGTCTGGAGGTGGGTCAAAGTGTTAACGGCTTTCCCAAACACTTTCAGAGGTAGGTGTTAAATATGAATGTTGTGATCAATAGATAAAAAATATATGTTTCCACAGACTGCTGCAGACCATTTACTTCAAGCTGCGCACCATGATACCCTGTGCCATCTGCGATCTTCGCTTCCGACTGGATCTGCC
Source organism: Drosophila biarmipes (assembly GCF_025231255.1). Classification (NCBI taxonomy): domain Eukaryota; kingdom Metazoa; phylum Arthropoda; class Insecta; order Diptera; family Drosophilidae; genus Drosophila; species Drosophila biarmipes. The sequence goes on along the minus strand of NC_066616.1, from coordinate 23,542,371 downwards.
AGAGACGGTAAGTAGAATGATAGTACTTGGCTTACAGTTAACTATAACTATAAAATATTGCACGGTTGCAGGATCAAATTCAACTGCTAGTCACTGGCATGGCGATGGGTCTAACCGATGCCAATAAAATGAAATACCGTGGACGTGGTCGTCCAGTGCCACAGCAGCAGCCACCTCCACAACAGCAGAACGGGTTCCATGATAGCACAGTGCACGCCACCCAATCCCAGCCTGAATTAAATGGCAAACGAATGCTGCAGGAGGAGGATTACATATTTCCCCTGGACGAGGATCAGATGGTGGATACACCAACGCCGACCAGTACTGCTATACCCCCATTCGGGATGAGCTCATTTAAAATGCGCAAAACTTCACCATCACGTCTAAACAACCTGGCTTCAGGATTACCATCCACTGGAGTTAAGGCGTTGAATGTTGGCTCTGTGTCTCGTAATCGATATGTAAGTAGATGTTATTATTATACATATTATAAATGTTATAGATGTGTATACTTCTTTCTAGTTTCCTCTGCGAGATCGTTACGGAGTGGATTTGACGCCCTTGAGTTTCATCCCCGGTGGTCGTATAGACAAATATTTGGGCAACCTCAACTTTTTCTTCATCCGAGAGAGTACCTCGATTCGGGAGAATGGCGGGATCAGCGGATTTGTCCATGGTTTTATCACGGAACTGCTGGCTGTGGTGAGGGCACACATAGCTTCACTGGGCGGAAATGCCATGGTCTCGTTTTACATCACCGAACTAATGTTGTTCGATAATCAGCATAAGAATCAGGTAAGCCAAGTTTAAATATCCGTAAGCCTTTTGGTTTAATCCCCTATTTTGTTATTAGGGTCAGTGCCTGATTAGCATTGGTGGCGATGCCGTCTATGTGAGCTACCATGCCGATGACTGATACAAAAACTTGCGGGGCATATAGCGCCTATTCTACGCGAATCGTCCCAAGAGCCTCTACTCTCTGTTTTCTTCCGCTTAGCTAGACCCGTCAGCTCTGCCCAGCAACTGAAGTTAATCTAATTCACGTTCACTTAACAACTTTACAGTCTCTGTAGTTGGATTCTTTATGCAATATTTTAACTATGAGGACTCGTCCTTATCCTAACTTAGTAGTGCGAATATTTTCGGTCTTGTTACTTGTTTGCTTGATGTTTTTAGCGTTAAACCAATTGCAATTTCTGTAAATAGTTGATGTTTATTGAATATTGAATTTAGAACGAGTGCGAATTCAGACACAAGTATACTAACGATATATACAACTGTTGCAACCACAAACATGACACACACATACTAGTATTCCTAGATATCCAATTTTGGCGTGTAAAATACAATACATACACTATTTAAAAATAAAACAATTGCTCAATTATATGGATTCGATGCGATTCGATTAGTTTGGTGTGGTGGAGAGCAGCACGAACATGACCCACAGATGAAGCAGGGCCACGTAGACGATCACGGAGACCCGCATCATGGGATAGCGACGCAGAAAGGTGCCCACCCGGATGCCCATGGAGTCGGCTTGGCGAAGAGCTCGCTTGAAGCGACGTGCCACCCGATTGTCGAAGGGACTTGGATGCATGAGCAGCGGGAATTGTGCCTTGACTGGAAAATATTTAAATAAGAGATGTGTGTTAAGGAGTTTTCTAATTGCCAAACCATGTCACTCTCACCATCATCCGTGCTGTTGAGCAAAGCATGGCGGGAACTGCCCCTCTGGCTCTCCATCTCAACCAGGTGCATGTTCTGCTGCAGCTGCGTCTGCGCCTTCTCGTGCTGCAAACGGAGGGCATTCCTCTCACTAGTAACCCTTTCCAGAAGAGTCTGCCGCTCGACAAGTGATTGGGTTAGAGCCTTAAGCCGAGTCTCGTAATCGTTTTTGGCTCCTGTATTGGCCTCCTCGCTGAGCCTTTGGCGCATCTGTTGCAGCTGTTGCTCCCGCTCCTGGAGGCGGGTGGCGGAGGCGGCCATGTGGTTACTGAGTTGCTGACGGAGTGAGGCCAGCTCTTGGGTTAACACTCTTTGATCGGACTCAGAGGTCACACTGTGTTCGCGAGCCTGTCGCAACTCCTTGGCCAGTGTCTCCTCTCGTTGGCGCGCTAGGCTCAGCTCCTGCTGCCGTTGTCTCTCCTGGGAGAGGTAGTCCTCCAGCTGCAGGCGAGCCTTTTGCAGTTCCTCGTTGGCATGCTCTAGTTCTTGCTTCAGTGTCTCGTGTTCGATTTGTAGGAAGCGGGTCTCGCTGTCCTTGGCTACCAAGTTGGGATCGGCGCCCTCCTCCGAGGGCCTGGCCTTTAACTCTGCGATGAGGGAATCCTTGGCCTGCAGAGCTCGCTGCGCCTTGATGCGGTACTCCTGTAGTTCTTGGCGCTGCTGGTCCGTTTCCTTGGTTTGCATCTGCAATTTTTGAGCAGTGCTCATGTATTCCTGCTGCAGTTTGGCCAGATTGGTTTCCAGTTCGGAGATGGAGTGCACATACGCCATGTTGGCACTCTGAGCCTCATTGTGGTCGTGGACCGCCTTGTCCCGCTCCTCGGAAAGTGTCTTGACCAGGGCCTCCAGCATCTGGCTGTGTTGACGCAGATCGAACTTCTCGGTCTCGTTGTTCAGCTCATCCAAACGCAGACGCAGTTCATCCCTTTCGGCTGTAATCTCGTTCAAGGCGATCTTGAAGGCAGCCAATTCGTGGGTGTCGGACAATGTGGAGCTGCCGGAACCGACCTCGGGATTGTGGGAGAAACTCGCCGACGTGGTCATCTTCTGGCGCATCTCCTTGGTGACCACGGAGCCGCCGCCCTCGCTTTTTACGCTGGATGAGCTATTGGCCACCGAACGCTTCGCTGGCGACAGAGTGGACTTCAGGGACAAGGACTGGGTGCTGCTGGTCATGCTCCTGCGCATGGGATCCGCTGCTCCGGTGGGGCTGTCCGTCTGGAGGGCCGTTGCCGCATTCTGGTCCAGCTTGTTCAGAATGTTTTCGGCCTTGTCCGCCAGTCCTGTTATCCAGGATGACATGTTTCTCTAATAATACAAATCTCTGCAAGCGAAAACACGTAAACAAAACCTCACTGTGTGACCAGGTCAGTAATGACTACCAAACGGTGACCAACAAACAAAAGGTCTCACTAAAAATAACGAGATTTTTTAAAAATTATATTATGATTATTTAATTAATTAAATATCCAAGTTACATAGAAGAAAGGAATATATTTTTTAACTCAAAAAAAAAACTAATACATTTTTTTTGTAGAATATATGTACTTACATTTTTTAAAATAAATATTTAAAGATTTATCTTGATTGTATAATATTCCTATATTTATAAAAGGGTATTTCAAAAATAAATAAGTTTATTGGTTTAATAATATGGTCTCTTATTAAAAACACCACCCACTCAACCCACTTTTAAAACTCAAAGCGCTAAAATGTATATATACTTTATTCAATACTCAACGGGGCAGTAGTTTTCCATCTTCGAGCCTAACAACTATAAACTATCATTATCAACTACTTTCCAATACAAAAGTCTTTGAAGACGACGTCGAGTATATCTTCGCAGCTAATGTGTCCGGTGATGCGCTCGATGCAGCGCACGGCGTTGCGCAGCTTGGACGCGGCGATGGCCATGTCCGGGTAAACATCGGGTCTGTAATCTCGCAGAAAGATGTCGATGTTCTCTATGCAGCGCTCCAGTTGTTGCCGGTAGCGTGAGTTTGTGATGCGTGGATTTTCCGCCCGGGGTTCGCCACACAGTTCCTGCAGCTGCTTTTCCAGAGAGCCCAGAAAGGCGGGCATCTTATCGGGCTTATGACAGGATATGGCCAATATATTGGTTAGTTTGTGTAACTGCTGGGATTCTTCATTCGACAAGGTGTCTGTTTTGTTGGCAACCAGCTGCAGTCGTTTTCCCGAGCACATATCCAGGGGTATATCCAATTCCCCCAGATAACTATCCACAAATTGGGCAACGTCATTATCGTGTGTCAATTGTGTTATATTCTTGGCATCTGCTAGGAGCAATATCAAATCTGATTGAGCCAGGCAGTCCTTGGCCCGCTGCATTCCCTCCTGTTCTATACTGTCCGTAGTGTGTCGGCGTAGTCCTGCCGTATCCGAGAATACCACCGGGTATCCCCCGAAGTTGTGCATTGTTTCTATGATATCACGGGTAGTGCCCGCCTGATCCGTCACTATGGACACGGATCGCTGGCAGAGGAGATTCAGAAGACTGCTCTTGCCCACATTGGGTGCTCCTATAATCACCGTGCGAACTCCATCTCGGAGGAGCTCGCCCTGCCGCTGGTCACTTAAATGCTCGCGAATCTCCCGCTTTACCGCCTTCAGTTCTTTGGTGAGTTGCAGGATAATGCCGCCTTCGATCTGCTCCTCCTCGGCGAAGTCTATGTAGGCCTCCAAGTGGGCGGCGCACCGGATGAGACGGCGGCGCCAGTTGTCGTAGAGGCGGGCCAGTGCTCCCGTGCTCTGCAGCAAGGCCTAGGAGAAAATATAGTTTATTTTCGTTCCTATTGGTCTATATTAATATAACGCTCACCTGCTTCCTTTGTGCCTCCGTTTCGGCATGGATGAGATCGGCCAAGCCCTCCACCTCCGTCAAATCCAGTTTGCCTCCGAAGAAGGCTCTCTTGGTGAACTCTCCAGGCTCCGCTGGCCTCAGACCGTCCACTTTACCCAGCGCATCCAGCATGGCGGCAATCACGGCCAGGGATCCGTGAACCTGGAACTCGCAGGAATCCTCGCCAGTGAAGGAAGCCGGTCCCGGGAACCAAAGTAAGAGGCCTCTGTCAATCATCTCCTTGCTGGCAGGGTGGTAGAAGGACTTTAGATACGCTTGGCGGGCCTGTTTGGAAAAGAAACAAGAATTAAATAAAATTATTATTATATAAGTTTTTAGCGCCAATTAGCAATCCATTATAATTTTGTTCCGCAGGTTCTAGGTCAAGATTGGCAGAGTATACTCTACGATCAGCTGACTTCTGAACAGTTTTCCATTGATAAGACCAATGAACTAAAAATGTGTTGCCTATGTTTAAAAATGTTTGAATCCAACTTGGCAAGTTGCCATTTAAAAATAAAGTTGGATATTTTAACCCTATAGGTTCTGCCTAATATTTAATTTACTATCATTTAGAAATTACCTTAGATCAAAATTAAATTTCAATGGATTATCAAAAAGAAACGATCAATTTTTAGGCGAAATAGTTTGCCAAATCTTAAATAAAAAAATAAAAAATCAACAGGTCTTGAAACATAATGGGTTAAGACATTCTCTATATATATAGAAGCAAGCAAAAACAATTCAAACCGGCAAAATTTTTAAAAGTTTGTATTTTAAATTAAATATAAATAATATCGTCTTAAGCAGTAAGTTTTTTACACAAAGGTTTTAAAAGATTATTATATAGTTCAAACATAAATAATGAGAAGATTATTTTTTTAATAGGGGTTCCTGATTGTCCTAAGATCGCCTTTGGTTTTCTAGGGCAAGGTCCCCATATCTTAAATATATATAGTATCAACTGACTTGCCTTTGGTTCATATTCTTTATTGGCGACTATGGCTCGGAGCGCCTTCTTTGTTTGCGGCCCAGAGACGCGGATCACGGAAACGCCGCACTTGACATGGCCGGAACTGAGGCTGTAGATGGTGCATCCGCTGCTGGCGAACCGACGGAAGCTGCCCCAGAAGCCGTGGGCGGCGTTTCTCAGCAGCGCCATGGTCGAAAAACAATTAAAAACCAACCGCCGAATAATAAACAATTAAACGTGAGCTCCAGTGTGACCGCAGAACGGCCGTTACAAAAATATATTATTCTGTTTTCAGATATATACTGAACTGCATTAAAAATAAATAAGCCCAATGGTGGGGAACTTGGCTAAACCTTTAGTGCGTGCACAAACCTTTTGAAAACCCCCTTTTCAATTTGAAATCATTTTTAAAAACCAACATATTCTAAATAAAAGACATATGTTCTCTTTCAACTAGGGTGTTTACCCATGTATTTTAACGCCAATTTTAGATTTTGAAATTTTTTTATCCTACTTTCCGAACGGACGCCGGTATCCCCACAGCTTTCTTCTGATAAACATTGTAAGCCTCTCCCTCTGCAGTTCCTTGGGATTATACGGACACCTTCGTTTCTCTTTTGGAATCCTTTGCTTCAGGGCTTTGAAAACATCTCGTAGTGTCCTGTTTGGCAAATGCTTTCGTAGGTTTCCAAAATTCTTTTGATGCGTTGACATGCTGCACACTAAACTCCATGTTGGCATCAGCTTTCCGAAACCCCGAAGAGCCATTAAAGCAGGTATTAATTTTGACTTAAATATTTATTTGGATATTGACATCACATCTGGGCTACAGACACACAACATTGTAATACGTTTTCGGATTTTGACACTTTAAAATCGGTTGCCCTGTGGCACTAACAATTTGATCAGGCTACTGGAAAGTACAATCATTTGAATTTCTTACGCGGATACTGTCGAGTAAAACTGGACCAGTATTAGTACAGGAACTGGCGATTCCGGGTGCGATATGCGTTGGACATCCGGGAGGAGACAGTAGGTGGCGGACAAGACTCAGTGGTCCGGGCGAACCGGTTGCGATTGATCATGGCCGTATTGGTTTCCCATTGGTTGATAAAAGCGCGGGCCTCTTCGTCCCACGGTTTGGCGGTATTTGGTCGGTCTTCCTGTAAAAAATTAATAATATATAATTTATAATAGTTAAGGATATATTAGGCCTTACCTGACTTCTGCGACGACGAGGTGTCTTATCCTCGTCTACTTCCAAGTAGCTCTTCCTGCGCCTCTGCTTGGCCGCCACACTCTCCGGGAAATTGATCCAGGTGCAGTCGTAGTGACGCTTCTCCAGCTCTTGCGGTCGATACTGCTCCTCATCGAAGCGCTCCTGGCTGTCCCTTCCCGAGGTTCGACCGACTTGACCCTCGTCCTGCTCCCACATGGAACGCCGCTTGTTCTTCTTGTAGATGTCCGCCTTCTCCCGCTCCCTGACCACCTGCTCCTCGGGCAGGTACTGGGCGAGCACCTTGCCCTGATCCCGGGGACGCTGGTACCGCCTGGCGATGTGGCGCGTCGAGGCGCACTCGATCCTGGCCCGCAGAAGCTCGATGCAGCGGTTCACCATCATCCGAGTGCAACCGTGGAAGTTCACCATTCTTGAGAGGTGTTTCTGTGTTTTAAAGGTATTGTTTAAAAAAAAGTATGAGGATTGTGTAAGAATACTGAAGTGCCAAAACGTAGCCTGCTTCTAAAGAGGCGGCGTCTGATGAAATGATTCCGAGCCCCGGCAAAACAACGTGACATGTAAGGTGCGTGCGAAGCAAGGCCCACCTGATGCTGTAAGCCAGCTGGCCTTTCTTAATTAGCGCTCACCTGGCGTTAATTTTCTACTCTTAGTACCGGGCGCACAGATCAGTTAGGTTCTTGGATTGACGGCATGAGGTCCACGATTCTGGTACTTCTTTGGCTCGGAGCCACAGCATCGGCTCAGGGGAACCACACCCATCTGCTGGAGTCCTCTCTCGAGAATCGCGTACTATCAAGGCGGGTGAGGGGTTTGATATTCCCGGACAAGGCCGCGCTTCTCCTGACCGCCGCCCTCACAAAAATCATTGTGGGTGCTCGACCCAGTGGCCTTCAGTATAGTCTGGAATTCGACATGTACATCCCAGTGCCCGACACCGTCGAGGGTTGGCAGCCCAAGATTCTGAAGAGGTTTAGGCCAAAGCCCATGCCAAAACGCCGATATGATTGGTCCTATTACAAAAGACCAGCTTATCCCTATTTTACCACACCTTATCGGAATGCGTATTACAATAGGTAAATTATAAGTAACTTGTGGTTAAAAGATAATTCGAATTACAATGTTTCAGCCCGGCTTTGAATAGAGGATCCTTTTACCAAAAGAAAACAAGGTAGGTACTAAAGGTTTTGGTAAAACAAAATATAAATTCTATTTTGATTTCAATTTTAGTCCTGATTTTGGTAGAGATATATTTCAAAAAACTCCATGGAGTTCATCCTCGCTTATTGATCGCAAGAGTTTCTACCAATCCAAGGATGATGTCTATAAGGCGAGGTAAGCTGCAGATAAAAAGTTTTTAAAAATATTCATAGTTTATTTTTTTTTTAGTCCCGCTTTAAATAGCGGTGCGTTCTACCAAACCCCCTGGACTTTATCTTCAACTAAGAACCAGTATAAGCCACAGGAAGAGGTCTATGAATCCTGGGATCAAGTGCCCAGTTGGAAACTAAACCGTGGCTATAGAGAGCGCCGAGAGATTTTCGATCAATTTGAGGCCATGGGAAAGGTGTAAGCTATGTTAGCTTAAATACTAGTTAATAAAGTTATATTTGAACCTTTTTCCATAGATTCCAGTTGGATCTTAGGTCCTGTATCAAGAGAGCCATGTGCGAACTGAGAGCCAAATTCAACAAAGGTCATGACCAGGGATTTCTCTTGGATGATCTTCTGAGAATTGTCTTAACGTGAGTTTTAAGGCATACATTATAGTGAAACCCACTGAATATACTCCCTTTCAGAGTGCCCGAGGAGATAGCCGACGACAAGTACCGGCATCGCATGGACATCCAGGACTGTGCCCGGTTCTACTCCCCAAGTTGCCCCTACAATGTTCTGGACTTCCTCACCCAGAGTGGTGGAAAAATGTGAACACAGTAAACTGTGAAACGAACTTCCGCGTTGTATCATTTATGTGGTGTAGGGGGTAGCCCAAAGTCCTCAGTTCTCATTCCGTTCTCGAGCTGGTCAGGTCTCTCACCTCCAGTATCGTATTCCTTAAAATTCCCTTTGATTTCCACCTAAATTCCATCTAAACTTCTCGGGACCACAAATTTTGAAAATCCCCTTCGGTAGAAAAGTTCAAAATTTGTTAGCTTCAGAATGGCATTGAGTGGCGTGAATCCCTCTCGGGCCCTGCTCCTCCGTCCCGCCTCCCTGGTGAAGGGTGCGGTGAACAGCTGTGTGCGATTCGCATCCGGTTGCGAGAAGGGCGAGGGAGAGAACCGATGTCCCAAGGTACTGACCAAGTTCCCCTGCGGCAAACCCGACATCCAGGCGCCGCCCAAGAAGAAGCCCAAGATGGTGCAGTCCGTTTCGATGTGGCTCAATCCGTTCTGCGATCCCGAGGACACGACCTGTCCGTTCAATCCGCGCTTCGACGACATCTACTACGTGGAGTCGGACAAGGCCAAGCGAAAGTACTGGCAGACGTGGGTGGCCTGTCCGCCCATCCAGATCAAGCCCAAGAAGATTTGCTGCTTTGCCAAGGCCAAGCCGGCGCCCATCAAGCGCAGGAAGCCCTCGTTCAAGCCTTCCACAGCCTGTCCCCAGCCCTGTCCGGATGCCAGGGAGGAGGCGTGTCCCCGGCTGGCCCGTCGCTGCCATCGCGATGGTCGCCGACCCCCATCGTGCAAGCGGGAACGCGGACCCCTGCCCTGCGTGAAGCCCCGTACCCCGTATCCCTCGTTCTCCGAGTGCCAGCGCCTCAGGCCCGACGCCCTGCCTCTGAAGGAGTGCACCTGCCTGGTGAAACCGATGCTCTGCGAGGTCTGGGCCGAGTTCCGCCGCAGAGCCATCTGCAAAAAGAATAACTAAGCAGATCCCGAGATTCTGAAGCCTTTAAAAATTTTTTATTTTGTATGAGAAATAAAATTGTTATTCCCTGAGTGCCTGGAGGACAAAAAAGCAGAGTGATCTTTAAAGAGGGTTCTTGGCCATGTTCTTGACCAGGGTCCAGAGCAGCGGGTTGCAGTCGCTGTAGGTCCGCTCGCAGTCGGCTCCTCCGCGTCCGGCATCCCGGGCGTGCAAGTACTTTATGCCCACATTGTCCAAGCTAGGTCTGAAAATATTATAAAAAATTTAATTCTATACTTAATACAGTACTTTAACTTACACCAACACAGCGTTCACAATCTCGCTGAAGATATTGCTGTTCTGAAAGGGTTTCTGGGCGATTTCGCAGATGCTTCTCAGCAGGCAGACTCCTCCATAAGCTCCATCCAATCTTCGGGAGATGGGGTTTATAAGAAAGATATTTTAATTAAAAAAAATCAAACTCACTGCTCCATGCCTATTTCGATGGCATTGTACACCCAGGATCGGGCCTCGTCGTGCAAAACCTTCGCCTGCATGTCCTTGCGCCACTCACGGGCCGTGGACACAAAGGCAGTGGTGTTCCAAAAGCTCCACCAGTAGAGCGGAACGGTGGTGGGTATCCACTGGCCCTGCACGTTGACGAACCACCAAAAGGATTGCTCCTTGTCGGTCTGCTTGATGGGGTATGCCAGGCTCGGGACAAACTGGAATGCGTTATATGGTCAATTGAGAAGAGATGGATCAAGGATATCAAAATCCCACCTTGACAATGCCCTGGCCATTGTAGATGGCCACACGCTTCGATCGACTCAGAGGAGTAAAGCTGCTGTTACTATTTTCATCAGATATTTTGATACTTCTGCTAAATTCCAAGCTACTTCCATCTGAACTATAGATATTCCTGGTGTGGCTCACCACCAGATCGACAGTGAATACCAGAGTTAGGAGCAGCAGAAGCCAGGTGAGAACCCTGTGGACCATCTTGTTTGTTTTGGAGTGCAATGCTAACTAATCCGGCTTTGTTTAAACTTCGATCTGCGCCACGATCCACAAGGAACGCAATATTTGTTTGAGCAACAAATTGACAACTCTGCATAGAGAAAGGGTACACGGAGAAGAAATCTATTTTATTAATATATTTAAAGATTTTATTATATTTTTAGTTTTCGCAAATTTAAAGACATATCAATGAAGCAAGGAGTATCGGAGTAATCTATAAAAAGGGTCTCTAAAATTTATTGAACCTAAGATATGAAAAGCTTTTTGCAGTGTAATAACGCTGACTAGAGATCTCCAGGAAATGAAATGGTTCTTGAGAAAGCAAAGAATAGACTTATGCGCAGCAGCCCCTTGATTGGTTAGATCACGCTGCTGGATGATGATGGAAGACACGCTCCACTTTCAGAAGTGTTTTGTGGACCATTCTAATTGCTGTTCACGCGTTTGTTTCTGGTCGTTGATCCGCTCATTTGCAGCTCGCCTTAATTAATCCCCAAATAGACAATGGCAAGAACTAGATTTCGGCTGGCTCGTGGCGTGCTCCCCAAGTGGATCACATCACCATGTATCGCCCAAAGCTGCAGAACGGAGTAAATCTCAGCCAGGTCAACCTGCTGCTCCTCCTGATCCCCTTGATTCGCTCCACTTATGGAATCCTCCTGTATCCTGCTTCAACGGTGCTCCAGATTACCTCGTCCATCTCCATACCCGCCGATCTGAACACCCGCACCAAGGTCTTCATGGACATGGGCTTCCAGATGAACTATAACCTGCCTGCGACGGTTTCCGCCTTCTACAATTCCACCATCTGGGCGGATGAGCTGGCCCGCAGGCACAAGCGCCAGTTGGACAGCAGCCTGGAAGAGAGTCTAACGCAAAGGAATCTTGAGGATTCTATGCTTCCGAGTGACTTCACGGCTGGGCAACTGTACAGGGGTCTGGAGCGCATGCTGGAGACCTACGGCTTCCATAGATCCTGTCTGCTGCGCAGTGTCTGCGAGCTGGCCCTGCATCCCTTCGCCGAAGACCATTTCTACGGAATGGTAACCCAGGTCATCACCTTCCTGCTCACGTAAGTTGAAACCCCTGACAATTTTATAAATATAAAGAACTGATTTTATTATTTTCACAATTTCAGACCCTCCCAGCACGAAGGCTTCGCGGAGGACGAGCAGCTTTATCGAGATAAGTACGAGAGAGCGGAGCAGATTGGCTTCCTTGGGGGTCAGTGCCACCTATCATATCCCAGCTGTGAAACAGATATAGTAAACCTAGCCACCCGACTGGTCAGATGAAATAAATCCGTACTGCAGTCTAACATTTGTGTATATTTAATTGGACAAGATGAACTCTGAACGGGCACACAAGTCCATTTTACAGATAATCTTCGTTAAATGGGAAAAAAAAAATGTATATGGGTTTGACCAGCTTCTCTTGTGGAAATTCAGTTTAATACTGTCAGCTCAACAGGCTACTGATGCCGCTGAGGAAGTCCACGGAACAATTGGAATACAGTTGGCCACAATCCTTTCCCAGAAAACCATGCTGTTCGGCCTGTTCGTAGACTTCCCGGTAGAGATTTTCTCCGGGGGCAAAAGCCTCGTGCAAAGAGGGTCTGTAAGGGAAATTGTAAAAAATTTAATAGTGTCTCCTTATGTTTCAGGCAAATTAATATATTGTCTGTAAATCAAAGTTATCCTATCTCTACTTACGTGAGTGTAAAAGTCAACAGAGCGGTGAGCATATTGTCTTCAATATCCTTGAAAGGATGTCGGGCCAGCTCGCAAACACTTCGCAGGAGGCAGGACTCATCAAATCCATAGCGGACAAGCATGTTCTCCAAACTCTCGTACAGCTCTGCGGCCGTAAAGTCACTGGGATGGATCGTGGCAACACCTTCGGGCAGATACTTGGCGGTCTCATTGCGCAAATGGCGCCTTCCCCGGCGCGAGAACTCATCCTGCCAAATGGTGGCCGCGTAGAAGGAGGACGGCTGAGCGGGCAGGGCATAGTTTATCTGAAGGCCCCAATCCCAGAAGAGTTTCCGATCCGGAATCACCACGGGCACCGACAGCGAGGAGGTGACCTGGTAAACGGAGGCTGCCGGAAAGAGCAAGGGGAACTCGGCTCCTATGCGAATGCTCCACAGCGACAGCAGAGCGCCAATGAAGTGGACACTTGGGAGATTCATTCTGTTGTGACAGTCACCCGAAGGTACGTGTATTTCAGTTTCTGGACTTCTAAACAAACCGACGCACTGCGTTAATTAGAGACTCCCAGCAGCTGCTAATGAAACGCACAGACATTGCAATTTACATATAGGCCTATTTCCAGTGGTTTTATTGGTTCTAGTGAAATATGACTTGACTCATGAGTTTTAAGATATCGTGCTTGCATTGGGAATATAATCTCAGGCAATCCCGACCCAGAAAGCCATCTTGCTCGGCCTGTTCGTAGGCATTCCTGTAGACAAGTTCGTCATCCCGGAAGCCTTCGTGTTGCGAGGGGCTGGAAATAATATAATATATATTATAATAATAGAATATCTTTAATATTGTAATAATTTACCTCAAAACAAAGGTGACAATGTCGCTAAGCAAGTGCTGATGGCTATCATCGAAGGGATGCTGGGCCAATTCACAGACACTTCTCAGCAAACAGGTCTCATGAAAGCCATATCCCGCCAGTGCGTCCTCAAGAAAGGCATAGAGCTCCCCAGCGGAAAAGTCCTTGGGGTGCATACCATTCCCTCCATCATGACCATATTTGGTGTAGAAACTCTCATCCGTCAGTTCGAGTTGAGGAACCTCACGTTTCGCTTTGTAGTTGGCAAATCCCGGCCAGATGGGTATGCTATAGAACTCGGTTAGGTTATAGGGATAGTTGTAGGAGATGGCAAAGCACCAATCTATCAGTATACGACGCTCTGGAAACAGTTCAGCAATGGGTGTGGATACCGAGAGGGTCAACTAATGATTGCAAAAGTTAGTACGCAGCTCCAAAATTGTGTAGCCCTTACTCACACCCAAATTAGAAGAGGCTGGCCATATCAGAGATTCGGATTGCCCAGCGAGGAGGATGATTAAGATACTCCCAGTTAACCAACCCAGTTTCATTTTCAGAACTGTTCCGCTTGAGTCTTGAAAGAAAACTGATCCATGTACACACAGACAACTCCCACAATTACTAGAGTAAATTGGGTCGGTGGGTTAGTGGACATATGAGTACCGTAAATATATCAAGACATCAATCAGCTCTGGGCAAATGTTTGATCAATTGGTTGGCACTGCCAGAATAACTGGCCTCTCAGAAGAACTCCAACAATGTACGCATTTCAGTTGGTCAAGATGCTACGAGCCAAGCTCTTTATCTTCTTGGTGCTGTATGCCGCTTTCAGGCCAAGTTTGGGAGAAGATCATTGCACATCCAAGAAAACCCAGCTTAAAGACGTAGTGCCTAGAGTTTTTATCAGAAGGAAAAGAGCAGTGCTTTTCCCACCAGGATCATTTGTGAAGTTCACCTGCTCCTTTGCCACAGGTCTGCTGGCCACCTATCCGAAGGGTATAACCTTCGTTTTGGAGGAAGCTGTGTATTTCCCAGTTCCCGGGACGCTAGAGGATATATACCCCAAGAGGTTTCGGCCCAAGACCACGACCAAGAAACCGGAAAAGCTGCCAGATTCCATTGTTTACATACCCGGTACCGATTGGCGTTTCAAAGCCCAGACCTTGCCCAAACCCAAATGGAGACAGCCGCCTCCAAAGACCCATCGCATCGATGATGGTAGCTATGCCAACCCGTTCAAGTGGCAAAAGTGGAGTCAGGAAAAGAAGTGGCAGCATTACAAGTGGAATGAATTCGATCCCAACAAGGCCAAGTGGGCGAAATGGACCACGCCCTCGCCAAAATGGGAAAACAAATGGAGCAAGTCAGCTTGGGAGTCCCACCATTACCATGGCCATCGGGATCGCAGATCTTTGTTTGATCGCTTCACCAAATTGAGTTCACTGTGGGTAGTTATCATATTTTATTTCGCTATATTGGTCTCAAGGTATTTTACCTCTCAAAGGATTGGCATAGATGTGAAGTCCTGTATTTTACGCACCATCTGCGACAGCAAGAGATTACTCCTGCCACCTGGTTACTCCATGCTTCAGGATATGCTGCGTGTGGTTTTCACGTGAGTTGGGGGTGCCTTTGGTGAAATTTGTATAAAAATGTATTTTAAAATGAGATATTCTTTAAAGTTTGCCCCGTTTGGATGGCTTGGAAGATGAATACACTCGTATAATGGACCAAGATCCTGAGGACTGTGCGGCGGACTTAAAATCTAAGTGTAACATGAATTTATTGATTTGGCTGCTGAGCGGCAAAGTTGAATAAAGTATAGATTGATTTTCAAGTACCCACTAAATACACCAATCACGGATCCCAGACAAGTGCAATTAGCACCCCCAAAAGAATCGATTACAATGACAAACATCCAATTGAAGTCCATTTGGTACTAGTTGTCTGGATTTGGTACATCTCAATCAGTACTTCTCAGCAATGCGTGTTGATCTGTTGATCTTCTTGAGTTTTATCCATTTGACTTTGGCTCAAGTGGAGTCCAACCAAACGGAGTTAAATCATGTGTTGGATCGTGTTTTTTCGCGCCGAAAGCGCTTTGTTTTGTTTCCGCCTGGATCAAACTTAAAGTTTACCGGGCAGCTGAGTAAAGGTCTAATCTCGGCCTATCCCAGAGGAGTGAACATGAATATCGAGCAGGCCTGCTACTATCCTGTGCCCTCCAAACGCGAGGATGTCTACCCAAAGCGGTATCGCCAGAGGACTACGACTACGGAGAAACCCAAGACCACCACGGAACCCACTTACGTTTGGATACCGGGTACCAACTGGAGATTTAAGGCCACGCCTCTGCAGAAGCCCAAGCCCATTAGACTCCATCAACGCATTGATGTGCGGCCACCGAAGCCTTCTTATGCAGATCCTGCCAAGTGGGCTCATTGGTCGAAATATGGTAACCAATACGACAATTGGTCGCCAGCAAATCACCACTATGAGAAGTACAGCCAACCGGGGAGGTGGAGCAAGTGGACCACGCAGTCGCCCAAGTGGTCCAAACGTTGGTATAGATCTGCAGATGGAGAGTACTATGATCCCGAGGTGGAATCCTATGAGGATGTGAGGTCGCAGCCCCTTGATGATCCTTACGATCCCGATATGGCTCCTTATGAAGTAGCTCACTATCCAGAATTGGCCCATGTCAAGGATTTAAGGCATTACAATGGGCATCGTGATCGCAGGCAGCTGTTTGAACACTTCGAAGGGTTCAGTAAGCTGTAAGGATTAGTTGGAATATCGAAGAAAAATATTTTTAGTAACCTCTGCCTTATTTTTCAGCCTGGGAATCGACGCCAAGGCCTGTGTCTTGAGAGCCATATGTGATAGTAAGCGTCTACTTCTGCCTCGAGGATATTCCATGATACACGATATTGTGAGACTAGTATTTACGTAAGTGGAGTTCGTCAAAAATATTTAAATATTTTTAAGAACATATAAAGCTATTTCCTTATCAAACCCTAGTCTTCCCACCGCGTCCGGCGTGGAGGACGACTACTCCCGGATCATGCACATGGATGCGGAGGATTGCGATCGTCAGTTTCGGGACTCCTGCAAACTGAACATTCTGGCGTGGCTCATGGGCGGCAAGTGGAACTGAATAAAACAAACATAGAGAAACTTGGGGAATGGGTGTTTATTGTATGAACTGGGCCTGCCACATGGACTGTTTACATCCCGGGTAGAGGGCGGCGCAGTCCTGCTGGGCGGCGTGGGCCTTGTCGTAGTGGGTGTCGCGATAGGCAACCGGCTCGTCGTCCAGGGCTTCCGGAATGGTGAACACCGCTCGCATCAGTTCGCCCACGAAGGTGCCGGGCTCGTCCTCCCCCGCCTTCTGACCCGTCTCGCAGAGGGTTCGCAGGACGCAGTGGTGGCCATGGTGACCTCGCCTGAGGAAAGAGTAAATCGGATAGCTAATTAACGAGATAGATACTCTTCAGCGGATATCCCTAATGATTAGCAGTGATTATCTTAAGTGGGCATTCCAAACACTAAAGGATGACTTAATATTAATATGTTTCCAAGGCGTAACATAGGAGATAACTTAAAGCTTTAAGAGATTCAAATAGAGATGGCATTACTAATGCACATATTTCACCATGTGGAAAATCAAACAGATGAAGCCCCACTTCTCTCCAGTCCAACTCACTTGTCCAGATACTTCTCCACCCGCTCATACAACGCCTGTCGGCTCCTGCGATGGTGCTTGATCTGGAGCTGCTCCAGGCGACTCAACTTGTCCTCGTGCTCGGTGGCCACTCCACTGCGTCGCTGACGTTGATGCGGATTGGCTGCATCCGGAATGCTGCGCTTTCCAAACACCGGATATATGCGATGATGACGGGGCGCCGGCCTGCGAGTGGGTCGACTGGTGGTGGTGGTTGTGGTGGTGCGGCTGCCCTGTCGTCGCTGTGCCGCCGGTGGTGCCGCCTTTTGAGTTTTGTACCCGTAGTAGCGATTTTTCATTCTACAAGTGGGTAATAAAAATAATTTTAAAGGGCGAGAAAGTATAAATTTGGAAAAAAAACTGCTCTAAAATTTAAAAATCAATTTACAAATCTTAAATAGTTCCCTTTCTTCCAACTGCTCGGTATTCTTAGCCAACGAAAATATTTTTCCTCACCAAGAATATATTTTTGTTTACCTTGAGTTGAGTGCCCAGTAGGGATAGCGTGAGTTCTGGGCGGGAGTGTAGGGCCGCGCCCACTTGGCGAAGGGGTTGCTGGCGCTGACCCCGGGTCGGCTGTAGTAGTAGTGGTTGTCCTTCCGCCTGCCCCCCTTGGGGCGGTGGTAATAGCTGTCGGCGTATTGATGCGCCGGATGCATCGGAGTGCGGAAGACGGGCGAGGAGCTGTAGTAGGAGTTGCTGCCACTCGAGGAGCCGCCGTAACTCGACAAGTTGATGTAGTTGGGCTTGTAGTCCAGGGGCCTGCTCGTCGTGGTCGTGGAGGCGGAGGACGGGTCGGAGGCGTCGTCCACATAGGTTATGTTCGACACGGTGTCGTTGCGACTGATGTCTATGGTTCCGTCCTCCAGCTTGGTCAGCAGGTCGTCCAGCTCCTCGCTGGGCGGCTTGCTGGGCAGCTCCCAGGCCAGAGCCACCGTAATGCCCAGAATCAAGTAGTTCGTATAGTCCACCACTCCCACAATCTCGTCGTACACTAAACGGATGGGGAAGAGGTAATTGAGGCGTGTGATTTGCATGGTTTGAGGCAGGGGCGGGGAATGAGGGATTTTAAGGGGTCAATTTACTTAGAAGACTATGATCCTAAATTCCAAGATAATTTAGGAATTACTGAGAACACTGTATAAGATTTAACAGTAGAATCCCTCACGAAAACCCCCTTAAGAAATAATTTAAATCACATCTTACAACATTAAATTAGATAATAGCTCATATGGGTTACAACTATAAAGACCCCCATTATGAACCCCCCGAAAAACCCCAAAGCTACGCCCCTGTCCTGCGACCGAGCGGAACTTACCCATCTGAAAGGAGCTGCCCTCCGGAAATACCAAATAGCGTCGTTTCCGGGACAACAGCTCCTGCGACTGGCTGCCCTGGACGGATGAGGAGGCCGACTCATTCAGCCGCGTCTCGATGAGCTGCTCCAGGCTGCTGTCCGCATTGTTTATGCCCAGTGACGGGCTGCCGGTTGCCAACTGGATGGATTCCCCGGTTTTCAGTGCGTCGGCCAAGTTGGCCGAAAGCAGGACAACTGCAGTCAGGACTTTCGGCCAGCAATTACCTATGGGGGAATTTTCCACTTTATAGCTGACGGAGCTCCTCACTTTCCGCGTCAACATTTTCCGGCAACTTGCGGTCCAAGCGTTGGCCACGCGGCAACTGTCGGCCAAGTATCGCGAGGCTGGCCCAAACAGAAAGAGGCGAGAAGAAGCGTTCTGCAACTTGGCCGTTAATTGTGAGTGCTGCCCTCCGCTTTCCCCCGAAGAAAGTTTCCAGTTTGAGTTGGAGCTGCGTTCGTTAAATTTCTTTCGCTCTCCTTTTGTCTTTCATTAGTTTTCACACTTTTCGTCTTTTGTGTTTTGGCAAGTAGTTTGTCTTGTAGAGCGTCTTTGCCTCGTTGCCTCGTTGCCTTTCCTCCTCTGCCAGCTCATTGGTCTATTTAAAGGTTCAAATTACTTTTTCACGCTCCCAACTTGTTCTCCCTTCTCCTGGTTTATTCGTTCCCATCTCGAAAGTAGCACACTTCCATCTACCATCGAGCATCTTCCTCCGATAGTGTTGGGGAGTTCAAGTTGAAGTAATGTGATCACTAGTCTCAGTTTTTCCGGGGTAAACTTGAATGCTCGAGGAATGCTTTTAGCCGGGGAAGTGAATAAACTTCCAAATGACTTTTGCACAATCTTTCTTTCACAATATCCGACTAGCTATTTGAAATACAAAGGGTGTGTCTCTTAAAAATATATAGGATTAAGGTACGATTTGAGTTAATCTTTGAAGTTTCCGTAAGCGAGGTAAATCAAACCAGATATTATTTAGTTTCTCAATATTTATTGTTTGCTCTTCCTATTTATTCCAGCCAGAATGTGTGATTGCAATCGCCGTAGAGCTGTCGACAGTCGCCGCGCTGCCGATGGGCCTCCAGGTAATGGGGGGAAATCATTAGCTCCAGTTCCCCTGGCTCCTCCACGTCATCGCTGCCGGGCAGCTGGAAGATGGCCGAGAGTAGCTCCATTATAAAGCTTTGTGGCTGGGCTGGATGGCTTCCTTGGAGCCCCTGCTGCCTCTGGGCGGACTCGCAGAGAGCTCGCTGCACACAGGAGGTGCCATTCAGTCGTCGCCTGGGGATTCGGGATTTATTATACCACTGAGGCAAATGATTTGCTTAGGTTCTACACTCACGACTTGTACAGGCGTTCGATTTTGCCGAAGAGCAGCTGCCTGGAGCTGAGATGCTGCTGCAGGTGGAGTCGCTCGAAGTGGGGATCCAGCTCCAGGCTTCGTCGTCTCCTGCGTCTGGCAAAAACCGGGTATATATGGTGTTTCGGCGGTGCCCGTAGCACCTGTCGGGGTCGCTGGGAGTACCCATAGCTGAGGAAAGTAAGCAAGTTGAAATTTAATTTAAAATTTTCCATTTTAGTTTAAATTTATCTAAAAAATTTAAATTCAGAAGGTTAGATACTATATCTGAAGTTCACTTACTTCCACTTGGAAGGGCCCCACTTGCGCTGCTTCTCCTGCCAGTTCTGCTGGACCCGCTGCCCGTTCCGCGTCCACCAGTTGGTTTTTCCCGTTCCCGCTCCATCCGTCGCACCCACTGCCTGCCCCCTCTGCTGCCACCTCCCTAGCGACTGTCGCGCATGCCAATTAGCGGGAAATAGCGCCTGCCGCTGCTGTCCACTCGCATTTGCATCCGCATTCGCATTTGCATATGGGTAAGCGGCCGGGATGCGTTGGATATTCGTGTAGTACGAATGGGAGTCCTGCTCATTGGCCGCATATGCCGGTGGATTCGCTGGCGGTGCGTGCACAGCCTGCCAATTACCAGTGGCTGTTGCTCGATTGTCCAGCTCCAGATTCTGGGCAGGGGCTTGGAGCTCCAACTGCGGATCTGAATCGGGCAGGGGGACGCTGTCATTGCGGCGGACAGTGCCGATGGTGCCGTCGTTGATGCGCGTGAGCACGTTTTCAATCAGCTCGCTGGGCGGCTTACTGGGCAGCTCCCAGGCCACGGAGCAGGTGATGCCCAGGATGGCGTAGTTGGTGTAGTCTATGATGGGTATGATGATGTCGAAGACCAGCTGGAAGGAGGAGCCCTCCGGGAAGAGCAGGTAGCGTTTCTGCCGGTGCAGTCGCATCATCGCATCCTTTCCACTCTCCAGCGGGGCGGGAGACGAGGCCGGAGGAGTTGTAGTGGCGACCATTGAGTGGGAGACATTACCACCAGGTGGACCATAATTTTGGATCAGGCAAAGAGGCAGCAGCAATATGAGCAGAGTGCCTGCCCCAGCGCAGCCAATTACTTTGATTGTTTTTCCCATTTTTCCTTAATGGAAGGCGGCAAGAGTCACTTGGCCAACACTGGCGAGCTGGAATGAAGTTAATAAAAAGGTATTATAATATTGCAGGTCACCAAATAAAAGTAAATGTTAAGGAAACTATGTAAGAAATAATTTTTATCTTACAAATGGGCATTCAACTTATTTTTATTGTATCTAATGGATTTACTATTATATCACTATCTCTAAAAATATATATATATTTTTCCATGGATCTGTAAAATGTGTTTCCATGCTTTCCAGTATCACTATCACTTATTGAATATTTTTTCTCTGTCACTCAGAGAAGTCCAACATTTTGTTCGAGAGTGTAATTGAGCAATCGAACATTCCGATTGCTCCGTGCCCGGGCACTCCCATCGAAAAAAGCAGCGACGAAATTTGCATAATTTCACTTTAGCTGTGACGCTTCCATTTGCCGGCACTGCCAATCATGCGTTAAATTAATGCAATTTTCGACAACATTCGAAGCGCGAGAGATGCTCGTTCCGATGGTCAGACGGTCCGATTTTTCGATTTTTCGATCGGCCTTTACAATTAAAGCACTGCCATTCCAAAGGGGCGAACGAACGCGAGCTTATGAAGCAGATAATTACCATTAGAGGCGAATTGGGCTCTCGATGGGGACCGATTAGGCCGGGTCCGCACTCCTTGCTTTACGATATGTTGCTGCCATTAGCTGTCCGAAGCGAACTGATGCCCCGCAGACCGGCCATCGAGTTCGTTCCATTTCGGAGCGGCAGAGTTTAATTGTACAATTAGCACCCAATCGAGTGTCGTTAACTCGATTCTGTGTCACTGCAAGTGCTCTTTAAAAGGTGCTAAATAGCACCGCCCCATTTGGCATCGTAGGTCGTATATCCCATATCTGCCACACCGATTGCCGGCAGCTAAAATACTAATTTGTCGATTTTTCACTTAGCCATCGCATTAATGGCCTGGTTATTTCGCTACATTGTCAAAGTGGCCGATAACAGATTGTTTAATTACTATATTTGGCCAGCGATTGGTGGTTGATTCCTGTCTGCAGTGTCGACAGCCCGCCCGTTGGCAACCGCAATAAATAATCTTTAACACGACAAAACCGAAATAAAAACAGTAGCTCATGCAAAAGGGATTAATATTGAATATATTTTAATCACTACGGCTTTCGCAAGGATTAAGCGCTTTTGAACATTCGGTAATTCTCGGCTTGATTGAGTGCTTTTTAATTTTCACATTAACTACATGCCTATTTTTAACAGACTTAACTTCATTTTAAATTTGATTTGTTTAATGCCAACTTGTTTGGCTTTTAGAAGATTAAATGGAATTTAGTGCGCTAGTTCTTGTATCTCTAAAATAGTTTTGTATAATTTAGTATAGCTTAGATTGTTTCAAAAGAATCTCTTGAACTCCAATTGTTTTGGTGGCACCTTTCAGCGGTCAGCAATCAATTTACAGAACAAAAGAACCGCCAGGAGGGAGGATCTTCTGTCGGGAGCCGCTCCACCCGGAATGGCAGTCAAAGCGCCCGAGGGCTTTCCACAAAACCAGGTGGCAACAGAGGATTCGCACTGCTGGGACACAGGTTGGATATCCGCTGTTAAGTCCTCGCCAGAGGCGATTGGATTCTGGCCTACGCACAATGCCATTTTGGCCGCCGAGGATTGGAGGAGGTGGGAGTCGGATGGAGGCTCTTCGGATCGGAACCGTGCTCCTTAACTGCTCCTGAAAGCTGCTGAAACTCATTGGAGTGGCCACTGAAAAGCCTCAGTTGCGGTTTTTATTGTTTTCTATCGATTTAACACATATGAATATCTCATTTCGCACTGTAAATGTGTGTTTATTATTATAAAATATTCATAATGTGGTTGTTCGAATTATTGTGGTATGTCATTGGTTTATTGTGCCACGAGTGTTTAAGAAATATTCCTATTGTAAACTATTTTAAAATGTCTTGATTACTTACTGTGTTTTGTGTGAGATATGCTCTAAAAGTTGAATATTTCGGAGAGTTTGAACATAATTTTCATCTCAACTTTAATTCCTTGTAAATGCTTTAAAGGTTGATTCTACATAACATTTTTTCCCAGTGCATAGCCGTAGTTTTCTGTTAACTTTGCGAATTCTCGTCTGTCAATTTCTTGGGCAAACTAAGAGCCGAGTTTCCCATTGCCGCCGCAAGTTGCAAGTTGCACCGGCTGCAAAATTAGTTGACCATGCACTCCAGCGGCAAACAGTTGCTCCTGAATCCTTCCGTCGTCGTCCTGCTCCTGCTCGTCCTTGTTGGAAGTGCTGCTGGAGATGGGAGTGCCACATCCACATCCACATCTGCCTTAAGCCTCAGCCGGTCGAAACGCTTGGCCATTTTCAATGGCTCGGGCACAAACAAGGTTGACCACCATCGGATATCGATCCGAGTTTGGCATTCCGACTCCTAATTGCTCTCCCCCAGATTGTCGCCGGCCTGGCCTACCCCATCAAGCAGGCGGATGAAGTGCAGTCGGTTTGGGGATTCGTCAACTACCAGGCGCAGTACGTGCCATCGCCAGTTCCAATTTACTGGTGGAGTTTCTGGAACACCTCGACATTTGTGACCACAACCAGGGAGTGGCGCCAGCATGTCCAGAGTAGGCTTCTCCAGGACGAGACTCGCATGTGGCTGTACGATGTGGTGGAAACGGGCCTGGAGCGGTGAGTGGATAGCCCCGTCTGTCATCGCCCTTCCCTGAGGTATTCTCATTACAGGTTCGGAGATCGGAATGCAGGCTCCTGTCTGCTCAAAAGTATCTGTGAGATAGCGCAGCGCCCCTTTGTGCATAGCAATATTTTTGGGGAAGTACTCAATGCAGCACTGGTGTGAGTTTAATTTGATTTTTTGATTGTTAGCAGCTTAACATGTGC
Organism: Drosophila biarmipes; assembly: GCF_025231255.1. Taxonomy (NCBI): domain Eukaryota; kingdom Metazoa; phylum Arthropoda; class Insecta; order Diptera; family Drosophilidae; genus Drosophila; species Drosophila biarmipes. Next base: position 23,518,668 of record NC_066616.1, on the reverse strand, counting down.
TACATTTTCTGGGTTAATGGAGATTCTTGTATCTTTTACTACTGAACAGACCGTCTTTGGACAATGTGCCTGAAAAGTATCTGCTTGCCAGGAATGCCGGAAAAGCTGGTGCCAATTGTTGGAAAACCTACAGTGATTGCAGCCGGAAAATGTGGAACAAACTTATTCGAATGGCTAAGATAAAAATCTGACTAAATTAAGCTTATTTTTGATATTAATATTTTTAAAGAACTGTAAGATTTAATCGCTTATGCCCTTGACTGCTGGAAAAAGTTAAGCACCATCAATTTAAATTAGTTTTTGGAAATTTTCTGTGTGCTCCTTTGACTTTTTAGTCTTTTCGATTCTGGCTGCTGGTATTTTTATTGTCTCGCTTTTTTATTTCTGTGGCTGGTGCTCGTGTGAGATTTTTACTAATTTCCAACCAAGTTGAACTGTAAACAATGTCAGCAGAGAAACCAAATGAAAACAAATGCAGCTAGCAAAACACCAAGGGGCATGGGCGGGTGCTCTACCAGCGGATAAAGGGGGGCTGCAGGGGTACAGGGGCTCCTCGTACTAACGAACAGCAGTCGTCGTGGTAGTCGTCGCAGCAGTGGCAAAAATTTTGCAGCATGCAAAACATTTGTCAAATGTAAATTAGCAAAAGAAGTGCGGGGGAAAGGTTCTAGCATTGCCTCTACGGCTGCTGCGGTTTTTTCTTCTACCAGTGGCGTCGACTGAGCGGGGGAAGGGGGCCAAAGGGGGGCGCCAGGAGGGGCGCAGGAAGTGGGCGGCTTAGGGGGCGGTGTTGAACGGGTGTTTGCCTGGTACAAATCGCATAAAATCACACTTAATGCCCGCAGGCAACATGCAGCATGTAAAAAGTGCAGCGAGGCGTGAATGTCGCTGGCACACAAACTTCTGCATGTGCACAGGACACACACTTGTGTGGACTTGCACTTCGAATAATTAAGGTTAATATTTTACATTTTAATTAAATAGATATGACAGGTTGTTGTAATATTTGTAAGTAATAATGGGTTAACTTTCTATAAACTAGGCAAACCTCGTCTGAAGAATTCGCGTTTTGTTTGTAGAATGAGTAGTGATCTTTTTCAAGAAATGTGGCAACTCCCCATTTGCTAGGCTGTGCCGTCTAAAGAATTCGCTTTTTTTTGTTCCAACTTAACACAGCGATTTCTTCAGGATAAGATTTTCTAAAGATAATCTATATTCAGCTATATAACGACATTTTTCTAGTCAAAAGAAATACTATCCTAGCATTTTAAGACTTAATTCATTACCCAAAAATCCCCAATTTCTCCCAGTGCTCTCACGCACATTCACATGCTCAAGCAGTGGTGCAATGTTGCAGCTGAACGCAAATGCGGAAGCATTAACATGGACGCACCCCGTTCCCGCTGCAGCCTCCTATTTGCGTCTATTGTTCGCAATTATCATGGAACGCAAAAGGCAATGCTTAATTTTTGTTATCCGAAACTTTTACCCTGGCCCCGCTGCACTCACGCCGCCGCCGAAAATGAAATAATGATAAAAAAATATGCAAAAGTACAAGTCAAACTTTAATAAGCGCCATTTCTGCTCGCCGTGTCGTTTGGCTCCTCCCCGGGTTTTTCGGTTAGCTGCCGGTCCTCACGGCGTATGAGCAATTTGCATTTGTTTGCGCCACGTCCTGGCCCTCCCCCTTTGGGGAGCCCAAACAAAGTTCTAGGCGATGCTCTCAAGTGAATTTTATCGCACCCAGATAGCAAACAAAACAAGTCTGCATTTGTATGCGAGGTAGAGCCTTAAGCAAATTCAAGTTATAATTAAATTTTGGCAATGCAAAGGGCCTGGATGACATTTGAAAAAGTGCCTCAAAGAAAGGCCTGGCCTTGGAACCCAAAGGGGGAAATTAAAACGAACTGGGCCATCAGTTTTCTTCTTCAAGAAAGTTCTTAGATTACGATCTTCAAGAGAATTTTGTTCCAAATCATGATCTTTTGTTTAGCAGCTCTCGTTTAAAGTCACTGACTCGGGGACTATTTCACACCTGGGTGTCAAGTCCAATGAACTTCTGGAACTGCTGAACAGCAATCTTAACGGAAACCCTATTTCGTCATGGGACTGCTACAATTTCTGTACAAAATATGGGACAGTTGGCAGGAGTAATTAACACCTTGGCTTAATCACTCAAAAGAAATTAGCAAAATGCGCGCTACACCTTTTATTTATTTTGTTTTTTCCCGAAAAACTTTTCGAGCTGTCGTCTGGGCCCTCAGTATTTTAATTATGTCAAATTTACCCAGCTTTTCGCGGGTGTTTCGCCCGCTCTTTTTCTGTAATTTCCGCTGCTGTGTCTGTTGTTAGCTGGCAAATGTCAGCAGCCAATTAGGAGGAGTGAGCCAAAGGATGTGCCGCTGCGTCTTCGTCATCTCGAGTCAGTCAATGTCACTCTGCCGCTGTCCACCGGCGCAGTTGCCCCACTCAAAGTCCCAAACTCCCCAGCCAGCCGGTGGCAGGAGGAAGGGGTATTCGGGGGGTTTTGGATGCCAATGCCACTCCAGCGCCTGGCCTCAATCCCTGCTCACCTCTTCCTTCCCCCGGATCGCCTGGCTTGGCCTTGTCATCATTTGCATAAGAAATTTATCTCAATGAGTAGCTAATTGGGAAATTGTGACATGCCCGCTTCTCCACCTTCCATCTTCCGCCATCTCGGGACCCAGTTCCCCTAAGTCAACAAAAGGGCTGCGCAAATCCATGGCACGTTAGTTTTATTGCACTAATCCTTGAACTAATTTGGGGAGACGCAGACGAGAGCCACGAGACCGAACCGCTGATGTCGAGAGTCTTGGGATTTTAAAATTAAGTCTAGGCATATTGGTTTTTATAGTGTCAGCCGTGAGACTAGAGCCCAGAATAGCTTAAATGTTCTCTATTTATAAGATAAGTTTAAGAGGTAACAAAAAAGGTATGTAAATATTACCAAACTTTTAATTAATTGGCCTGCAATGCCTTTGAATTACACCAAAATTAAGTTATATTAAAGTTCAAATTATATTAAATTGGTGTTTCAAATAGAGCCTGGGTTTATTGTTCTTATACTGCTAACCATAGGAATAGAACCTACACTAGCAGAAATATTTAAAATGTTCCAGCATACTTTTCTTATTTTTAAAATATTTTATTCCTTAAAAATAAGTTTGCTTTACATTACATTAGACTTAAATGCAATTAAAAATACTAGGATAAAAAATAGGTCATATCATTAGGTATGTGCCTATTCATTGAATTCCATATGGTAACTATAGAGTTTTTATTAATTTTCAAGTTCTATTACTTTTTGATGATACCGAACGTCAAATTTAAAACCTGTGCTTAAAGCTTAAGCCCTATTCGCCTGGGCAGCATTGTCCAAAGTGCGGCAATCAGCGTTTGACTAACTAATTGCGTATACGCCATGCTCTCTGCCATATCATAGACGGTTTAATTTAGACACACAGCGACTGCGATGGGCACACACAGACGCATCCTGGCCACAAACTGAATTGGCTAACTGAGCTCATTAGCAGCCGCTGTCAGGGTCTATATTCCCCGTCTCTAATCCCCCCCAGGCCAAGCCCATCAAATCCCCGCCAGGCAACAGTGAGGCCTATCACCTACCGCCCATCGCCCATCGCATATCGCCCCATCCAATTACATATTCGATAATGTGAGGCAAGCCAAATGAAATTAATTGCACATTTTAATTGACAACGCATCAAATCAATTTGCATGCCAGTCACTCCACCTCGGTCCGATTAATGAATGAATGAGTGTGGCATACGGATGAATGGAAGTGCAAACCAGGCTGGGGTTTTGCACCCGGGCAGCGGGCCCTCTTCGCATGCATAATGTGCCGGAGGCAGATGCGCATTTCGTAGGTCCTTGACGGCCAATAAATTACCCGAGGTGTGCGCTAATCTCGTCTATATTGTGCGGCTGACCAATCATCATGCCGCACCATACCCTCACCCGGGAAATCGGAAAAGCGGGGCGGAGGCCAAATGACTTACCACACCTGTCGGGCCATATTAATTTTAGATGGCCCATGCCCGTTAAATTGTAAACTGCCTATTTTCCTAAGTAATTAAAATGGCTTTCAGGCCAACGCATCTGCCAGCTGGCAGATAAAATATTTATTTGCGATTAGTATTATTTTGTATTTTGCACAACACTAAAATGCTTTTATCTCTTCAGCCATTTATTGACGTTTATTCATTTTATTCACTTGGCAAGAGATCGAAAATTGTGTAAAAATGAATAAATAATTTACAGATTAAGGAGAATCAAATGCCAGCTATAAATTTGTATTGAAGGCAATATTATATATTGGCTCAATTGTATGCATTCAAATTGGAATAGAAATAAAGTGAAACTCAATCTTTGCAGCCAATAGGGTTACAATTTATTGTTTGCCTTTGTGGTTTTCCATAAATCTGCAATGTGTTGAACTAAAATCCGATGGTTATCCTTTTTAATTATCTTACTAAACGCTTTTTTCACCTTTGTACTGGCGTAGTTTTGCTGGAGGCAAAACCATCTCATTAATTGTCACTTGCCATGGGAATGCCGGCACATTTCCAGGGTATTTTAAAATTAATTGTAATTGCGAAAATACACTTCACGCGAACTGGGAAAAATGGAGAAAAATGCAAACATCACCAAATGAGAAAATTAAACTGCAACCACCAGCAACAACAAAGTGACATTTACGTTTGTGTTGTCAGCAAATGTAACAAGTGAAATGAGCAGCATGTACTTAAGGGTAAGGAAGTGGAGGTACCCTATATGGGGCATAATCTATAAATATATATATATTTTTTTTTAAATACCTAAAATACCTTTATTTTTCCGAATAGGGTACATCCTATTAAACTCCTTTAGGAGGAAGCCAGTCAAGGTAATGCGAAATGTAAGGCGCTGGGTGCATGTGCATAAAGTAGGGTCAGTTGATGTGGTTGGGGAGTGGAGTTGACCTCTTAATGCAGCAATTCAACGCACGCCCAAGATAATTAATACTTGATTAAGGCCGAGACACGAACTGGTGGCTGCGTGTGCTCCTTTTTATTTTTATTTTATTTTACTTTTCGGCTACCTACATGTAAGTGGCACAAAGTTGTGGCCCCAATAAGCGCCGCTTCAAGTTTTGCGGTCAATGTCCAAGTGGGGAGCCATCCTCCAGCTCCTGGCGCCCATTACTTGCTGCATCCTTGTGGCAAGCTAGAGAGACTTGAGGGCTCCCACAACTGCAGTTTAATGTCCTTGTGCGCGAGCATGTTATTTATGCTTTTCAACTTAATTAAAGTTAATTTTTAATGTCGCCGCGCTGGGCGACAGGTTTTCCTCGGGGGGCGTTGTGGGCGTGACAAGTGCATCAAAGGCTGCCGCAAACATTTTAACACCACTCGGCGTTTTCGTGCGGCTGACATTAAACAGCTGGAACACTCTTGTCAGCCAGCGAGGTCAACAATGGCCACCGAGTCCTCGCCATTATTTCGTCCTGGCCTGGTCGGTATCCCTTTTGGCCTTTTTCCCTCCCGCCACTGCCGCCGCTGCTCACTTTCAGCTGTTTAATAAAAATGCCAATTAAATGCACGTTGCTGATTGCCACACGCACAATCAGCGGCTGGCGGAAAAACAGAAACACTCGTCCAAAACCTGCAAATGGCACACAAGTTAATTATAAATTACAAATGGCAACAACGGCGAATAAATATCATCAGCAGCCACAAACACTTACTGCGAGCTATCCGGGAAAAACAAAATCAGCAACATCTAGAAGAGGGCGACGATTTGTTACCCAACTTGCTAAGTTGACTTCAAAATTTCGTTGAAGAAAATATGTAATCCAAAATTTAAATACCACAACCACAATATGATGTATTTTAATTTATTATCTACAGCTATAACTTTGTGTTTAATTAAATCTTAAGCTTTTACTTCATATTCAAATAAAATCTTTACGTTAAAATGTTGCTAGAAGTATTAAGTTGCATTGTTATTTCAAGGGTATTAAAATATAGCAATGCGAATGAAACCGAATCTCTTTTGCTGAAATGAAGTTTTTAATTTGTATTAAAAGCGAGGTGAATTAACCATTGTATTAAGTGTCATTGGGCCACAAAACGAACTTTAAAAGACCCTGGCCAAACTTGAATCCCTTTGAAGTGCTTTCATTACCATCGGTAATATTATTTTAGGCAATCAGTCCGACAGGCTTGTGTACATGTTTATATTTTGATGTCCAATTCAATCTCGGTTTGGTTTGTTTTGCATAGCTAAGAATAACAAAACAGTGATGACAGGCTTTGTTTTTCGGAACGGTTACTATTCGGCCAAGTTAGGATACATTTTACGAATTTATTATTTATTTATTATTTGAATGGTACTCAGAATCGTTCGAAATCATATCCAGCGTTACCCATATTAACCTGAAGATTTCTATATATTATAATATCTTGTGAAAGAAAACTTCATAGTGAAAGTCCCTATCTAAAAAGGGAAATTTACGCAAAAACCAAATTGTTGGGTAGTCACCAAGCATGATTATGCTTTAAATTCATTTTCCAATAATACACTTTTATTTGGCTGGCTTGTCACATATTTTAAATGCAGTGCAAGCACATTACACTCATTATTAAACGTCGTCCGTGTACGGCGATATGCTGTCGAAACTCAAAGGACAATGGCTGTGCATGATTTGCTCGCAGTTCTCCTCCCGCAGATGCGGCATATGCCGCTTGTCGTGCTCATCCAGGCTGCAATTAAACAACGTGTAAGCGCGGGATAATTAAAATTCCCTTTATTTTAAGCAGGCACTCACGTAAATACGTATTTCAAAAGCTTAAACAGAAAGCCCTGCCCGTGATCGCCGGCCAGGGCGGTGCAATAGGCCTTGAGCACGCAGGCCCGCCCGTCCAGGCCGCTTCTATCTATCAGCTCGTGGAGCAACGCATAGGTGTCCCTGCGAAAGGGGCGGTTCTCCCTCTTGACCAGCACGGGCGTATTGGCTCGGAAGCCATAGCCATGGGCCCACACAGTCGGCGACTTGATCACATTGTTCTTGGCATTAACGCGGAACTTAAAGAGGAACACAAGCTATGCTATAGGCAACTAGGGGATATGCGATTTTTAAGGGAGTCTTAGCTTTCAGAGCATCCGAATTATTTTACTGGGAATATATATATTCTTTAAGGAGATTTAGGTTTTTGATGATCATTTACAGGATGCAGTTTAATAGTTAAGACTCCCTTTGGCTAATAGCTACCCACAAATATTCGAGTGGTCTCTATAATATCCAGATACCGCTTGGCTCGACTGTGAACTGCTGTGGAATTTTGATCTTGGCCTGCCACCAGGATCAGGAAAGTAAGAACCGTAATCAACCGAGTCGTGACCATTGTAACCGATGTAAAAACTCAACTAACAGAATAGAAATCAATAGAACTGTCATACAGAGAAAGACATTTCTTTCGGCGAACGAAAACTGGTTTGGTTTTGTTCTAAGAGCTATTAGAACTATGCTAATTGATGGCAAACCTTGCTCTACTTAACCCGGAAAATGGAGTCTGTGATCGACTCACCTGAATATCAGTTTGAGAATTTTGAAGAGCATTCCGCTCTTTTGTTTGGGGTTATCCACGTCGTTCAAGGCGGTGCAGAAAGATTTCAGCATGCAAGCTCGGCCATCAAAGCCATGTCTATATGGATAAGATAATATATATAAATAAAATATATGATATTATAAAATAAGATATGATATTAAATGTACAATAGTTATTATAAGATATAAGATTTTATAATATGTTACTTTTTAAAAAAAGATATCATGATAGATATCATATCGTATCTTTAAGGACTTTTTGAATATGATACAAACTATTTAGAATGAATATTTTGCAGAAATTTTAAAATGGCGAAAAATATCTTCAAACTTACCCATCGAGGGCCATCTCTAGCTTAGAGAAGAGGTCCCTCTTGAACAGGCGAAAGAAGACGGCGTTGTCCTTCTTCTGCTCCTCGATGGACGGGAAGGGGTAGTTGGCGCGGAAGCCATAGCCGTAGGCCCACAGCGTGTTGATGGTCCAGAGATTGTTCTTGCCGTTGGTGCGCCACTGCGGGTGGAGGGAATCGAAGGACCCGTGATTGGGAGCCAATTAAAACCGGGTGCCATACGCACCGACATACGTGATCCCTTGCTGAATTGGAGATAACGCTTGCCCCGCCGCAGAATCCTGGTGGCATTGCTGGCTGCCGAATCGTACTCGGAACTGGGTCCATAGTCGCCACTCGACGGGGGACTGGGGATGGGGCTGTCGAAATGTTTGGACAGGGTGCTGAGCCCCTCGAAATTGTCAACTGGCTGAGGCTGAGTGACGGCTGGACTGGATGACAGGATGCTGGGGGCCACCTGGACCAACTGCAGCATCAGCAAGGCCGTCGCTGACAGGTGAGTCATGTTGGTGAGTTTCCAAAATTGCCACTAATTAATACTTTCAACTGCGATGTGCTACGGTTGTGCCCCGACAACTCTACGCTTTTTCCGGTTTAATTGCCCCGAACTGCGTCCAGCTCCAGGTTCCCTTGGCTACTGACATAAGCTCGGATGTATTTAATCTGGCTGACATAAATTCGAGGGCCAAAAAGAGAAGCGAACAAAATAAACAAAGAATCGGTTGCCACTGCCGGCATTGCTTATTTATTTATTGCTCTGTGCGGGGTTCGGTGACATCTCGTGTCTTGGCCATTGCCACCCGCCAGAGCGATCCGTCCTGCTCTGGAATTCTAGTTCTGGACATGACATTTACTTGTTAACACTTTTCTCTCCATCTCTCACTCAGCTGCTGCGGGCACGGAGCCCTTGTTGACATCCACAATTTCCCCGTTTACCATTATAAATGGGGCCAGCGGAGCACTCGGACGAGGTGTGAACACCTGGAAGAGTTGGCAGAGGGCTGAGGAAGAGAGAAATGCTTATCAATAAATAAATATTTTTTTGGGTCAGTGAAGCCAATAGGATTATGTTCTAATTAAATAAATAAATAAATAATAAATAATAAATTTGATATTTTGTTTATGCAAGATGTGTAAAGCTTTCAGTTGTCAATAAATGTTTGCTAATTATGTTATAATTGTGGAGATGTAATCTTTTAACTATGCTGTAGGGCATTTAAAATCCAATTAGAGTTTTTGTCTTGAGAATCTGTTTATTATTTTGACAGATTTTATTCCAATCCAAATTGATGTCTGCTCATATTTCCAAGAAACCCAAATGATTGCTGTCTAGGCCAACAGTTGTAGATATTTCGGTCTGTCACTTAAGTTTCACTCTTAGTCTAAGACAATGCTATACCATTTTCCCTCTGATTGATTTCAGTTTTTCAAAAAGCAACATGGTATTTTTGTTTGGCTTGAATTGCGGTCCAATTTACCAGTGGCAGGATCATAATGATGGGGCAGAAGGTGTCGGGAGACTTGCACATCCGTCAGTTGGAGTCGGCTCACAGGCACCATCAATTCCCTTTGGCTGGAGCAGGATGCCAACTTGCAGCTGGGCAAAAGATATATGAAGTGTCATTTTTTAAACTGGCTCAACAAGTGCCCTTTGGCCCCGACCTCCCCTAGCTATATAAATTGCCTTATAAAACGGAGGTGGACGGAGTTGACATTTAAAAAGAATTTGATGCGAAACACTTTTGGGTAAGTATTGGGAATTTATTAGGCGTAATAATTTTTCGGCGGCGTCGTATATTTTCCAAAGGCCAGTTCCAATAGGGAGAAGTGACAGTGGTACTGGGTGCAGTCGTCGTTGTGGGCATTTCTGTAGGCCTGGTCGTAGTGGAAGATGTCCGAGTTCTCGTGCAGTTCGCGTGTGAAAATTCGCTGCTTCGGCAAGCTGTGGATTAAAATAGTATTACATTAAAGTTTTAAATTGAATTTTAAAGATTTTTTGCAGCTCACCTGAATATAGTGCGCAGCATCTCGCCCACCATGCTCATCTTGGTGCGCTGGAAGTACTGACGACTCTCGCAGAGGGTTCTCAAGACACAGTCCCTTCCATTGTAACCCATGCTAGAATACCAGAAGGAAGGCTACTTATAACCGTATATAATTGATATTAAAGTAAACTAAAAATATTGGAACTTGAAGGGTCTTTAAAAATCTAACGAACATTAAAAGTTATTAATGATGTATCCTATAAAAAAGGAACTTTAAAATATATATTCATTAAATGAAATCTCTTTTTGGGGAACTCATTGCGTTCAACTTATTTTTAAAGACTTATATTTCGAAATTTCGAACTCCTGTTAATAGGATTCTAAGAACCCCCGTACTTATCGACAATGGTCTCTATCCTCTGGTAGATGGCGCTCCTGGACCTTCGTCTTAGGATGGCCGGTCCCACTGGATGAGTGGCGAATCCGTGCAGGTGCTGAAGGACCCACGTGGTATTGGGCAGGTCGTAGGCCACGCCCCAATTGAGGCCGAAACTGTTGTAGCCATAGTACGGATTGCCAATGATGCCCACGGTGAAGCAGACGGCCACCTGATCAAGGACACGTTGACTAAGAGCACTCTGGGAGGGAGGAGAACTGGGACTGGGAGCACATACGGAAAGCGAGGAGCCCTCGGGGAAGCTGAGATAGCGCTTCGGACGACTGAGCACTCGTTGCCAGCGCCGGTGCAACAGCTGCGAGGATGTGCCCAGAGATCCGGGTGCGGACGAGGACGTGGATGGAGCGGAGTCGTCTGCACGTTCCATCATAGTCATCAATGTTGGCGGCGACCATAAATCATGGCTGCTGACATTACCCGGAAAAAACGAGTGGGCCACGAGGGTGGCCGGGGGCGTTGCATTTGTCGTTGCAATTAAATCGTAAATCAAAAACTTTGCAACAATTAAACGATAATTAAACAATACGGATTGCGCGTAAATCATGGCAGCAAGCAACGTGGCACGTGCCACTCTCGCAGGCAACTGCTGTAGTAACTGAGAACGGCAAAGACTGCAAACAGTGGCAAACTCCGAGCTGCCAAGACAATGGGCCAGAGTGCAAATGTGTCAATTGTCCGCTAACGTTTAGAATGCTCTTCAGACACTTGCAGCAGTCACGTTTACAATAAACATGGCACCGGCCCAAAAGCTCGTCGGCTGTGGGGAGGGGTGTCCGCCCAGACAGGCGCTGCAACTTAATTGAATTGCCTGCGCCGACACTTGGAAGTGTACCTTCCTTGCCCACCTCCACTGCCGTCAACATCACCACCTCCATCACCAGCACTCCCATTTCCACCTGCATTTTCACCTGTGGATGCCAAGCGAAAGGTCGAATTGCCTTCGTAAAGTCAAAGATGCGATGACAGAGATCGATGGACTGGTCGGCGATGGCGTTCATATTTGCCAACCCGGCTCCGCAGTGGAAGTACAAGGTATTATTAGTTCGCACCTCAAGTGATGGGGTTTCGAGAGGCCTTTCTAAACTGGTTTTGACTATTTATAGAGTTCTGTGTTGAATTAGCGTTTAGAGAAGAGACTTACAAAGTGGGTTCCGGTTGAAAGATCTAGTTCTTATATAAAGAATGTTAAGTAAAGAAGAAATACATAAAATATTCTTATGTTTTCTGTACTACAAAGAGTTCTATTAACAAATATTTACATTATTATTAAACCTCTTAAAAACGTTTTCTGATTACCCATTTTACTTTTTTTAAAAGAGTACATAACTAGCCTTTGTTAAATAATCTCCACCGCATGGTTGGCGGCACAATGAACCTCCTGATATAATTTCCAGGGGATACTTAACTTTTTAGCCCCCTTCCGGAACCTCCAGAGCTGACAGTGGCGGCTGTCAACTTGAATGCTGTGGCCAGGACGACAGGCGAACAAACAAACAAACAACTTCATTAACCCCATAGGGCATACAGAGCATACCATGCACAAGGACTCCCACTGCCGCATACTATATGTACAATGTGGATATATGTACGTATCCCGACACATCGGATGGAGGCAATTGAGGCCGGGGAAGGCGCTTAGCTGACCCATTAGAGGGCGAGGCGCTCGTAAACCAGAAGAGCCAATGCCAAAAGTCAGGGGCAAAATGGCCGGGCATCAATTGTGGGACGCTAAGCAAAACAGACAATCGAAAAGCGAAACCAATCGAGGGAAAACAATCATGAAACACAAGGCGGGCAGACAGCAAAGCACAAGACACCAAATTCCCGACACGTGAAAAGCTAAGGTCAAAGCCAGGGGAAAATCCCAGGCAGATGGGCGGAAGGAGGGAAAGCCGGTCGAAGGACAAATATGGTAACTTTTTGACGACCACTTGAAGCTTAGCCGGGTGTCCCAGGAATCGAAAAGGGGCCTCAAGTCTCTTGATTACCATGACAACGCCCGTCACTGTATCTGGGGATATCTTGGGCAAGCGCACAGATACACGCACACATGCGTGTGCGGATCGTTGATAAGGCATTTTACAGATTGCAGATAGTTTAGCGCCACCCGCCACATAACTCTCCCCAATTACGGCCTAATTTGTTATGCATTTTTCGCATTGGCCCCAAGTTAAAGTTGCCGAACCGCAGACTCCGAGACTCACAGACTCGTGGACTCGTCCTCTACGGATATTAAACTATTTCCGAAGCATACAAAAAGCCAATTTAAATGCTAATATAAAATACCAACATTTTATTATTATGCCATGAGCACGCATCTCCGAGTAGTGGGCGGTGGGAGGTGGGCGGTGTAGGGTGGCTTGTGGGCGTGGCCGGGTAGGGACAACGACCACTTTGGGTGCGAAGTTTTCTTGGTCGCACTGTGCGTGATAAGCCAAGTGGCTTGCTTGGCTGATTTTGGCAGCGAAAACAGGATGCTGAGCAGGGGAGCCTGCCACTTGAAGCATGTAAAGTATCTACATATGAATGGGAGCTACTTCTGCGGGCCGTACAGTGCGTTTCGAGAGTGAAGAGCCCCTGCGGCAATGATTAAAAGTCATAAATCAGCGGGAATATATGGCAGTAATTTAAGGCCCACTCTGATAAATCATTATTATTGTTTGGGCATGGAACCGAAATAAAGATAGTTATGGATGTGTTTTTAAAAGGGGAGTTTACCAGACTTTTATATTCCATTTTGAGATATAGAATCTTAAGGTTCATATTTAAGAATTAATATTTAAAGTTAGACTTTTTGTTATGAAACTATACTTTATGGTTCATTCTTTATAAAGAGGGGCATTTTTAAATCTAGTTTATATCTTTCGCAATTCCATATTTCTTGTCCGCTCTTGAGCCTTCAGAATAGTTTGGGCTTATCATAAAACCCCAGCTCAACTCCCAACTTTGCCCTTGTTTTCACACACAAATAGACTCGAGATGGTCAAGTGCCTTTGACCCATGAATCCCGAACCACTCACCTGTCTATCATCGTCTCCAGGCGGCTATAGAGCTCCCTGCGATGTCTGCGCTTGATTTGCGCCTTGGCCGACTTCTTTGTGGTCCAGCCGTGGGCATTCTGCAGCACCCAGGTGATGTTGGGCAGGTCGTAGGCAACGCCCCAATTGATGCCCAGACTGAGGTACAGCAGGTTGGGGTTGCCGATGACACCGGTGGTCAGACAGACAGCGCCCTGGAACGCGGTAGAAAAATATTCTTTGAGGTAAGAACTCATTGAAAATCAGATGTTCAAAAAATTATAAATAAATATTCAAAATTCTACAAAAAAAGAGCGAGGTCCTCAGCATTCCCCAATTATTATGTGGGAATTTAAGAGTACAATTTATTTTCCTATCCATTTATTTCCCTGCAGAGGGATAGAACACCATGCTGTCCCATTGTTCGAGGGTTCGTTGACTCACCGAAGCTGATGAACCCTGGGGAAAGGCCACAAAACGCTTGCCTCTCGAGAGTTTCCGCTGCGACGATGGGGCCGCATGTGGTGTCAGTGGGTCGTCCTGCTCCAGGTCCCGGTCGAAATCGTCCTGTTTTCCCTGTGCGACGCGTCCTGGCGGAGTCAGCGTGACATTGTTGACTTTCCCGGCTTCGTGACTCGTCGTCGTTGTCGCCAGCGGAGCAAATTCATCCGGCAAACTGCTCTGGCACTCGCCCAAGAGCCAGGCCGTGAGCAATAGCTTCAGCCAAGTTGCACACATCTTTACAAACTGAATCAAAGATTGGGCCCTTGATTTCTTCCACATTCATAGCTCATCTTTTTGTCTTAGCGTTCTATCAAAATGGCAAACTTGTTAATTGAATTAGAGCCCCGGCCAAGTGACCCGGTTTTGGGCTAATGCCTTGGCCAAATAGCTACTTGCAATGCGGTCAAGACACGCTCCAAGCGGACCAAATTGGAGAGCCACGCGAATGGAATTGCGACTTGGCCACTTGTTCAAACTGGAGTTTACTCCGGGCCGGCTCCTCAGTTCCTCAGTTCTTCGCTGGGCTCCGCTGGCTGCGCTATGGTCAACTTGATTTGGTTTAGATTGGTCTTGTTGGCCAGCCTGGTGGTCCTGTCTGTGGCGGGCAATGGCCCGGCTGTCCTGGACTCCGATTTGAGCTCGGGGAGTAGGGGAGTCACCTATATGCACGAAAAGATTTATCTACTCCATCGCCAGAAGCGCTGGCTCACCTTTGAACTGGGATCTTCTCTCACGGTGGGCTTAATTATAATTTGAAAACTTATTCTAAAATAAAAATATTATTTTTTTAGGTAACGGCCAACTGCGCTAAGGCAGTTTTAGACACCATACCAAGAGGTCTTCTTTGGTTGGCTGAGATTACTAGCATTTATGAACTTCCCGCTGCCGTTGAAGATTGGATACCCCGTCATGTGGGCAAGCCAAAAGTGAAACCTGTGCCACCGACTCCTCCCCCTCCTCCACCACCTCCTCCTCCGCCGCCTCCTCCACCGCCACCTCCTCCCCTACCAGCTCCTCCAGGAGATCCAATTGACTTTCAACCACAGCCCGTCATTGTGCCCCTCAATCCCGCGGATCCCATCCAGTCCTTCTACTTTGCCTATCCCCAAGGCATTCCACTGAGTCCTACTTTGAGTCGTCGCAAGTCCTACTCCCAGCAGATGCAGATGGGATGTCCAGCCTCCCACCTGGTCAAGGATATGTATGGCACCTACTACTGCCGACCCTCTGCCATGTCCCGCAGACTGAGACGCGAATTGGAGAGCCAGGGCAAAAGGATAATCAACGACTCACAGAATCCACAGAATATGCTATTCGATCTGATTGCCATGATGGCCACCATGTGAGTAATGAATTTTAAAGAAGGTATCAACCAGTTTCTTTCGATAATGGGTTTTTAAATACTGGAATATTAACAAATATTTTTAAAATTACAAATATTTTTAAAATAGCTTATCTGGATGATTCCACTTGAATTACATTTAAAGCGCTGTATAAATACTATAACCGAAACCCACCCTATTCATCTAAGTTCCCCTCCATACTAGCAAAATGGATTAGGGAGAGCTCCCTTAAAAGCAGTCCCTAATGTCCATGACTCATTTGAAAACCCCCTAGGGTATAGTGCGATTTAAGGGGGCTTTAAGCAGTGCAATTTGTGAAGAATATGCACCCTCAACGGCTCGCTTCCCTTTCGCCCCATGCAGGTTTAATTACCAGCCCGACTACTGCATCATGCGGACCCTGTGCGAGGCACGTCATCTGCTGGCTCCGCCGGGCTTAACGCTCTTCCACGATATCTTCCGCATCATGCTGCGCTACGTGCATCCGGAGATAGCCCATAAACCCAAGTATCGGGAGGCCTTCACCGCCGGCCATTCGCTCCACGGCTGCGCCAGTTTGTACGGGCCGCATTGCCGCCAGAGCTTTTTGCTGCTCATCAGCGAGCGCTTTCAGGAGAAGTACGCACGTTGATTAAATAAAAATAAAAATTAAGAATAAAAACAGCTATAAATGAAATAAGGAAAACAAGCCAATGAATTTATCGAACTGCAACGGCCAGCAAGGCGCCGGGGCTAACTGCTATGAGACACTACATAAAGTTAATGGATTGCGATGTATGTTCAATTTAATTGTAATAAACGGAATCATATATACGCTGTGCCCTTCACAACGGGCAGTCTTTATTCCTGCGATTCCTGCCGTTTCAGGTTTTAATTGGTATGCCTTTTAAGTACTTAAGTGGAGTAATAACTCCGATTAAAGTTTAACAAATGCTAGTGTAACACAAGTAACCAACAAACATCTTAGTTTTGTTAATTTGTCAAGGGCATTTTTGAACTATGGAAAAAATTAACACACAAATTCTTTTTTAAGCCTACACCTACAATTACCATCGGTTATTTACTCAGCCTGGCACATACATTTCACGGGCTTATTAAAGCCTGAAAAAATGCCATAAAAATCAATACTGTCCAGCATTAAGCTTTTACAAATTCTGTAATATTTCCCCAGTTCAAACAATAAATACAAACGAAAAACGAGTGCATAAATTGATCAGCAAAAAAATATATTTCATTGTGGGCTCTACCAAAAAGTTGAATGGAAATTAAGTAAATACTCGTCCATCGACGATTTTTATTGACCTTTTTTGGCCATTTTGTGGTGCGCTTCGTTGAAAAGTGAAGCGCATGTGAGTTGCTTTGTTCTTATGGGCATATGGGTAAAAAACTGCTATTATTATTATATCACCTCAAAATTAAACGCCAAAGTGACGAGGCCATAAATGCATTTTCAACTAGAATAGGGTATGGACATGTTGATGGATTGGGACTCGGATCTGGAGCCTCGATTGTGCATGCAGCCCCCTCCCCGGGGATGCGAAATGCCAATTCCATAATTTGTGCTGTTTGTTTTTCGCTTCACAATGCTGACAATTGGAGTGGAAGTGGAAACAAAACAAGTGTATTTCCCACTGTTGACAGAAATTTACATGCTACAGCAATCAGTGTTGGCCCCGCCCTGACAACCGATGGTTAAAGGGGGCGAGGAGGAACCCCCCCAGTGAACCCAGAACCCGAAAACCCAACAATGGGCACTTGTTAAAAGCAGACTTTGCAGGCAGCCGCTAATCAGTGCAATCAACAGAGCACTTGAGCTAATAAGCCGCTAAAGCGTATGGTTCCCTTTCGGGCCGGAGCTCAGTATCCAACGCAACGTTCTACTGACAGTATGAGGCTCTCCAATCTGTTTGTGCCGGCTTTTTGCCTGCTGCTGCAAGAGATGCATTCCCAGGTGGCTTCCATGTCCCCCCAACCAGACTCTAACGCCACACGGGCGGTGACGAAAGTTCTACGCCGGCACAAGCGTTATCTGGCATTTCCGGAGGGTTCTTCGGTTTCGGTGTGAGTGTGTTAATGGTCGACAGTTGGTAAAACGGCTCTAAGGAGGATCTTATGACCCATCCCGCTCTGTAGGGTGCCATCTGCATGACGATCGGCATGATTGGCAACCCCGACGTCGACTACCTCAGTTGGGCCGTCAACTGGGGCGTGGCCTACGATCTGCCCAACCACCAGTGGGTCATTCAACACGCCCACGGACTGAACGCCACCCTGGTCAAGGACACCATCAAGCGACGATCCCGACGAGCCTTCTACGACGAGGTGCAGTCCCTATTTGACAAGTGAGTGCTAGTTATGGAATCCAAAAGTACAATTTTCGAACCCATTCTGGAACTAACAAAAAAAGAAATGAATACGTGTTCAAGTTTTGACCCACTTTAAATATTTGAATGTAGAATACTAGAATATTCAACCACAAATTCATAGAGGTATCCCACGTCTTAATCGGAGTTCCGGAACTCAAGTTATGGAATTTCGAAGTGCGGTTTTGGGGTCCAATCTGCAGTTCTTCCGAATTATGGAAAAATCGGACATGAAAATGGGTTAAAATTTCGATCCTCTTTAAAGTGAAATATTTGAATGTGGAATACTAGAAAATTCAACCACAAATTCATAGAGGTATCCCACATCTTAATCGGAGTTCTGGAACTCAAGTTATGGAATTTCGAAGTGCGGTTTTGGGTTTTGCAGTTCTTCCGAATTATGGAAAAATCGGACATGAAAATGGGTTAAAATTTCGAACCTCTTTAAAATGAAATATTTGAATGTGGAATACTAGAAAATTCAACCACAAATTCATAGAGGTATCCCACATCTTAATCGGAGTTCCGGAACTCATGTTATGGAATTTTGAAGTGCGGTTCTGGGGTCCAATCTGCAGTTCTTCCGAATTATGGAAAAATCGGACATGAAAATGGGTTAAAATTTCGACCCTCTTTAAAATGAAATATTTGAATGTGGAATACTAGAAAATTAAACAACAAATTCATAGAGGTATCCCTTATCTTAATCGGAGTTCCGGAACTCAAGTTATGGAATTTCGAAGTGCGGTTTTGGGTCCAATTCTGGAATTCTTTGGAATTAGGGAAAAACCGGACATGAAAATGGGTTAAAATTTCGTAATTCAACCATTAATTCATAAAGGTATCTCACGTATTATTTGGGGTTATGAACCTAAAGCTATTTATTTTTAAAGTGCGGTTTTCGGTTCCCGGGCTAATATATTTGGTGTTTATTTATTTTTAATGATATTTATTTTACTTTTTCAGTATGGGCTTTAATGGTCGCTCGTGCGTGGCTCGAGCGCTTTGCGAAAGTGCCAGGTTTATGCTGCCGCCAGACAAGCGCGGTAATATGTTGCAGGAGTTGGTCAGGACCGTCTTTAGCCTGCCCGCGACCCCTGTGCTTGCCGACGAACCCCAGGCTCATCACCAGTACGATCGTATTTACCGCAGGTCCAAGCGGAACTCACGTGAATGTCACGAAATATATCCAGGATGCCAGTTCTCTCTGCTGGCTTTGGCATTGGGAAAATATATGGCAGCCACTACCACAAAGTTTAGTTCATTTAACTATATGTGAGACGCGAATAATTTAATTGAAAAGAAATAAAAAACATGGATATTGATGGCCCTGAATTTATTTAATACAAATAAGGTGTAACACACAAAAGGAGTGTAAAAATAAGAACTTTTTTCAGAAATTACCAAAACCGCTCACCCGTGGCACTAAACCATTTCCAATGAAAAGACTGCTTGGTTTTTTAAAACAAATTATTTTCATTCTTCTTTATTTAATAACGCGTAACATTTATTTATATAGTAATTGTTTTCTTTTAATGTGTTGTCGTTTTTTAATTGTTTTCAATTTTAGTGTTATTTTTCGCAATTGTTGCTATTATTTCAATTTGTTTTTGCGTTTAGCTTAAGTTCGTTATTTAGTGTCTTACATTTAAATTGTTAATGCATTCTGTTTTTTATATTGTTGTGTTAGTCAACATATTTATTTTTTTCTATCGATTTTATTAATTTTTTTTAATGTTTTTTTATTTGTGTATGACCTCGTAATTTTCGATCAATTTTCAATGTTCAATTGTTTGCTTGCTGGCTGCGCGTGAGTGTATTTATTTAGTTTCGGTTTGTTATGTTTGTAATATGTTTGCTGTTTTGTTGTTCAAGAGAGTTTCGAATATATATTTAATATATATAATAATTATATATATATTTACGCACGTATTTGTTATGTGAAATGTAAATGCAACGCTTTTCCGTTTAAGTTTAAGTATTGTGTCACATTTATTTGAATTACTGATGCACAAATTTTCCATTTACCTTCTCATTAGGTTTGCTTGTTGCTGATCTTGCTTTGATTTGCAGTGTCAAATTTAGCTTAGCCTATTCTTAGTCGCAAGTATTTTACATAAATTGTTTATGGATTATAATTATCGTTACTTAGCTTACTTACGTTATGCGATTCCATTTAACTAAATTTTCAATTTAGTCAAAATTGATTTTTGTGTAGAATTTTTAGTGAGCGCTTGGGACGCCTAACTAAATGTCTATCCCATACTTGCATTTATATCTGGCTTTAGTTTACTGCGTATATGTATGTATATTTTTCATTATTAATATATTTGGTTTTAGTTTTTTCTTTTTTTGAGCAAATTGTCGTTAGTTTAGCCCGTGGGCATTTTACCTTTAACTTTAATATTCGTGGTGTTGTTTTCCCCAGTGAGTTGCAAGACTTTAAGATTTGCCATTTTCTTTGATTTGTTTTGAGTTAAAAATCTTGACGCTAAAATTGATTTTTGTTTTGCTTTTCCATATCTTGATCGAACGAATTGAAAGAAAATTTACACAAAACTTGCAACGGAAGCTCTTAAACCTAACGGCACCTAATAGTTAATACAAAAAATATACATACAGGTGTATATGCATAATGTATACCACTAAGTACTATATATACCTTCAAATATATAGTTAGTATAATTCTTATATTCTCGAGGGATTTAAGTTTATGAATTTACACATTTGATTTCGGCCTTATCTCGCACACACACACATGCAATGCCATTCACACCAATTCATACGAAACGCATGCACTCAAGCTTTAAATATTCGAGTATATTCGTGGATCAGAGTGTGTTCAGCTTAGGGCCGAATGAGTGTTTTGTGCTGCTTGCAAAACTGCGAATTTTTAATGTCAACGATTTGAAAGCCTCCTGAAAATGTCTTTTCTTTCGAACATATGGGGGAGCTGCAGAAATCCCTTGGTTTCATATCTCCCAAAATAGCATTGCATACTTTTAAGCACCTTAATAGGTGATTTCGTTTACCACAAGTTGCTGAAACACCCCCTGCTTATAGGAAATATTCAAAAAGCAAGTTCCTAAAATTAACTGATTGTTTAGCCTTTACTCTGGGAAATATTTTACAAAAGTTGTCTCTTTTCCATTTGTACATAAGAAAGCATGTTCCAAATAATGGTGAAAATGCTAATTGCTGTGAAATTCGTGTACTTGTGTGTCAGTGTCTAAATTTTCTAGCTGTCATTGAAACCGTTTTTAATGAATTATTTTATGTGTTTTTTGATTTGCCTCGCTGCTGGCCAACTTTATGGAAATTTGTCAGCCAAATCGAATTAAACATTCGGCAACTGTATGTACAAGACGAGCTTTCATGGATGGGATGGATGGTGCGGAGTGCTTAGAAGTTCTGGAAAGGTTCTAGTTCATCTATTGTCAGGTACTTGATTAGTTGCTGGGAACCGAAAGGGGTCAGAGTTCAAGTGAGCGAGAGATAGAGAGCGATGGAGAGCGTGAGGAATGCCTTGAGGAAGGTGTCATCTTTGATTTTCCGTTTAACCCTTAGGGAATGTCATGATTATTCGCTAATCGAGTTCGCAGTGCAGTGTGTGTGTGTTGTGTTTCTATTTGTGTAAACTGTTTGTTGTTAAAATATTCTGCATTTCTGCATTAATCAGCTCCACAGTTGCTTCCAATTTGTTTTTTGTTTAATTGTTTTTCTTTAGCAATACGCAGACTTTGATTCTTGTTGTGTTTGCTACAAAAGACGACCTTTGATTGGAAGACATACGATTTTATGTTTTTTGAATCTCAGGGTCAAGCCGCATATTTATCAAACACCTCAATTTCCTGTTTACATCGTAATTATTTTGCTTCAGTTATCCCGTTTTGCTTGCTTTTATATATTTTGTTTTATAACTATTTCGCGTTTAACTAATTATGATATTTGTTAGTGCTAAGTGTGAGTGGCCTTAAAATTGTCCTTCGAAACACGTTCTAGCCTTGATGGAATGCCCCTAGCGAAGTGGAAAGCAAAGCGTACTATACAGGATATCTACCGATTTTAAATCCCTTGAAAAGGTGTCTTGCGGATTTGAAATAATTGATTGCATTCTTTTAGGCGCCCTTCAAATATGTATTCATGTATTGCATTCTTTTGGGCGCCCCTTTAAATGTGTATTAATTTATTGCATTCACTTAGGCGCCCCGTCAAGTGATTTGAAATCTCTCCTGTATTTTTAGTTACCCAACTTTTCATCCTAAAACATCCTTTAAGGGCAATTCAATCGGCTATTGTTGAGTGGTATTCATTACTAATTTCTCCAAGAATTTTCCTGTGCTTTACCTAAGATCTGTGAGTACACAAGTTCGTTGTCTGTTGTAACTGTAATCGGGAAATGAATTGTACTGGAAATAAATTCTTTTCGCTTGCTGAATGATCGATCATTGATGGATCGGCATCTGCCTCACATTATATGTATATTTTTGTATATACAGGTATGAACTGCTTTAACTGTGTGCCTCTTGTGTCTGCATTGCTGTGTGTGTGTGTCCATGGGTGTTTTGTGGTGGTTACTTTAATTATATACAGAGTTAATCGTATCTTGCCTAAATAGTTAGTTCTTAGCTTCAATGTTAACTTCGAGCCCCGATCTGCAAGATCTACCCTTATGTGTCTAGATGGAGTGGCCTCTGCTCCTCCCTTTCCATTTTTGGACACACTCCGAAAATTGTTTGCTCTTAACTAGTTCGTATATCAATATACTCGTATATCATATATAGATGATACATTCATACATATACTTGTATATTTACTAATGTTCTATTTGCATTTCTTTCGTCTTATTTGTGGCAGTATTTAAATTACATGGTTTCTTCTCGATTACCTACATTAATTGCTTAACCCTTTGTATATCAAGCACACTAAACATTTAGCTAGAAACCTAAAGAAAACTTGAACAGAATCGATTCGAAAAGGCAAATTCAAAATGTTTGACATTACTAGCATAATATACAGGTAAACGCGATTTAGCTCGCCTTTTTGCTTTGGTTTTCTTTGGGCTGCTAAATTTAAGTTAATTTATTCGTTAATACATATTAATGAATCAATGTTGAAATGAACTGTACAACTAGGAGTCCGGCCGATCGTGGGTGGGATCGACTGACGGACCGACTGATTGAGTGATTGAATGAACGATTGTTTGTCTGTTTGCTTGTTCGGGCGGTGGTGTGTGTGCGTGTGTCGGTGTGTGTGCAGGACGAAGGACCGGCACACCCACACGACCACACACCCACACAGAGCCAAACCTATTTGTTTATAACCTAAAAACACAACCAATGAGAGCATATACACTTCTATGTATTTGTTAATTCGATTTTGTTTTCTCGAGTGTCTCCACTTTTCCATCTTGTGTCTTGCATTATTTGGTAAAACGAGTTTTCATTTATTTCTCTATTTTTTTAGTTTTTGCTTTAGCGTGTCGATTTCCCAAGTGAAACAATTTACAAAAATGGTTTTTGTTGAAATGAATTTTCGTCTAATTGTTCTTCCTCGCCTCGCGCATTTTTCTTGTGTGCATTCTTTTTTTTTTGCATTTCCCATAGTGACATTAAGTTTAAATATGCATTAATGTTTTTTTAAGGGGTTCATACTCATTTAGTTTATTTTATTCACAGAAAAGTTACGCCATTTACTTGTCATTAGTTCTTTGTTTTCATTTCGCTTTGCTGCCTTTAAATATATTTTAATAGTTGATTGTCTAAAACTATAACAAAAGATTTGTTAGGCTGGAAGTTTGTACAAAATAGTGCTAAATTAAGAAGCTTACAGTAAATTAGCTGATTCAACAATTGTTATGCATAACCAAGAGCTATACCAGCATATTAAAATTATTAAAAAAATTCCTATTAAATAAACATACTTAAAGCTTAAGCAAGTTTGAATATAAATATATTTTAATATTTACAGGTCACACCAAAAATGGCTGATATTCGTTTACCTATGAGTTTGAGGATTCATTTAGACCTCAACAAAACCAACAACTAAGTGGTGACTGTATCTTTATTATACAAAATATATTGTATTCGTTTTTCCATTTGGTAATGCCGGGTTGTCTTTTTGTTTTAAACTATATGTTGTGTACGGACTTTTTGTTGAATACAATTTTGTCCTCTGCGAACAATTTGCTGTCATCAGTTTTTTGTGTATTTGCCTTGTGTCAATGGATATTTGGTTTTGCATTTTAAAAAGTGTCATGTGTTGTGTTCCATATTCTATGTATTTATTCGTATTTTTCTGTATATAGATTTCAATTTTGTTTTCAGACTTTTTTATTTTATGCTTTTCAAAACGGAATTCGAGAATGTTGTCAAATAGTTTTCGCGTTTTTTTCCCATTTCAGTTAGCAACTTTGTGTGTGAAATTTTTTTGGTTTAAATTTTATAAGCTCAGTTTAATACTTTCCATATATGATGCACAATTATATTTCCTGTGTGTGTAATGAATGTATGGGCATTTGTGTCAATTTTGTTGCTGCTTTTTGCATTGTTCATTTAATCGTTTAATTTTAAATGTGTGTCATTGGTTTCGTTCTAAGTTTAGTCCTCGTATTTGTATTTAATTACTTGATTTATGATATTCCGACGTTTATTTCATAGGCTTTAGATTACGTTTAGTTTAATAGCTAAATATTTAAAAAATGTTAACTGTTGATTTTTATGCACTTTACATTTTAATACACCCAAATTGGCATTCGCTATTTAGATTTTCCTGTTTAATTTTCCTCTTTTTTTATCGCGTGTGATTGTGTTTCTTTTGTGGTTGCGTGCATCAGGGGAAAATAGTTGTATAACAAAAATTAAAGTCCGTTTTGGCCTTGCAAACTCTGATATTTAAGGAAAAAAGTACCATTTTCCAGCCAGTTCATCCAAGCATTTAAGCCAGAACAAATACGAAATATATATCATTTGCTGGCCCCTCTCTCTCTCGTTCTAGCCACTGCATTTTCTACCCAGCTTTTTCCGTGTGCTCAAACTGTGCCACAATCGTTGGCTTGGAAAACTATTTTAATTAATTCACACTCACAAATGTTGAATATTTTCGATTAGGAATTTTAATTAAACTTTTGCCGGCTCGCACGCACAGAAACAGCAAAAGCAACATTCAGGCTGTTGGCAACAAAGAGCCAGCACCCAGGCCGCTTGACAACCCTGGCGGCGGGCTCAGGGTTGCCGTTGTCGTTTGTCGCGACATTCTTTCCTAATAGTTTCTACAGATTTCACTTATGCTTGCCAAGTTCTTGTTGCTGTACAGAGGGTACACTGGGAAGAGTTTATACTTTGAACATATTATATGAAATATTAAACAAACAAGAATAAAAAGTTATAATATGGAAGAAAAGTTTTATATTCTCAGAATTTGAGTGGAAAATTGAAAAATCACCAAAAGGACTCTTGAAAAAGTAGTTATATTTTTTTCCCTGTGTCTTTTGCAATCGCAAGGCTTTTTATTAACTACCCGCACATACCTAGCCCCAGTGCAAATAGTATGGCAAATTGCATTCCGCACTTAATTTGTTGCATGCCTTGCGGCGCGGCCACGCCTTCTTCTGCCAGCCCCGCCCCATTTTCGCACCGCCTCCGTCGCATTTGCTTAATGTTTACTGTTCTTGTTGCTCCAGCGGCAGAAACTTTTGCAAAATCAATTAAAAATGCAAAGGCAAAAATGAGAGGGCGCGTGGGCGTGGCAGTGGCAGCCAACCTTGTGGCAAGTTTCGTTAGCTTTGGCATTTAAATTGAAGGTGTTTTGCTGTGCGGCACTCCAGCGAGGCTATTGGAATGGCCAGAAAGACCAGCAAACCAGCAAACCAGCAAAACCAGAGCCCAGGACTCAGAACTCAGAGCTCAGAGCTCGGCACACCACTCGCGTGGCCCGTTGAAAGTAATTAAAAAGTTTTACTTTAAATTGAACTTGCCAAAGGTTTTTGAAACGCTCCGTATGCTCCGATGAATGCATAATGAGTGCAGGGAACTGCAAAACAGCGGGCCAAATAAACATCTAGAGTCGAGAATGGCTGGGGGAAAGCAATCAAAGTGCCATGAATGCGAGCTGCTGAGCGAAAATGGCATTTGTATTATGCGCAATAATTTAATTGATTCAAATCGCTTCTCAAACTATAGGTACAAAGTGCTCGCCAAATAGCAATTCGCTTTAGTTATTGTTACTTGTTTTCCGCCGACTGTCTGTCTGTCTGTGTGCGTGTTTTTTTAATTGAAATTGTTATGTGTGTTTCCGTTTCCGTTTGCGTTGTTAAGTGATTTGACTAGCTGCAATCCTATATATACGTATACTCTATATATATTTATATGTATGCTTGCACGATATAATATATTTGGGTGTGTGTCTGGGTGTTGCCTGTGTGTGTGTGGTTAGTAAAAATGTGACGACTCGTTTGTATCAACATTCAACTAAATTTATTTCAGAATTTCGCGCTTCTTACGAACCGATTTGTCGGACTTCGTGTTTGTTGTTTAATATTAAATTTAATTCAATACTAGATTTGCTTAGCTACCACTAGTGACGACTTATGGGCTAATTAAATGTAGTTTACCGTATTTACTTTACTTATTTATGCTAAAAATAGATTGGAATTTTATGCAATTTAATTTTACCCATTCAGCGTGGGCGCGTTTTTTCTGCGCTTGCTTTTGTTCTGCTAAAAATAATGTGAAAAATATGCACAAATAAATAAACAATTAAAATTGATTTTCCTCTCCGTACATATATGTATATGTACTTTGTCACGCCCTCAATCACTCTGCCTTTCACTCAAGCACCCACACTCACGCATTGAACACATGCAGTCAGATTTAAATTTAAAATGCAGTTTTAAAACATTTTCATTTGTCTCTTTTTTTTGTCTTTTTGTTGGTGTGTGTTGTGTGGAACTTTAAAACTAAAAGATGTAACAAGGAACTTTTTGGCGCTCAAAAATACAATATAACTTACAAAACTCCATACGCTTTTTACAACACTGGCCCGAGGATCTTTGCGGGGATCCGCGAACCATGTGAACTTCCTCGACCCACACAATCATACATCAAGTACATCAAAAAACTTACAAACTAAGCTCCGCTCCGCAGCGATCTTTTGGCTTGCGTCGCTATCCAGCACTGTCTCGGTTAATCAACACTACAACTCCCTCGCATTACATTACATACATATTTTGATCAACTGCTCCAAAAACTTGCCCTCCATTCGATTGTATTCAAGACATTCAATTCATTTCGCAATGTTCACTTCACTCGCCTCGCGTTTCATTTACGATGGGCTCCACGAGTCATCCGTTTCGTTGGCGCTCGCAACACTACTCACAATACCCTTTGCAACACTGCCGATGACACTGCCACTGTCACTGCCGTTGCTGCTGCTGCTGCTGCTGTTACTGTTAGTGTTGAACAGCGCCGAGGAAATACTCATGGTCTGGCTCATCGTATATTATCCACGATCATCGTCGCGAGCGGCGAACAGGGTCCGCAGCGAGCTGATGATTAGATTCCACCAGCCGGCCGCGAACCCAAGTGGTCGCTATAAGGTGTTCTCGCTGCCCATCTTGAGCAGCTCGAACTTCTTCTTGGCAATCTTTGAGTAGAGTATGTCGATCGGCTGCGATTGGTCGTACAAGCTGGGCGCCTGCAAGATAATCAGCGCTGTGCCGACCACGCAAGCGATCGCGAAGATCCACAGAAACATACGATCCAATACCATGGCAACGTACTTCCAGTCCTCCTCCACCTGTGTGGTAGTAAACGAGAGTGAGGATGAGTAAGATAACATGTGTATTATTATATTATATATATTTATTAGGAAATTAAATTAGGAATTATTTTATTTGTATATTATTTCCTCAAATAGAAGTCATATTTACTAGTCTTAAACGTAAACTTTTTATTTGACTAGGGGTAAGTAAACATAAGGAAATATTTGAATTATTATAGCACTTTCCTTCTTTTCTCTGGGCACCCATCTTCATTAATCATTTTGGCTTTCGAAAACTAATAAAATGGCTTTGGCAGATCTAAATCAGATTTGCGGTTCGGGCTCCGGCAGTTAAATTGAAATGTTCCAGTGCAAACATCGATTGCAGCTTGAAGGCCCCCACATGAGCCCCCTGCACACCCACACCCACACCCACACCCACCATGTACACACAGTCCTTGCAACCAATTGCACACCCAGCAGCCCGCCGACAAATGGCAAACTGCTGCAGCGCAGGAACCGCATGTTGCAAACTCCTCGTATTTGCGCACAAACAACTCAATCACTCAACTCCAAACGGTGGCGACAGACCGATTGCCCTTCACTTGGCACCACCACCAGGAGGAGCACCAGCAGGGGCACCAGCACCACCCGGTCGAACGAACCACCGTGATTCGGAATAGGATCCGCCAGCACCATTCTAGTTTACGATTTCTGATTAGAGCGGACGGCGGCGGGTGCGATTTAAAAGGCTACGGTCGGTTTTCGGGGCTGAGTCGGGGTTTTTATGGCACGAATGTCGGACCCCTAATGCGGGTTATCAAGAGCAGACGCAAACACAGCACCAGACATGCTGGCCAGGTCCGTTTGGGTCCTATTCCTCTTCCAGCTGCGACTGCCAGACAATGATTGCAGCTGATTGGCCATGGAGGGCGGCGGATTCGCCCGTTTTCAAATCCGACTGGTTTGCGGAGGTGTGGCCACGGATTATTAGATTTCGCTCGCTGTTTGGAAAATTAATTACAGCGCGGTGTGGCGACCAACCCGATAGTGATTTTTGGTTGGCATTTGGTAAGAGAAATGTAAATGAAAGGTTTTGAAGTTTCCTCCTCATCACATAATGTTGTAGTTAAAGCACTCTTAAAGTTCACTTTTTTAGTACTTGTCTGCCGTGAAATATATTTTATTTTAAATTGTCTTGTTGGATGATAAATGGAATAATAATTGCCAAATTATTGGCATGACTGGATAAATTTGATTTTGCACTTATGTAAATGCCCCAATTTGAATGTTATTGTGGGGACCTAAAATATTTAAATTTTAACTGGTTGAATTGATGATTTGATTGGTTTTAAATTGCATGGAATGTTTGGATAATTATTTTAATTGCTAAAGCCATAATAAAGAATAATAATAAGGTGGGATATTAATTTCCTGGCTTAAAAACCTAGGACACTTACGCTCTCGAACTTATCCTTGTTCTTCACGTGCTGCGCTATGAAGCGGGATCCCTCGATGGTCTTCTCCATTTCGCGGGCGTAGGGCTTCTCGAACGTGGGGCTGAGGTCGGCGGCTGCGGCAGCTGCAGCAGCGGGACAGCATCCGGGACTGATGTCTCCGTTTAGGCCCGACGGGCTGAACAGGTCGTCGTCGGCGCCTGGGAGTGGCAGTGAGGAGGGCAGCGGCGGTTCCGCGAAACAATGGGCACTGATGCCGCCCGCCGCGGCCAAGTCGAAGCGGTGCGAGGCGGGTAATGCTGTGGGAAAATAATAAAAAAACATTATTGATAACGGTTAATTGTAAAAATAATTCTAGAAGTCATTAAAACTATCTAGCTTTTCATTGAAAAAAAAATGGCATTCACAAAATTTAAAGAAGCTTTCTTTCTCTACTAGTAAAAAATGGGTTAAAACCCATCCTGCCTCCAACTGATTTGATCTATTTAAATTTATTAAGCACTTAGCAGTTCTAAAAAAATATTTAACATCACCAACGTCATCTAAGTTAATACACAAGACATAAAGCGCAATTTGGCAGCCCATTTTTTCCGAGTGTTTGCCAGCATTAACAGCATTAGGCAAATAAAGTTGTAAATGCAATTTGCAACTTTTCTGCTTTGTCTTCGTCGCAATTCTCCGTGGCACAATGTCCCCGAAGGAAGTGGAAGTGGACAAAGGACCCTCAGACCCGTGGAGCCTCAACCTCGAGGGCGGCCCAACAGAAGCAGGACTTCAGGGCCGGGGATACAATAAGGAAACTCAATAAATAGTTTTCTGCATTCTGTTTTCCATTTATTTCGCTGGGCCATTTCAAAGTTTCAGGTCTTTTCTTTTCGGATTTCCCTCTTCGTTTCGCGCGCGCCCTTTGAAAGCCACTCGAATGGAGAAATTATTAAGTCCTATGACCGTAAGCCTTAAACAATTGGCCTTCTGGGCGTATACGTAATATTACAATGGCTTCATTAAAAGCTGCGCCACACACTTTTGACTCCACTTTAATGAGTCATCTAAATGCGGGTAGTGTATGGTGACAAAATAATGCAATAGCCATTTCCAGGAACTTGTAATGCCTCGACCAGACCATAAGAAACTTTCCCTTTTCTCCGGCGTCCTTGCAGTTGCACTTGTTAATTGTCATAAATTATTTCGCCCCCCGCCCAGCGAACACAGCGTCATTATAAAGTGGTGTGTCCGAATGCATATAATTTCCATGTTGTTGTGCATATTTAAAATGGAATATAAACTGGCAAGTTGCAAGTTTCCCGTTGCTCGCTGCATGCACCGCTGGTAATGTGCCCACTAAAGCCAGTTGAAAACATTCATAAATTTCCCGGCTGCAAAGGAGGAGGGGCGGCTCGAGTCCCAAGAAGCCAAGTTCTACACAAAAACTTTCGTCTCAAGCGGAGCGGGAAAAGAGGGGGAAAACTTTTGCCCAGCTTTCTATGGGATTCTCCTCGAACAGCTCCCGGTAGAAGGAATACCATACCCTAGCCATACAACTGTTTTACTGAAGGAGGTTGTGCAGTCTTGGAGAGTCTGGACTCTGGTTGCTACCTGGAATGCCGTAGTCGCCGCTGAAACGCTTCGAGTCGTAGTTGACAAACTTGTCCACATCCGGCGGCAGGTGATAGACATCGGTGAGCACCTCGGGCGGCTGATCCTCCTCGGGCTCCTCCTTCTTGGGCCGCTCGATGCAGAGCAGCTTGGGCAGGATCTGGATGAAGAGGCGCTGCACCCACGGTGCCATGCGATGCGTGACAGGTGATCTGGAAGGTGTTTGCAATTGGGTTTATGAGGAAATGGAGGGGGTTAAGGAAGGGATTATGGAAGGGGTTATGGAAGGGGTTATAAAATGCATTTTGCAAGTGGTTTTGATACGATTAATATTTAAAAAAGATACAAGCGCTTTCACAACCCACCTGAAGTTCACGTTGAGCACGGCGATGGTCACGACGACGGAGAGCGTGACCAGCATCATGGTGAAGAGCAGATACTTTCCCAGCAGCGGCACCGTCAGCGAGGTGGGCGGAATAATCTCGGCCAGCAGGAGGAAGAACACGGTGAGCGACAGCAGGATGCTAATACAGAGCGAGATCTTCTCGCCGGAGTCGCTGGGCAGGTAGAAGACGAGCACCGAGAGGAACGAGATGCCCACGCAGGGGATGATCAGGTTTACAGTGTAGAAGAGCGTCTTCCTCCGGAGGGTGAGGTTGAACACGATGTCCAGATAGGGCTCCTCGCAGCAGCTGTAGAACTTCTCGTTCCGCACCGCCGGCACCCGCATGATGTCCCACTCCACGGAAATGTAGTAATCCTGCAGGTCGATGCCCACCTCGATGTTATCCGAGTCGGCAGTCTGCTTCAAGTGCCGCAAGTCAACCTGGGAAATGGTATTAAATATTTAAAAAAGTGCTTCTTACATGGTATAAATTAAATTTTCAATAACTTTTATCTGATTACATTGTTCTAAGAGTGAGATAATCAATATGAAGGACCAGCTGCTGCCTTTGAAACTGGAAACTTGCTGATTTATGCCCGGCAACTTTGGCAACTGCTGCACCTGTTCGCCTCGACACGAACCCAGGCCAATCATACATCTATTTATGTTGATTTGTTGGGCCATTTCCCCAGGCCCCCCACTCCCACGCCCTTTTCCATTTTCCCCCAAGTGTCGCTTACGGCTTCCCCTTGCCGGTGGCGAAAATCAAAGGTGATGGAAAAACGTACTTTCTGACAAATTTTTGACAATCGTCAATTGCACGGAGAATTGTTTGGCTGGGAAGGGGAAGGGCAGGTGAATGGCTCGGTTCCTATTCCTGTTCCGGATCCTAACTCGGCGACAGATGGCAGGAATCGAGATAGGTTCGGCTCACGTGCGTCCCGAAACGCAAATGGCATTTACGCTTGTAACCTTTATTTCATTTCCATTTGGCTTGATTTGTCATTTGTTGTCTGTTGCTCATTTATCAGTGGGTGGCATTCTTAGTAGAAGGTATTTCCTTTCTTTTTAACTAAGATTTAAAGCACTTTCTATACCCCATAGTACGAACTTTTGGGATATATAAACCTCTTAGACAGCTGAGACAGTTGTCATTAATACCTCGTCCTGCCTTTGCGCTGACTTTGTGAAATACCCGAAAACCGATCCGCAAATTCCACAACCCATACGAATTGTGAGGAAGTCGAAAGTCAATGAAGCATGCTCGAAATTTGTGATGCGTAAAAGGGAGGAAAGCGAAAATTTATATGTAGAATAATGTGCTGTCATTTTTCGATTTTTTCCCCCACTTCCGATTTCTTTTTTTTATTATTGTTGCCCATAATGAACACAATAAGAATGGGAAAGAGGCGCCCCATATAGCAGCGCAACAGTTGTGTTTTGTTCTCGAATCAGTTTACCAAATGCACTGGAAAGAAAAGTGCTAGTAAGGTAGGGAACTTTTATAAAATGCTTTCTAAAGTAAAGAATCTTTTAAGGATATTTTATGATAAAATGGGTATTTAAACATATAAATATTAAACAAAATATTAGGGCAAACATAATTGCTCTATAAGGATTTTCTTCTAAGGGTTTTATTATTAATGTTTTATCTCTCCCTATTATTATTTTTCAGGTACGTATCTACATTTAGAAACATTTTTAATATTTTTTGACTAGGTACCTTTAGCTTTCGAGCTTAGTATTTCAGTTTCCCTCGCTTTTTGTTTTCCCTGCGTATTTAACAATGCCGGCGCAAAAAGTTTTCCAAAAGGCGTGGGCGTGGCTGGTTCATTAAACGCAGCTGCCAGCTGTTATCTCACCAACACAAGCGCACACGCATGTGCATGGGAAATGGAAAATGGGGACTCCCCCTTGATTTATCGCATGACAGCAAGTGAAACGTGTCAAGTGTACGAAAAAACAAAGTAAACATTAACGGCAGATTCCAGATTCCAAATGAAAAGCGCACACACATATTTAACCATGAAAATCCACCGGAGAGAATGGCATAAAAAACGCTCAATTCCATTATTTTAACATGTTTAAATAGTCGTTTAACAGTGGGATGTCCTCAGCCAAGCGTCAGTTTTTTCCTCAGTTTTTGGTTTGTCGAAATTAATGTTTTTTTAATCGAGTCAGAGTAAGGTTTGATTAGCACTCCGTCAGATAGAATCAAGCCCGGGTCCCAAGCCTCGTTCGGGGTTTTATTTTCCTTCGATTTTGATTGATGGGCTGGGGCGTAATCTGTTCGTGGCCAGGGTTGCCAGCTGTTGCCGGGCCTTTAGCCGCAGGGGGTGGTTCCTGGGTTACCCTCCCGCTTTCCAAAGCAATCCCACATACTCACCATATAACCGTCGTAGGTCCAGGAGCCGAACTTCATGAAACATGTCTGCTCATCGAAGGGAAAGTACTCGACATCAATTTCGCAAAAGGATTTGTAAATGGCGGGCGGTTTCCACACCACTTTGCCCGTGTGATGAAGAATTGCTTTTGTCATTATTGTCACTTCATAGTTGCCATCGGCGCTGCAAGGAAAAAGATGGTATGACATATTTTAGTTTCTGTTTTTGGCAGCGATTTGTAAAACGATTTGCTTTATTTGGCAAGGATATTTTGGGGCACATCAAATAAATCTTAGTGTAAAGATTTTGGCATTAAGTTGTATTATTTTTGGGGTAGAAACTAATGATTACTTTTATTTCACAGGCTCTGCTAAATGCTTGCCTCGGCCTTTTACATTTGCTGTGTTTTTCTTTGGCCCCACAAAAAGGTTTCTGCCCATTGGATCGACGGAAAGTGCCGAACTAATTAAAAATACATTTTAGCCTCTAATTACGAATTCATTTTAGACTGGAAAAAGTGCGGCTAATGCTGGTACTGATTCCTCTGGGAAGGGCCCTGCCACGCCTCCATATCTAGTATATGGCATAGGGTCCATTAGCAGCAAGGTCCCTTTCGGCTCCTCTGGCCATAGCCACTGGCCAGAGACGTACACTAAATCCAAATCCAAAAGCAAAGCATTTTAAAATGTTATTACAACAACAGCAGTGGCAGTGGCGCAGGCAGTGGCTGTGTGGCACTGGCAACCATTAATGGCTAAAAACCATTTAAAATGGCTGTCGGCACTGCACACACACACAAACACACACACACAGGGGCTCAAGGGAGCGAGATGGAGATAGAAAAGTGGAGGGGGAGGGAGTCTGGGGGCGACTGGCCAAGAAAATCAACAAAGAGAACAAAAGTTTATAACCGAAGCCGAAAAAAAGCCAAAACCACGCCTGGGGGTCACCGCAATTGCAGCCATTATCTTAACGGTGATTCACACATAGAGCCAGAGACAACCACACACAGATACACTCACAGATACACACACAGATACACACGATTGTACAGCAGCCGGACAACGCGGCGTATGAGTGTCGTCGCTGTGGTCCTGGCAGTTATCCTGGCCAAGCCGACGGCGCCTGCCGCGTCTATCAGCGCGTTAATCTCAGCGCCGCACAGCGAGCGCCATCTTTGTATCTCCGCACTCGGGGCCCAGTCAAAGTTTGCAGGCCAGAAATCGAAGCGGCGCACAGTGGGCCACATAGCCAGGGAAAGAGATCGGAAAATAGGAGCGATATTCACTTGAAAAATATTGGAGCTCAGCAGTTTGCCTTGGCAAGGAGTGGGTTTTGTTTATATTTCTCTCTATTTTAGGAAATATTTTTTAAAGATAATAATCAGCTAATTTGTTTTACTTTTAACTGATTGATTTAACATTGTCAGAGCACTACCACTTAAAGCACATAAGTAAGTGGCTTAAAATATTTGTGGCACTGGGCTCCACTGTACCGCAACGGAATCAGGGGAGTTGGCAACCCGCTGGCGGGCAAGAAAAACTTTTTGCTGACTTTGTTGCCGCTGCTCCTGCTCCCGATTCCCTGGCCATGTCCTTCTGATCCCCCACCGCCCCCATTGCCTTTGTCTTCCTTGTGCTCAACCCATCCCCCTGCCCCACCCCCATCGACGCCCTCGTATTTCTCCACGCCATTTTTATTTTTATAAATCTAATAAAAGATAATGAAATTTTATTTCGTTTCTTTTGATTTCAACGCAGTTGTCGTCAGCTTTCATGCTAAAAACTAAAAGCCAACAGCAGTTGAAAAAGAATCATAGATAGGGAATGGTTGGATGGGGTGCGGGGGATGGGTTATGGAAGGTTATGTGGGCCAGGGATCTCGGAGTAGGAGGCGAAGGACCAACCAGACGCCCATCTCGCAACATACAATAATAGAATTAAAGTGGCTGTGGCTCCTGTTCCTGAGTCCACTGTGGGTGCGGCCCTTGGTCGATGGCAAGGGCCTTGCAAAAGTTCAGCTGATAATAAAGTTGTCAACAACATTCATTTAATTAAAGAAAACAAAGCCAAAGCAGAGAGCACTTTGGGAATAGCAGGGCCAAATGCGGCTAACGGGCGGTCCACAGCCGGGGAATGGGGATCTAATGCCCGGGCAGAGATTTATGGCATTCTGCTAATATGGCATCTCAAAATGGTAATGCGTTTTGCCCATGACTGAGTGGGAGTGTGTGGGCGGGCTTAGTGGGATTATTTTGCCAGCCAAACAGGGCACGCGATGGCCAGAGCCATTTCCGCACAGAGAATAAAACTTAATTTGATCATTTATGCGACACTTTATCGAGTTACAGTGTTCTTTATATGCAAATCGACCTAGCACTTAATAGTTGGACCTAATCAGATGGTAAAATAATTATAGGCTAGTAAGAAATCGTCTGCACAATTACTCTTACAAAAATATAAAGATAATAGCCAAGATTTTTATAAAGTAAATTAACCAAATAAAAATATATTTTTAAAAATCTAAAAAAATACCAATTGATTTTTCAAATTAGGTATTTTTAAATATTTATTAAATCAGACGTCAATTAGAGAAAGGAGAAGAGAGAAGGATAAGAGAAAGAAGGACAGAACGAAAGAGGTTCCAAATGAATCTAAAATTTAAGTCCTTACTGAGATACATTTCTTTTCATAAAAAACCGATAAATATTAAAATAAATAAACAAATATACACATGCTTGTGCTCTTGAAAAGATTTAACAAAATCATATTCTAAGAAAAAAAAATAAAAGAAATATCTCTGAATTAGTATCTATAAGTAACTAAAATTCAGGAACTAATTCAGATATCAATGCCAAGCTAAAACCACTACATTTTCCTCTCGCTGTAGACAAACAGTAATTATTGGATACCCCGAATAAACTCATATGCGGAATGTGTGGAATGCCGGCTAACCAGCATAATAACCAGTCGCATAAACCACTAAGTGCGGCCGGAGTAAGCTCGCTTATGGGGCCGAAACCGAGGCCGGGGTCTCGAGTCAGTCGAGTGCGATTTTAATTTCTTGGATCAACATGAAAATTAATTGCTGGAATTAAGCGGCTTTCACAAATACAAACAGTGTGGGGCAATCAGGCCAAGGGTGCTTTTTGGGTGGTGTTCTTGGTAAGCATGTATTTCAGAGACTCCTCTAGTTTATTTTGTCACGTCTGCTTGTGCTTTTGATGAGGTATGCAGGTAATTATGCCGGCTCCCAGGAGCCCATTCAAGCTGAGGGCCGCAGCGAATGCAAGGGATAATTGCAATTAAAAAATTAACCAAATGTTGCCGGCCAAAAATGTTGCAGTTCTCCCGGTGGCTGGCTGAAAAACAAGACCAAATGCCTGGCCGCGGGCAATAAATAACAACTTTTGACGCTTGTTTTGAATTCTTTTGTGGGCCAGAATGTTGGCCCTGAGTGCGTGCGTGTGTGATTCTGGCCCAAATGCCGCACGTACGCAGGTATTTGTGGTGCTGTTGGTGGTGGTGCACAAATGCGAGCACAAATTCGGACCATTTACAAAGCCTGGCCAACTATTTATTTCGCTGCCATTGCGCGTTTAGCAGACAATTAAACATTTTTCATTGCATACAAATGGGGATGCGCGCGAAGGGGATTCCCCGCTCGCTGCGCAGCACAAAATGTTGCATCGTAAAATAGATTGCCATCGTCCTTGTTTTTCTATTTTTTTTTGTATTTTGCCAAGTGTGTGACAATAAACGCGCTTTCCTCCGCCGGCGACTGCTGCACATGTATTTGCATTTAAAATTACTATACAGAACTACCTCGTTTTTTCTCTCCTGCCGCTTAATTTCTGCATAAATTTACAGGCCTGCTTGTTTGCTCCAAGGCTCCGAGGGCAAACAATTCAAACTGAGAGCCAGGTTATTGATATTGACATTGGACTTACGTTTATTATCCTTGCGGCAACACTAAAAGCCGACAAGATAAATATTCGACTATCATTCATTTAATTTTTATGAATTTCCCTCAGATTTCCACCGAGATTCGGCGCTTGGAATGCCATAAAACGGGCAGTAAGCCTTAAGCCATCACCTTAACTTGGCCACTAAATTAAATGGACTTTGGCCGTGGCGTTGGCCATTTCGATTGGCATTTGGAAGGCAAGAAAAACACGAGGCACAATTAAGTGCGACAAAGGACACTTCAAGATCAATTTTATGCGGCAACAAAGGAAGTGGAAAGTCGAAGGCATGGCTTCATTATGGTGCGTACAAATTATTTGCAGTTTAAAAAACGTCTCAACGACCAAAGCCGGCCATATAACACCCATGGCATTCGAGTAACACCCGCTTGCCGGTTCCCATAGTTACAATGCCTTTGTCGTTGGCTGGCAAATGAAATTTAAGCTTTTTCCAAGCAATAAATTACGACTTTTTATGACACTGCCATCGAAACAGCCCGAAAGTATGCTATGCGTATAGTTGACTCAGACGGGGAATCGGACTCCCAGCCTTAGCGCCAAGTTGGTAGTAGAATAAAAAGTATGTACTACGTATAGCCATCACCCTGTCTTCCCCCCCATCTACACACATAAAGGACCCATAAAGCGCGTAAGCCGATCTGCTGCAGCAACAACATCCTCGGCAGCCAGAAGCCCAGATATCCTGACCGACGTCCTGGGCATTTGCTGGGGGGAAGTGCTCTTCGAGCAGCTTGGCAAATCGACCAAGTCAAGTGTCCAGGCAACCAAGGCGAACACAGTGGGCAGAAAGTCCTTAAAAGGATTTGGGAAACAAAAAGGGAATCAATGAATTGATGGA
Organism: Drosophila biarmipes; assembly: GCF_025231255.1. Taxonomy (NCBI): domain Eukaryota; kingdom Metazoa; phylum Arthropoda; class Insecta; order Diptera; family Drosophilidae; genus Drosophila; species Drosophila biarmipes. The sequence continues at coordinate 23,480,618 of NC_066616.1, read as the reverse complement.
ATTATTTAATTTTAGGGGGATTACCCTTAGAAAAGCAAGAGAGTTATTTTCTAATATCAAAATGTATGTTTAATATTTAAATATTTAATTTAGTATTGGCAACTATAACATTATTTATCATTACATCTTTGTATCAAATAAATAACTTATGTCCCTAGCCTGCTCTCTTTTCTTTTAATTAGTTAACTTAATTGAGGTTGCCGGACTTAGTTTTAATTTCTCGACATGTTCCCTGGTCTCAGTATCTCTAGATACATTTCGATGCTTGTCCCCTAATTGGCTTCGCTCCAGCAAATTATAATAATTATACCGAGCAACGAAAACGTTCAATTTGCGGGCAGGGGAATCGGAGATCTAGACTACAACCCGAAAGGCCCACCCCAGGGCACTTAGGCAGCCTCCAGGGAAACCCGAAAAGCAACCGCAGCGCTCGAGTTACATTGAAATAAAAATACGTTAATCATCGCCTGATAAATGGCCGACTAAGGCAGCAGTACAGCTTGGCTTTGATTTATACCGCCGCCCATTCGGGGCAATTATGCAAATGGCCAAGAGGCTGGGGGGCGGGTCTCGGGTATCCAAAAACGAGCCCGGGGCAGGCAAATCTTTAGTCGATGAGCTGGGCGAAAATTAGTTTGGCACTTACTTGTTATAGAGCACAATATCCGGCAGCCATATATGCTCGGAGGGCACGTGCAGCGTGTCCACGCCGCCGTAGTCATCCGGATTCCATTTCAATTTGTAGTCGTTCCATTCCTGAAATTGCAAAGTGCACATTGTAAAAAGGTAAATGCTACAGCTATGCAAATGGCAATTATTTATGCTCGATTGCCATGAATAATAGAAAAATAAACGTATGTGTAGGGGTATAAAAGTTAGAAAATATGCGCACATTCAGCTGAGGCTATTCAGCTCGCCGTTTATAAATGTTTAATACTGCGGCTCGGGGCGTTTAACTCGTGCATTCGCTGCTATTTTAATTTCATTAATTATGCATTAATTTATTGGTCGCTAAGCTGTTGGCATTAAATTACATTTTCATAATGCAATTGTACTTCAATGTTTGGGTTCTATGTTTAAGCAGAGGGTAGTATGCAAATGCGGGGTATATGCGTTTGTTGTGTGCGAAGATCTATGCTAAGATCTAATTCCAAAAATCTATTTGGTATTTTCAAATCAGTTTATAAACAATTATCAGTTTGTAATTAAATAGTAGTATCTAGTATTTGAATTTCGCTATATATATATTACGCCATAGTGCTAGGTATTCTTTATTCCACACTCCTTTCAGCTGGCATCGGATTTCTTTTTTATTGCTTATACGCATAACTGTAATTATGTTGATTGCCACTTTCCATGTATATATAATACCATATATGTATTTATACGGCCACGCCAAGTGGGAGCCATCACACTGGGGATTACCCGAGTTGATATTGGTTTGAGGTTTCATGGTGGCCGAGGCTCGCTTTCGTGCTGACCAAGCATGAAATTCCCCGATAATTGCAAATATAATTGCCGGGTGGGACTCCAAACCGGTTTAATGTTGATCCGCCTTACACACGAAATCGGGTTTCAATTGTGATTACATGAATTTCAGCAATTATGTGATGTGTCTGGCGAAAAATAAGTAACGTTTGTGTTAAATTAAGGATCTAGAACCCTTTTATATTTCGTTATATCTACTTAAATCTCCGCTGTCCTCATAGAAGTACCGAAATGTATTCCTCATTTAATTGCGGTTACCCGTCTGCTTAAATGCAAGTGCATGTGCCAAATGTGTTGGCCAAATACAGTAAAGCCTTTATGGGGCTAGGTGCGCAAGCGTTTGCGGCTTTATAGACAGACTGCCGCCTGTTTATGGGCGTGGCATGCCACTAAACCAAATGTGAAAGCAAACACCGAGCCATACTATAAATGAGGGTCTGCTTATGGAAAACCGCTTTTATCTGGCAGTTTGATACTCATTAATTGAATCTTTACAATGCCTATCTGGTAGATAAAATAGAACCGAATCTATACAATGTCTATCTTGTAGATAGCTTATATTTGAATCTAAGCAATGTATATCTTGTAGATAAAATACAAGAAATATTTTAAAATACCACATAAAAGGATGTCTAAGTAAAGCAAAAATGAATTTTAAATTTCCTTTTATAATTCTATTTTCCCCATCAATGGGAATTCATTTTATGGAACACCAAACGACCCGGCCCTCCCTCATAATGATGGCTAATATGTACATTTGGCCAAAACAAATACAGATGCACACAATCGCAAATTGCTCGGCAAATGCATAATTTATATATCATTTCGAATTCCGCTTTTGTTATTGTTTTCGGTTTTAGTGAATTGTCAAACCAAATACTTTGGCTAAGCTGCCGGCACTATTGACTGCAATATGTGTGCGAGGCATTTGCTGTGCATGTTTTATGCAAAACCGGAAAACTTTAAAGCCCCCTCCTCCGCGTGAGTGTTTAAAAGCAGCTGGGATAAAAGTCGGAATTCGGACCAATTGATATTCCTCTTGTGCGGGCGTTTTTTTTTCGCAATTTGTTTTTGCCCAACTGCTGGCCGCCGCATTAGTGAAAAGCCAATGGACATGTAGAGTGGCAAGCGCAGGGGAACTGGCAGTGGAAGTGGGATTGGTCCTGGTATCCTGGCTGTCCTGGTCCCGAAATTCCCAGGGAAATGGAGCCAGGCCACTTGGCCAAGCTAGAAGTTTGGCATAATGCGAGCGCGTCGAAATTGGCTGGCACAAATTATTTTGCATTCGACTTCAGCGAGGCATGCAAATGGCGAATTCATGTTCCCCGAAAGCCAAATCACAGTTGAGCAAGCCTGAGCTGAATTACTCCTCAAAAGTGTATGTACGCATGCTCTCCGTGCACAGTTGGCAAAAGCCAACGGGTAACTTACCTGCTCCACCCAGACATTGGTTGTCATAATTTGATTCTTCAGATTCTGCAAATAAACGGGGACAAAGGCAAACAGATTTGTTAGACTCGAATGTTAACAGGAGTTTCATTAATTTAACGCTGACAGTTTCCACTTGTGCCCAATCGAGGGGGAGTGCATTCTGTGACAGCTCCTCCAGCGAGTGGCAGAGACCATCAAATAGGAATCGTTGCGCCGGGGAAATGTTGTTTTAGTGAACTCAACTCGGGCTCCACTCCTAGTCGACTTGCACTGCTGATGCAGCTCTTATAGCTTAACAAATCTATTTTAAAGTGCTACGAAACAGAGGAAAAAGGAAGTCGAGGGGTGAAATAAACTGGGGCGAGTGGCGTCGCTTTCGAGATGTCGTCGAGTGAGCTGCAGTCTTCCATAACCATTGAGTTTTAATCAATTTATGGGCTACAGGATATCATCTCCCCCTAACTTTGGGTTATACTACCGGTTTTACAACTGCTAAAAGTTTTCTGACGCTTAAAAACCCATTGCGGTTAGCCGCTAGTCGAATAAAAACTTGTAAACTATTAGGGGGATGCCCCTGCTTCGTCTATAAACCGAAAAATCTAAATTTTTTGCAAACTTAAATCTGTCTTTTATGAAGATTTATAGACTGTATTTGTATAGATAACGTACCTTGTTGGGATCATAAATAAAATGGCAATCGATGAGTATAAAATCTGATATTTTTTAAGCTTTTCTAAAAGATATTTTCTTTAATACTTAGGCTCTCTTCTTGCTTATTTCCTAAAAACTCTCTGGATCTCGTAATATTTCCCCTTCCTTATTTATTTGCTCGCCAGGCCAAACTCATTAAATGCGGGGAAGCTCAATAGAAAAAATTAGAAAACGATAAAATTACGGAATAAATCACTTAAGCGTTGAAAAATGTAATTAACGACAGAATGATAATGATGCGCCGTAACGCGTTTTTCGCATTTCTATCCGCCGCAGAGTTAGGAGCTGGGAAAACCTCAGGGACCGCGGCAATATGTCGAGGCACGCAGTGTTAATAGATTTTTCCAGCCACGCCACCGGAGGACCGACTCCCGGATCGTGGTTCCTGCTTCTCTGCCAGTAATCACCCGCTCAGAGGGCTCTTAGCCCCTTAGCCCTTCTGTGGACCAGGACCAGGCGGCACTTGGTGGAAAGGTCATTAGGCGAGGGCGACGCGGAAAACCGGCAATAAAACGACAAAGCCAAGAACCGGGCACAATGACAGCGAAGGCGATGAGTGCGGCATAAGGAAGAGATAAAATGTGCGGCGTCACAGGAGCGGGAAATCCAAAGGATATGGACGCGGGCGATGGGGAGTATCCTTTATGCTTTATGTGGGGCATCCGTTGCAACCAGTGGCAAAAGCGGAGCACGCAAAAAAGTGGTATTACTATGTGCCATGGAACTGAGTAAGTCACTTAAATTATACAAATATTAAATTAAATAAATAAAAATAAAAAAAAAATTTAAAATTATAAGCAATTTTTATACGTTTAATAATAATACTATTTTTATCATTTTAAAATGTATATTGCAATCTTTATGTGGCTTTTTATTTTGACAACACTTTAGGAGTTTTATTTTATATCATGAAGAGCGTTGTACTATCAGCCAACGGAGTTTTTGCCTATCAAAATCTCTTCATAGGAAACTTGGAATAAAACATGGGAAAGATGTGTCTACACTTAACAGAATGATATTATACAAAGCTATTTATAAATTGGAAGCTCAACACTACCACTTAAAAAACTCTAAAAATCATTAAACTAATTTTTTAACTAAAAATATTTATATACATTTTTATCTGTGCAGCGGTTGCATCGGCACAGTGGTTGTGCCCACAGGTTAACCCATAAGAAATTGAGAAATTCGCAATCAGGATGCGGACTTGCACGGCAGACGCCTCGGGCAGTTCGCACCTCCAAAGGACTGTGGACTTGTGGCCTGTAATTGGTGTTGCTTTTGTCGTTGTTGCACGTCTCGCTTATTCGCACTTAGGCGGACGGAGGGGGATTTCCCTGCACAGGATGCAGGATATACAGCATTTAAATTGCTTAAGCCAAGTGCTTTAAGCAGTCGTCCTGCAGCAGGATTTGCATCCTCAGCGGGTGTGTCTCTCTGTGTGGGTGTGTGTGTGACAGTTTTTGCCCACTCTGGGGATCCCCAGAGGTCCTGGGCAGGAAGAGGATGGCCCGGTGTGCCCATGACTTGCCTGACTGGGCTTGTTTACAATTTAAATCGAATTTCCTGTGTGCTGTAAATAAACTTTGCAAAAGGCATTCCACTCGGCCTGCAAAAAGTGTCCTGTGACCACAGCAGCAGGAGCCGCATTTGAAAGGCGGTGTAAGCTGAATAAGCAGTAAATTAATTTCCGAAAATATCATGAAGTACGGCTTGGTTTCAAGAGGCTCTCTTCTAATTCCCACAATTAACAGGGGAACTGTGTCAAGCATAGCTCTTCGTAATGGAAATTTTAGGAGATACTTTATTGCCTATATTTGCAGTTTGTGTCTATAAACGGGCTTTTATTATTAAACTGTTTTTATTTTTTCGCTTAATTACACATTTTTTTGTGGTGAAAAATAAATACTTTAGTTTTTTGGCGTTGAACTTTTTTGTATAACTTGGTCAAAAATGATCACATACTCAAAGGAATTAATGTTTTTGACAGCTAACAACCCGGATAATTGATCGGAATCATTTTCTGGCTGATTCTAAAAACATACAATTTTCATCATTTTTTACTTTTTTTGCAAGGGGTAGCATCGTCTTTTTTTGCGAAACTGGGTCAAAAAAATAATATTTTAGGTGCAAATACCATTTGATTGGAAATTTTATTATGAGTGCAGCAAGGTGTGGCATTCCACTCTTGGACCAATACTTTTATTATAAAGACCAAAATACTGTTTATTTTGGGTGAAAAATGAAGAGCTTCGTTTTTTGGCAAGCATTTGATATTTTTCTTTTACCTTTTTTTGTGTAACTTGGTCAAAAATTTTTCGTGTTTTTTTTTCGTGAAAAATGGTAAATACTGCTTTCTCCGCAACAAAAACTTGAGTACTAAAATGCTCCTGGGGCATGGTGAATTAAATTGCAGTTCTGCCATTTGGACAAACCCTTTGTCACCCATTCACACAGCCTCACATATTATGTGAAAAGTTAATTTTCTCTCGATTGTCACGGTGGCTCACAAAGGGCTTTGCAGTGCCCGGTTGAACAGAGGCAATTTCGGCCTCTGTTTCAATTTCCCCCAATAATATGTGGAATTTATGGCCAACATGCAATTAACTGGCCCGAAAATGTGCAACATTTGCCATTTGAATGCGTTTGGGTGGCAAAATGTAAGCCGGTCTTACAGGGCAAACAAAGCTGCAGCTGCGATGGGCTGGCCAGCCGGAATTGCCTTTCTCAGGATGCACACATACTATACCGGCCGTATATAGTATGTCACCTGGTTGGGCAGCAGTTATGCAACTAATAAGCCCGAGGCACCGAGCCAGCTATGAGCCATGGATCAGGTGACCGAGGAGCAAGCAGATGGAAAATTGCAAATTACAAATTCTGCAGCCAAAACGCACGGCTGCTTTGTTGCTGCCCTCACATACTTTCTCCCTTCCCCCGCCCCTCTGACAGTTGATTGCAATTTCCAGGACAACACAGCAGCAGCAAAAAAAAAGGGGGAAAATGTACAAGCACTGATTTCAGTGCGGAGAATTTACAAGCAATTGTATGCCAATAAGGAAAGGCAGGCAACACGTGTGTCCCACAACAACAGCCACAGGGGGAGTCAACAGGACGAAACAGGACGAGAACAGGACGAGAACTAGGGTGGCCAGGGGCCGGGTTGGAGGGGGCGGAAAAAACGTGGACTACCAGTGGACTATTGCAATAAAAGAAATTCTGCGAATATTTCAAGCCAGTCAGCAGTCAAGCGCACACAGGGCGGCTGTGCGATATTCCTGTGTGCAGCAGCTCGCATACACAGAAAAGCAATTTCGATATAAGCACCTTATGCCAGCTGCCCAGATGCTAGCCCACAGTGGCGTGGAAGCGGGCGAGCCGACTGGAAAAGGGTTGAGTTGGCCAAAAGCCCCGACCTTTTCGAGGTTTCGCGCCGATTTGGGAGATACATCTTGCTTAAAGCATATATTTTGGAATGCCATTAAGGAAAGAAGTCTAGTGAATCATATACGAAAGTGATTTAATGTAATTACACTGCAATAAAAATGGATATTTACCTCCTGAATTAAATTTAAGAAATATATTTGTAATTTCCTGAAGATAAACTCAAAATATATTGAAATTTAAAGAACAATTTCGGGTTTTCTATACATAAAATAGTCTCTTAAAACGTTTCACCCTTTTAGTTTAATTAAAATATGGGTTTTATTGAGGGATTCTAAATAGTATAAAGATTAAAATGCGTATAAAATGTTCGAAAAAGCAACAAAAAAATTCCTATTCTTGGAAAAAACACTATAACGCTGAAATCTCCTCTATTTTATTTATTTTTTTTAAGATCTGTGCCAATGTGCATTGGTGTTACTGCTCCTGCTCCTGCAGCTGACTGCTGCTCCTGCCTGGCCTGCCCCTCAGTGGTCTTGGTGCTTAGCGCGTGATTTATAACAGCAGGCGGAAAAGTAGAAGGTCGAAAGAACGAAGCCAAAGAAGTGGCATCAAAGCAGCAGAAGGCATAAGCCATGGAGCAAAGCAGGGGGTCCCAGGACCCAGAACCAAGAACTTGGAGTAGAGCTCGGCTACTGTGTGGCCAAGAGCACGTAACTGTTAGTCGGTTCCCCATTTCCGGCTGTCATGTGCAGCCAAACCGAGCAGAAGATTGTGCTCCATTTGCCTCCGCCTGGGCCACAGAACCGATCAGGCCCAGCCAGCGCCTCGATATTGCCACGAATTCCGTGTGTATGTGATATATGGGCTGCTCAATTTCGAATTTCGAATGCCGATTTCGATGGCCCCCGGCCGCCTTTCCACTGGCAATTGCATAGTTAATCAAGAAAACAATCAACTGAGGCCAAGCCATTGATTTATTATGCAAACAACCATCGAGACAATGAAGCGCCTGGCGGCGGGGCGGCTTAGTAGCCTGGCTTTTTAATCGGCGGGCAAACAGTTATTAATTGCGCCCCGATTGTTTGCTGCGGCTTAAGCAAATGCCATGGCCTGCTCACCGGCAGCGCGGGGCTCTCGCGAATTAATCTGTTGTGATTGTCATTTGATAAGCCCGAAAAGCGGCGGGGGCAGAGTTGTCAAACAAATGGATTGCTTGGTTTCGCCAGCCTCGTTAGCAGGAAATTATGGAAGGGGATCAAAGGGGCTATAATCATCAATTCATCTTTTTACTTACTTAAGGAAGGAATTAAATAATAAAATATAAGTGTAAGTTTCTGTAATTTAAAACATAATTATTTGGAATAGATTTAAAGGTATGATAAAGTAATTATAATTAGTAGCTATTTAAGCTGATGTAACTCAAAACTGCTTGAGCTTTCCACTTTTGAACCCCTGTCCTGAAAAAAGATAAAAGCCCTTTTAATATCCCCCTAAGAACAATGATATCCCAACTTTTTGCTTTAATCCTGCAACTATCAAGACAAATGGCCCTCTGATTTATGTTTAAAACGTGTTTTAGCATTTTGCTCCCTGCCCAGAGGAAACTTTCCACTGAAGGGGCTACGGATACAGATACAGATATTGAATACATGGATGGCTACTCACCACATCGATCAGCTGGGAGAGGCGCAGACCCATCTTGACGGTGAGGCGGTCCGAGTTGTTGCCCACGGGTCGGATGAGGCGGTTGTAGTTGCTCAGCAGGTCGTCGTAGAGGCGCTTTGCATCTGGGTTGGCCAGGCCGCCGGTGGCGAAGTGTAATGCTATGAATACAGCTGCGAATAGCACGCTACCCATCTTAGGCCAGGTCCAACCCTGCGGGGGGAGAGAGAGCAAATAAATATGGAAATAAGTTGCGGATAATGTCGACTGGCAGAGCGGATTCAGTTCCAGCCTGCATTAGCATTATTTCAGCATAAAACATAAAAACTTTCCGCTGCACAATTGTGCACGGCGGGCGGAGGTGAGGGGTGGGGGGAAGTGAGGGTCGTAAATTTTGCAAAAGTGTCAAAAGTCTTAGAGCTTTGTTCCCTTTCGGCCAGCAGCGTGCAGCCATAAACACCATTTAATCTTTGGCTCAAACACTCAAGACACCATCGCACACATGCATGTCTGGCTGCCAGCGAGAGTGTGAGTGTGGGTGTGCCGGAGCATCCTTCCGTTTCCGGCGACTTCTCCTTCTTCTGGCTCCAGCTGCCAGCCCCATGTGCTTAGCATTTTTGTTATTGTCCAGCCCACACAATTACCCAGCCACCCACTCAATATGCGTTTCTGCATTTTATGCATAAAAATCCTTGCGTTATTCCAACCGACATCCTCGAGTGCTGTCGTGCACAGCTACATTAGCCGCAAACAAGCAATTATAATCAATTCCTGGGAATTCCAGCCAATTAGCAAAAGTGCCTGGGATGCGCAGAAAAATCTGAGATACATTTCTTCGTCGTATAAACAACAAGCAAATATTGGCATCTCGTTATTGAGACAAAGTAATAAATGTTTGCCTGGGCAGAAAGGGCAAAGAATAAAGCCCAAATATATGGCCCTGCAAGTTTTTAGTGCCATAAACAAACCTTTTCGCACTGCACACGAAGTGGATTGTTATTTACTTATAATTCATGACCGGCCCGATGAGTTCCAGCTCTTTTGGCTAACTCAAACAGTCACTTGACCAAGTGGTTTTATGCCGACTCAAGATTTGCCCAAGCAAAGCAGCCAACTGTAAGCCAAAACTTTTAACTGGAAAACTGCAAACTCAAAAGTTTGTTGTCTTTAGTTTTACATTTTTTCCCCTTTAACACGGGGAAAGTTTTGCGCAAAAGATTTTATGTGTCAGTTGGGAAAGTTTTCCATAATTTGATATCTGCACATGTGAGGGAAGCGGAATGCCTTCTCGGCCAATTACATTTATCAATTTGATGGTTTCGGCAACGAGGCTAAATTAATTATGCTAATTTAGTGTGTAAATTGTTTGTAATTTGTGCATTGATTTCATAAAAATGCGTCTGCCTTTCGCCTCCGAATAAATCAAATCACATACCGACGTCTGCATAATTCAGCGCAAAACACGTGTCAGTGACCGCAGAACAAAGCAAAAACAGCATGGAGGGAAATAATATTAATAATAATAATGGCGGAGGGGGCAACATGACATATACAGAAAATGGCGACAGGGCCGGCGAACAACCGAAAACAACCGAAACCAACGGCGAAACAACGAAAATGGCCGACATAAACAACGACAACGAAAATGAATGTCATTTCGAGGGCTATTTATGCGCCTCTTAGTTGGCAGATTATTTCATTTTCATTTCCATATGACCATTTATATTTATTTATTATTTATACTTCCCCCACGCACACGCACACACTTTTCTGGCCACAATTTGGCTTGCTGCGGCTGTCAACGCTGCGTATGCGCAATATTATTTGCTGACTATTTATTAATATATATATCAAGTAAATGTATCTGCGGCCGAGTGCGTGTGTCTGTGTGTGCTTGTAAACTTTTTGTTCGAGCACTGCTCTCCATAAAAACCAGACGATGACGTGTCCTGCCCCCGAAAATAGCTCGCATTGCCATTAATGAAAAATGTAAACTGCAAAACTTTGCCATGGCATTTTCGCTGGTTTTTTGTTGATAAAGTTTTAGAAGGACTACGAGTGCCAGTCGAGCGCACAGTGGTGCTATAAAGGGCAAAAGTGTATTTTAAATCAGGCCAACAAAGTAACAACTATTTGGGAGACTTATAAAATTGTTGTAAAATAATAATTTGAGATTAGAAAATTTTTTATTTTTTGTAACATATTTTTTTATCTAACTCCCTGCAATCCTTTCCCTCAAACCACTGTACTTCATTTTAATTACACAAATGTTCCTCTTCCATTTTGGTTATTCGGAGTTGGCAGCATAATGAAGCCAAAAAACTGACATTGACTGCGGGCCACAATTTTAATTGCAATCAGGGGGAGACAGTAAAAAAAGCCACCAGTTTACTGCGGAATGAACTTGATTTGAGCACTCCCCTTGGTAAGGGGACCTGTGAAATAATCGCCGGGTGCTTCATCCTCATTTGCCGGGGATTGGAGTCCACTACGACCGCGATTAGTTGCAAAAAGCAGCAGCAGAAGCAATATCAGTCCCCTGCCAACAGCAGAACAAATTGTTATGTAATTGCCCGATGTATATAGAGATGTACTCAGCCATCCACCTCCGCACAAAGCAAACACTGCTGTCCCGTGCTGTGCTGTCCTGCTTTCTTGCCATTTTATTAGCACTTGTTGTGCGGGGGGGAGGCAGTGGCGTATAAAAATAATAAGTATCAAAAATAACTGACCAGCTCTATGGCCGTAAAGAGAACGAGACGAACATTGAATGCACTCGACGTGTCCGACGGCGGCTATAATTTCAATCACTTCCCCGGCAACTGCAGCAGCGGCAAAAGCTGCAACAGCAGCAGCCAAAATGTGGCATTAAAAACACTCGTAAACGCTGGGGGAAAAGCGGAAAAGCTGAGCTGAGGGGTGGATTTCACTGTATCCGCTTTCAGTTCTGCCCCTCCTCCGTCCTCTTGCCGTTTCTTTTTTCGCCCGCTTGAGTGCAGCCAGCGAAATTGCAGCAAATATTGAAAGAGAAACTATTTGTTAGCCAGCCGTCAATTTGTTCGTAATGAGCTGCGGCTGAGTCCGAATCCCAGTGGCCAGTGCGCTTTGTTGCCGCCCCGACTTTTGTTGCTGTTTGTAGTGTAGTGTAGTGTTGTGTAGTGTTGTGCTGTGCTGTGTTGGGCCACAAATGAAAATGTCTTTCAGCGTGGTAAATATTTTATGTCATTTCTGTGCTCGTCTTTTGTGCGCTTCTTGTAGTTGCCGTAGTCTCTGGGTGCTTTCCTTTTTTTCCCCCAATTTTTTTCGGTTCTTTCACTTTGCTCGGCTTGTTGTTGCCTTGTCTTGTTTTTTTTTTTTTGTTTGGCATTTTTAAGCGCCAGTAAATTTTTTAGTAGGCAGCGAAGCTGCGCAGAGCAACCGCAGCAAAGGCAGCAGCAACAATAAGCGGGAGAAGCTCTGCCGGAAACGGCGTCGACGGCAACATGGCGAGTCAACTTCCGCTTGCCGAGCGTGTGTGCGTGTGTGTGTGGGTGTTTCCATGTGCTAGTGTGTGGGTGCTGGGCGCGGAGGGCTCTTGCAATTTTCCAGTCGAGTTCGTTTTTCATTTCCGTGTTATTTGTTTTGCATACGCCACTCCCACGGCCACACCCCCGCCCCTTGCGCATTTCCCATTTCTTTGTTACGTTTACCCGCCGCCTTTTTCGTTGCATACTTCTCTGGGCTGATATATTAACATGGCCGCACCGCCAGCTGCCATTTTTGGCATTGTTCTTGTAATTGCTTTTGTCCCTGCGCCCCCGTAATTGAATTTCACTTCTCCCCGACCAAAAGAGACCCATCATCATCGCACTTAATCCGCTGGTTCCCCTTTGCGAATCAACTCTTCTGGCAAAAAAGGTGCACTTGGAAAAAATAAGCTAAAGATTAAGAAATAAAAACAAACTAAATACTACTATTTGATTACTTTATGGGAATAGGTTTGAAATTACCAAGTGATTTCTTTAAATAAAATTCTTAATAAGCCAATACTTTCTCCTAGTGCCCCAATTATCTGGTCACTCAAGCCATTCGAGTGCCTAATTTATTCAAATTTATTTTAGGTAATTGCACTTGGTCTGTCCCTCTCATTGATTGGCCTGTTATTAGCTGTCTGACTATCTGGCTGAGTGCATTTTTCGCAAATTATGCAAATTTGCCAGAGAATTATGTGCCGAATCTGATGCATGCCTAACTTGTACACATTTTTCAGTAATTTCTTGGGCAAATGCTGTATTTCTACTGGGAAAATTCACAACCAAAGGCTAAAAGCCAGCACACAAATCGAATGGGGAAAGGTGAAACAGGATAAGGTACAGGGGAATAGATAGAGGTGGCCATAAAGAGAGAGTTGTATAATCAAAGGAACGCACACACACAGCCATAATCTGGGAAAAGGTGGGTCAAAATACCTGGCAGAGTTTTTTGCGTGTACTTTTTGTCGGGTAAAAGTAAAAGCAGAAATTTTGTTATTTGAACTTTTGCTCACGAGCGCCCCCAGGTAGCTTGTTAAACATTCTTGGGTTGCCTATGTATTTTTGTACATACAAATACGAAGCTGTGTGTATATTTTCGAAAAAAAAGAGAAAACTTCAACTTGAAACACGAAAATTTGCATATGATAAGCAAATAAGCAGATGTATGCAAGGTAGCTGGGAAAAGTTTTATTAGATTCTTGATTCGTAAAAGGAAAGAGAGCACGGGGAGGGGGGTGGCGCGCTTTTGTGGCTTTGGGCTGGCCAACTGTGGCTATGAATATGCGGCCCAAAAACCCTTGCAAATATGCCAAACATTTGAAAATTATCTTTGCATAAATAACATTGATGTAGTCTATGTGTGAGCCACCCAAATGAGCTGAAACACCTGAGCATTTGGCCCAAAGAGGCTTACCAACTACCAGTGCACAGTCGCTTGAGCAGGGCAAATGATGTGCAAATATGCGTGAGCCGCACACAAATGGCGACCGTACAATGCGGCGTATGCGCAATATTTAATTTCCAGTGCTTCGAGCTGCCACGCACACACAGACAGAGCTAATTTTTCGCTCAAATGCCAGAGTGTGTGTGTGTAAGGGAGGATGTGTGTGTGTGTGGGGAAGCATGAAATGCACTTGCTTTCACCATCAGCGCTTTAAATAAAATATTAGCATTTATTGCCTTCTGCACTCAGCGGACTATTTAGGCGGAGGGGGCACACAGGATGCAGGGGATCCAGGGGATCCAGGGGATGCAGGGCATCCAAGCGATGCAGGGGGCCGAGATGGAATACGGAATGGGAGTCGTAACTTGCCCTAAGTGCTATGCAAAAGGGTTGCTGCCCTCGCCCAGGTGAGTTGCTGTTGCTATTGGTTCAGGTGCTCCCGGGGAAGCGGAAACTGGAGTTACAGCGGCGCTAATGTGGTGGGGATACAGGGCTATTTGCCACCTTTTTAAAGTTTATCGAAAAATTTGTTAACCACTTTAAAGAGCTTAAATTGTTGAAGATTTCACAGAGATTTATATGCTCATTCCCATGAATAAAAGAATATTAACACATTAAAATTTAAAGATTTCTTGAAAATTAAATATAAACAACCCTTTTGAAAATGAAATTTTAAGGTTAAACTGGTTTTTAAACGTATTTCTTAGAGTCTTTTTATAATTTCATTGGAACTGTAGTATACTTTAGGTACAGTAGCTTCCCGCCAGGAAGAGCTTTTAGAGGTTTTAGCAACTAAACAAATGTATTATTATTAATTTAATAAATAAAGAGATAAAGGAACTGCATCAAACTAATCTCTCCCAAAATAAAATACATTTTCAAAACATTTTAATCATTCAAACGGCAAGTAAGTATCTGTAAGTACGAGTGCAAGTGGAACAGCAAGGCCAAGATGTTAATAAATTCAAGAGCTGAGCTCTTGAAACGCACTCAATAAGCGAGGTAATATATGCAATCCGTTTGGAGTGCTCGAGCTTATTCTGCCAATTACTTAACAGATGATGTGTCCGACTCGAGTGCCAGCTTCATCAGTCAGCGGAGAGCCAAATGCAGGGTGTTGCTGCGGTTAATTTGGCTTAAAGCCACACAAATTGCTGCCAGTCGAAGAGCTGCACTTGCAGCACGAGCTCGCAACTCAGGCGGGAGTAAGCGCCTCGTAAGCAGTGAAGTAGGGGGCCGGGGACGGGGCCCACAAATGCTCGCACTCAGACCAATTGAGCTTTAAACGCCAAAGTGACAGGGGCCAACAATGGCAACAATTTCAGCAACATTTCGCAGGACAATCGGCAGCAGTGACAGCTCAGCTGGATGGCGCCGACACAATGGGATGTGGGACATGGTTTATGGTTTATACGGATATGGATATGGATTGCGCTAGAATGCATCTCACTCACGGCCCGTTGACTCCACTTTGGGAGCCATTGTGCATTGTGAGCACTTGCATTATCCCATCTGCTTATCAATAAACAGCAGTTCCCGCTGGGGCGTGTTGCTTTCACTTTGCCAGCAACTTGCGAGACTCTGTATCCTGGGGACCCAGGTGCCAGACTTTTCAATATTTTTTTCGGTGTCTCAGCTCTCCAACTTTATGGCCAAACTTGGGCGAGCCAAGGCTCTTAAAGAATTTTTAGATGGCCATCAAAAAAGAATTTCATACGCCACGTAGGCCGGTCCGAGTTAATTATGTTTACGCAATGCCATTTGCATAAGAAAGACCAAACCAGGAGAGCGGCCAGACGACGTACATCAGAATTTCAGACTCCCCGAGCTCAGCCAACAACAGGATGCATGAATAATAGCCCAAGGTGTTAATTTAATAAACGAATTACGAAAACATGAAGTGCCCCGGGCAGGAACTTAAATGTCACGGCTAATGCTAATTTTCAGACGAGATATCCTTTGCATAATGTCAATTTCTAAAGTACAATTATGCTAAGTAATTTTTGGGCAGGGAAGCGAAAGTTTCAGGTGTATCAAAAGATAAATGGAGAAGCTATAATGACCAAGATTATCTAAACTTATTTTAAGCCATGTTATACGTAATATTCATACCAATTTAAGTTTTGCGAAATCAATCTTATGACTCTTAAATGTAAAATACGACAGGAAAGGAGCTTCTCAGGACTTCAATCAAGTTTCCTTTGGCAGATTACTTGGAGCCCAGTTAAATGGGTAGTTGGGGCTGTCAAAACTGCAAACAGGGCTTTCGTGATATACCCACCCTTACCCAAATAGAGCCCCAACCCGCGCTCCTTTGCAGGATCTCTCGCGAGGAATAGTTTCATGCACGCAGCTAAAATTCGTGGCATACTTTCTGGGGCCGTCGGAGCAACTGAAACTGCTGCTGGAGCAGAAGCAGCTAACAACTGAAGAATGTTGGGACTTGCGGCTATGAAACAGCATGCCAAAAAGCAAATACACCACGCCCCTTTGCCCCCCCGAAACTAGCAAATATGTAGGTTGCCTCCCTCGACCCACAGCTACCCGTGAACTAGTTTCGCGTTCGCTTTAAATTATCTTTGATGCGAAAAACGGGGCTGGGAAATGGTGGGTGTGGCAGGGCCGTCAGAGGATGGAGGGTGGAGGGCTGGGGAAACGAATTGCCGCAGGTGTCAAAAACACACAGACAAAGTCAATTTGCGCTGGCAGACGACAGGACATGCCGGCGGATGGGGGTTTGGGTATGGACGTGGGCGTGGGTGTTAGTATGGGCCTGGGATCATGGACGTGGGTGGGTAGTTTCCACGAGGGGGGTATGGGGCATGGGGCATGGGCGTCCATAAGCGTGTGCTGCTCATTACGCGGCGCCTTTGATGTGCAGCAAGCCGTCGTAAAGTGCCGGCAGCAACAACAAACAACATTACAAGCGCCAAGTGGCCCGCTTTCTGCTTTCTGCCTTCTGCCACGGCTGCTCTCTGATTATAATCATCATGATAAGTACTCTATAAACCACCCACTAGTTGGCTGCCTAACAATGGCAAGCCGCAAGCCCGGCGCTTTCCCATTTGATGTCGCACTTACCGCCGGCGCAGGGGAAAGTGGCAGGGAAATGGGACCGGTAACGGGAGCGATTCCCCCCCTTATTTTCGAGGTTGGCGGGCACCTAATGTTCACCTGCACGACGCCCCTGCCGCGTGTGTTTATCTTTAATGCATACAAATAATGCACAAACTGCAAATGCTGATGGCGCTGGGCGATGGCATCAGCAGCTAGCAACTCGACACGCCATAAAATCAAGACACACGCCAACTTTACAGCCACCAGCAGCCATATCGGCCAAATCAGCTGGAGTATCTGACAAATTGGGGCCACGCCCACGCAGCAAGAACTCCCATCTAATTCAGGAGGTTCCAGCAGGGCGGTACACAGGGAAAAATTACTATAAGCTCTTTCTTTTATAAAGAATGGGACCTGTTAAGGTTTGAAGTCTATGTAAATGGGTTCCATGTTCTGCAAGTGTTAATTGTAGAAATAACAATATGTATATGTAGATCCTCAAAGAGGAATTGTAAAAAAATATTCAAAGAGGTTTTAACAGCAAAAAAATCCAATATTTCACAACTTCCTTTTCATGATACATTACTTTGACGTTGATTAACTTTGATTAATTTTTTAGCTGTACCAATGAAAGCATATCCTTCAAATCTGGAGTACTCAATTGTAATATTATATTTATTTACTTAAATACTAACACAACCTCTCTGCCAGGCCAGGCTTTTCCAGGATATGTTAGCAAGCTAGTTAGTAAGTTCTTTATAAAGTTGGCCAAGGGTTTCCTCCAACAGCTCGTTAATACCGAATGCCAATCTTACCCACCTAGACATTCATAAAACTCGGCCACTCCCTTCATCTTTCAGGCGGTGTCAGATACAAATTGATAGTCCCTCAGTTCGGTTTTCAGCACTCGGAGGAAACAAAGCATAACCGGCTGTTGAAATGACTTTTACCCATTTTGATAGATAGATTGAGAGATACCCGTGGAAACCGTGTGCGGAGACTGGAGGAAAAACAATGCCGACAGCTGCCAAGGCCTGTCAATATTTCAGACCAGCGGCCACATTAATCAAACGGCCGAGACCATGCCGCTCACCTATTTCGAGTGATTTGGGCAGAAATAATTGGCTATGCACGTGGAGAGGGGGTTAATGTGTATACCCTATATACAGGGGCATTGACCGGTCGAGGGGCCCTCTGTCATTGGATATGCACAAAAGATTTATGAGTTAATTAATGTAGCGAAGTGCCCGTGGAAGCGGACTCATTGTTGAGTATGATTAATGCGTTTGTCGCTTTTTTGTCTTCGCGCCGGAAACGGAAATGCAATTGTTGCCGCTTCCGGGGCTAGTTTTTACCCTTTAAGCGACGTTGACAAAGTCAACGTGAGGCATTAAAGTGCAGCGATTTGGGTCAGATGGCTGCAAGATGGCGGCGGAAATGCGGTCTGCTCCACTTCGTGGTCGTAACTCATTCATAGCTCATAAACGGTGCTAATATTGAGTGTCGATTTTCCACCACACTGGCCCAGGACATTGCACCAATGTCTCTCTTTCGCACTTGGCTCGATTTTCCTCACTTTTCCAGCGGCATCTGTGTGCGCTCGTGAGCTTGTGTCTGAACAATGCAGCTGTTTGCCTCGGCTTCTCTATTTTCAGCGACCCGCTTTTTGTGCCCTGGCGACGAGGACTACGAACTACGGACTGCCGGCTAAGGACTAAGGACCACGGACTGCGGCGGCAGCTGCTTCATTACGGAAGCCAGTATCCTGTTAATAGTTTAACATAAACTGTGGTAAAAAGTGCACGCCGCCTGCCGTCGCCTGCCGTCGCCTTTATTGATTATCGCCACAGGGACACCTACACCGCATTCGCCATTCTGGGCACCGGAAGTTGACACACTTAGCAAATGGCTGCCACCCCCTGATGGCCTACAAAGCGGCGGGGCCATTCATAAAAAATGCATCTCCCTGCAGTTTGATCGCCGTTTAAAATTAAATTCCAACACTCGATTCATGTAACCTTCCCCATCGGCAGTCATTTTCCATCTCCCTCACGATATAACTGCAGCACCATAACTCATCTTGGGGCTGCCGGCCACAAGATTGCGATCCTATCGGTGGGAGAAAGTAAGCTACAACTGTCCAGGGAGAGCTGGGATTTTGGTACCCCTTACTGCAGGGGTTGAAAGGAGTATTAGTTAGTTGAGAAACCAGAATAATATTTATATATCTAAACTCAAAACTAAAATATACCTAAGAATACAAATGATTTCTCTTAAAATGTTGTAACTCAAGAATCCTTTTATAGGATATCCCCCCTTCGAAGCACTCTCCTGTTAAGGTCCAACCTATTTTTTGTTGCGCCGCCTGCCTGGGACAAAACATAGTCATAAATTTAAATCAAACGTTCTGACAGGCAACCAAAGGCGATTGCAAATTTATCTATAAGAAGGGCCAGACAGCATTTGAAACTTGGACAACAGATGTCCGCTTGAAATTATTTCTTGGCAAGCGAATGGGACTGAAATGTATATAAATGGTATATAATAAATATGAATTTGTGTGGCGGAAGTGCCTGCATTTACTGTGTCTGATTTATGTGCCAAGGTTTTGCTGCTTTGACTAATTATGTGCGGAGTTTTTGAATGCTCGATTGATTGATTGATGGATGGGCTTGTTGTTTGTTATTTGTTTGGCGTGCTCATTATTTGCAAAATTAATATTGTAAAACAGATGTTTCCGCTCCCACTTCATTGTTATTTAATTACCCCCGATGCCGGGCCGCCGAAGTTTGGCGCTTGATTAATGTTTGACCACCGCCCGGGCAGTTTGCAGGTAGGAAATGAGCGATGCAATCGATAAATGAATAAATGACAGCTAATTAATCCAAACAAGCGCATACACTGCGATTATTATCATACGGCAAGGCAGGACATTCCCTGTGTCCTTGTGGCATTTTAAATGCAATTTCATGCCCGCCACGAAGGGCGAAAAAGTGAAATGAATTAAAAATTCATTAGCATTTAACTGACACGGAACATCGATATCCATACAGCCGGCAATACAATGCAATGCCAATTAGGCCATAGATCGATGGCGGTTTTAGCCATTCGGGGGCTACGACTGCGGGTTGCAAGTTCAGTGAAGTGAGAGCCTTGTTGACTTAGCAGAGGTCGCTCTAGGTCGGTTTATACTCGGCTGGATACCAGGCATTTCCCTGCTCAGCCCCAAAATCAGATGGATAAGCCAGGAACACCCACAGCAACTGCAATCTGCAATCTGCAATCTGGATGTGTGGTGGGTGGCTGTGTGGATTCCGTTCGTCTGACTTATGCATTGCCACGCATGAATTATTCAAATACGATGGCCATGCTATATGCATATATAGCTGGAAGCTCCGAGCTGGCAAAAATGAAAACGGAAACCAAAACTCAAACAGCATAAACTGCAGCCACTCGAATTGGATTGAGTTTTCTACTTCTGCTGCCGCTGCTGCTGCTGCTGCTGCTGCTGCAAATGCAACTGAAACTGAAAATGCAACTGGGTTGTGGTGAAAGGGGGTTTTTCGGGGTGGTACCTAGAAAGTGCCACAAACACGAACGCAAATACGACATGGTAAAACAGAGTTATGATGAAAAACATTGCAATGCATAGCCCATTTAAACGCAAGGTTAGCAAACCAACATGTTCATTTGAAGTTCGTCTATGCGAAATCCCAGAAAAAATTCAATTTCTGTGCGGAATCTGGCACAAATTGCAAAACTGGTGGGGGAGAGGCGAAAAAAAAGGATATACGTAAATAAACTAGCGCACACATAACCAGCCACAAAAGCGATTACGCGAACAGCCACGAAACTCCCATCGAAATCGAGAAATCCCCTCGATTCCGCCAGCTGGGAAACTAAATTATTGTGTAACTTTTGGGCAAAGGCAATTTGATAAATTGCCGAAATCTCGATGAGGCCGAAACGATGTGATTCCGGCTGGGAGCAGCACTTAGCAGAGAGATCCCCGCGTATTTGCCCAACTTAATGGCTGAAAAGCAACAGAAGCGCGTAGTTCGATTATTTAATGCAAATCCAATGCATTGTCAATCAGCCAGACAGACTCCTCATCGTCTCATCTCCTCGACGGCACAGTTGGCAAAGCGATTTTCAATTTCCAATTTCAAATTTCAATTCTATGCAAAGTAGACGATGACTGAGCCCCCCTTTTGGCCCCGCCCCCGCATGGATTCGCATGTATGTGTGCCAACTATTGGCACACAACTCTCACTCACACGCTCATCCAGCCACCCACACAGCCGAGCACTTGAGCAAATACCCGACGATCCGAGACCCAGAGACAATGCCAGGACGTGCTCATGGGTGGCGAAGGGGGTTGGGGTCTAGGGGTCTAGGGGTCTCGAGGATGCGAGGAGCTCCTCCTGTGCTGGCTGTTCCGGCATCTAAATTCGCTCCAATTAATGCGGGAATTCGTGCTAATTTGGCATGCAATTTCTTCACAAAGGCTGGGGGAATCCATTTTAGCTTGGAATTTATCTCAAAATGTGTTTAAATATCTTTTATAAATTAAGGAGGTAAAGTATTCTCCTGAAGATGAATGTCATATGGAAGCAAGGGTTCTTTAAGAAGGCTGAGGTCTTATATATGAAGGGAATAATTTTTTAAAAATAAAGTTAAATCCTAAGAACTTTCTCTAGAATTGTGTTTATTTAATATTTTAAATGTTGTACACAGTCATTTAGGTTTATTTTGTTAGTGATTTTGATGAACATAATATTTTATTATTAAGTAAACTATTTTAGTATTTTATTATAAAAAATATTATACAAAAGCCTCGTTACATTATAATAAGTATTTGGCTATACAAACTAGCTGCATGCTAGCTGCAATATCTATCGATTGTTTAAATTTGTAGTTTTAGTAAATTAAATAAATTCATTTCAAATATAGTTTTCCAACCTATAATTTACCCAGTGACATTAGAAAACAAGCTTTCCAGAGGAACTCCTCTGAAAGTCCCGCCTTTGTCTATACCCACCCCCCTACCTATATCTGACTTTATCTGCCTCGCACCATCGCCCATAGTTTACTTGCGCTAATAGCATTGAACGAGCTCGAAATCAAAGCAACGACATCCAGCTGAGACTCCCCTCTTTGGCCCCAATCTCCTCCGAGCCCCCCATCTGCCCCTTTGTCTGCTGCCGCGTGTCGCAAGTGCATTCAATTACTTGATGTGTCTATATGGCAGCTACAATGTCTCCCCGATGTGGCCCCCATTTCTCCTCCGACTCCCTGCCCATGTCGAGCGCGTTTAATACAATTGCCATTTTGTAGCGAAAGCAGGCTGGCACTGCCAATACGAGGGCAGGGGAGAAGGGGCGAATTGTAAAAGGTATAAAATTGATGGATAAAATGATGCAATGGCACTGGCTTTTCCAGCATCCTTAGCCTCGGCTAGAGGATTTTCTCTGAGCTCAGGATGCCCCAGCCATGGCTACAGGTAGGGCATAAAATATATATAAATAAATATGAGTGGGCCATTTAAAGGCTGTAGCCCGTAGAGCATTGTATCTGCCTCGTAATGGAAATTGCACAACTATTGCTAGCTATTTGCGAAAACAAGCAGCTTTAGCACTATTGAAACAATAAATGGCCAATCTCTTAGGCATACGATTTTCCAGCTCACCCGCATACTGGCCAAACATTGATTAATCAACTCACCTGCAAGAAAACAAATGAAATTTCCAATTAGCAAATGCCTCATAAATACCATATCCAAGTAAATAATTAAGTTCGAGTTCGAGTCTACAAGCAAAAGTCGGGGCCACAAAGCTTGGAAAATGCCCGGAAAACGACGGGCAGGGACAACTATTAGATGCTCTTCGGAGATTATCAGTACAAATGTACTGAATATTATCCCAAACATCGCACATAATCTCCGCACAAAAGGCGAGTTGAAGTTTAATGGCCTTAAAGTCTGCTTATCATTCGGGATTTAATTGAAAATTTCTGTTGACCAAGGAACATGGACATGACGTTTGAGGAAATGAAAAGCTCGGGGGCCAAAGGGAGCGCCGACCAGATGGCAGCTGTCACAAGCTGCAAAACACGCTCCTGTCACCCATTCCTCAGCTCCGGCAGTTGGCCCGGAGCAGGTGGAAGGTCCGGGGAAACTTTGCACATGCGGAACCGCATGTGGTTCTATTATCACAGCGTAAAAATGTTTGGCCAAGCTGCATTTGACCAAAAACCAAGCCCTAAATTAGCCAGTGGTCGCCATTTAAGCCAGTCTTGCACTGAGGAAAAAGTTCTGGTTATCAGACTTCAGATTCAAGAAATATAAAAAATGTTTATGAAATATTTGGAATACTTAAAAAAAGGTTGTTATATTACTAACTTATCAATGCATGCTTTGTATCTTTTTGTGAACTTTTAATTTAATTTAAACTTCCTTTTTTCTCTGTGTAATCACTTTGGACTGTTGCTTTCTCTCATAAATTCTAATGCGGGTGTGAGTGTGTCTGTGTCTTTGGGAATTTTTTGTTACACTTTCGGCGCTCGGTTTTGTTTATGTTTTGGCCCGGTGGGTGGTGGCTTTTTTGGGGTGTGGCTGGGGGCGTTTGCTGGTGAGGTGAGGTGCCAAGAGGAGGTGGGGGTCGGGCTGTTAATAATGCGTCGTCGCTGGCTTTTTGTGTTGTCGCAGCTGCAAAACTCATGCTTTTGATATGGCAGATAAGCCCAGCATAAAATATTTTATTAGCCAGCGACTGCACTCGCTGAGGAGGGCAGGGAAAAAAGCGGGGAAAGCGGGGAAAACAAAAAAAGACCATTTTCCAGCCAGCAAAAAGTGCCACTCAACTCAAACACTGGCATTTTTCGCGTTTTTCTTTTCGGCAGCTTAGACATAAATTCCTTGCCGAAAAACGGGCATTCCGAATGGGTTCAGGGGTACGGAAAATTTTCCATTTTCCACTCCCCCCCTCCGAAAGGATAATGAGCATGTGGGTAAGCAAGTATGTAAGTAAGGGTATGCGGGGTTCGTTGGACTGGTGACTTTTTGTGCCTTTTCCCTTTGCGAAAATGAAAATTAATGAATGCGAGCAAATGCTTTTGGCATTGTGCCAGGCAAAGGCAACATACCAAAGACACTAAATTAAATGTCATATGTCAACTTCTCCAGCTCTGCTTCTGTGTTTCTCTTTTTTTTCTGGTATTTTGAGCTTTGTTTTCCCGCTTTTCCCAGCAGCAGCGAGAGTGTGTGTGTGTGTGTGCGAGGGAGTGCGTTTCCCTTTAGCCATTTTCGCCTATTTTCATTTGCTGTTTGTCTTGGCCACGGAACGCAAGTTCATTTAGCCAGCTGCCAGCCGACTGCCGCCCCTAATGCCTGATGTATTTTAAATTAAATTTCAATTTCAGCCGCTTCTCTCGAGCGTAATTTAATCCCCCTCGATTCGTCTGAGAGTTCAATTCGATTATGCCAAAAACCAAAAGCCCCCGACCCCGGGCGCCACCCCGCTGGCAAGCCGGGCTAAAAGCTTTATAAGTAGTTAGTAAAAAATATTAATTTAATTTCCGGTTAACACTCACGTGTGCCAGGTGTCATCAGCTCACCTTGCTGCTTTTTTTTTATCTACCGCGCAGCGCGTTAAATTATTTAATGGCTCGTGTCAAAGGTAATAAATGTTCGTTCTGCGTGCCGAGTTTTTTGTAACTTTTGGCCCACTAGGGTATATAAACCAGGTTGGCTATAGACTGTGCCATGGCAGAGACAAAAGGAAGTAAGGGCAGAAATCGCTTTTAATGCGCTTAATAGTTCGCGCATCATTAAGTTGGATTGCGCGGAAAAGGGCGACCGCATAAAAGAAATATTCTTATGCCGGTTTTTTCACTAGCTTTCGCCGCTCTGCACTGCTCTTAATTGCAAATCAATATGGCAGGGGCTGCTGTCTGCTAATTGCACACTTCGATGGCCCTCCTCCAGACTGCCTGTATAAATTTCAGCATTTTTTTTCACCATCCCACTGAAATGGAATTTTCTGCACCCAAAATGTCGAGTGTCACCCGAGGAGTAATTTTCAATTTCCATGCAAAGCAGAAATTCCACTCAAACCCAATATCTCTAGCCGCAAAAACCCAATAGAAGGCATGTGTAAAAAAATATTGTAAATAATAAATGAGATGGGGACTAGCAGAAGTTAGGACAGAAAGTTTTTGCTCGGCTTTAACCGCATGACTTTTGCTTTTATTGCTGGCGTTTTTCCTTCGATTTTCGCCATTTCACACTTGGCCATAATGGGCAAGAAAATTGCCAGAGCAACAAATAATAAAATGTGGTGATGTTGTTAGCACGATGACTTTGAAGTGCGCATCTAGCAGGAATCTAGGAAGCAATCAAATTTATGGCCAGCAGGCAAGAAGAGGAGCAGTTCGGCTGGCCTAAAGAGTTAAGCCCTGTGAAATTATAGCTGAAATACGGATTTAAACACGCCTCCCCGGCATGACAATTCAGTTCCCGGGGCCAGTTATCCAGCTTCCCAGCTCTCCAGCCACGTGTATAACTTATTTATAAGGCTTTTACGCACAAATACACAAAAATGTGCAGGGGCAGACCTGGAAATACGGAAATGTGTACTCCGTGTGGAGGGGATATTCCGGGCTTTTGTTACTTTAACCCGCTTTCAGCAGAGAATTTGCAAATGGACTTGGCGAAAGCGAAACTTGTCCTTTGTGTGCGCTTTACACACGTTATCGGGGGGCGGAGTGTATCCCACAGATACACATATATACAGTAGTTACAAAGATACATGCGGAGTGGCAAGGGATGGCCGAGATAATTGCGTCTTTGTGTGCCCAAATATTCGTACGAGTGCGAGCATTGCCACAGACCCTCACAGATACAGATACCCGGAATATCGCACGACTGACAACTTTTCTGTGGCAACGAAACGGCCCTGGCAGCCATTAAAAATGTAAAATAGGAAACAACACGAGCCGCAAGGAGCAACGAATACTAATATTTTTTTACGACCCAGCATTGTGCAAATTTGTCCATCTATGACATGAGCATAAATTCCATTAGGGGGCCGCCGCTCTCAAGGGTTAAGCGAAAGGGGAGCGAGAAATAAGTTTCGACATCTATTGTAAATTATTTTTTCGCCATAAAGCAGCTTAAATAAATTCGTAATTATTTTAAATGTGCCCATGGTGCCACGCCCCCCATGCTCTGGAAAAAGTTTCGGACAAAGTTTCCATCGTTCCCATCGCCGCTCATTAAGTAGCACAATTTCTGTTTTCTTCGCCAAGTTTTCGCTGGCCAAGTGGGCTGGCAATGGGGGCGTGGCTCTGGTGGGTGGTGGGCTGAAGTGGCGCCGCATCACACGCCAAGTAATTATGAATATTTTAACGAACTTTTGCCACAGGCAGCGGCAAATCAAAATATTTCATTCGACTGCACAAAAGTTAGAGCGAAAAATAATTCCATTCCGAAAATAGAAAGAGCTCCGAGAGTAAAAGCCGTAAAAAAAGCGTTAGAAAAGCACAAAGAATAATAATTAAAACTGCATCAGATACATTCTGGGATCGCGCTGGCTGCAGCCTAGATAAATCATTCCGTATTTAGCGCATCTCGGGTAATTTAAATAATTAATTAAGCAAAACTTGGCTAGTTTTCGGCTGGAGCGAAAAAGTTTTCCCAGCGATTAGAGGTTAAAATGTGGCAAGCTACGAGCTATGAAATTAAATTCTTTAAATTGTTTCCCGGCAACCCCTTCGACCCGAACTGTCACTTAAACTTGGCCTTCTGCCGGCAGTTTAAAGCCCCGCCGCCTTGATTAAGTTGCACACTGCGTATACGCAATCGATCCGAGTGCCAGATGCCAATCACTCTGAATGGGGGCCCCTGGCTCGCACTGGCACTAAGCTGGTTTTTGTCTGGGTGCATAAATTGATTCTGGCCTTAAAGCCAATTAAGTGGGTCAGCTTACTGCCCTAGCCCTGGCGCCCCGCAGATCTGCCCACTCAATTCATCTCAAGTTGGCCAAAGTTGCGGCTTTGTTGGCCGAAGTTTGGGGATGCGCCTAAGCGCATACACTTGCAGCACTTGTGGCCGAAAACCAAGCGAGATAGCGAGAGCTGGGTGTCTAATTATCATAAAAATAATAGCGCCCGGGCGATCTTAATTGAATTTTGCCACAATGCAACAGAAAATGCAGAAGGACCTGATAAAAATTCCCTCAGCCGAGGCACAAACACCTGGGCAGGACTCGCTTTTCTACCCTCGGCGCATAATTATCCGAAGAGACTGTTTATTTTCCTTTGACATATTCGACGGGGGAACGCTTAATTTTATGCAGAATTTCAATGGCTTGGCTAACTTTGCAGCGGACTTTGCGCCAGTCAGCTGCTGAGCTGCATGGATTAGCATAAAATCAGCGACAACCGTCCCATTTTTTTCCAGCACCAAAAGTCATTTCGGTTTTCAATTAAAAGCCAGCCAGCTGACTTGGCCCACCTGGCCGTACATCAGCCGAGGGCCGCGTAATTCACCTGCATCATCAATCTAACACCCGGGGCCCAGGCTGCAGGCTCCAGGCTCTAGGCCACCTATACCCCACGCCAGGATCCCCAGGTCCGTCGTGAAATGCGCGGCCAAAAGGAAGACAGCAAGTGGGGTGCTTATAAATTTGCGGAACATGGCAGCCCTGACTAACTTCAGGATCGTAATTCTTTGTGCCAGCTCGCAGGAGCACTGGTCAGCAGGGATTGGCACTTTTGGACCAATACTTTTATTGTTTTGCTTGAAATTCGGACTGTTTTGACTAACCTTCGTTTTTTGGAAAAACGAAAAACAGATTTTTTAGTTTGACTCTTTTTGTTGTAACTTGGTCAAAAATGGTCCGAAGGCTAAAAGTCAGGATATTTAAAAGTAGTCATTTTCTGACTGTTTCTAAAAACTTACAAATTTATCAAATTTTTACTTAGCATCGTCTTTTTTTTGCGAAAATTGGTAAAAAATAAAATATTTCAGGTGTGAATGCCAATTGATTGGAAATTTAATTACGAGCTCAGCAAGGTATGACTTTCTACTTTTGGACCAATACTTTTGTTGTTTTGCCCAAAATACTGATTTTTTGGGTGAAAATTTAGACCTCAGTTTTTTGGCAAAAATTCGGTTTTTTTCTTTCAACTGTTTTTTGCTTAACTTAGTCAAAAATTGTCGGAAAGCTTAAAGGCGTTCTGTTTTGGTTTGCTTACAATCTAGATAATTATTCACATTCATTTTCTGCCTGATTCTGAAAACTGAAAATTTTATCAAATTTTGACTTTTTTTACAAGAGGTAGCACCGTTTTTTTTGCGAAAATTGGTCAAAAATAAAATATTTCAGGTGTGAATGTTATTTGATTGAAAATTTAATTACGAGTTCAGCAAGGTATGACATTCCCCTTTTGGAGCAATACTTTCCTTGCTTTGCCCAAAATAATGTTTTTTTTGCTGGAAAATGAGCCCTTAGCTTTTCCCTCAGTGTAGAAGGTGCTCTGGTGGATTGGTAGTTCGATTTGTGAGCCCACTTGAAGGGCACTCGGGCGGAAGCTGTGTTGGCCGGTGTAAATAATTGCCTGGCTGGCACTACACCAGTCCCAGTCATTCATCCATTCATTTGCGCCATCATAGCGTGATTTGTTCGTGTGCAAGAGCGGGAGATTTATGCATGCGGTCGTCGCAGGGAAAAGGCAATAAAACTAATTATGAAAGTTTACCTGGTCGGTTGAAAGCACCTGTGCCATTAGTGGCAGGGGCAGTGGCAGTGGCAGTGGCTGTGTGTTGTCATTACTCCAGGAGTCAGATAATAATCGTGGCATTAATTAATGGAACAAGCAGAACGTTTCGCCTCCTTTGTTTGGGCCCGTGTAGATTTTATTATTTTTTGTTTCATTAAAATTAGTGCGAAATGTTTCTGTGTTGTGGCGGCGGTGGCCCAGAGCGGGGATGGAATCCCTCTGCCTCGCAGACAGACTGCTTTTTTGGGGTTTTGCGGCCATTAAATTGCCCCATAAATATGCCCCAAATGGCAATGGACATTGTTGCCTTTGTGATTGCAGTGAGAATACGCATTTAAATTTCATTTTCATGGAAATTAATTAGCTACGAAGCCGGAAAATATGCTGGAAATGCCGGTCTGATCTGTGGAGATACAATTGCTGCGGATGGCTTCCGCCATTTCTCATCCTGTCCGTGGTAATCTCCTCGCCCCCAGTGCCACTACTTTTCGCATCGAAGGACATTTGATTCGCTATGATTATGTATTTCCTTTGGCACAAGTTTTCTTTTTTGCGCTCGCCCTGGTTAGTTGGCCAACATCATAAATATCATCGTGTCTGCCTTCGTTTTTACACACAGGCCGGCTTAGAAGATTTATGTGACCAGGCACTCAAGACAGAGCGGACAACTGTGAGGGGAAAACTTTATTTCCTTGAGATACGAAATAGTAGGAGTCTCGAAAGTCCTGGGAGTCGCATGTGACATAACTTTGATTGAGTCGGGCACCGGAGGGGCTGTCGGCGGGGCAGCTATTTGCAGATACTCGTATCTAATATGCAAACTGACAACTTAAGTACGCACATAAACGAAATCTAAGACAGGCATAGACAACGCTCAACACATCGGGGCAAACAAACCGCTCTCGAACACCACAGAGATTACCCACCCATTGTCTACCTACCACCCACCAGCCTGAAAACCACACCACCCATCCAGCCGCCCAACTATCCGCTCCGCACTTGACTCCGCCCCTGCTCCCCGATGCTCCGAATGACAAGTTAATCATTTATTAACGTTGACATGTCATTGCTCAAGTATTTATTTACTGCCTGGCTGTGGTAACTACATGTACGCATACACGTTCGGGGGCTCAGAGGTTTCCCGGGCCATTACCTTTCCCGAAAATCCATGCCCAGAATCCCTTTCACCTTGCTGCAGCAAGGACGCACGAGGTCTGATGAAGTTGGGCACACCAAGAGAAATGTCAATTATATAGGATATCAATGGACTTTATTGCATTATTTTGCATTATTTCAAATAAATGATAATGTTTTTCATATTTTTTATAAAGGTTCCTATTTTATAAATGTATCTGAATGTAAAACAAGAACAAACAATTGTGTAGGATACTACAAAAAATTAATTTTTTAATGTAAACTCTTCTTTATATTGGAATTTATTTTTTCAAAGATACTATCAGCTCTATTAATTACAAATAATTATTGGCCCTTCCCTAACCCTAAAAAAGGATTATCTTTTAAATAAAATTTGTGCGGGTCTGGTTTTTATAGGCAAAAACTTGTTTATTACGTGGATAACGTCAAAAGGTATCCCTTAGATGGGTCATATTTTTTCTCTCTGCAGACTCAGCTCGAAAGCAGTTGCAATATAATAATGGCGGTGAGCAGCTGCAAAATTATTTATAATAAACATAATAAGCGGGCGACAGCTGTTGCCAATGGCTGTCGCAGGATGTGAGGTCCTGGTGGCTTCGGTTGTCGGTTTGCCGATGACAGCGCCGTCGACAGGCGAAATGCCTAATCCTTGAGACATTTTCGAGCTTAATTACGTGTTTACCGCGCTCCTCAGCCACCGCCCTGGCTTTCAGGTGGGCTCTACGAGAGCTCAGTTTTTGTTTGCCCCCGAAAAGCGCCCATATACACACCCACTTTTGGCCAGGACACGGGACGGGATGGGATAATATGTTGCCCCATAAAGTATGCTACAAATTGTATACTTTCTAGCATATTTGCGGCGCATAGCACAAATTTCTGACGGTTTCGTGCCCAGTGAAAATGTGAAATATTTTATGGTCTACCCCGAAAAAATAATAAAAAAAGGCGCTGCAAAGGATAGAAAATACCAATCAGCGTGACTGTTGGCTG